>NW_025422387.1:14000000-14635983 GCF_011764305.1 Mustela putorius furo | reverse complement strand
TAGAACAAACCTTAGATCTCCGGAAGTAAATTCCACTTTGTGTGTGGTGAATAATCACAATGAAATCTATTACAGTGAAAAGAAATTAAATTTTTAAAAAAATCAAAAAACTGAAAAAAGAAATATTTCTGCATCCATGTTCATCAAGGATAATGGTCGGTAATTCTCCTTTTTGATGGGAATCTTTGCTTTTAGGATCAAGATCGTGCTGGCCTCATAAAAATGAATTTGGAAGATTTCTTTCTGTTTCTATTTTTTGGAACAGTTTTAGGAGGAATAGGTATTAATTCTTTCTTAAGATTTGGATTTGGTAGAATTCCCCTGGAAGCCATATGGCCTTGGGCTCTTGTTTGTCAGGAGATTTTGATGATTGCTTTGATATCCTTACTGGTTATGCGTCTGTTCAAGTTTTCTATTTCTTCCTGGTTCAGTTTGAGTAGTTTATACATCTCTAGGAATGCATCCATTTCTACCAGATTGTCAAATGTGCTGGCATATAGTTGCTCATAATGTGTTCTTATACTTGTTTGCATTTCTTTGGTGTTGGTTGTGATCTCTCCTCTTTCATTCATGATTTTATTGATTTGGGTCCTTTCTGTTTTCTTTTTGGTAAGTCTGGCCAGGAGTTTCTCAATCTTATTAATTCTTTCAAAGAACCAGCTCTTAGTTTCATTGATTTGTCCTACTGCTCTTTTGGTTTCTATTTCATCGATTTCTGCTCTGATCATTATGATTTCTCTTCTGCTGGGTTTAGGCTTTCTTTGCAGCTCATTTAGGTGTAGGGTTAGGTTGTGTACTTGAGACCTTTTTTGTTTCTTGAGAAAGGCTTGTATTGCTATATCCTTTCCTCTCAGGACCACCTTTGCTGTGTCCCAATGATTTTGAACAGTTGTACTTTCATTTTCATTTGTTTCCATGAATTTTTTCAGTTCTTTAATTTTCTGGTGGACCCATTCATTCTTTAGTAGGATGCTCTTTAGCCTCCATGTATTTGAGCTCTTTCCAACATTCCTCTTGTGGTTGAGTTCTAGCCTCAGAGCATTGTGGTCTGAAAATATGCAGGGAATGATCCCAATCTTTTGGTACTGGTTGAGACCTGATTTGTGACCTGGGATGTGATCTATTCTGGAGAATGTTCCATGTGCACTCGAGAAGAATGTGTATTCTGTTGCTTTGGGATGGAATGTTCAGAATATATCTGTGGTGTCCATCTGGTCCAGTGTCATTTAAGGCCTTTTTCCTTGTTGATCTTTTGCTCAGATGATCTGTGCATTTCAGGGGGGGGTGTCAAAGTCCCCTACTATTATTGTATTATTGTCAATGTGTTTCTTTGATTTTGTTATTAATTGATTTATATAATTGGCAGCTTCCATGTTGGGGCTTAGATAATTAAAACTGTTAGTTCTTCTTATTGGACAGACTCTTGAAGTATGATATAGTGTCCTTCTTCATCTCTTATTAGAGTCTATGGCTTAAAATCTAATTAATCTGATATAAGGATTGCCACCCCAGCTTTCTTTTGATGTCCATTAGCATTGTTTTCCACCCCTCACTTTAAATCTGGAGGTGTCTTTGGGTCTAAATTGAGTTTCTGTAGACAGCATATTGATGCTGATACCCTGTGTTTTTTGATTGGGGCATTTAGCCCATTTACATTCAGGGGAAATATTGAAAGATAGGAATTGAGTGCCATCGTATTGCCTGTAAGGTGACTTTTACTGTATATTGTCTCTGTTCCTATGACTTTTAGGCTCTCTCTTTATTTCCCGTAGGGCTGGTTGGGTGTTTGCAAATTCTTTTAGCTTTTGTTTGTCCTGGAAACTTTTTATCTCTCCTATTTTCAGTAACAGCTTAGCTGGATATAGTATTCTTGGCTGCATATTTTTCTCCTTTAGTGCTCTGAATATATCATGCCAGTCCTTTCTGACCTGCTAGGTCTCTGTGGATAAATCTGGTGCCAATGTAATAATCTCCACCATTGATGTTATAGATTTCTTGTCCTGGGCGGCTTTCAGGATTTTCTCTTTGTCACTGAGACTTGTAGGTTTTTCTATTAGATGATGGGGTGTGGACCTATTTTTATTGATTTTGAGGGGGTTCTCTGGCCCTCATTGATTTTGATGCTTGTTCCCTTTGCCATATGAGAGAAATTCTCTACTATCATTTGTCCCAATATACCTTCTGCCCCTATCTTCCTTTCTTCTTCTTCTGGGATCCCGATTATTCTAATATTGTTTCATCTTACGGTATCAGTTATCTCTCAAATTTTCACCTCATGGTCCAGTAACCACTGGACCATGAGGTGTTTGTCTCTCTTCTGCTCAGCTTCTTTATTCTCCATCATTTGGTCTTCTATATCACTAATTCTCTCATCTGCCTCATTTATCCTTGCAGTAGGAGCCTTCATTTTTTTATTACACCTCATTAGTAGCTTTTTTGACTTCACCTTGGCTAGACTTTAGTTCTTCTATTTCTCCAGAAAAGAATTCTATTTCTCCAGAAAGGGATTCTCTAATATCTTCCCTGCCTTTTTAGAGCCCTGCCAGCACCTTGATAATCATCATTCTGAGCTCCAGTTATGACATATTACCAATGTCCATATTGATTAGGTCCCTAGACATTGGTATGGCCTCTGGTTTTTTGATTTTTTTGTGAAATTTTCTTGTAATTTTATCCAGATGAGAATAGATAAATGGGAGAATAAAATACTAAAAGGTTAGCAATGACCTCACAAAGACATACACTAAGCAAATCAGAAGAGACCGAAAACCAGGTTGAGAAGAAAGGGGGGGAAAGGGGGAAAAAATTATATGTATGTATATATAAAAGATTGGTGAATAGAACAAAAACATGCACTTGATTTGTTGTATATTTTGGTCTGTTAGAAGAAACTACCTCCAAAGTTTTATAGAAAAAAAATATATGGGCAGACACAATGAAGGGATGTAATATGAATATAAAGATGAAAATTTAAAAAGATTCTTATAAAGGAATTGATAAGAAAAGAAGTTGGTTGAAAAAAGAAAAAGGAAAAAATGAGAGAATGTGATCAGACTGGAGACTAGAACAAAGCCATGTGCTAGATTAAGGGTGTATTTTGATCTATTAGGAGGAATTATATACCAGAATTTTAAAGAAAAAAATACCCTATATGTACACAAATAATAAGGTTAAATACAATGAAGGGATAAGATGCGACTATATGAAAATTAAAAGAGATTTTTTAAAAGCTATTGATAACATAAAATAGTTAAAAATGTTAAAATAGTAAAGAGGAAAAATTAGAAAAAATATAATAAGAAAAAATTAAAATTAAAAAAATTTTACTTTGAAAGTCTAAAGAGTCATGGGGGAAAAGCGATGAATTCTATATATTTCTTTCCCCTAACTCTGAAATTCCGTAGTTCTCACTGATTGGTGAACTTGGCCTCAGCTGGATATTCTTGCTGATCTGGGGGAGGGGCCTGTTGCAGTGATTCTCAGTGTCTTTGCCCGAGGTGGAATTGCACTGCCCTTGCCAGGGGCCAAGCTAAGCAGGCTGTTCAAATTTGCTCTCTCAGGAGCTTTCGTTCCCTGAATGCTTTCTGTAGAGCTCTGGAGGACAGGAATGAAAATGGGGCCTTGCAATCTCAGGCCCGGAGTAGCAGAGAGCTCAGGGCCCCACTCCTCAGTGCACTCTCAGAGAAAAGCAGCCAATCCCTCCCATCTCCCTGGTCTCTGGCCACGCTCCGAGCTCACCCAGCCTGTGACCGAGCTTTTCTATTTTTGGGCACATGGCCTCCTTTGGAGTCTGCAAACCCAGCAGATTCCTGACGCTTGCCTGTGCTGCTCCTCCCCAGAAGAGGAAGGTAAGTTTCCCCAGGTCTGCCACTTGTGGGGTCCCCGCTCAAAGAGCAGTGGCCCGACTGTGCCATGGATCATGGTTTAAGGTAACCCTAAGCTGGGAGCTCCCTCCTCGGCTCTGTGTCTGCAGCCGGCTTCCCCAATCCAAAACCTGGGAGTCTGCCATGCTCAGACACCCACAGTCTTTCTGTAACTCCACGGGTCCTGAGACCACCTTGTCCCTGCGAGGGCTCCACTCCTGCTTAGCCACTGGAGCGATGTCCCTCCACAGAACAGACTTCTAAAAGTTCTGATTAGTGCTCTGCTGCTTCACCGCTTGCCCGGAGTTGGGCCCTCCCCCTGTGATCTCTCTTCCCGGGGCTTTGGATTCACTTCTCTGCATGTCCTACCTTCCAGAAAGTAGTCTCTTTTCTGTTCCTAGAATTGCTGCTCTTCTTCTTTTCGATCTCCTGTTGAGGTTGTAGCTGTTCAGAATGGTTTGATAGCTGTCTAGCTGAACTCCTGGGACCTGATGATATTTCAGTCTGCTACTCCTCTGCCGTCTTGCTCCTCTCCCCAGCTCCTCCTTTTAAAATAGCTATTTCTTCCCTTCCCAATGGTGGGTACTCAGGAGGGCACGGATTACATGGAACACTGGTTGTCATACATAAACAATGAATCATGGAACCCTACATCAGAAACTAATGATGTACTGTATGGTGATTAACATAATAAAAAATTATAAAAAGTAATAAAATAAAATAGCTATTTCTTCCCTCAGGGTTAGCACTGTTGTACACTAGTTACATAATCTGTGCCAACCCCCAAAGTCATGAAAACATTCTCTTCTGTTGTATTCTAAAAGTTTATTGGTCTATCTTATATAATTAGATCCCTAATCCATCTGAAACTGATTTCTGGATATGATTTTGAGGTTGGCTTAAAGATTTCCATCCAGAAAATTGATCCAGGATCATTTGCTGGAAAACATGGAAAAATTTGCGATTTTTTTTTTTCCATGTCCAAGAGTTTAGCTGTCATTGTCTTAAGTGCCTTTTTCTTTTTAAAATATTTTTAATATTTTAGTATTTTATTTTTTTAATAACTGGCATTTATTTATCATGAACTGAAGCCCTACTATGCTGAGCTCTCCACAGCAATGGGACAACCAAGTGTGGCCCTCACAGTTCTCAGGGGAGCGGACATAGGACAAACTGCTCATAAAATGGGTCTATTTTACTCATCTCTCTATTCTTGAAACCTCAAACAGTGTCCAGCTCATAGTAGGAGCTCAGGAATTAACAACTGCTATGGACAATGGGACAACACTATGTCTCTGGCCTTTGGATTTAAACAAAATGTTTGACAAATAACAGCTTGTCTGGTTACATGCTGTGTGATTCTGGGCAAGTCACATCATCTCTCTGAGATTTGATTTCCTGGTATGTAGGGTGAGAACTCACTCCAAGGGGTCTGGGGGTGGTGAAGAAGCTAACTGGTGAAAGGGAGCCTGGGTGGCCCAGTTAATTGAGTTTCGGGCTCTTGGTTTCAGCTCAGGTCATGATCTCAGGGTCATGACTTTGAACCCCGTATCAGGCTCCAAGCTCAACGAGGACTCTGCTGGAAATTCTTTCCCCCTCTGCTCCTTGCACATGCACACACACTCTTCTCTCTCCCAAATAAATAAATAAGTAAATAAAAACTTTAAAGAAAAAAAAAAGAAAGAAAAAGGCAGCTAATGGGTGAAAGAAGCCTGACACGCTGAGTGCTCCTCAAGTCACAGCTATTGGAGTCAATACTGTCACCATAACGTCAAAGAGCCCAGGTAAAGCCTCAGATTTCCACATGCTTTCTGAAGAATGGGGAGGACTCAGCAGATGGCCTCTCTGCCTCATCCACACTAGGATCTCAGAATCAGAAATTCAAGCTGTTGTCAGTGGCCGTAGAGCAGCATCTAGTGGAAGGGAAGGAAAAGTGACAATGTCACAGGATATCTGGAAGAGTTGTAAAGGTGGGGACAAAGTTTGGCAGAGAAGCCAGGAAAGTGACTGGCCTGTGCTGGTGTCCTCAGCAAGAGGGGTCACACAAGGTCCCCTGATCAGGACCCGGGACTCTCCCTGCCTGAGCCAAGGGGACCAATGGAGGAGAGGCCCTCTCTCTCTCATCCCCCTCACTCCCTCTCTTCCTCCCTCCCTCCATGAGTGCTGGGACCCCATCTGTACCATGTCCAAGCCTGCTGCCTCCACTACTCCCAAGTCCCCAGCTCTCAGGACATCAGGACAGAGGAGGACTCTGTGCAGGGCACAGTCAGGCCATCTCCACGGCTCTTGGGCCACTCATCAGCAGCGGGGTCTGTGTCCCTCTGACACCAGGTCCTTGGGTTTCTGGCTCTGCTGGCCTGTGCAGGGACACTAACCATGCTGTCCCTTTCCCTTGCCCCATCTTCCTGCCTCCCTTCATGCCTCTGCCTACAGCCCTCCCTTCTCCTCCTTCTGCCCAAAGAATCTAGAGAAAACCAGCCTTCTCCCCTGTCCTTGTCTGCCTAGGAGAGTGGTGAGAAGGAACAGTGCTATCAGGTTGATGCACTGAACATTTGGTAGCAGAAAGAGTGAGGGTCCAGTGATCCTCAGGGAGAGTCCAGGGGTGGGCTCGTAGGCTATGGATATGGAAAGGACTCTCGATGAGACGATGGGACTTGGTCCCCTGCCACTGAAGGACCTAGGGTTGGATGAGGAGCTGTAGAGCCTGGAGGAAGAAGGAGGACAGGGAAGGTACTCTACTCAGGGCCAGTGCTGCCCACATCCGCTGTCAGCCTGACCTTCATCCAAGGTACATGGGTGTTTACTTAGACCAAGAGCCAGTGAAACCTTGAGGGTCCTGGAATCCATCCATTAAGCCACCAAAGCACCAGGCCAAATGGCCACCCTAGGCCAGATGGCCACTTTGGGCTAGTTAATTCTCGATGAGAAACTGGTGGGGTTCCGGGTTGACAGCCTGGGGAAGAAGGTCAGTCAAAGGGAAGCTACTCTACTCAGGGCCAGTGCTGCCCACATGCTGTCAGCCTGATTCATCCAAGGTTGGGAACTTAGACCAAGAGCCAGTGAAACCTTGAGGGTCCTGGAATCCATCCATGACCAAAGCCCAGGCCAAATGGGTCACTTTCCTAGTTAAGCAAGAACTGGTGGGGTTCCGGTTGACAGCCAGGGTAAAGGGAAGCTAGTTCTTGGCAGAGTTGTCCTGCGATATTTGGTTTGGAATAGCCTGGGTTCTGAGTCAGCCAGTGAGCCCAGCAGACCACTAGTCCTTGAGGGTCAGCTGGTTACCAGGAAGGCTCTGCCTGAGGAGGCTGGGGGAGGACGGCCACAGCTGGGCTTCCCTGGCCCTTTGGAGGGCTTGGTTTGGGGAAAATAGTGGGTATTTTTGGGTCAGGGATTGATAGAAAAGGTGAATGGTGATTCGGACCCTTGTCTTGGCTCTGATACTTCTTCTAGGACATCATCTCTCTCTCATAGGAACCTTGAGGGAGGAGGAGTTGATAAATGAAGGAAGGGAAGCCCTTGGTTCAGGAGTTAAGGGCATGATTGAAAGGACTTGGGGCTGAGTTCAGGGAATCTCTGTCCTCAGGAACCAGGTGCATTCCTGGTCCAGAACCCTCACTCATCTGTGTTGTGGATTTCTGAATACCTCTAAATTTCAGTGCCATGAACTATACAACACAGGTCACAGGTCCTGCTCAGCCCACCCTGCAGGGCTGACGGGATCAGAGGAGATGGGAACAGATATTCCTGAGCTGTAATGCATCCTCCCTGTGTACAGGATGAGAAGTAAACCTCACCCTCCCTGCTCTGTGGCCATGTAAGCCCCTTCTCCAGAAGCAGCCACTGCTCAAACACTTACCTGTATGTAATAATTTCTGAGCATCCTACTGTTAATAGGAAACAGGAGGTTCTATGCAAGTATTCATGGCGCAGTGCAGAGAACTGAGGCACAGAGGGGTAGCCTGACCTTCTCAGCTTCTCATAGCATCTGAACCCAGGACCTCGGGCTCGCGCTGTCTGTTACGACGCTCTGCTGACTTTCTATATCGCTTCATGCAAGGAAGGGTATTTCCCACGCAGTCTGTCTGCTGGGTGTTTTAAGTGCACACCAAACCACAGGATTCCGAAGCCCAGCTTTGATTCAGCGGGTGCATAAGAGACCAAAAGCTTCAACTGTGAAGCAGTTATCACTAGTTTCGCTGTGGCCTTCTGCCGCCGAGGTGTCAACAGCTCTCTTATTATGAACTTGTTTCCAGAGTCTTAGCTGATGGATACAAAAAGAAAATTCGGTCCTCATTTACCAAAAAAACGCACCTCACCGCCGGCAGCGGGTCAGAAAAATGGGTGTCCTGCCGCGCCCCAGGGTGCATCCCGCAGACGAGTCAATGGAAGGAAGCGTGAAAATTAATCATTCAGCAGATTTGAGAAGAAATGAATGTTTGTTCGGTGTACCACACGTGATGGAAAGCTATAAACATGATAAGCCATGTGCTTTTTTATTCTATGTGTGAAAGTTGTGATTGGCTGAGTCAGTCAGTAGTGCTGTGACCATGACTGTGGAAGTAAAGACGGGTTGACAGATAACTCAGCCTTGTTCACATTTAATAGGAAACAATGTCTCAAGTTAATGTTTGGATATTAACTGGTGCTGAACATTAATGGAAATAGATCTCTTCTGGAAACATACTAGTTTTTAATTAATAAACCCGTTTTAAAAAATATTTTTAATTAATCAAGCAAATAAATAAACAAATAAATAAAATTAATTAATTATATTCTAATAACTTGTTTATAAATTATAAATTAAAAATTAAATAGATATTTATTTATTTAATTAAATAATTATAATAAATTATAAATTATAAACTTACTTAAATAATTAAATGATTAAATAAATAATTAAAATTAATAAAATTATATAAATAACTCATCTAATTTATAAAGCACTTCAGATTCACGTAAAACTTGAACAGGTAATGGAGAAAGATCTCCTACGCCCTCTCCCCTCCACCCTACCTTGTTTTGCTTGTTACTCACCTCTGTTTTGCTTGTTACTCACCTCTGTCCTTCATGTGGTGTGTTTGTTCCTATCAGTGGACCAATATTGGTGGATATTTGATATCAACGTGCACTCTTTGTGTGGTATAATTCTATGGTATTTTTTTTAGAAAAAATTTGGAATTTGGAAAAAATATATAATGTCTGATATCAACCACCCAGAAGAGTCTCACTGCTCTACTAATCCCCTGGTTTCACCTATTCAACCCCCCACTTCCCTGAGACTCCTGATCTTTTTACTGTCTCTCTAGATTTGCCTTTTCCAGAATGTGATATAGTTCTGATCATGAACGGTTCACGGCAACTTCGACGGTCTTTGCCAGAAAGCCGAAAGGCTCTGATCCTCATTTCTCTCCTGCCCCTCTCCTTTGCTGGTGACTCAGTAGCAGCCCAGTTCATGGTTATTAACTAGCTGGTTCCATGACTCCCTCTCCCTGCCCAAGTCGACCAAACCTCCCTGAGTCAGTCCCGAGCAGCAGTGCCGCCCGAGACTGACAGCCACTTGGTGTCCTCCTAGACCCTCCAAGGTCCTATCTGAGAAGCTTCCTCGTGATCCAGCAGATTAAGAAGCCCCATCTAATGCCAGGTTATGGTCTCCCGGCTTTGAGATGGAAACGTCGCTGTGTCAGTTTATCTCATGTTCGAATGAGCTCACGTATGGAAAATCTGACAATGGATATTGTAGATGGGATGTGCAGTTCTCATTGTGGGGAGACTCTTGAGGCCTGATTCAAGAGGGTGCTCACATGCCAGCATCAGCTTACCAACCGTATGGCACGGCGTCTCTCTTCAGCACCAATATCCCTCCTAGGTTTAAGAGTCTTACTGTTGCTGATCAAGATGGACATAAGAGTTGTATCCACTGGGACAAGCCTGTGTCTTTCCCACAGGGGTCCTCCACACTTGGTTCTGGCGTCTTTGCCCAGGCCATGGCTTCCTGTCTCGTTTTCTAGACTCACCCAGAGAACAAAAGCCCCGTGCCAGCAGTGTACAGTATGGTCGCACCTTCGCGGGGATTTCTTTTCTGTAAGGGCAGGTGGTCTCCAGACCCAGTAAAATAGGAATGTGTTTTTGAATCACTTACTCACTGAGGAAAAATCCATGAGAAAGGAAAGGTGGGGCTTTCGTGTTTTGCTGGAAGGTCATGCTATTTCCGGTTTCCTGCTGGGAATGAGGACGTTTCTGGAAGGACTGATTTTCCAGGTAATGGATGGTGGCCAGTGCTACAGCCTCCGGGAGCAGCCATATTCCCTTTAGGTGGCATGGGTCTGTGTGCTCAGGCTTTAGGGATGTCTCCGTGTGGGTCTGTGTAGTGTGAATGTGAGGTGTGGACAATGGCTGGGCCCGAGAGGGTGTGCTCCCTCTGTAGACATGTCCCGTGGACATGTCACAACTTGGTGTCACTCGGAGAAAACCCTGTCTCCCCTGTACCTTTGTCATGCCCTGTCTTGCTCAGGCTTCGCCATAGCTGGGCAGGGCATTGGTTTTTTTCTCCCCACTGCTCAGAGGGAGAAACTGAGGTACAGAGATGAGTGACCCACGCTCCAGAGTGCTCAGGGGGAAGAACCAGCCTGTGACCTCCAGCTCTGAAGTACTGACCTGTGCTCAACACTTGCACAGGGTCACTAGCGACGGAGTTCCAGCATCTGTGCATGTGCCTGGAGGCTGAGAATCTGCAGAGGTCCCAGATGTGGCCACTGCCATAAGGTGGTGTCTGAGGTCCCACAGCCCAGGGCGGCCAGAGGCACCCAGAGCCAACTCTGGCATGGAGGGTAATGGGAAGCAGGCATAGATAGCCCTGTGCCCCTGATCTGCCTGCAGATTCAGAGGTGAGAGGTCACCTTGGACCATGTAGGTCCGCATCTGTCAGTGCTGGGGTCGCTCCTCAGCCTTCAGCCCAAAGTAGGGAAATATCGTGGAGATTTGTCACGACAAGCCCTTGAAGCGTCAGGCTGTGTGAGCTGTATAGCCTGAGATGGTGGCAAGGAGGAGTTCGATACCCCGCTGTTTTACCAGCCTGGACTCAGCTCCTCCCTCCCCTCTGTCCCGCTGCTCTCCTTGGCCTCCTTCCACCACCAAACTCCTCTGTCCCTGACAGCAACACCAGGGACTGAGTTACAAGTGTCCTCCTAGCCCCACACAAAGGCCTGCTGGAGGAGCACCCCAGGGACAGGAACAGGGAAAAGGCCCCATGGAATGCCAAGGTGAGCTCACCTGCCTTTGAGATGCAAAGCCTGCTTTCTTGGTCTCTTTCTCTCTTTTTAAATTCAGTTGAATTCCGAAGAGAAGCTGTGGGCCTGTGCATCACACACAGTGTAAGGACCTATTGAACCAGACTTCATTAAGGTTAAACAACAACCTTGTTTAACCCTTATACTGTCCCTGCTCCCCTCCCCCAGGGGACTGACTTAAAAACAAAAACTAGTCCTGGAAACCAGCCACAGGTAACAAAGCCCAGATACAAGGGTGGGTCAGGCCAGGTGGAGACATCCGATCAGTGGGGGGTTGCATACTGTCTCCCTAGCTACCAAGGAGTATGGGGCCCGCCTTTTGGGAGCCTTTTGGGCACCAATTCTGACCAAGGTGATAGGCTGGTTCAAATGTCTACTAGGGTAAATTGTAATTCAGTTGGTCACCTAGCATCTCTGTGGAGTTTCCTGTGTGTGTTACAATCGCATTGGCCACCTGTGTGTGGCCAGGCCCCACTGCATGGCCTTTACCCTTAAAAGCTAGTCTGTGAAACAGAGAAAGGTCACCCTCTCTGTAAGAGGCACGGCCCTGGCCGGTCAGTTTGATTCTTGATGCTTGGCGTGATATAAAGCTTTGGTTAACCTTCACTTTATATCAGTCTTGCTCCTTTAATCATGGACCCATTTGGGGGGGGGGGACATAACGGTATTTGCCATCTCCTTTTTGGGGGTTTGGGGGAGTCGAGTCCCACCTGGGACACCTGCTTCACACAGCCACTGGGGGGATGGCAGCACCAGCTGGTAGATGGTAGACTGTGCGAAGTTGGGGTGGGGTGAAGGTTTCTCCCCAGCAGAAATCCTCCCTTGTTGGATGAAGAATTCCATGATTGGCAACCAGTATGGATGGAGAGTACGGGATCCAAGAAAAGCTCAGGCCCATTTTGCCAGCATCCTTTCTGCTGGCCTTGGGGTTGATGAGGGAGCACAAGGCTGGCTGAAGACAAAGCAAAAGATGGCGCCTTGCACCCCCCTCTCCATCCGTTCCCCCTCAGTCATAAGTGTAGCATCCCTCAGGCAGCCCTGACTGCCATGAACAATAAGCAGATAGTTAACTTGCAGAGATCACAATCCTGCAAGACATCTCCCAACTATCTTGATAATGGCTTGCTAAAAGACAACATTGGTCTTCCGGCACCTTGTAGGCCCATATGAAAACTCCATTGAGACCTCCCTTCCCCTCACCTTCCCCCACCTGCAGGGTACATAACCTGCCATCCCTCACAACCCAGGGCAGCAGCTCTTCCTGACCACAGGTCCTGTCCCAGTGCTTTAATAAACCACCATTTTACACAAAGATGTCTCAAGAATTCTTTCTTGGTCATCGGCTCTGGATCTCAGCCCACTGAACCTCACCTAGGCTCTAGAACTTCATCAGGGTCATGGACTGGACTGTTCCCCAGCCAGTTTGCTAAAGCCACCAATAGGACAAATGACCCAGACAGACATATAGGGAGTGATGTGATCTGTCACTGCAGGTGGTCTTGGGAATAAGTGACAACAGTATCAACTCCAGATTCCCTCACTTGCCAGAAAATGATCTAGGTGGTAAGAGAGGGTGGAGGTCCCTTGCCACCTCTGCTGATTCTTGGTTCCTGTTGGGAACCAGGGCTGGGGGTGTGAAGAGGGAAGCTAATTCTCCAGGTAAAGAACTGTGACCATTCTTCAACAAGTACCTCTGTTCCCTTTCGTGGGTGAGGGTTTGCGTGCATGGTGGTGGGCTGTACCTTGGGGGAATCAGGTGCTGTGATTGTGTGTGTGTGTGTGTCCATACCCCTAGATCGAGCTCCCCTCTAACAACACAGTTGTCAACGTCAGTATCTAAGTGACAATTCCCGTCACCATTGTTTCATGCAATTATCTGTTTCAAAATTGATCAAATTGTGTATTTTAAATTTTTGCTCTTGCCTGTATGCCAAGTACACCTCAGTAAATGGGGGGAAATGCCATCACCAGTGAGGAGAATGTTCACAAGGTTCTAAGTGGACAAAACTGTGCTCCAGATTAAGAACATTAAGAATGTTCACAGGGTTCTAAGTGGACAAAACTGTGCTCCAGATTAAGGGGTCAAAAACAACTTCAGATCTGACCTCTGAGCAGGCTGTTTCATTCCCCTCGAGGTGCTGGGATCAATCATGATTAAAGAAAAGGAGCCCTAACGGTATCTAGTTGGCCTCTGAGAAAAGGGAGGCTGGAGAGGGTGCAGAATTGTGCGGTGTCACACAGCTTGTGGTTAAGGAACCCAGCACTGAGATGAAGCCCTTCAAGCCCCAGACCCTATGCACTATCTCTCATGCCTCCCCCACCAGGAGAGAATTCTGAGAGGAGATGAGGCAGGTGGTGAAGTCATGGCTGGTGTGAGTGCTGTGTGGACGTCTTCCTAAAAGCCCAGAGAGAGGGGCTTGCTTCCCATTCCAGCCTCTTCTCCAGCCGCCTTGTAACAAACTAGGCATTTTCCTTCATGGAAATTGGGGAGAGGCAGAGAATGCAGTCAGGTCTCCTGTTCCCCAATTGAGACACATCAGTGGGGATGAAACCACGACCAGACCAGAGACATGGATGTTCCCAGTCTGAACCACCCAGGGCCCGGAGGGATGAGTTTTTACTTTTCACCTGCTTCTGGAAGTCACCTGACAACCAGTCCTTGTCTACACACTGTTGGCCAAGGGTTATCTGGCCTGCAGACACAGTTACACTGAAGAGATCTCACCCCATGTGGCCATAGCAGCTGTAGAGCTGCACAGGAGGTGAGAGGGGCACAGACTCCAGGCACGGTGAGCTTAGCAAAGTGATGGGAGCTGAACCCAAGGTTGGGGTGATCCTTCTTGCTCCCTTTTATGGCCCAGAGGACATCAGTTTGAGAGTTTCTCTGACATGACCTGAGAGTTCTCACACACAAAACTCTGAGTCCTCCTGCTCATGGGGACGGGTAGCCACTGCAAGGGCATCAACAGCATCTCCCTCATTCCTTCTCCCCAAAGTGGTCAGCTCTCAGCAGCCTCTCTTGATACAGCCTGGATTAGGGTCTACTTCAGGGGCAGAAACTTCCCTCTCTTCAGCTTGTCTGGGCCTCTGTGACCCCATCCTAAGCTAAGTACCTGCCCAGGCTCTAGTCTGGATCAGGAAGAGAAGGATGGGCTCCTGAAGACAGTGAAGTGTCCCTGCCCCTAGCTAGACATGCCTACTCACATGTGAGTTAATTCGAGGAAACAAAGCTAAAACAGTCCCATCCTTCATCACATCAGCCAAATTTCAGGTGCCCCGTAAAGCATGTTTACAACACAGAACATTTTCATCCTCACAGACAGCTCCCCTGGGCACCTGTTCTGAGCCTGGCAGAGGGGCTGCTCATGGACCCCATCTAACCCAGACTGTTTCCACCACAGTTGGGATCGCAGGTTGATCCGTGCATGGGTGAGAGCTATCTTGGTCCCATGGAGACAGGGAAGTGCCATGTGAAGGGGCATCCTTCCTTTCACTGAGGGTTAGCAGCTGTGCTCAAGGTCTTGTTGAAGGGCTCTGACTCCAGGAAGCCCAGGGCAGGTCTGGGTCTGGAGGAAGAACAGGTTATGCCAGGCGAGCCAGCCTGGTCTCCGCTGGAGCCACAGGCACAAGGGAGCCCCTCTCTCTAACAACCCACTGCTCATGCTTGTGTCTCTAAAGATTAGATTGTCTACAGAAGCTACAATTCAGCAGTGAAGATGAAGACACCCCAGGTAGGGAGCAGCTCTCAGGTGTGTCCTATGGGAGAGGTTTTGGGGAGCAGTCAGGGAACACTTACAGCGTGGAGACTTAGGAAATGCTATGAAATCAGAGAGAACAAGGAAATGCATGTGCTTTTCATATTTTAATGATGTAAGAATAAGAGCCGTCATGTCTATTAGCTTTGGGTGTACTGTTTGTCATCATCTTGTCTTCCTTTGCTATTTAAGATTACCTTTCCTCCAGACCCTCCAGGCGCTGGTCTCATCCAGGCATAGGAGGTCCTCGCATCTCCCATGTCTATAAAATGTCCTGCTGCTGCCCCCTCACCTGCTCTCCTGCATCACCCTGGCTCCTGACCTGGGTCTGCAACACAGAATGGTGCTGAGCAGCCCTGAGTGGTGGGCAGGGAGCAGGGTGGGAGTGAGAAGGACTGGGCCTTCCTGCTGGAGGGGCCCTGGAAACCTGGGTCTGCCCCGGGCTCCCCCCACTTTGTGCTCTCTTGCCCTGGAGGGCTCTGGACTCACTTAACAGCTACCCAAATCACACAATTTTAAAACAGGATGATTCCATCAAGAATCTGATTCCCAAAATCCTCTTCTTCTGCATTCCAGAGACTGAATCAAGAAAGAAAGAAGAAAGAGAACAGGAAGAGGAAATGGAGTGTAGAGAGGCAGGAGGAAGAGCAGAGGCAAACGAGAGTCCTTCAGGGACCCAAACCCCAGGAGGGCACTGGGGTGGCCTTCACTGCCCATGACCTTGCAGGGGGGATGACGGTCAAGGCCAGTGCTACCAGGGAAGGATGTAATGTGAACCTACCCTGGGGAAAGGACACCCTTGCCTTCTCCAGCCCTGAGTTTGCTAGGTGAGTCCCCTACTGGCTCCGAGGTTGGGCAGAGGGGGCTGTGGGTGCCCACAGGTTCGCCCTGTGCCTGATGCCAGGAGGAGCAAGTCACATAGTGTTCTTTGTGGAAAGTGTCCCTGGAGGGTTCACCAGTCGGGTGTGGCCCTCTCAAGGTGAACAGGGAGCAGCTCAGCCAATCCATGTGGGGAAATAACGCGGGAGCTCAGGCTCCCGAGTAAAGTGAGGAGGACAGAGGCCCTGGGGGTCCCTCCCATGCCAGCAGGGTGGCTCTGCTGGCCCCACCACCCATCCCGGAGGGCACATGGCAGCCTGGGCTCAAGTTGGCAACAAGGCAACATCCAACCTCAGCTGGGAGAGGCCCGAGCCCTGGGGTTCCCTCAGCCTCTGGGGAGACCCATGGATGGCCAGGCTTACCTCATGGCACCGTTTCTCAGGTTCTATAGATTTTTCATACATACAGGGAAACCAAACAAAACACTAGAATTTGAAGGAAATTGAGTGCAGTGCTAATTTGGAATATGTTAAGTAGTTAGGATTAGAAATTGTGCACAATTCAGGGACACCTGGGTAGCTCAGTCAGTTAAGCATCTGCCTTCAGCTCAGGTCATGATCCCAGGGTCCTGGGGTTGAGAGTCGTGTTGAGCCTGGAGTCGGATTCTACAGGGATACTGCCTCTCCCTTTCCCTCTGCCTGCTGTTCCCCCTGCTTGTGCTCTCTCTCTGTGAAATAAATAAAATCTTTTAAAAAATTGTGTACAATTCACATTCTACTTTTGTAAATAAAACAAATATAAGTTGTATTATATGTTAAGAAGCAGTGTCTTCTGTCACTTACCTTGCTGGAATATGCTAATTAAAAAATTATTATTTTTTTAAGACTTCTGTTTTACTTATTCATTTGAGAAAGATAGAGAGACAGGGACAGAGAGAGCACAAACAGGGGGAGAGACTGAGGGATACAGAGAAGCAGAGTCATTGCTGAGCTGGGAGCCTGATCCCAAGACCTGGAGATCACCACCTAAGCCAAAAGCAGGTGCTTAACCATCTGAACCAGCCGGGTACTCCCCAAATTAGTGATTCTATGTGAAGCATACTGATTGTCTTTTAACTGAAAGCCATAGGCAGGGTTTGATGGCATGTTAGGGAGAAGAAGGAATATGAGCAAGGGAAGGGGGCATTTCAGGTCTCTGTGCTGGGGCAGGTGTCATGATGGGTTGTATTGCATGAGGGGTGGGGGGCAGGGTCACCACTCTTGGTCTCTGTCTTCAGACCTCTGGCTCCTCACAGGGCCCAGAAGGTGGGACTTGGCCTTTTTCTCCTGCAGTTACTTACATGAATTTCCCCAGTGGCAGCTTTGCATCGAGAGGAGCTTGCCTGCCTTCCCCTGGGGCGGTGCTAAAGCTTTCCTTGTGCGCAGCAAAGTTTCTGCACAGTAAGGTTTGATTGGATGCTGTGTTTCAGCATCTCACTTCGCAGGGGCCAATTCCTTCCTCTTGTCCCCGGACAGGTGTCACAGAACACAGGACAGGATAGTGGCCTCACCCTGGAACTTTGCATCCTGAGTTAAAGTGGAGACTAATTCTTGTCAGGGCTCCAGGTTCCTGATCTGGACACCAGCTCCCCCAGCTGAACACTTGTCTTGATCTCACTCTTCTGAGGCACCACAGAGCAGAACAGACACAACAAACCTTCCCCATGGGGCTCCTTCTGCCATGAATTGGTGGACTTATGGCCGCAGACATAAACACACTTTAGGTACATGGGTTTCTCAAGATGACCCAGGCAGATGAGACATCTACTTCCTTCTTTAAAATGTTCAGCCAGACCCACTCTCTGTGGAAAAACTTGTAGACTGGGGTTTCCCAATGACTGAAATGACCATGAGTGCTTGGGTTCTTAATCTTCTCTACTTGCATGTCTATACATGTTATATAGCTACTACATGTCATCCCTCTCCTAGGAAATGACACACAATATAAAGATAAATGACTCTTGGCCCCGAACTTCTGATATTTGAGATACTAATGAGAATAAAAAGCTTGGTTGGTCAATCAGCCTTGACCTGAGCTGGTGCAGTGAACCAGATCATGGGTGTCCAATACTGTAGCCACCGATCACCTGTGGCCATCGAGCACCTGGAGTTCAGCTCCTCTGAGTTGAGATGTACTCTGAGGGTAAAATGCACACTGGATTCTGAAACTAGAAGAAGGAAGAAGAAGTGAAATTATTATTGAGATCTCTGAAACAATTCTCATTGACATAAATACATGTGGAAGGGATACCATTTTTCCAATTATAATTATTTTTACTCATTTCCTTTTACTGTGTGTGACGTGGCTACTAGAAAATTTGTTGCTGACGTAGGCGGGACACATTAGATTTCTGCCAGGCATTGCCAGACTCAACTCCCGAGAGTCTCCAACTAGGGGAACTGGTCCCACCTGGCCGCGACTCAGAACCACAGCAGCCACTGAGGGGTGGAACCAGTCAGTGGGTAAACAGTGCAGCATCTTGTAGAGCAGTCTGAGCTATGATCTGGTTAAGGAATAGAAGGACTTGGTCCTCTCTCCAGTGTGGGTATTGAAAATCTAGTCCTGCCCACAGCTCCTAGAGCAGAGAGCCCGAGTGTATGCAGTGTCTCTAGGTGCAGATGCTGTTTAGAATTGAGTTGGCCTCCAAAACACTTGCTGTATTAGGAAAATACTTTATTCCCTGTACTATGCTTTCTCATATTTGCTTTTTGCAGAACCCTGAGAAGTAAAAAAAAAAAAAAAAAAAAAAAAAAGTTTCACAAGATTGGATGGGTCCTCTATGAGAGTCTTCTCTGGTCTCCTACTCCCTCTGAAGGTGACTTGGTTCTGGAGTGTGATCGATCTGGATGGGATCTCTGTTAAAGGGTTCTCTTTCCACTCTACCATACCAGCATTTGCCTCTTTTTTTTTGATTCATTTTAAGTTAGTTCTAGGAGAGAATCAATTTACTGATGACAGAAAGGTGGCCAAAAATGTTTTTATTCAACATTGAATCAAAATTTAACATGGTGCTACACTTTCAAGAAAGTTGAATTTGAATATTTACAAATCTCAAGAATTGCCCGAGGCCAATAATTATAAATTTTTCTCATCTTTTAGACAAACTCAGACATGTGTATTTGACTTCATCAATATTTCTCCATATGTATTCATCCATACATATTTGGAAAAAATTCATGCTTCATCTTGAAACCACACAACAGAAGATAAAATTCCCATTTCAATTTCACTAATATTTTCTTAAGATTAAAACCTCAGCTTTACTAAGCAATACTCACCCTTCACTAATATCTGTTTAAGTTCTCTTTCACTTTAGCTCAACTATTTAGAGTATGTGGGCCAGGGTGATGGCCATACCACCTATTTGCTAAGGAATCATGGGCAACCAAGCCAAGGGGGATGGCATTTGGCTCTGCTTCGTTCCCATCCTATGAGATAGATGCTTCACGTTGATTTTATTGCCACTTGGTGACTAGAAAGAGGAAATCCCTTATTGCTATCACATTTTGCTTCACAGTTAAATATAAAAATACAGGCGTATCAAAAACCATGAAGCCATTTTAAAATATATTTGAGAATCAAGACACGGGAGGTTCAGATCAACATTTTATAAATTATACCTATTTTAAATATTCTTATTAAGGAACCCTCGGTGATATTTGAGAGGATATTGTTGCTGTGCCTCACTCATTTTGGCCTTTATTCCTCAAATACAGACAGCTCTGGTGGATTTTAGTTCTCAAGTGACTGTGGCAGACACTGGAACTTTTGGTGAATGGAGCAGTCGTAAATGCATCTGGCCCCTAGGTGGAGCTATGTCACAGACTATGCAAGCTCTTCCCTCTTCCCTGTCCCTACTCAGTCTAACTTCATCTGTTCTGCTCTCTGAAATGCCCACCAGAGGGCAAGGACCCACCTGAGTCTGCAAGTGTTCACAAGACAGTTAAACATCGTCCTCTCCTGATAACTAGGGTTGTCTTCACCCCTTGCTGCTCACAAAAGACTATTAAAAATTAGAGCAGTTTAAACTCATAGGTAAATGTTCAGCTCTTCTTCCTTCTTTCTTTATCCTCTTTTTAGGGAGGAGAGGGGCAAAGGAAGAGGGAGAGAGAGAATCTTAAGGAGACTCTGGCCCAAGGAGTAGCTACATGCAAGGGCTCCATCTCATGACCCGGAGAGCATGACCTGAGTCGAAATCGAGGGTCAGACATATAAGTGCCTGCGCTACCCAGGTGACCCATGAATCCTTAATGACACGGCAAACTCAGCTAAATCCAATCTCCCCTTAATTATTCCTTAATTATACCTGTAGGAACCTTACATTTGTTCCCAAGACAAATCATTTCTTTATGTTGCTATCCCAGGACAATTTATAAATGCTGCTGCTTCTTTCTTCTTCTCTCTCTCTCTTTTTTAAAAAAGATTTTATTTATTTATTTGACAGATAGAGATCACAAGTAGGCAGAGAGAGAGAGAAGGAACCAATCTCCCTGCTGAGCAGAGAGCCCAATGTGGGGCTTGATTCCAGGACCGGGGGATCATGACCCAAGCAGAAGGCAGAGGTTTTAACCCACTGAGCCACCCAGGCGTTCCCCCCCTCTTTTTTAAGATTTTATTTGTTTATTTTAGAATGAGAGGATGCACAAGCAGGAGAGGAGCAAAGGGAGAGAGGGAGAGAAAAGAGAGATATAGGAGCAGACTCCTTGCTGAGTGTGGAGCTACAGAGGCTGCATCCCAGGACCCTGAGATCATGACCTGAGCTAAAACTGAGACTCCAACCCTCAACCAAATGAGCCACCCAAGTGACCCAACTTATAAGCACTTCTAATAGAATCAGTTACTATGTTGTTGAATGGGTGTGGTCTTACATTATTTTGAATGAGACAAATTTAAGAGAGAGCTTGGTCTGTGGTCTTGATTTTGGATATCAACTACAAGGAATATCCAGTAAAAAGTAGATAACAAATAGTTATTATTAGATTGATGTATAATTTACTTTTATATCTTGAAGTCAGTCAGATTTACCTTTTATTATCTCCTGATTTTCATGCTCCCTACACTCTCCTGCTTATCTAGGAGTATTATAAAACAATATAACATAATTGAAGGGAGAAAACTTGATTGTACCTTATGCAAAGAATAAAACAAAGGCCATTTCTTGAGTTGTGGTGCAACATCAAGAAGGGGAAATGAGGGGCGCCTGGGTGGCTCAGTGGGTTAAGCCGCTGCCTTTGGCTCAGGTCATGATCTCAGGGTCCTGGGATCGAGTCCCACATTGGGCTCTCTGCTCAGCAGGGAGCCTGCTTCTTCCTCTCTCTCTCTCTCTGTTTGCCTGTCTGCCTACTTGTGATCTCTCTCTGTCAAATAAATAAATAAAATCTTAAAAAAAAAGAAGAAGGGGAAATGAGAAGATGATATAAAAATTATTCGTAATTTCCCATCTCAGAAGTCAAGTCTATAATTCTCATTATTCTTTTACAGTTTCAAACATTTCCAAACTTGTGGTGAACGAAAGAAAGCACATATGAAACTCGTCAGATGCAACATGGGGAAATGGTGGTGGTATTTGATTTCAAGGCACACACCCTTCTAGCAGGCTGTAAAGGCTGTGGGTTCACACTTTTGTCAGCCACCCCCAGAAGAAAAAATCATACATTTTATTAGCATTAGCAGGGGGTGAAAAATTGTGGGACATGGCTGATGAGCGCTAATGTGTCTGTGAATATGAATTTCAGTTTGGATAAAAGATGCAGGATATTCTACTGCAATTTTCAATGTCTCGTTTCTATTACACTCTCTTGCAAATTTTTCAAAAAGGAAAGGCTATTGTCCAATTTCAGGTGGTTTGGGGCATGTTCCAGTTTGTCTAACAATGCTTGGAAGTACATCTTTGTGTCATGGAGAAAAATAGTTGGGGAGAAATGACTGGGTCCACAGAGTGAGCTTTGAGAGAACACTTCTCAAAACAGTATTTGCTACTTTAAAAAATTGTGTATATCTTCTAATAAAATGTGTATATATCCTTACATCAGTGGGGTCTATGACTAATTCCATATACATAGATATCAACCCTTTAATATTGGATTAAAAGACATCAGTAGGAATCCCCATTTTTCTTTCTTTTTTAAAAGAAATGATTTACATGTATCTTTTAGAGAGAGAGAGAGAGCATAAGTGGGAGGGGCAGAGGGAGAGGGAGAGAGAATCTCAAACAGGGACTCAATCCCAGGACCCCATGACCATGACCTGAGCTGAAACCAAGAGTCAGATGCCCGACTGATTGTGCCACCCAGGCATCCCTAGGAATCCCCATTTTGCTTAAAGGGACTTAACAGACATGGCTTAAGACAGGGCCTCTCAACCTCTGGGTTGTCCTTTGGGACAAGGCAACTCTTGTGGGGAGCTTCAGGGTGCCTTGTAGAATGCTGAGTAGCATCTCTGGTCTCTACCCACCAAATGCCAGTAACACCCATCCCCACAGTTGGCAACCTCCCATGTACTAAGTCATTACCAAGAGTCCCCTGGGTCCAAAATCCTCCCTGGGGACAACTGGAAGCCAATGGATGTGTCCCAGAGAACTGGGAAGCTATTATTTCTGGGTACAATATTCTATTATGTACTTTAATTGAGTAAAAATACTATCGGACTAAAGAGGCATTGACAGAGTGTGAATACAGGGAGAGAGAGAAAACTCCAATGTCAGCCTCATTGCTGTGTAAGCGCCTGGAGGCCAGGTTACAAGGGGAGGAGAGGAGATCCCTAAATTAATTTATTTTAATTAATTAAAATGATTGATAGTCATTCATTCTGTTCATTGGTTTCTCACATTCTCAAGAGGGTGGCTAAAGAGAGAGCAAGATAGAGAATTTAGATATTGTTGCGTAAACTGTTACTGAGCCACTACCATCCGTGCCTGGCAACGTGTATGGAATTTCCTCACACACTGACTCACTGGGGTTGGGAATCCCAGGCACAGATGTGCTTCTCAGTACTCAGTCTGAAGAAGTGGCTTATTTCAGGATGTTCATAAATCAAAGTGCAGTATAGGCTGGGATATCCTGAGAAGCACTGTCCAGTAGCATTCCCTGATGTAAATGATCTCCAGAGGCACTGTCCAATGTGGCAGCAACCAGGTCTGAGAGGCTCTTGAGCCCTTGAAAAGTGGCCACCTTTCATGTGTCACATGTGGAAATCTTCATATTTGGAGGATATTGAATTAAAAACACATGAATTTAGGGGAGCCTGGGTGACTCAGTTGGTTAAAAGACCATGTCTTGATATCAGCCCAGGTGTTGATCTCATAGTTGTGAGTTCAAGCTCTGACTTGGGCACCACACTGGGCAGGAGCCTCCTTAAAAAAACAAACAAAGAAAAAAGAACCCCAAAATATCATTTATATTTACCTCACCATTTTCATTTTTCTTCTTTCCAGTGTGCTTCATAGAAAACCCCAAACCACCAAAGTGCCTTGCATGGAGTCAGCAACGATTGACATTGGCACTGTATAGGGTTTTTTTTAATTAATTGTTTTTATTAACATATAATGTATTATTTACCCCAGGGGTACAGGTCTGTGAATCATCAGGCTTACACACTTCACAGCACTCAGCATAGCACATACCCTCCCCAATGTCCATAACCTAGCCCCCCTCTCCACACTCCCCTCCCCCTAGCCACCCACAGTTTGTTTTCTGAGATTAAGAGCCTCTTCTGGTTTGTCTCCCACCCGATCCCATCTTGTTTCATTTTGTCCTTCCTTATCCCCCAAACACTCCACTCTGCCTCTCAAATTCCCCATATCAGGGAGATCATATGATAATTGTCTTTTGCTGATTGACTTATTTTGCTCCACATAATACACTCTAGTTCCATCCACGTTGCTTCAAATGGCAAGATTTCATTTCTTTTGATGGCTGCATAGTATTCCAGTGTACACACACACACACACACACATATATACATATCACATCTTCTTTATCCATTCAACTGTTGATAGACATCTAGGTTCTTTCCAGAGTTTGGCTATTGTGAACATTGCTGCTATAAACATTTGGGTGTGCATACCCCTTCAGATCACTACATTTGTATCTTTAGGGTAAATACCCAGTTGTGCAATTTCTGGGTCATAGAGTAGCTCTATTTTCAACTTTTTGAGGAACGTCCATGCTGTTTTCCAGAGTGGCTGCACCAGCTTGCATTACCACCAACAGTGCAGGAGGGTTCCCCTTTCTCTGCATCCTCTCCGACATCTGTCATTTCCTGACTTGTTAATTTTAGCCGTTCTGACTGTTGTGAGGTGGTATCTTACTGTGGTTTTGATTTGTATTTCCCTGATGCCCAGTCACGTTGAATACTTTTTCATGTGTCTGTTGGCCCTCTGGATGTCTTCTTTGCAGAAATGTCTATTCGTGCCCTCTGCCCATTTCTTTTTTTTTTTTTTTTAATTTTTTTTTATAAACACATAATGTATTATTAGCCCCAGGGGTACAGGTATGTGAATCACCAGGATTACACACTTCACAGCACTCACCATAGCACATACCCTCCCCAATGTCCATAATGCCACCACCCTCTCCCTAATCTCTCCCCCCAGCCACCCTCAGTTTGTTTTGTGACATTAAAAGTCTCCTATGGTTTGTCTCCCTCCTGATACCATCTTGTTTCATTTATTTTTTTCCTACCCCCAAACCCCCCATATTGCATCTCCACTTCCTCATATCAGGGAGATCATATGATAGTTGTCTTTCTCTGATTGACTTATTTTGCTAGGCATAATACCCTCTAGTTCCATCCACATCATCATAAATGGCAAGATTTCACTTCTTTTGATGGATTTATAGTACTACATTGTATATATATACCACATCTTCTTTATCCATTCATCTGTTGATGGACATCTAGGTTCTTTACATAGTTTGGCTATTGCGGACATTGCTGCTATAAACATTCGGGTGCACGTGTCCCTTCGGATAACTATGTTTGTATGTTTAGGGTAAATACCCAGTAGTGCAATTGCTGGCTTGTAGGGTAGCCATAATTTCAACTTTTTGAGGAACCTCCATGCTGTTTTCCAGAGTGATTGCACCAGCTTGCATTCCCACCAACAGTGTAGGAGGGTTCCCCTTTCTCTGCATCCTCACCAGCCATCTGTCATTTCCTGACTTGTTAATTTTAGTCATTCTGACTGGTGTGAGGTGATATCTCACTGTGATTTTGTTTTGTACTTCCCTGATGCCCAGTCACGTTGAACACTTTTTCATGTGTCTGTTGGCCATCTGGATGTCTTCTTTGCAGAAATGTCTGTTCATGTTCTCTGCCCATTTCTTGATTGGGTTATTTGTTCTTTGGGTATTGATTTTGTCAAGTCCTTTATAGATTTGGGGTACTAGCCCTTTATCTGATATGTCTTTTCTGAATATCTTCTCCCATTCTGTCAGTTGTCTTTTCATTTTGTTGACTGTTTTCTTTGCTGTGCAAAAGCTTTTGATCATGATCAAATCCCAATAGCTCATTTTTGCCCTCGTCTCCCTTGCCTTTGGCAATGTTTCTAGAAAGAAGTTGCTGTGGCTGAGGTCGAAGAGGTTTCTGCCTGTGTTCTACTCTATGATTCTGATGGGTTCCTGTCTCACGTTGAGGTCTTTTACTCATTTCGAGTTTATCTTTGTGTATGGTGTAAGAGAATGGTGAAGTTTCACTCTTCTACATATAGCTGTCCAATTTTCCCAGCACCATTGATTGAAGAGACTGTCTTTTTTCCACTGTATATTTTTTTCCTGCTGTATCAAAGATTATTTGACCATAGAGTTGAGGGTCCATAACTGGGCTCTCTACTCTGTTCCACTGTCCTATGTGTCTGATTTTATGCCAGTACCAAGCTGTCTTGGTGATCACAGCTTTGTGGTAAATCAGGCAATGTGAAGCCCCCTGTTTTGTGTTTCTTTTTCAACATTTCCTTAGCAATTCGTGGTCTCTTCTGATTCCATACAAATTTTAGGATTGTTTGCTCCAGCTCTTTGAAAAATGCCAGTGGAATTTTGATCAGAATGGCATTGAAAGCATAGATTGCTCTAGGCACTGTAGACATTTTAACAATGTTTATTCTTCTGATCCATGAGCATGGAATGGTCTTGCATCTGTTTGAGTCTTCTTCAATTTCTTTCATGAGTGTTCTGTAGTTCCTCGAGTACAGAACCTTTACCTCTCTGGTTAGGTTTATTCCCAGGTATCTTATGGTTCTTGGTGCTATAGTAAATGGAATCGATTCTCTAATTTCCCTTTCTGTATTTTCATTGTTAGTGTATAAGAAAGCAACAGATTTCTGTACATTGACTTTGTATCCTGCCACATTACTGAATTGTTGTATGATTTGTAGTAGTTTGTGGGTGGAGTCTTTTGGGTTTTCCATATAAAGTATGATATCACCTGCGAAGAGAGAGAGTTGGACTTCTTCATTGCCAATTTGAATACCTTTTATTTCTCTCTGTTGTCTCTTTGCTGTTGCTAGGACTTCTAATACTATATTGAACAAGAGTGGTGAGAGTGGGCATCCTTGTTGTGTTCCTGATATGAAAGGGAAGGCTGTCAGCTTTTTACCATTAAGGATGATATTCACTCTG
The DNA here is from genome assembly GCF_011764305.1 of Mustela putorius furo. Taxonomy (NCBI): domain Eukaryota; kingdom Metazoa; phylum Chordata; class Mammalia; order Carnivora; family Mustelidae; genus Mustela; species Mustela putorius. Next base: position 14,609,605 of record NW_025422387.1, on the reverse strand, counting down.
TGTTTTTCATGGATGTATTTATGAAGTTGTAGAATGTTCCCTCTATCCCCATACTTTGACGCGTTTTAATCAGAAACAAATGCTAGATTTTGTCAAATGCTTTTTCTGCATCAATTTAGAGGACCATGTGGTTCTTCTCTCTTCTATTATTGATCTGCTCTATGACATTGATTGATTTGTGAATGTTGAACCACACTTGCAACCCAGGTATAAGTCCCACCTGGTCATAGTTGATAATCTTTTTAATGTACTGTTGGATCCTATTTGCTAGGATCTTGTTGAGTATCATAGCATCCATATTCATCAGGGATATTGGTCTGAAATTCTCCTTTTTGTGAGGTCTTTGCCTGGTTTGGCAATCAGGTAATGCTGGCTTCATAAAATGAGTCTGGAAATTTTCTTTTGCTTCAATATTTTGAAACAGCTTCAGGAGGATAGGTATTATTTCTTCTTTGAGAGTTTGGTAGAAATCCCCAGGGAATCTGTCAGGTCCTGGGCCCTTGTTTATTGGGGGATTTTTGATCACTGTTTCAATCTCATTACTAGATATCAAGTCTATTCAGGTTGTCAGTTTCTTCCTGATTCAGTTTTGGAAGTTTATAGTTTTCCAGGAATGCATCCATTTCATCTAGGTTTCTTAATTTATTGGCATATAACTGTTGATAATAATTTCTGATGATTGTTTCTATTTCCTGAGTGTTAGTTGTGATCTTTCCCTTTTCATTGATATTTATTAATTTCGGCCTTCTCTCTTTTCTTTTGGATTAGTTTGGCCAATGGTTTATCGATCTTATTAATTCTTTCAAAAAGCAGCTTCTAGTTTCATTGATGAGTTCCACTGTATTTGTAGTTTCTATCTATTGATCTCTGCTCTAATCTTGATGATTTCCCTCCTTGTGTGTGGAGTTGGCTTAATTTGGTGTTGATTCTCCAGTTATTTAAGATGTACAGACAGCTGGTGTATTCTGGATTTTTCCATTTTTTTGAGGGAGGCTTGGATGGCTATGTTTCTCCCCCTTAGGACCGCCTTAGGTTTTTGACTGAAGTGTCTTCATTCTCATTGGTTTCCGTGAATTGTTTAAGTTCCTCTTTGATTTCCTGGTTGATCCAAGCATTCTTAAGCAAGGTGGTCTTTAGCTTCCAGGTGTTTGAATTCCTTTCAAACTTTTCCTTGTGGTTGAGCTCCAGTTTCAAGGCACTTTAATCTGAGAATATGCAGGGAATAATCTCAATCTTTTGGTATCATTGAACTCTGATTTGTAACCCAGTATGTTGTCTATTCTGGAGAAGGTTCCATGTGCACTCGAGAAGAATGAGTATTCTGTTGTTTCAGGGTGGAATGTTTTGTATACATCTATGAGGTCCATCTTGTCCAATATGTCACTCAATGCTCTTGTTTCTTTATTGATTTTCTGCTTGGATGATCTGTCTGTTACTGAGAGTGGAGTATTAAGATCCCCCACTACTAATGTATTCATATCAAATATGACTCTTTATCCTGATTAATAGTTTTCTTAGGTAATTGGTGCTCCCATATTGGGGGCATACATATTTACAATTGTTAGATCTTTTTGGTGGATAGACCCTTTGAGAATTATGTAGTGTCTTCTGTATCTCTGCTTACAGTCTTTAGTTTAAAATCTAATTTATCTGATATGAGAATGCCTACCCCAGCCTTCTATTGAGGCCCATTGGCATGAAAAATTCTTCTCCACCCCTTCACTTTCAGTCTGGTTGTATCCTTAGGTTCAAAATGGGTCTCCTGGAGACAACATATGGATGCGTCCTATTGTTTTAGCCAATCTGCATTCCCATGCCATTTTATGGGCATGTTTAGGCCATTCATGTGGAGAGTGATTATTGAGAGATATGTTTTTTTTGACATCGTGTTACCTGTGAAGTCTTTGTTTCTATAGATTGTGTCCATAAATTTCTGTTCAATGATATTCTTGGGATTTTTCCTCTTTTATAGAACCCTCCTTAATATTTCTTGTAGTGCCGATTTGGTGGTCACATTCTCTTTTAAAGCTTGCCGGTCTTGGAAGCTCTTTATCTCTCCATCCATTTTGAATGTCATTCTTGCTGGATAAAGTAGTCTTGGCTGCATGTTCTTCTCATTCAGTGCCCTGAGTACATCTTGCCAGCCTTTTCTGGCTTGCCAGGTTTCTGTGGACAGGTCTGATGTTATTCTGATAGTGATTCCAGAACTTTGGTTTTCTTTTTCAACATTCCTCTGGGTATTCATGATCATTTCTGGTTACATATAAATTTTAGGATTATTTGTTCTTTTTCTTTGAAAAAAAAATTTGATAGTTTTTGATAGGGTTTGCATTAAATGTGTAGATTGCTTTAGATGGCATACACATTTTCACAATATTTTTTCTTCCAATTCATGAGCATGGAATGTTTTTCCATTTCTTTGTGTCTTCTGCAATTTCTTTCATGAGTACTTTATAGTTTTCTGAGTAGAGATTCTTTTCCTCTTTGGTTAGGTTTATTCCTAGGTATCTTATGGCTTTGGGTGCAATTGTAAATGGGATCACCTCCATAATTTCTCTTTCTTCTGTCTTGTTGTTGGTGTATAGAAATGCACCTGATTTTCTGTGAGTTGATTTTATATCCAGACACTTTACTGAATTCCTGTATGAGTTCTAGTAGTTTTGGAGTGCAGTCTTTTAGGTTTGCCACAGAAAGTATCATATCATCTCCAAAGAGTGAGAGTTTTACTTCTTCTTTATGCCTTTTCTTTCTCTTTGTGGTCTGACTGCTAACACCAGGTCTTCTAGTACTGTGTTGACTAGCAGTGGTGTTAGTGGATATCCCTGCCGTCTTCCTGACCTTAGGGCAAAAGCTCTCAGTTTTTCCCCATTGTGAATGATATTCGCAATTGGATTTCATAAATGGCTTTGATGATATTGAGGTATGTACACTCTATCCCTACACTGTGAAATGTTTTGACTAAGAAAGGATGCTGTACTTTGTCAAATGCTTTTCAAGCATCTATTGAGAGTATCGTGTGGTTCTTGTTCTTTCTTTTCTTAATGTATTGTATCATATTGATTAATTTGCAGATGTTGAACCAAACTTGCATCCCAGGAATAAATCCCCCTTGGTCATGGTGAATAATCCTTTTCATGTACTGTCAGATCCTATTGGCTAGCATTTTGGTGAGAATTTTTGCACCTGTGTACATCAAAGATATTGGTGTGTAATTCTCCTTTTTTTAAAAAAATTTCTTTTCAGTGTAACGGTGTTTATTGTTTTTGCACCACACCCAGTGCTCCATGCAATACATGCCCTCCTTAATACCCACCACCTGTCTCCCCCAACCTCCCACGCCCCCCGCCCCTTCAAAACCCTCAGGTTGTTTTTCTGAGTCCATAGTCTCTCATGGTTCACCTCCCCTTCCAATTTCCCTCAACTCCCTTCTCCTCTCCATCTCCCCATGTCCTCCCATGTTATTTCTTATGCTCCACAAATGAGTGAAACCATATGATAATTGACTCTCTCTGCTTGATTTATTTCATTCAGCTTAATCTCTTCCAGTCCTATCCATGGTGCTACAAAAGTTGGGTATTCATCCTTTCTGATGGAGGCATAATACTCCATAGTGTATATGGACCACATCTTTCTTATCCATTCATCCATTGAAGGGCATCTTGTTTCTTTCCACAGTTTGGTGACCATGGCCATTGCTGCTAAAAACATTGGGGTACAGAGGGCCTTTCTTTTCACTACATCTGTAACTTTGTGGTAAATACCTAGTAGTGCAATTGCAGGGTCATTAGGGAAGCTCTATTTTTAATTTCCTGAGGAATCTCCACACTGTTCTCCAAAGAGGCTGCACCAACTTGTATTCCCACCAACAGTGTAAGAGCGCTCCCTTTTCTTCACATCGTCTCCAACACACATTGTTTCCTGTCTTGCTAATTCTCCTTTTTGAAGGAGATTTTGCTTTTGGTATCAAGGTCATGCTGGCCTCATAAAATAAGTTTGGAAGTTCTCCTTTCGTTTCTAGTGTTGCAACAGTTTTGGGAGAATAGCTACTAATTCTTTTTTGAATGTTTGGTAGCATTCCCCTGGGAAGCTGTCTGGCCCTGGGCTCTTGTTTGTGAGGAGATTTTGATGACTTTTTCAATGTCCTTACTGGCTATGGGTCTGTTCATGTTTTCTATTTTTATTTCTTCCTGGTTCAGTTTGGGTAGTTTATACATCTCTAGGAATGCATCCATTTCTTCCAGATTGTCAAATGTGCTGGCATATAGTTGCTCATAATATGTTCTTATACTTATTTGCATTTCTTTGGTGTTGGTTGTGATCTCTCCTCTTTCATTCATGATTTTATTGATTTGGGTCCTTTCTCTTTTCTTTTTGGTAAGTCTGGCCAGGGGTTCCTCAATCTTATTAATTCTTTCAAAGAACCGCCTCCTAGGTTTATGGATTTGTTCTACTGTTCTTTTGGTTTCTATTTCACCGATTTCTGCTCTGATCTTTATGATTTTTTCTTTTCCTGATGGGTTTAGGCTTTCTTTGCTGTTCTTTCTCCAGCTCATTTAGGTGTAGGGTTAGGCTGTGTATTTGAGACCTTTCTTGTTTCTTGAGAAAGGTTTGTGTCACTATATATCTTCCTTTCAGGACCATGTTTGCTGTGTCCCAAAGATTTTGACTAGTTGTGCTTTCATTTCATTTGTTTCCATGATTTTTTTCAATTCTTCTTTAATTTCCTGGTTGACCCATTCATTCTTTAGTAGGATGCTCTTTAGCCTCCATGTATTTGAGTTCTTTCCAACATTCCTCTTATGATTGTGGTCTAGCTTCAGAGCATTCTGGTCTGGAAATATGCAGGGAATGATCCCAGTCTTTTGGTACCGGTTGAGACCTGATTTGTGACCTGGGATGTGATCTATTCTGGAGAATGTTCCATGTGCACTGGAGAAGAGTGTGTATTCTGTTGCTATGGGATGGAATGTTCTAATTATATCTGTGATATCCATCTGGTCCAGTGTCATTTAAGGCTTTTTCCTTGTTGGTCTTTTGTTTGGATGATCTGTTCATTTCCATGAGGGGGGCATGTTAAAGTCCCCTACTATTATTGTATTATTGTCTATGTGTTTCTTTGATTTTGTTATTTATTAGTTTATATAGTTGGCTGCTCCTATGTTAGGGACATAGTTATTTAAAATTGTTAGATCTTGTTGAACAGACCCTTGATATATGATATAGTGTCCTTCCTCATCTCTTATTAGTCTTTGGCTTAAAATCTAATTAATCTGATATAAGGATTGCCACTCCAGCTTTTTTTTTTTTAATGTCTATTAGCATTGTTTTCCACCTCCTCATTTTATTTATTTTCTTTTTATTTCTTTTCAGTGTGACAGTATTCATTGTTTTTGCACCACACCCAGTGCTTCATGCAATATGTGCCCTCTCTAATACCCACCACCTGGTTCCCCCAACCTCCCGCCCCCCCACCCCTTCAAAACTCTCACGTTGTTTTTCTGAGTCCATAGTCTCTTATGGTTCACCTCCCCTTCCAATTTCTCTCAACTCCTCTCTCCTCTCCATCTCCCCTTGTCCTACATGCTATTTGTTATGCTCCACAAATAAGTGAAACCATATGATAACTGACTCTCTCTGCTTGAGTTATTTCACTTAGCATAATCTCTTCTAGTCCTGTCCATGTTGCTACAAAAGTGGTTGTCTTTGGGTCTAAAATGTGGTTCTGCAAACAGCATATTGATGAGCTTTGGTTTCTTATCTAATCTGATACCCTTTGTCTTTTGATTGGGGCATTTAGCCCATTTGCATTCAGGGGAACTATTGAAAGAAAGGAATTGAGTGTCATTGTATTGCCTGTAAGGTGACTGTTACTGTACATTGTCTCTGTTCCTTTCTGATCTATGACATTTAGGCTCTCTCTTTGCATAGGGGATCCCTTTCAATATTTCTTGTAGGGCTGGTTTGGTGTTTGCAAATTCTTTTAGCTTTTGTTTTTCCTGGAAGGTTTTTTTTTTTTTTTTTTATCTCTCCTTCTATTTTCAATGGTAGCCTAGCTGGATATAGTATTCTTGGCTGCATATTTTTCTCCTTTAGTGCTCTGAATATATCATGCCAGTCCTTTCTGACCTGCCAGGTCTCTGTGGATAAGTCTGCTTCCAATCTAGTATTTCTACCATTGTATGCTATTGACTTCTTGTTCTGAGCTGCTTTCAGGATTTTCTCTTTGTCACTAAGACTTGTAGGTTTTACTACTAGATGATGGGGTGTGGACCTATTTTACTGATTTTGAGAGGGGCTCTCTGTGCCTCCTGGATTTTGATGCTTGTTCCCTTTGCCATATTGGTGAAATTCTCTACTATAATTTGCTCCAAAATACCTCTGCCCTGCTCTCTATTTTTTCTTCTTCTGAGATCCCAGTTATTCTAACACTGTTTCAGTTTATGGTATTACTTATCTCTTGAATTATCCCCTCATGGTCCAGTAGTTGTTTGTCTCTCTTTTGCTCAACTTCTTAATTCTTTGTCATTTGGTCTTCTATATCACTAATTCTCTCTTCTGCCTCATTTATCCTAGCAGAAAGAACCTCCATTTTTTATTGCAGCTCATTACTCACTTTTTAAAATTTCAACTTCATTAGATTTTAGTTATTTTCTTTTTCCAGAAAGGGATTCTCTAATATCTTTTATTCTAATATCTTTATTAGATATTTTCTCATATTTTATTCTAATATATTTATTTCTCTAATATCTTCCATGCCTTTTTTGAGCCCAGTTAGCACCTTGAGAATCATCATTCTGAACTCTATTTCTGACAATTGCCAATGTCCATATTGATTAGGTCCCCAGCTACAAGTATAACACCCACCCACACACACACACACACACATTTGGCTAGTGAATAGAACAGAGCCACCCATTTGATGTTGGGTGTATTTTGTCTCTTAGGAGAAACTACCTCCCAAAATTATAAAGAAAGAAAAACTTATATGTATATATATACAAAAATAAGGGTAAACATGATGAAAGGATGGAATATTAGTGTAATGATGAAAATTTTAAAGAAATTCTAAAAAATGAATTGAAGTTGGTTGGAAAAGGAAAAAAAAAAAAAAGAGAGAGGAGGGAATGCGTTCTGGCTGGCAACCAGGACAAAGCCATGTGCTAGATTTGGGTATATTTTGATCAACTAGAAGAAATTGTATCGTGAAATCTTTTTAGAAAAAAAAAACCTATATGTATACAAGAAATTAGGTTAAATACAATGAAGGGATAAAATATGACTATAACAATGAAGGTGTAAAAAGATTTTTTTAAAAGAAAGCTATTGTGAAGATAAACTAGTTAAAAAACACTAAAAGAGGAAAGAAGAAAAGTTAAAAAATAGAATAAGAAAAAAAAGAAAATTAAAAAATAATTAATTTAACTTTGCAAGACTAAAGGATCATGGGGGAAGTCATGAATTCTATGCATTCCTTTCCCTTGCTCTGGAGTTCCACTGTTCTCCTTAATCAGTGAGCTTGGTCTTGGGTGGTGTTCTTGCTGATCTGGGGGAGGGACCTGTTGCAATGATTCTCAGTTGTCTTTGTCTGAGGTAGAATTGCACCAACCTTGCTTGGGGGTGGACCAAGTAATCTACTCGGGTTTGTTCTCGGAAATTTTGTTCCCTGAGTGCTTTCCATAGAGCTTTGGAGGATGAGAGTGAAAATGGTGGCCTTTCAATCTCTGGTCCAGAAGAGCCAAGAGATCAGGGCCCCATGCTCAGTGCACCCTCAGAGAAAAGCAGCCAATCACTCCCGTCTCCCTGGTATGAAAATTGATTCTCTCTGACTTATATCACTCAGCATAATCTCCAGTCCTGTCCATGTTGATACAAAAGATGGGTATTCATCATTTCTGATGGAGGCATAATATTCCATTGTATATATGGATCATATCTTCTTTATCCATTCATCTGTTGAATAATGTCTTGGCTATTTCCATAGTTGGGCAACTGTGGCCATTGCTGCTATGAATGTTGGGGTACATATGGCCCTTCTTTTCCCTACATCTATATCTTTGGTGGTAAATACCAAGTATTACTTTTGAATTCTTTCAACCTCCATAGGCTCTGTAGTGATCCTCTTGTGTCCAATATTAATGTACATTTTCACTTTTTCTTTCATTTTTCTCCAGGATAGAGTTCATCCTTTTCACTAATATTTACAAGAAATGAGCTTATGTCTTGGTTTTGTGGATTTGGTCTGAGAATTTCCCATGTTCCATTTCATTGGTATCTGCAATAATATTATTTTTTTCTCTTGCTTGTTTTATATGACACTATTCTCTTGCCTTGTTTTCTAAGAAGGAAGCCTAGTCACTTTATGTCTTTCTGATTTTCCAACACACATCTTTCAGTACTATCAATTCTCCCAAGCCCTACCTCTTCATAAATGTTTGTCAAGATATAGTTACATCTCATTTAGCTCAAAATATTTTAACGTTTCCCTTGAAACAATTTCTTTGACCATTGTGTTATTGAGAAATGTATTTTTAAATCTCCTGCTTTAGGGATTCTCCAAGATTTCCTCCTATTGTTGCTCTCTAGTTTAATTTCATAGAAGTCTGAGAGCAGCTATTGTATTTCTTTTAATCTTTTAAATGTGTTGGGGTGTGTTTCACAGCCCAGAATGTGGTCTCTTTTGCTGAATGTTCCATGTGAGCTTGAGAAAATGGTGTGTTCTACTAGAGTCTCTGCTCCAGTGCTCCAGGAAAGCTTGATTCCCTGTGTTCCTTCTTCTGTCTCCTGAGAGCCATGGTTTGCCCTGTGTCTTCCCCTCTCCTATGGATCCCAGAGGAGTGGTTGATTTTTCAGTGTCTTCAGCCTTTCTCTTGTCCTTAGGAAGAAGAGCTGATTTCCATGCTCCTTGCACATGGAAGCCTCTCCTTTTGCCTTCATGTGCCTTCAATCTCCTTTCTCCTGGCATGTGTCTTGAGTTCAGTATATGTGGGCCAATGGTGCTTTCATTCATAGAACTAGTTTTCCAAAACAGCTAAGAAGAATGTGTCTAGATGTAAGCTTCTGTACTAAAACACATTTTCTTTTACATTACATCCTTTACATCTTTTCACCATTATCCCAAATAGTAAGTGTACAAAAATATCAGCAACATGCTTTCTCTCAACCTGTTGCCCACCCCAGAGGTGTAGACTGGTGAAAAGAGAAAAAAAAATAGATATATACCCACGAGTATCCAGCCTTTCACACACAATGATAGACAAAGAAATCCATTGACAGAGATGGATCAAAAAGCAAGTCCATAGGGAGTTGATACCATAACAAAAAAATGAAAGGTAAATTTTTGAGATGAAAAGAGAAATAAAAAAAATATGTATATAGATCATTGCATACTTTTGCATATAGAGCACCAGCTTTAAAAAAGAACAAGTTTCTATGGATGTTGTTTTGATGTAATGCGCAAATCTGGTCCCGTGAAAGACCTAGAGCTCTTTTCAAAGGTGAATTTAAGGTCATTTGCATGACTTGGAAACAGGTCTTAGTTTGACATGCTTACTTTAGAAGGAATAAATCACACGAGATGATTCGTTTCACACATTTTGGAACACCCATATGTTATGTAGGCAATCCTCTCTCCCTAGAAAACTGGTGTTCATTGTGTTTTACCAGATAGGTGTTGGGTCAGGCAACTAACACATTATGGAAGCATGATGCACATTATTTTGGGAAATACCCACTTGGTGTATACTCAGGCAGTATACTCAACCAAAAGATTTCTGAGACCTTTGTCTGACTCCTTCAACACCGGGTCGGTTGAAGATAAAGTGGTCATGTTTAGACAGAGCAGCTGTAGGTCATGGAAAAATCACTGCCCTGGGAGTTTGGATGCCAGGGTTTGAATGCAGCTCTGAGTTTTGTGAAGTTATAGGATCTCAGACAAGGCATCTCACCTCTAAGTAACCTTCCTGAGCATTTACACGGCATGCTTTACTTATATGAACCATTCAACCCTCACCACCAATTTAGTGGTTTCCTTGCTAATGGCACTCTTCAGATGGAGAAACTGAGGCACAGAGATGAATATGCCCAGGCACACAAGCTCTTAAGTGTAAATGCCAAAATGTGAACCCAGATGTGGGACCCTATGCTGATCCTCTGAGATACAGAATTGCACTTACCACACTGACAAGGGTAGCTCTGAGCCATGGGTTCAGTAGAAACAATGGAAGGTCTTTCCAAGGTCTGTATAGATTTCTGAACTGCTTGAGTCTACAGAAATCCCAAACACTGTCTATCCTCATAAGGTGACCTCAGTGGTCCCATGGAGGACCAATGTCGGCATAGCCATTAGTGTGACAAGCACAGAAAAGGTCTAAACTGTCTGGCCATCTCACAGATTTTGAGATTGGGAGGCATAACATTGAGAAACCTGGTAAGTTGATCTCAGTGTTGGGTCACCGCTCAGCAGCGAGCCCCAAACAGAAATGCGGAGAAAGTTAGTACTCATTGACTGCTGAGCCCCAGAAAGCCTCAGATGCTCGAAGGTACACAGCAAGCAACAAGCACAAACAAGAACTCAAAGTCACCTTTGGCTATGAACCTAGGCTCCACTCTTTTTCTTTCTTGCAACTCTCATACAGAGTTGGGTTAGATAGAGAACATTGGGAGGAACCCAGGCCTCCCATTGTAAAGAATCATCCCATGAGTGAATGACTACTGCTCACTCGGAGAGCCACCCAACTCAGTGAATACAGAGATGAGACACAGACTGGATGGAAAGATACCATGAGATTAATGATGGTTACTTGTATTAATTTCATGTTTTAAAATTTTTGGACACTCTTCTCTCTTTAGGGTGTCTTTATTTTCCTTTATTGTTTTTAAATGGAGGCCAAGTTGACATACAATGTCCCCTTAGCTTCAGGTGTAACTTTGTCTTCAATGGCAAAGCCAAGACTCTGTTTCTCCCTTCTTTTCTACTCTTCTGCCTTGCATTTCCTTCCATGAAGAATGGTGGCTCACCAAGAGCCACCTGCATGCTTGTTTTAAAAGTTTAAATTCAGATTAGGTAACAGATACTGTAGTATTGGTTTCAGAGGTAGAATTGAGTGATTCGTGTGTTCCGTCATGTACCCTCCTTCAGAGACAGAGACAGAGACAGAGAGAAGTAATAAAGACACACAGAGAGAGATGATAGAGAGTTAAATGTGTTTCTCCAGGAGATACTGTCAGACAGAAACCACATGAGATCAACCTTCTAAAAAAATATTATCACATGGCACACTTTAAAACTTACTGCTGTGGGTGGCCCAACATTGGCATTTCAGTCCATGCTTGGTAACCAACTGGCGCCATACACTCTAGGCTCGCGTCCATATCAACTGACACGTCCCGGGTTACTCTTGAGCAATACCACTAACATGCTGATGGGTACTCTGTGTCCTAGATCTCTCAGAGGACTTCCGAGGAACAACTCTGGGTGATAACATCATTACCAAAGATCTATCCGTTGTGACAGTGAGCTTGATGTTCTTTGTCTGAGGAACAAATGTTGCTTTCTTGTTTTCTTTCCAATCAAATACAGATTACAATGGGACAATGTACATTTGTGTTGAGATATATATATATATATATATATATATATATATATATATATATATATATCTCCTATGATTTCCCTATTGTAGAGAGTGCTGAGTGGTGCCCTCTTTTGAACCACTAGCTGATGAGAGAGGACATTTACTATTGGTAACACCAAACCTGGTTAGAAATGCTGTGGTAGGATCCTTTCCCTCAGCAACAGTTTCTCCTGTTTGGATGAATAATTCTGTAGTTGCCATCCTGAGTGGATGGGGCAGACACATCCCCCAGGAAAAACAACTTCCTACAGGCATCCAGGTCATGTACTTGGGGTCTTGGGCTCAACCACTGTGTTCCATATGGTTTCCTAAAGTCATCCAGAGAACTAAAGATCAGTGCAGACAGACAAGTGTACAGCATGACCTGAGCCCCATGGTGTCCTCTTATTTATACCTGCAACCCCCAGAAATGTCGGGAGCAAAGGGAAGTGGCATGTTATCTGGAATCAGTCTCTTCCTGGGAAAAACTTCTAGCTGGTAAGGCAGGTGGGGCCCCCTTGGAATCTTCAGTCTGGAGAGCCTCACCAGTTGGGGGTTCCTGGTAGGACTATTGGAGGTTTGCAAGACAGGCATATTTCCCAGGTGACAAAGTATGCTCTTCTGTCTGCAAGACTAGGAAGCCAATGTATTCCGTGTGTGTGATATGAGTTTGTGTGCATGAGACTTGGGGTTAGGGTGTCTTTTGTGGCTCTATGTAGTGTGATTGTGAGTGGGTGCTTTTGTGTGGGAGACAGGGAGAGATAAAGACAGATACAGTCACAGAGACAGACAGAGAGGAAGAGGGAGAGAGTGAAAGAGCAGGAGAGACAGTGTATATTTCTGCAGATCAATCCCACTGCCACTGGCCAATGTCAACCTTCTCAGAGAAAAGAAAAACACCTCCTCACGGCACACGTTCTAGCCCTATGACCGTGGGAGGCCCCACAGGTTCATTTCAGCCCCTGCCAGCCAACCAAATGACCCCAATGATCTAACACCATTTATATCAAGCAATCCGCTCCAAGCTATTCATTCTTTTTTTTAAAGGATTTTATTAACCTGAGAGAGAGAGAAAGAGAGAACACAGTCAGTTGGGAGGGGCAGAGGGTGAGAGAAAAGCAGACTCTCGCTGAGCAGGGAGGCCCCACGTGTGACTCAATTTCAGGACCCTGAGATCATGACCTGAGTGGAAGGCCGATGCTGAAAGGACTGAGCCCTCCAGGTGCCCCTCCCCGAATTATTCTTGAGCAGCACCACCAATGTACTGACATGTATGTTCTTGATGTCCTTCTAGATGTCCCTGAAAAAAGCTCGATCTGGGCAAGTTTTCGTCAGAATATCAAAGACAAAGACGACCAATGTGTTGCCAAGGTGAGCTTGCCTGTCCTTGCCCAAGGAACAAGTGTTGCTTTCTCGATTTCTTTAATCAAATTCAGTTGAAAATCATTTAACATACTATATGTTGGTGAATTGAAAATAATAAAACATTGGCTAAATAAATAAATAAATGGCTTGTATATGGAAATAAAATGTTTAAACTGTATGAGTGTTTGTGTGTATGTGTATATACACACATATATACATACACACATACACATACACACACACTTGAGAGGACCCATATGTAATTTCTCTTTTGGGGAGTGTGCTGAGTGGTTGTCTCTTGCCAACCATCATCTGATTTGGGAGGACATTTACTATTGGCAACACCAAACCTGGTTATAATCACTGTGATAGGATCCTTTCCCTCAGCAACAGTTTCTCCTGCTTGAATGAAGAATTTTATAGTCACCTGGGTGGACTGGGAAGACACATCCCCCAGGAAAAACAACTTCCTACAGGCATCCTGTTTGCTTACCATGGGAGCCAAGCACTGGGTTCCCTCTGGTTTCCTATTGTCACTGACATGACTAAAGATTAGCAGACAGACAGTATACAACATGACCCGAGGCTCATTATGTCCTCTTTTCTGTACCTGCAGGTGCCACCCAGATTGAGCAAAACAGGTATGTATTCTGGAATACGTTTCTTGTTGTCTTTAGTCAGGGGCACCATAAGATCCTGGGGTCCCATTGGAATGGGGATCAGAGGTGTGTTGAAACAATGGGTTTTCCACATGGAGAACCATGGTCATGTCTTTGCGGCTGTGTAGCATTCACGTAGTGAGTTTGTGTGTATGGAGGTGGAGTGTGTCTCTGTGTGAACTGACGAGGTGTGATTGTGAGTGGGCATGTGGTTTTGTGTGTGTCTATGTGTGTGTGTTTCCAGGATTTATGTCTCCCTAAATAGCACAGTTGTTGGTGTGAACTTTGCCATTTAGGAAAAGAAAAAGCAAATCCTGTCCCCTGGCCTAATGGGTGCATATGTATGTCAGAACTTACGGCATTGTACGACTTAAATATGTGTATAGTCTATCATATACCAAATAGACCTGGTTTTGTCTGAAAAATCCCATTACCACACAGAGGTCTCAGGACCTCCCAGGGTCCTGAGAGGAAAAAGCATTTTCAGAATTCCCCTGAGTCTGTCAGGAATGACTTCAGTTAATGATGAGTCTCACCTCTGAGCGGACAGTGGGATCAATCATGACTAAAGAGAAGGACTCCTGTGGTGTTCAGTTGGCCTCAGAGAAAAGGGAGGCTGGAGGGGGTGCTGAATGACAGCGGGGTCGTAGTGCCTGTGTTTGGGGAGCCTGGCACTGAGATGAGGCTCTTTAACCTAAAATCTCATGCACCATTTCCCACCTCTCCATTTCAAGGGGAAGACCCTACATTTTTTTGTAAAATTTTTTATTTATTTTCAGCATAACAATATTCATTGTTTTTGCTCCACACCCAGTGCTCCATGCAATCCGTGCCCTCTCCAATACCCACCACCTGGTTCCCCCAACCTCCCACCCCCCCTTCCAAACCTTCAGATTGTTTTTCAGAGTCCATAGTCTCTATGGTTCACCTCCCCTTCCAATTTTCCTCAACTCCCTTCTCTTCTCCATCTCCCCATGTCCTCCATGTTATTTCTTACGCTCCACAAATAAGTGAAACCATTTGATAACTGACTTTCTCTGCTTGACTTACTTTACTCATCATAATTTCTTCCAGTCCCGTCCATGTTGCTACAAAAGTTTGGTATTCATACTTTCTGATAGAGGCATAATACTCCATAGTGTATATGGACCAGATCTTCCTATCCATTCATCTGTTGAGGGGCATCTTGGTTCTTTCCACAGTTTGGCGACCATGGCCATTGCTGCTATAAACATTGGGGCACAGATGGCCCTTCTTTTCACTACATCTGTATCTTTGTGGTAAATACCCAGGAATGCGATTGCAGAAGACCCATACATTTCTACATGGAGTTTGGTATCAAAAATACTTTTACACCTTTTTCCCAATCCTCCTCCTGTGGGGTGCTTGCCAGTCCCGAGACTACAGTGATCCCAGGGTCCTTGCTCTCTCACATACTTGAAGGTAAAGGAATTTTTCTCCCCATGGATTCTTTGCTTCTGCCCCTCCTCTGTTCCCACACCTTTCTGATGAAAGGAGCCTGAGAAAGAATATTCTTCCTCTTAGTGGGAGAGCTAGGGCAGGTGGCCCCAAGGGCAGATGGTTACCACACCCTGTTCTGAAGGGAATCTGAGAAGTGGGAGCCTGCAGGTTCTAGAAATCCTTTGTCTCTAGATCATGGTCACTTGGTAGTGTAAAAGAGAATGCCTGCTGGGTGCGACCCAATAGAGAAGTGAGAGAAGCAGTTAGGCTCTAAGGAGTCCTGGCTCAATCAGATCCTTCTGCATTGAAGGGTGAGGGCATGATCCAGGGGCTTGGACTAGAACTTTAGAGGGAAGAGCTAGAGGGGATGGGGGGGGCAGAGGGACAGCACGAAGGACAGCCAGGCCATGTGAGAGAGGGAGGGGATGCCAAGATTGCAAGGTTAGATGAATCAGTCCAGGATCACTGCCTGGGCCCAGCCTTGCCCACAGTGAGGATGCCACTCGGGCTCCTCCTGAGCAGGGACGAAGCAGGTCACACTGTCACGGCTGGTGTGAGCACTGTATGGAGGTCTTCCTAAATCCCCAGGGAAGGGGCTTGCTTCTCGTTCCATCCTCTTCTCCGGCCACCTGTGGGACAAACCAGGCTCTTTCCATCATGGAAATTGGGGAGAGTCAGAGAATGCAGTCAGGTCTCCTGTTCCCCCACCCAAGACACATCAGTGGGGATGAAACCAGGAACAGGCCAGACACACAGATGCTCCCAGCCTGAACCACCCAGGGCTAGGAGGGGCGAGTTTTTACTTTTCACCTGCTTCTGGAAGTCACATGACAACCAGTCCTTGTCTACATGCAGTTGGCCAAGGGTTATCTGGCCTTCAGACATATTTATGCTGAAGAGATCTCATATCATGTGGCTATAGCAGCTGTAGAACATTCTAGTTGCACATGAGGTGAGAGAGACACAGACTCCAGGCATGATAAACTTAGCAAAGTCATGGGAGCTGATCCCATAGTTGGGGTGCTTCTTGCTCCTCCCTTTTATGGCCCAGAGGACATCAGTTTGATGGTTTCTCTGAAATGATCTGAGAGTTCACACACCCAATCTCTGTGTCCTTCCACTCATGGGGACAGGAGCCCTGCACCTGTTAGCCACTGCAAGGAAACGAACAGCATCTTTCTCATTCCTTCTCCCCAAATGGCTAGTTCTGAGCAGCCTCTCTTGATACAGTCTGGATTAAGGTCTAGTTCAGGGGCAGAAATTTCCCTCTTCAGCTTGTAGTGGTCTATGTTCCCACACATTATGCTAACTGCATGCCCAGGCTCTAGTATGGACCAGGAAGAGAAGGATGGGCTCCTGAGGACAGTGAAGTGTCCCTGCCCCAGCAAGACATGTCTGCTCTCATGTGAGTTAATTCGAGGAAACAAAGTTAAACAATCCCATCCTTCATCACATCAGCTAAATTACAGGTGCCCCGTAATGCATGTTTACAACACAGAACATTTTCATCCTCACAGACAGCTCCCCTGGGCACCTGTTCTGAGCCTGGAAGAGGGGCTGCTCATGGACCCCATCTAACCCAGACTGTTTTTACCACAGTTGGGATCACAGGTTGATCTGTGCACAGGTGAGAGCTATCGTAATCCCATGGAGACAGGGAAGTGTCATATGAAGAAGCATCCTTCCTCTTGCTGAAGGTTAGCAGCTGTGCTCAAGGTCTTGTTGAAGGGCTCTGACTCCAGGGAGCCCAGGGCAGGTCTGAGGATCTGGAGGAAGAACAGGTCATGGCGGGCGAGCCAGCCTGACCTCCGCTGGAGCAGTAGGTGCAAGGGAGCCCTTCTCTCTAACAACCTGCTGCTCATGCTTGTGTCTCTATAGAATGGAGCCTGGAGATGATATTAGAAGTCAGCTTAGAGGAGGAAGACTCTCCAGGTAGGGACCTACACTCAGGTAGGAACCAAGGGGAGAGGGTTCCTGGGAATAGGCAGGTTACAGCAGCTACTTTGTAGACCAAGAGTGGGAGGTAGGAAATCAAAAAGATGAAGTATATGTATTAGAGGATTTCTTTCTGTTTTTCCACCTTAGAGAGATTTTATTTTTTAGAGAGAGTGAAGGATTGGCAGGGAGGGGCCATAGGAGAGGGAGATGGCGACTCCAGGCTGAGCCAGGAACCTAATGCAGGCCTGCTCCCAGGGATCAGAAACCCAGCTGAATGCAGACATTGAAATGACTGAGCCACCCATATTCAGTCTCTGTTTTGTTCCTTTCCGGTAATGGTAGGTTCTTTTGAAATAATAGTAAGAAGTAGTCTGCCTCTGGGCCTTGAAGGTGCTCTGTTTGTAATCCTCTTTTCTTATTTGATATTTAAGATTCTCTTTCCTAAGGAGCTGTGAGGTTGCATTCCTCAATGCAAAACATGAGAGCCTTTGGATACAGTCGTAGACTGGTTGGAATTCCAGAGGCATGTGTGAAGGCTGCTGAGCTGGTCGCACACCCTGGCGTTCAAGGGTCTCACTGAGCTGTTTCCTGGATGACCAGGCCCAGGACAAAGGCTCTAGAAGTGGGACCATGGTCTCTTCTCCTGTCTGAACCCGCTGCTCCAGCCACACAGCGATGGACCTACTCCCCACATCATGGTCACAGACCACCCTTGGACCTTCCCTCAACCTACTCGGGGCCTCCTCCATTCCTGCCAGGGCTTGGGGGCTTGGCATGATTGCTGTCAAGTGCTGGGGTTTATAAAGCTGTGCTCACTGTGGAACCCTGTCCCCACACTGACAGCCTAGGAGAATTTGGACACATCATTTGATCTCTCCTGTCACATTCATCTCTTCTATAAGCTATGACACTTATGGGCTGTAGTAACACTCAAGTATGATTCCAGTGTCTATGATCAGCCCAGGCATAGGGTAGTACCTTTATTGCTCAGTTGCCTGTCACACTCATGCCTAGCACAACCCAGGCCCATGGAAACCATCTCCATGCTAGGGACTAGGGAGGATGGCAGTAAACCCATCATCATTGCTCCACTGTTGCCATTTCACAGAACAATCAGGTTGCTGGAGGTGAGAGGAGAAGGGAAAGAAGAAATTCATGATTCAGGAAAGGATGAGGGAGCGAAGCAGGAGGGAGCAGAGGAATGCAGGAAATCATGGGGACAGAAAGTCATGGGCAGCACCTTGGCTGCCTCTTGAAAGAATGGGATGACAGGCATTGGTTGCAGGTCCCAGTTATGAAATGTAAGAGCTGGAAAAGGCCCAGAGACCCTGGACACCTTCATTATCAGTGGGTTAAAGGGATCATGGTTCTGGAGCTGGTGAGGTGGGGGGACTGTAGCGCTGAGGACAGAAATTGAGTTTTGGGGTCAGGGACATGATCCTAGGAGCAGTGGCCTGAGTCCTCTTTCTCCCCTTTCCCTTCCCAAAGGAAGGCCATGTCTGTTACCATTGCTCTGCACAGAGAAGCCTATTTTGCAGACTGGGAAGACTCAGAACACTAGATCCTCAATCCGTGTGCCATTATTTCATCTCTCATTCCTTTTTACTCTTTCTTTTCTTTCTTTTTATTTTCTTTTGGTAATGAATTATTTTCTTTTGAGAGAGAGTGAGATCACGTGAGTTGGAGGGTGGGCGGAAGAGGGAGAGAGAATCCAAATCAGACAGCATGCTGAGTGCAGAGCCTGACAGGGAACTCAACCCCAGGACCCTGAGACCATGGCCTAAGCTAAAATCTGGATTCAGACACTTAACCAACTGAAGAAACCAGGCACCCTTCATCTCTCTTATCGATAAGCTACTTTTTGTAACTTTGCTTACTTTCCATTTTCTTGCTTTTTATGATTCTCATCCTGTAGGACCTGGACTCATCCAGGAACTTGATGTTCTTAAATCTTCAAATTTATGGTCTCTCTCTTCAGCCCTGCTCAACAACTTCCTCAGCATTTTCCTGGTTTCTGGTTCCCAGTCTGCATGAAAAAGCGAGCGCACAAATGGGCCGTAGGCAGACCGTACATGAAAATAGGTTTCTGTCCACAACCAATCCAGGACCCAGTCCTTGGTGTCAGCAGAGAAAGCAGGCTTACTGTGTATGTCAGACTTGGAAGGAGATTGGCTGCTGTACGTAGCAAATGGCCAGGGTTCTGCACCAGGTCCTTCTTAACAGTGGGCCTCAAATGGCCATAATTCTATCTGAGAGCTTCCCTAACTCTTGTCCCCACTCCCCACAAAGAACAAATTGACCAGAAAACAACCAAGTATGCACCTCTAACAACCACAGAGGATTCCTCCCTTCCAGACACCTCACTAGGCCCTCTTTGTGCCAATAACATCCCATCAGGGCATAGCTGAAGCCTTCCCTTTTTCCCAATAGCATGAGTTCTCACTCTTCTGCTGGATGTTGAGTCTCTGCCAAGTGCACATAATGGTGGCTTGACTCCTTTGCTCTAGCAAGCTCTGGGTGTTCTTTGCCTGTTGTCATTTGATTGACCTTTCTTTACTGGGCAGGTCATCCCAGAGTTCCCGCCTAGACCCTGTCTAGCTGCCTGTTGCTTCAAAACCACAGCTTTCAAGCCTGTATGGTGCCCACCAGGCCCCTTGGCCTTACTGCATGCAGCTTCTCAACACCTCTTCTGTGTTTCTGACTGCGGGATGTGCCATGCAGCTCCGGACCCCATGGGAAATCCCTCTGGGCAATCCCCTTTCATCAAATGAAAGGAATCACCAATACCAGAATTTACAACTCCTGGGTGAGCTCCAAAAGGAGGCCATGTTTGGTTACTCAGGCACACAATTTGGGGAAATTACTATTCACGCCCCAAACTAGAACAATGTTCCCTTTGGTGAAAACTGCAAAAATAAGAAAGCCTATGAGTGAGCACTGAATCTGAAATTTGCTCTCTTGCAGTGAGCTCCTAGGCTGTTGATACTCAGGCTGGCACCTGGGGCTTGTTTTGGGGACCCATTTGTTTGCCTCCTTGGTGGATTCATACCATTCCTTTTTGTCCCCTTAGACTGTCCTTTTGGTTACAATGTTGTGTTGTGCTGTGCAAACTGTTATGAGTTATAAGAAGAATCTGAGCATAGAACCATGCATAGGCTCTTGTGAATCTTGTCTGAGCCAGCCTCACAGACAAGGAGACTAATGATCTCAGCAGACTGTCATCCACCGGGATGAACTGAGATGAAGGTCCTCTATGAAACCAGCTAAAGTTCTCCCACTATGTCAATGTTGGGTCCTGGGAGTACTCTCTCTGGTTTTCCACTGGCTAGAGAGTCCATATTGATGAACCTGCATTCAGAGGTGGCCAACTGCCATTATGGGGGCTCAAGGTATGAGATATACAAATGTTCTATTTCAACCAACCATCACCACTTCTTTGGGAATCCTCTAAACCTAAACTCTTTCTTCTCCCTAAAAAAAAAAAAAAAAAAAAAAAAAAATCTGCTTCTCATGTGTACTTTCATCACAATCTCAATTATTATTCCCCACAACTTCACCAATGATTACTTGGGTCTTTAAGGCTAACTCTGCACAACCTGATTTGAGCCAAATCATTCATTTGAGAAGCAGGCATGTAACACACAAGATATTGGGTCAAGTCACCCATTTCATTCTTTTTTAATTTTCTTTTTTTTTAAGATTTTATTTATTTATTTGACAGAGAGAGAGACAGAGAGATCACAAATAGGCAGAGAGGCAGGCAGAGAGAGAGGGAGGAAGCAGGCTCCCTGCTGAGCAGAGAGTCCGACGCAGGGCTCGATTCCAGGACACCGAGACCATGACCTGAGCCAAAGGCATAGACTTCAACCCACTGAGCCACCCAGGTGCCCCTTCATTCTTTTTTCATTTTGTATCTGCTTAGTTAAAATAATTCTTCTCATTTTACTTAAATCCCTTCCTGCCATTCACCCAGAATGACCCCTTTACTCCTTTTGTCTTATTATAATCATTATACTAATTATTATCCTTTTAAAGTCAGAATATACTCTATACCTCTTCTGTGTTTCTGACTGTGGGATGTGCCATCCAGCTCTGGTCCCCATGGAAAATCCCTCTGAGCAATTCAGATTTCATCAAATGAAAGGAATCACCAATACCGGAATTTCCAACTCCTGGGTGAGCTCCAAAATGAGGCCACTTTTGGTTGCTCAGGCACACAATTTGGGGGAATTACTATTCATGCCCCAAACTAGAGCACTGTTCCCTTAGGTGAAAACTGCAAAAATAAGAAAGCCTATAAGAAACCTATCTCTAGGGTGCCTGTGTGGCTCAGTGGGTTAAAGCCTCTGCCTTCAGCTCAGGTCATGATCCCAGGGTCCTGGGATTGAATCCCACATCGGGCTCTCTGCTCAGCATAATGCCTGCTTTCCACTCTCTCTCTCTGCTTGCCTCTCTGTCTACTTGTGATCTCTTAAAAAAAAAAAATAAGAAACCTATCTCTACTTTTGGCAAAATTTACTGATAATACAATTTTTGTCCCAGATGGAATATGGATCAGTCTCAGCATATTGGTGGCATTTGAAGTTGTCCCATTGCCATAGATTTCTTGTTGGCAGGATGTGGTGGCATCTGTGTTAGTGTTTACACCTTTTGTGCTTGACCCCATAAAGGGGGGCAGGTAAAACAGGTTCTCAAATGTCTTAAAGAAGAAGCTGTTTGGCATTAAGGTTGATCTTCATGCCTTATGGGATTTGTTCTCTTGGCCTGGGTTGGGCAATAGGGCTTCCTGGTTTGGAAGAACCTTATACAGACTATCAACATATTCTTTGTTTTGTTTGTCTTCACAGTGGTCATAGTGCTGGTCCATTGTGTTCTAGCCAGTGTTAGTCTTACAAGCATCTATACAGATGTTCTCTCATCACATCCATGGTCAAGAAGATCTTCCACTGCAGTTGCCCATGAAGATGACTAGACCATGTCCAGCAGTGAAGTGTGGGACCTCTGGTCTTGTCTGAATGGGCCAACCTCTCCTAAGTGAGATAAGGACCAAAATGGGGGATAGACACATGGAAGACCCCAAAGAAAGTGCCCTGAATATATATAAAAATAGGACTGTGGCCTGATATGTGTAGCCCAGGAAACCAACCCATTATCTACAGTTTTCATCTTTTAAGACATCAGACCACTATCTGGGGCATCCAGTCCAGAAAGCTAACAAATAACCTCTGTAGCAATTGGCCCCGAAGGACCAGCACATGATTTGTAACAGACTGAGCCTGGTTTTTCTCCCTTTTTGCACCTGAGGCCCAGCATATACAATAGCCCTGACAAAGACATGGGATGTCCTGCTGCTAGATTCCTGACTTCAGCTTCCTTATGCCAAGAGGCTTTAATCAGGCATCCCTCAAGACTTTCCTTCTGGGAAAGACAATGTTTCTGCACTCTTCTCCTGCTTTTGAATCTCTGCCCAAATGCAGTGATAGTGGCTGACTCCCTTGCTCTAGCAAGTTCTGAATAAATCCCCTTTACTTGTTATCATATGGTTGGTCTTCGTTTTTATGCACAGCACCACTGAATAGTGTCAAGAAACCCTGAATGGTCCAGGCAGGGAGCTGGGCTGAGTCAGGTGTACTAGGCCCACCCTGCTAGAAGGAAATCCTGTAAAGTCAGGTTCTGGCCCATGTACTCCCCCACACTGCTATTTTCCTGTTTTGGGTGACTCTGGACATGCACAATTTGCCCATCAGTTTCCACTCTCGAGATTGCTCCAGCAGGGGTCTGGTTCTAGAGGTTCTTTTGTCTTTGTCTTCAGCTTTGGAAATATGAAGACTGAGGCATGAGACAACTGTGTGGAATTGCTGAGTAATATTCTGGATGTCTGGGGCATGGTGTGGGCAAAATTTTAGATTTGAAGTGGGGCCATGCTAGGTCAGAAAGTTTGGAACTAATGAGCATAGAATTTTCCTGAGTGAAAGAGAAAATAGGAAAACATGTCTGGTGATCCTTGGTTTGTGTCCTGGGGAGGGGGTCTGCAGGTTCTGGGTATAAAGGGGGCCCTCTAAGAGGAGACAGGACATTGTCCCCTGCCCCTATAGGAACTAGTAAGGGAGAAAAGTCTGTAGAGCCTGGATCTGGGGAGACTCTTTGGAAGGAAGGAGTAGGGAAGTTGCCCACTCAAGCCAGTGTTCAGACCCCCTGTTCACTCTGAGGCCATAGTCCAAGTTATTTGCACACTTTCTCAGATCAACCTATGAGACACTGAAGGTCACAGGTTTAATTTATTAAGCCACCAAAGCACCAATGCAGATGGCCACTTTCACAGTTTATTCACAGTAACTGCTCCGGCATCCTGCAGAGGCCATCTGGCATCCTGCAGAGGCATCCTGTGACAGTTGGTTTGGAATCTTCCGTATTCTGAGTCAGTTAGCAGTTGAGCAGACCACTCAATGGTCACTAAGCATAGCCAACTGGTCCCTGGGAAGGCTCCAGCTCCACGTGACACAGCTGGTAATGTGCATGCTGGGGGAGGATGGCCACAGTGGGTCTTCCACCGGCACTCCAGGGAGTTTCCCTTGGGGTTAACTGAGTTAGCATCTGGTCTTTTCTGTTGGCTCAGGCACCTCCTCCAGCAGGAGCGTCCAAAAAAGAGACTTGGTTCTGGGCGACAAGGCATGATCTGTGGTGCCCTGGGAAGGTCTTGGGTGTCAGGGATCTCTCTCCCCAGGGAAACAACTCTATTCCTGTCCTGGACCCCATCCTCATCTGTATGGTAACTCCTGGCATGTCAGTTCATCTCTGTACATTTCAGGGCCTCCCACTGTAGAATAAATGAAACAAGATGGGATTGGGAGGGAGACAAACCATAAGTGACTCTTAATCTCACAAAACAAACTGAGGATTGCTGGGAGGAGGGGGGTTGTGAGAAGGGAGGTGGGGTTATGGACATTGGGGAGGGTATGTGCTATGGTGAGTGCTGTGAAGTGTGTAAACCAGGTGATAACAGACCTGTACCCCTGGGGATAAAAATATATGTTTATAAAAAAAAAGAATAAGGCTTACAGCCCCTGCCCTGCCCTCACCCACCTCACTAGGGCCGACCTGGGAATTACAGGAGATGGTCACATGTATTGTATTGTCCACGAGCTGTAAAACATCATTCCCATGTAAAAGCTAAGAGGGAGCTTCCTTCCTCCCTGCTGTGGAGCCGTCCAAATCCCCTCTCTGGATTCAACCACTACCAAGTGTCTATCTCCTTCTTGCAGTCACTCAGGGATTGAACACTTAGGGCAATTAGGAAACACCAGTCATCTATTTTTTTTGTAATAAGGCTTTCTTGTATTTAATTATGTTTAGGCTCTTAACATAATAGTAAAAAAGTAGGCCATATTCACATTTGAACATCTCAGAACAGGAAATTACACAGAGTGTCTTTGTCACTTTCTCAAGCACTTGTGGCTTCTAAATGGAGTTTGAACCCAGGCCATCAGTCATGGATAGTGCCCTTTGCTGCATTTCTCTAATGCCTTAGTGAAATAAAAGTATTTGATCACAGGGTCTGTCTATAGGGTGTTCTAAGCATATAGCCAACCACAAGAACTCCAGAAGTCCTACTTGGATTCAGGAGGCTCTACTGAGTGGGCAGCAGGTGGATAATGGGATGAAAGGATTGAATTAGGAATAGATGATCACTCATTTCCCTGTGTTCTTCTGCCAGCAAGATGTCCACAGTTCTCTCTATTGTGATGCATTTCCTGGGATCTTGCTTCAAGGATTAAGAAGAAATGTTCACATAAGGTGAAGAATATCAACTGGTCCTAAGCAGTGATTCAGGAAACTCTACCTCTGGCCACACAACAGAGGGCACCCTATAGATGACCCACTTGAAGGTACTGTGGAAATGGACTCATTAGGTTCATTCAAGAATAATGATTCTATTTTATTCCCTGGCCTATCTTTAAGAGAAAACCATAAAAATGTTAAGCCACATTCTTCTCTTGTGTATGCAAAGATAAATGAGCAGGCCAGTCAGTATTGCTGTAGCTCTAGAATACAGATACTTTTCAAACTCAAGAATGGGTTTCCTTTTAACAGTAAACAACATCTTTAGTTAACATATAGACTTTTAGCTGATTTTTGAACATTGGCTGAAACAGATCTTTGACTGAAAAAGTGTTTTCAGATTTAAAAAAATTAATAGGTATTATTTATAACAGGAGGTTTAGACAAATGTAAGAGTTGAACAGAAAATATAGAAAGCTCCCATAACCTATGCCCCCTGATTCATCCATTAAGGACATCTTACATGAATGTGGTCCATTTGTTATAATTTGCAAAACAATATCAATACACTTCTATTAACTAGAAGTCCACGGTTTACATTAAAATTGTGCTTTGACATTCTGGGGGCTGTGACAAATGTATAGTGTCGTGTATCACCATGCCAGGATTCTTTTTTTTTTTTTTTTACTTTGATAGATTTATTACAGACTGAAAAACAAAACGAATATAAAAAAGTTGAGTTAAATTTTGGCTATCTCTGACCTACTTTTCCTACTAGGTTTGTGAAATCAGTGAGAACATAACTGGTGACAAATGATGGCTGGTGATACAATTTATTGTCACAGATACCATTTAACACAGACATCATTCTAATTCAATAGAAGTTTACCAAATGATTTGTCAAAAATCTATCATGACTCTACCTTCTTCCAAATTTTTGCTACTTATGGAACTATGGAACATTAAAATTTTTGTGGATTTTCACTGGCATGTTTATTTTTTTTTAATTTTTTATTTTTTATAAACATATATTTTTATCCCCAGGGGTGAAGGTCTGTGAATCACCAGGTTTACACACTTCACAGCACTCACCAAAGCACATACCCTCCCCAATGTCCATAATCCCACCCCCTTCTCCCAAACCCCCTGCCCCCAGCAACCCTCAGTTTGTTTTGGAAGATTAAGAGTCACTTATGGTTTGTCTACCTCCCAATCCCATCTTGTTTCATTTATTCTTCTCCTACCCACTTAA
Organism: Mustela putorius furo; assembly: GCF_011764305.1. NCBI lineage: Eukaryota > Metazoa > Chordata > Mammalia > Carnivora > Mustelidae > Mustela > Mustela putorius. Next base: position 14,583,539 of record NW_025422387.1, on the reverse strand, counting down.
GCCCCCATGTTGCATCACCACTTCCTCATATCAGGGAGATCATATGATAGTTGTCTTTCTCTGTTTTACTTATTTCACTAAGCATGATACCCTCTAGTTCTACCCATGTTGTCGCAAATGGCAAGATTTCATTTCTTTTGATGGCTGCATAGTATTCCATTGTGTATATATACCACATCTTCTTGATCCATTCATCTGTTGATGGACATCTAGGTTCTTTCCATAGTTTGGCTATTGTGGACATTGCTGCTATAAACATTCGAGTGCACGTGTCCCTTTGGATCACTACGTTTGTATCTTTAGGGTAAATACCCAATAGTGCAATTGCTGGGTCATAGGGCAGTTCTATTTTCAACATTTTGAGGAACCTCCATGCTGTTTTCCAGAGTGGCTGCACCAGCTTGCATTCCCACTAACAGTGTAGGAGGGTTCCCCTTTCTCTGCATCCTCGCCAGCATCTGTCATTTCCTGACTTGTTGATTTTAACCATTCTGACTGGTGTGAGGTGATATCTAATTGTGGTTTTGATTTGTATTTCCCTGATGCCGAGTGATATGGAGCACTTTTTCATGTGTCTGTTGGCCATCTGGATGTCTTCTTTGCAGAAATGTCTGTTCAGGTCCTCTGTCCATTTCTTGATTGGATTATTTGTTCTTTGGGTGTTGAGTTTGCTACATTCTTTATAGATGCTGGACACTAGTCCTTTATCTGATATGTCGTTTGCAAATATCTTCTCCCATTCTGTCAGTTGTCTTTTGATTTTGTTAACTGTTTGCTTTGCTGTGCAAAAGCTTTTGATCTTGATGAAATACCAATAGTTCATTTTTGACCTTGCTTCCCTTGCCTTTGGCGTTGTTCCTAGGAAGATGTTTCTGCAGCTGAGGTCGAAGAGGTTGCATGCCAGGATTCTACAGAAATCCATACATCAGTGCTCCTGGCAGCACTATTCACATTAGTCAAAAAGTGGAATCAACCCCCAAGTCCCTCCAATGATGAATGGATCAATCACAATGTGTTATATACACACAATAAAGTACTATTCACCTATAAAAAAGTATTTAAAATATGCCCAACATGTATGGACCTAGAAGAAATATTATCCTCTATGAGATCAATCTAGCACAGAAATACCAATATTGTATGATTCCACTAATATAAGGTCTTTAGAATAGGCAAACTCATAAAGACAGAGGTTATGAAGAGCCAGAAGCAGTGGGGAAGATGGAGTTATCTCTTCCTGGGTATAGAGGTTATGTTGGATAGGATGAGAGAGTTTTGGGTATAGATAGTAGTGATGAATATACATGTGTAAAGATGATTAAAACCACTGAATTGTATACAGACAAATGATTAAAAGGATGAATGTTATATATTCTTCATCACAGTAAAAAAGTTAAAAATCCAATAGACTAGTGATGAATACAGTAGCTGTGTATAAAAAGCATGGAGGCTGAAAAGGTCTTATAACATTCGAATAAGTGTAATTTTGCTGTGCTTTAAAATGGGTAGGAATCATGGGACTCCATCATTGAAACAACATACATTTTAATGTTGGCCTTTTTTAGATAGACCATTTCACATGGATTAAGTTCCCCTTAGCTAGAAAGACAAAGCCTCTATTTCTCATTTCCTTCCTGCTCCTTCTCTTGGCCTGCCTTCAACCACTGAGGAAGATGCTCCAGCAGCTGCTCAGTCCTTGCTGGTTAACCAATGATATGCATACGTTCCTGCCCCATGTCCACACCAAGCAAATCTCCCTGAGTAATAAGTGAGCAGCACTTCCAATGTCCTGACAGCTTCTCTGTGTCCTAGCTCCGTCCAATGGCCTTTTGGAGAACCTTCTTGGAGACACAATGGAGAAAGTGGTCCCATGTACCACCAAGGGAAGCAAGCCTGTCTTTGAGATAGAAACCTTGCTTCATTTCTTTCTTCAAAAGAAAATGAAACAATGTGCGTTATAGATGACATCCACAATTTCCTTGTTGGGCGTGGGGAGAATGTTGAGTCTATTATCAACTTATACCTGATTTCAAAGGACATGTGTTGTCTTAATGTTACAGTTAACTCAGGAAAGGTGTCCAATTAATAGGGGACATTTGTGGTCAATTAAATAAGATCAAGATATACACCGATCTATTTCACAAAATTGGTAATTGGAGATATATTTAAGGGATGTGATCATAACTTGGCAACAAATACTTTACGTTAATCCTTTTTCATGTGCTGATGCATGTACCATTTGCTGCCCATCATGACCCCCGGAGCCATACTACGAGTCCGCGGATGGAAACCTGGATAAATTTTTTTTTAAAGATTTTATTTATTTATTTGACACACACACACAGAGAGAGAGAGAGAGAGAGAGAGAGATCACAAGTAGGGAGAGAGGCAGGCAGAGAGAGAGAGGAGGGGAATAAGGTTCCCCACCAAGCAGAGAGACCAACGTGGGGCTCGATTCCAGGACCCTGATCATGATCCAGGCCAAGGGCAGAGGCTTAACCCACTGAACTACACAGGTGCCCCAGATTTTTTTTTAAATTTTTTTTATTATATTCATTTAGCCACTGTATAGGAGTACATTATTAGTTTTTGATGTAGTACTCAATGATCTATACTTTACATATAACACCCAATCTCAGCATGTGCCCTCCTCAATACCCATCACCCTGTTAGCCCTTCCCCCTACACTTCTCCCCTCTGAAACCCTCAGGTTGGTTCTTGGGGTCCATAGTCTCTCATGGTTCATCTGTCTCTCATCTCCCCTTTCAGATTTCCCTCCCTTCCCCTATGGCACTTCATGCTATTGCTTATGTTCCATAGATGAGTGTAACCATATGATAATTGTCTTTCTCTGCTTGACTCTTCTTTCCTTAACATATTCCCCTCCAGCTCCATCCATGTCAGTGCAAATGGTGGGTTTTCATTGTTTCTGATGGCTGAATAATATTCCACTGTATATATGGACCACATCTTCTTTGTTTTTTTTTAATTTTTTAATTAATTTTCAGCATAACAGTATTCAACCAGTTAGAATGGCCAAAATTAGCAAGACAGAAAACAAGTGTTGGAGAGGATGTGGAGAAAGGGGAACCCCCTTCCACTGTTGGTGGGAATGCAAGTTGGTGCAGCCTCTTTGGAGAACAGTGTGGAGATTCCTCAAGAAATTAAAAATAGAGCTTTGCTATGACCCTGCCATTTCACTACTGGGTATTTACCCCAAAGATATAGATGTCGTGAAAAGAAGGGCCATCTGTACCCCAATGTTTATAGCAGCAATGGCCACAGTTGACAAACTGTGGAAAGAACCAAGATGCCCTTCAAAGGACAAATGGATAAGAAAGATGTGGTCCATATACACTATGTAATATTATGCCTCCATCAGAAAGGATGAATACCCAACTTTTGTAGCAACATGGGAGGGACTGGAAGAGATTATGCTGAGTGAAATAAGTCAAGCAGAGAGAGTGAATTATCATATGGTTTCACTTATTTGTGGAGCATAACAAATAGCATGGAGGACATGGGGAGATGGAGAGGAGAAGGGAGTTGGGGGAAATTGGAAGGGGAGGTGAACCATGAGAGACTATGGACTCTGAAAAACAATCCGATGGTTTTGAATGGGCCTGGGTGGGAGGTCGGGGTACCAGGTGGCGGGTATTAGAGAGGGCAAGGGTTGCATGGAGCACTGGGTGTGGTGCAAAAACAATGAGTACTGTTATGCTGAAAATAAATAAAAAATAAATTTAAAAAACATTTTTAAAAAAGAATGGGACCTCTATCTATTCTCAATATGTGGTTCTTTTCCTCTCTTCACCATAAAGATGGGCTAGTGACTCTATTTGGGGGGCAGGTCACCTCCCCTCATGTCATTTCTTTTCAAAAACAGAGGGATAATGTGTGAGACCAGACTTCAACTTTGGAAAGGAAGTGTTTCCTCTCACGTGAGACCCTTGTCTGTGAAGAGCCACCTGTCTGGACAGCAGGAGTTGGCCGCTGTGCAGCTGCGGTGACTCTGAAAGGTCTATGATGACACCATCACCATGGCGACGAGAGATACACCTCTGCTGTCCTGTCCAACGGCCCCTCTTTGAGCTGAGTGAGTCATTGAGACACGTACAGCTCTCAACATGGGAAACAAGATTGGATTGTGTGGCTGCTATTGTGGTATGTTCTTACAGATCTCCTGACTGCTGTTTGCTGCTAGCCAGATAGTTCACTCTTCCTCCAACTATTCTCTCATTATTGAAAATTTTCTCTGTCCAACTTGTCATTCAGAGTTATACAAATGTTTTACAGTTTAGTTTTATCCCTTGATTTCTATTTTTGGTTATTCTACCAAGCTAGCTGCCTTGACTTTTGTCCTCCATTTTGAAAAATGTACTCCTTCCTTTGATATCCTGCACCCAACCCTTGACAAACTAGGTTTCCCTAGGGGAGAAAACACGGCAACATCTATTTTCATTTACGCCTTTTTAACGTCCAAAATTATACATTCCCATTCCTCCTTTCTGAAATTGAGAGTGAACCCGGAAAGGTCGATATGGAGGATATTTATGATTGTTCTATCCATGTTTTACAATGTCTTCCTGTACTGTTTATCCCAAAATGGGTATGCATTTCAGGATTTGGGGGACATGTTGGTTTGTTCCTAGAAACAGGCGCCCCAAAGAGATCCAAAGAAGAGAAGAGTCTACATTTCACTTATGACCCCCAAGCAGATGTTTCCCTTTCTTCTTTGGCTGTTATCCAAAATTACTTTTTCTAGGTGATATGCTGTCTAGGTCATATGCTATCCCCCATCCTTTTCAGTTCCCCAGAAGTAAGTATAGTGAAACTATAAGGACATATAGTCCTCAGTTACACAATGAATAGCCAGTCTTTCAACATATGGTGAAAGGTAGCTAATTGGTTAATGAATTGAGTTAATGAGTGATTGATACCCAAGCACACAGATTGTTAGGAATGCACAAAGAACGATGGGAGGTGGAGACCATGAGTAGAGACAAACTTTATGTGTAATTGGATAAACATGTACACTTGCCCATAGGATGGTAGCTCGAAAGCAGAAAGAGTCTTCATTAGAGTGGTTATGATGGAACGTGTTTGTTAGTTCTCTTGACCTTTCCTCCAGATCTCTTTCCAACAGCTAAGCTATGGTTTTCTTCTGTGACAATGGCCTCAGAAACTCATATGTTGTTTGGAGGCACTTATGTTTGTGTGAGGAATACATAATGCAAGGTGGCATTGTTTCAAATGCCTTAAAACACTAGACTTTGCAATAGTGACCCTGCCATCCTTTACCCTGGGATTCCTCTAATTTGGCCTGCTGACCATGAGTCAGGCAACTGAAACAATCTAGAGAATAATCATGACTATTTCGGACCAAGGGTCCCAGAGAGTGTATTCAGGGAATCAGCAATTGGTTGTTTTTTCCTTATTGACTTCTTGATGCCTCTGATCCATCCAAATGAAATTGTGTTAGGGTAAGACACTTGTATTTAGGCAAAGCAGCTGTGCCACAAAGCAATGGTCTGGGAACTCAAATGCCCAGATGTGACCCAGCTCTGGAAGTTGTGAAATTGTGAGATCTCAGACATGATCCATACCCTCCAATGAGCCTCCCAGACCATGTGACATGCATTAATTCAGTAATGCTCATCACACACATATTGGATGTTTTGTTTACTCTCCGTATTTCCCAGATGGAGGAACGTAGGCATAGGGATGAATGTGACCAGGTTCATGGTCTCCTATGTAAAGGAGCCAGGAGGTGAACCCAGGCCTATAGTCCCAGGGTTCATGCTCTAACTACTGAACTGAACTGCACTGACTACTCAGACATGGATTCATTAGTGTCTGTGCATAGAGTTGTAGTCGCAGTGTGTACGTCCGGAATTACCTGAGCCAAGGGAAATCCTAAGTGCTGTTTAGCATTATGAGGTCATCTCAGGGGTCACATAGGCCACCGAAGCTCCTGAGCCCCACAAGTACAGACCTTGCCATAGTCTTTACTAGGAAAGGGACATAGAAAGCCTGGTCATTGAGGGTTTGGAGGCACACTTTAGGAAAACCCAGTCAAACTCTGTTTCACTGCTGGGCTACACCTCAGTGCAGTCAGAACTGAGGAGACCCTTTCATCGTATTTGATGGCATTTTCAGTATGAGTAAGACCTAGTAATGCAGGAATCCTGTGAGCCCAGGGACACTCCTGGGACAATAAAAGGGACTCAGAGAACCAGTTCATGATTAGCCTTCTCTCCACTGCCCTCATTGCGATTGCCTTGTAGAGCTGAGATAGAGAGTGGTCAGTGTCATGGCATGGTCCCTTTTCAGGGCATGGTACAAATAGAATAAGAATAGGGATCATAATGGGTGGTTCCTGGCTGACTCAGTCAGGGGAGCATTTGACTCTTGATCTCAGGGTCATGAGTTCAGTCCCCATGTTGGGCATGGAGCCTACTAAAAAAAAAGAAAGAAGAATTGGGGACCTAGTGTAGTATATTGGATAACATTCTCCCCCATAAGCCCTAAAAACATGCTTGAATGCTGTGAATTACACACTTTAGGGACACTGACCAATAAGAACTCAAATGCTCGTAACAGCCTGGTGTCCATTGTCTCTGTTTTGACAGGCTTGTCCAGCAGGGTCAGGGAGTGTCCATGCTCCAGTAGGGACCTTGCCTCCTTAAAGAGCTCTCCCGTTGTTGGCTAGTAAGTGCAAGCATGGAGAGAGTCCATGCTCAATGAATATATACACCTGGCATCACACAGCAAGACCAGAAGGAAATCAACATAGAACTAAGAGGGTGCTTGGTTTTCAATGATATGACTTCATTATTTACATATTGTCAACAACTGGTGAGATTCCTCACCAAGGACCAAGCACTTTGGTTGCTTCCTAACCAAGCAACAGAATGTCGTGCCTAGATTTGAATCTAGTCTCTCAATGAAAGGTCACCGATTATCAGGTGCCAACGAGTATAGAGCAGAGGAGAGATAAATGCAAAAACAGGTCTGGGTGATCCTCATGGAGTGTCATGAGAGGGGGAGCTTCGTGGGGCTCGGGTTTAGAAGGGTCCCTCCCTATGGGTCCTTTGTATATTCCCGGTTTTTGAAAGAAGATTTTATTTGAGGGGGAGAGAGAGGGAACGGTCATTGGATATGAGGAAAGTGGGGAGGAGAAGAGAGACAAGTAGGCACCAAGCTGAGTGCAGAAGCAGGGGATGGGCTCGATCCCTGTACTCCCAAGATCATGACATGACCCGACGTGAGACACTTAACCCACTGAGCCACACAGGTGCCCCTGAGGGCTCCCCTGAAAGGAGGTGGGACATGGTCCCCTGCCACTTCAGGGTGTAGAGAAGGATGAGGAGTCTATAGAGACTGGGCCTGGGGGAGGCAGGAAGGAACAGGGAAGGTGCCCACTGAGAGCCTGTGCAGCCCCTGTTCACTCTGAGGCAGCCAGCCCTTCGTCCAGGCTGTTTGGAGACTTAATCAAATCAATAACCAAGGAGACACTGAAGGTCCCTGTCTTGATTTATTCAACCACCAAAGCACTAAGCCAGGTTGCCATTTTACCAGTTAACTGGCAGGAATGGCTCAGGGATGCTGAGTCCTTAGAAGGGAAGCAGATTCTTGGTAGAGCCATCATGGGACAGTTGGTTTGGAATGTCCTGGCTTCTGAATGAGCTAGGGATCCCAGCAGACCACTGGTCCCTGAGGGTGTTCCACTGGTCACAGGGAAGGCTCCACATGAGAGAGCTAGGAGTATGAATGCTGTGGGTGGATGGCCCTTGGATTCCCCTGGCCCTTCAGAGGGGTTTCTCACGGGGCCATCTGCATTGTGTTCCAGGTTGGGGATTGAAACTCCGTGGTGGGGGGCTGAGTTAGTATTTGGACTGTTCCGTTGGCTCAGGCACCTCCTCCAGGGCATCAAGTGTCTCCCACACTCCCACTTGGGGCAGGAGGATTTGAGAATGGGACCAAACTGAGGAAGCCCTGGTTAAGGACTGCAGGGCATAATCTCAGGTGCCCTGGGCAGATCTCAGGTATTGAGGGATCTCTCTCCCCAAGGATTCGACTCCATTCCTGTCCCAGATTTCCCACTCCTCAGTGTAGTCACTCTTGGCAAGTCACCAACCCCACACTCTCAATGACAGTGTCCTTCTGTCTTTCTCTATAGTCTCATACAGTGTCTGCTAGAGCTTTTCCCCATCTTTTCCTGTGGTAGTAAAGGACACTTAAGCTACACTTAACCTACATTCCAACATTTTACTGATTTTCAAGCCTGGAATACAGGGTTCTTAATCCCAGGCCCCATGTGGCAAGGTCCATTTCCAGATTCATTTCTTCTGTACTGTTGAAACTTTGTTCTATCATCAATATCCCCCTCTTTGCTCCTCCTCCAAGCCCCTATTCTATTCTCTGCTTCTACGTACTGGACTATTGAAGGTGCCCCATATAAGTGACATGTTGCCATATTTGTCTCGCTGGGTCTGGCTTATTTCACTTAAGATGATGTCCTCCAGGGCCATCCAGGTTGTCACAAATGTTGACATTTCCTTCCTTTGCAGGTGAGGAATTCACCCAGCTATGGGCCCGAAGATGGAAACATCATATAAAAATACAACCCATGAAGGTACCATGGGAATTCATTCATGAGTCGGATTCAAGAATAATTACTGTAGGAGCACCTATGTGGTGTCCAAATCTTGATTTTGGCTCAGGTTATGATGCCAGGGACCGGAGCTCGGCCCCATGTGTGGCTCCGTGGTGGGTATGGAGCTGTTTAAGCTTCTCTCTCCAATTCCCATGCCCTTCCCCTGCTCACACTCTCTCTTTGTTGCTAGAAAAAAAAAAAGAAAGAAAAGAAAAAAAGAAGCTATATCATTATACTAGCCTGTGAGTGTCCCATACTTCAGACAAAGATACCAAGCCATATTATTTTTGTGAACATTGAATTTCAGCTGGTCACTCATGAGTTTATAACCACAAGAGTAAAGCTGCATTTGCAACTCGAGTTTGGTAACGTTAAATGGTAGGTATAGTGAAGCTAACATTTGGACATGAGTGTGTTGTTAAACATTAGCCAAAGAGATCTCTTCTTAATTTTTAATCAATAGACCTTAATACTTAGAGTAGGTTTAGAGTATCCTAACAAGTGAAGAGATAATCAAAAAAATTTCCCTTATCCCCCTTATCCCATAGGTGCACCTTTTCCACAAGTATCAAAACCTTCATCATTGTGGAACATTCATCACAAATAACAAACCAGCCTAGAGCTATTATTCACTGAATTCCACCATTGCTATTAAGGCCTTCTCTGTGTTGAGCAGTAGTATGGGTTTTGACAAATGGGTAAAGTCCTGTATCCAACATTTATAGGGTAGGTTCACTGCCATAAAAATCCTGTGTTTCACCTAGTAATGCCTTTGCACTTTCTCTAGGAATCAGAGCAACCACTGGTGGTTTGTCATCACTCTAGATTTCCTTTTTCCAGAATATGATAGAGTTGGAACTGTAAGCCATGTTGCTTTTCCACACTATCTATCTATACAGTTACCATTCATTGATATCTTTCTGTGACTTGACACCTGAATTATTTTTCTTTTCTTTTATTATTTTAGTTAGAGAAAGAGGGAAAGTGTGGGGGAGAGGCAGAGGAAGAAGGAGAGAGAAACTTCAGCAGGCTCCTCCTCAGCATGGAGCTTACCTGACGCGGGGTTGAAATTCCTGACCCCGAGATTCTGACCTGAGCCAAAATCAAGAGTTGGGTGTTTAACTGAGAGAGCCGACTACATGCCCCGAAGACTCAGCTCTTTTTTTACAGAATCCTATTTCATTGTACGGGAATATTGTTGGTTGTTTACCCATTCACCCTGTGAAGGACAACTTAGTTGCCTCTAGTTGTGGTGTTCCTAAAGAAAGCTGATGGAAGCACTCCTGGGCCAGTTTTCATAGGAACATAATTTTTCAGCTCAACTAGATAAATACCTAAGAGTGTGATGGCTGGATTAGACACAGCAAGGCTCTTATGCTTTGTTAGATTTGATAGAATTCACCAGTCCAGCCACCTGGGGCTGGCACCTCCTTTCTGGGAAACGTATGAACTGTGGATTCACTGTCTTTGACATATGCCAATTCAGACAATCTATTTCCTTTGCGTGGGTCTTGAGAGTTTCTGTTTTGGAAGGAATTGGCCTTTTTGCTTAAGCCATCCTAGGATTTTTCCATTTATTACTTTACTTTTTAAAATTTGATTTTATTATTTTTTTTTCAGTGATCCAAGTGTTCATTGTTTATGCACCATACCCAGTGGTCCAGGCAATACTGCCCTCTTTAATACCCACCACCAGGCTCACCCATCCCCCTCACCTCTAAAACCCTGTTTGTATCTCAGAGTCCACAGTGTCTCATGGTTCATCTACCCCTCTGATTTTCCCCAATTCACTTTTCCTTTCCTTTTCCTAATGTCCTCCAAGTTATTCCTTATGCTCCACAAGTAAGGGAAACCATACAATAATTGACACTGCTTGACTTATTTCTCTCAGCATAATCTCCTCCAGTCCTGTCCATGTTGATATAAAAGTTGGGTATTCATCCTTTTTAAAACAATTTTTTTATTTCTTTTCACTGTTCCAGAATTCATTGTTTATGCACCACACAAGTGCTCCATGAAATACGTGCCTTTCATAATACCTACTACCAGGCTCACCCTGCCTCCCAACACAGCCCCTCCAAAACCCTCAGATTGCTTTTCAGAGACCATAGTCTCTCATGGTTCATCTTGGCTTGACTTGTTTCTCTCAGCATAATCTGCTCCAGTCCTGTCCACGTGGATACAAAAGTTGGGTATTCATCTTTTCTGATGGAGGCATAATATTCCATTGTATATATGGACCATATCTCCTTTATCCATTCATCTGTTGAAGAACGTCTTGGCTATTTCCACAGTTGAACAACTGTGGCCATTGCTGCTATGAACGTTGGGGTACAGATGGCCCTTCTTTTCCCTACATCTCTATCTTTGGGAGTAAATACCCAATATTACTTTTGAATCCTTTCAACCTCCATAAGATCTGTAGTGACAATGACTCTTGTGTCCCATGTTAATGTACATCCTCTCTTATTCTTTCATTTTTCATCAGGCTACAGCTTTATCCATTTCACTGATATTTACAAGGAATGAGCTTGTGTCTTAGTTTAATGGATTAGGTCTGAGAATTTCCCGTGCTCCATTTCAATGGTATCTGCAATAATATTTTTTTCTCTTGCTCGCTTTCTATGACACTACACTCTTGCCTTGTTTTCTAAGCAAGCCTAGTCATGTTACATCTCTCTGATTTTCTGACACACGACTTTCAGTCCTATCAGTTCCCCCAAGCCCTACCTTTCCATAAATGTTGGTCAAGGTACATTTGCATCTCATTTGGTGAAAAATATTTTAAAGGTTCTCTTGAAATTTCTTCATTGACCACTGTGTTATTCAGAAGTGTATTTTTAAATCACCGCTCCTTGGGGATTCTCCCAAGATTTCTCCTTGTTGTTGATCTCTAGTTGAATTTCATAGAGGTCTGAGAGCACCTGTTGTATTGAGTCTACTCCTTTGATTGTATTGGGATGTGTTTTCCGGCCGAGAATGTGGTCTCCTGCTGAATGTTCCATGGGAGGTTGAGAAAATGGTGTGTTCTGCGAGAGAGTGTCTGCTCCAGGAAAGCTCGATCCTCTGTTTTACCTTTTCTGTCTCCTGAGGGCCATGGTTTCCCTGTGTCCTCTGTTTTCCTATGGATCCCAGAAGAGCATGTTGATTTTTCAGTGTCTTCAGGCTCTCTCTTGTCCTTAGAAAGAAGAGGTGATCTCCATGGTCCTTGCCCGTGGAAGTCTCTCTTTTTGTCTTCATGTACCTTAAAACTCCCTTCTCGTGGCCCGAGTCTTGACTTCAATACATCTGGGCACATGCTGTTTTCATTCACAGAACTAGTTTTCCAAAACAGCTGAGAAGAATGTGTCTAGATACAAGCTTCTGTACTAAAACACACATTTTCTTTTACATCTCGTCTTTGATGACATCTGGCTGTTAACCTAAATTATAGTTGTAGAGAAATATCAGCAGCATGCCTTCACTCAGCATTTGCCCACCCCAGAGGTATAGACTTGTGAAAATAGAAACAAGATATATTTCAATATATACCCATTGATTATCCAGCCTTACACACAATGGCAGGCAAAGAAATCTACTGATAGAGATTGATAGAAAAGCAATGACCTCACATATCTAACCCACATTCATATCAAGCAATACTCTCCGAGCTATTCATTTTTTTAAGATTTTATTTCTCACAGAGAGTGAGAGAGAGAGAGAGAGAGAGAGAGAGAGAAAGCACAGTCAGGTGGGAAGGGCAGAGGGAGAGAGAAAGAGCAGGTCCTCCCTGAGGAGGGGGACCCCCACGTGGGACTGGATCATAGCATCCTGAGAGCATGACTTGACGGGAAGACCAGTGCTGAAAGAACTGAGTTTCCAGGCGCCCCTCCTCGAATTAATCTTGAACAGCACCACCAATGTGCTGATGGGTACATTCTTGATGTCCTTCCAGATGTGTCTGAGAAAATCTCAGTCTGTGCGACGCTTTGCCATAAGCTCAAAGAAGAAGAGGACCAGAGTGTTGCCAAGGTGAGGTTGCCTCTCTTTTTCCCCAAGGAGCAGGCATTGCTTTCTTGGTTCCTTTCATCAAATTCAGATGACAATCAAATTATACACTATACGTTGGTGAATTGGACATAATAAAAAAATTCATTTTCCTAATGTAAATTTTTTGTACATGGACTTAAAATGGTTTTTAAAGATTTTATAACTTTATTTGACAGACAGAGATCACAAGTAGGCAGAGAGGCAGGCAGAGGGAGAGGTGGAAGCAGGCTCCCCGCTGAGCATAGAGCCCAATGCTGGGCTCAATCCCAGGACCCTGGAATCATGACCGGAGCCAAGGCAGATGCTTTAACCCACTGAGCCACACAGGCACCCCTAAAGTGATTTTTAAACTGTATGTGTGTGTGTATGTATGTGTATATATACTTTTATATACATATATATGTATAAACATGTATATATATGTATATGCTTATATATATACATACATATACATATATGTGTGTTTATATAAATATATATATCCATATATATCCATATATATACACATACGTGTGTGTGACATTTGAGAGGACATATATATAATTTCCCTTTTGTGGAGAGTGCTGAGTGGTTGTTTCTTGCCCACCATCATCTGATTCCAGAGGACCTTTACCACTGGCAACAGCAAAGCTCGTTAGAATTGCTGTGGTAGATCCTTTCCATCCACAAGAGTTTTTCTTGCTTGGATGAAGAATTTTGTAGTTGCCATCCTGAGTGGACTGGGTAGACACATCTCCCAGGAAAAACGACTTCCTACAGGCATCCAGATCCCACTCTTGGGGCCTTGGATTCAACCACTGTGTTCCATCTGGTTTCCTAAAGTCATTCAGAGAACTAAAGATCAGTGCAGGCAGACAAGTATACAGCACGACCAGAGCCTCATGGTGTCCTCTTTTCTGTACCTGCAGCCTCAGGAAACATCAACAGAGGGGGTGGTATGTATTCTGGACTCAGTCTCTTCCTGGGGAAAAACTCTAGTTGGTAAGGCAGGTGGGGCCCCCTTGCAATCTTCAGTCTGGAGAACCTCCCTGATTGGAGGTTCTTGGTAGGACTCTTGGTGGTTTGGGGACAGGCATATTTCCCAGGTGACAAAGTATGCTCTTGTGTCTGGTATCTGCAAGACTAGGAAGCCAGTGGGTTCTGTGTGTGTGCTGTGAGTTTGTGTGCATGAGGTTTTTGGTTGAGGTGTCTTTTGTGGCTCTATGTAGTGTGATTGTGAGTGGGTGACTTTTTGTAGGAGACATGGAGAGACAGGGGCAGAAAGATACAGACATAAAGACAGAGAGGGAGAGATGAATAGAGCAAGAGAGAGCGTGTATATTTTTTCAGGAGATAGATCCTACCGCCACTGCCACTGGCCAAAGTCAACATTCTCAGAGAAAAGAAAAAAACCTCATCTCAGGGCACACATTCTAGCCATGGGAGGCCCCACAGGGGCAGTTCAGCCCCTGCTAGCCAACCACATGACCCCACATGATCTAACCCCTATTCATATCAAGCAATACTCTCCAAGCTATTCATTTTTCTTTTAAGTTTTTATTTATCTGAGAGACAGAGAGAGAGAGAGAGAGAGCCCACAGTCAAGTGGGAGCAGCGGAAGGAGAGAGAGAAGACGACCCTCGCTGAGCAGGGTGGCCCCCATGTGGGACTTGATCTCACAACCCTGAGAGCATAACCTGAGCAAAAGGATGATGCTGAAAGGATTGAGCCCTCCGGGTGCCCCTCCCCGAATTATCCTTGAGCAGCACCACCAATGTGCTGACAGGTACATTCTTGATGTCCGTCTAGATGTGGATATCGGCTCGGTCTGGGCGTGGCCTTGCCAGAGCAGATTGCCAAGGTGAGCATGCCTGTCTTTACCCAAGGAACAAGCATTGTTTTCTTGGTTTCTTTCAGCAAATCAGGTGAAAATCAGATAATATATGTTGGTGAATTGAACATAATAATAAAAAATTCATTTTCCTACTATAAATTGCTTGTATATGGAAATAAAGTGATGTTTCAACTGCATATGTGTCTGAATGTGTGTGCATGTGTAATTGCATAAATGTGTAATTACACATACACACACATTTGAGAGGACATATATATAATTTCCCTTTTGGGGAGAGTGCTGAGTGGTTGTCTCTTGCCAACCATCATCTGATTCGAGAGGACATTCACCAATGGCAACAGCAAACCTGGTTAGAATTGCGCTGGTGTACAAAAGATAAAAGAAAGAAAAATGGTGTACCTTTATCATTATTTTAAAAAGGTATTGATACTATTTGTTCCAAATTATAGAAATATTATAGTATAACCTCACTTTCTTAAAGCTAAAGAAAGTAATTTCTTATTTAGCTTTTAAATTTGGTCAACTTTTATGAGGTACCTATACAGGATACATAAAGCAGGGAGCCCAAATGTCCTTGCTGAAAAGAACTTTCTATAGTTAGTAGATCATGCTTTCATTTTAGACCCACATTAGTCTACACTAGACTTTTCGAGCTTTATCATTACATTAGTTAAAATGATTTGGGGTTCTGTGAACAAATGCATTTGCTAAACACTAAGTATGTACCTAATACGTATAGACAAATAAAGGTTGGTTGAACTTCACGAATGATACTTAAAAAAAAAAAAAGAATTGTGGTGGTGGCATTCATTCCCTCAGCAGCAGTTTCCCCTGCTTGGATGAAGAATTTGTAGGCACCATCCTGAGTGGACCGGGCAGACACATCCCCTAGGACAAACAATTTCCTTCAAGTGTCCTGTTTGCTTACTGTGGGGGCCAAACACTGGGTTCCCTCTGATTTCCTGATGTCACTGAGAGAACTAAAGATCATGAAGTCAGACAGTATACAACATGACCTGAGCCTCATGGTGCCCTCTTTTCTGTACCTGCAGGTGCCGCCCAGACTGAGCCAAAGAGGTGTGTATTCTGGAATCAGTCTCTTGCTGTCTGTAGTCAGGGGCACCATCAGATCCTGGGTTCCCACTGGAATGGGGATCAGAGGTGTGGTGAAACAATGGGTTTTCTATGTGCATAACCATGGTCATGTCTTTGTAATGGCTGTGTAGCATTCAGGTAGTGAGTTTGTGTCTGTGGAGGTGGGCTGTGTCTGTGTGAACTGACGAGGTGTGATTCTGAATAGGCATGTGGTTTTGTGTGTGTCTGTGTGTGTGTGTTTCCAGGATTTATGTCTCCCTAAATAGCACAGTTGCTGGTGTGAACTTATCATTTAGAAAAAGACAAAGAAAATCCCGCCCCTTGCCTCATGGGTGTGTTGTGTGTCAGAACTTATGGCATTGTATGACTTAAAAATGTGTGCAGTCTATCGTATGCCAAATACATCTGGTTTCATCTGACAAAATCCCAACACCATGGAGAAAAGTGTTCCCAGGGTCCTAAGAGGAAAATAACATTTTCAGAATTCCCTTGAGTCTGTCAGGATTGACTTCAGTTCATGATGGGTCTCACCTCTGAGCAGACAGCGGGAGCGATCATAACTAAAGAGAAGGTGCCATAGGATATTCAGTTGGCGTCAGAGAAAAGGGAGGCTGGAGAGGGTGCTGAATGACAGCGAGGATGTAGTGCCTGTGTTTGGGGAGCCCAGCACCGAGATGAGGCCCTTCAAACTCAGATCTCATGATTTTTCTCCCATCTCAATTTCTAGGGGAAGACCCTACATTTCTACACTGAGTGGCATTAGTAATAGCTTTTGCCTTGTTCTTGATCTTCCCTGAACGGGGCTTTCACCAAACCCAATCCCAGAGGCCATATTTCATCAGACTCTTCAGATTAAAGGGATATTTCATCAACGACCCCTCCTCTGTTCCCACAATTTTTTGATGAAAGGAGCCTGAGAAAGAATCCTCTTCCTCTTAGGGGGAGAGCTGGGGCAGGTGGTCCCAAGGGCAGATGGTTGCCACACCCTGTTCTGAAGGGAATCTGAGAAGTGGGAGCCTGCAGGTTCTAGAAATCCTTTGTCTCTAGACCATGGTCTCACGGTAGTATGGAAGGGAATGCCTGCTGGGTGCAACCCAATACAGAAGTGAGAGCAGCAGCTAGGCTCTAAGGAGTCCTGGCTCCATCAGATCCTTCTGCTTTAACGGGTAAGGGCATGATCCAGGGGCTTGGACTAGACTAGATCTTCAGAGGGAAGATGTAGAGGGGATGGTGGGGGGGGGGCAGCACGAAGGACAGCCAGGCCATGTGAGAGAGGGAGGGGATGCCAAGATTGCAAGGTTAGGTGAATCAGTCCAGCATCAATGCCTGGGCCCAGCCTTGCCCACCCTGAGGATGCCACTCGGGCTCCTCCTGCGCAGGGATGAGGCAGGTCACACTGTCACGGCTGGTGTGAGCACTGTATGGACGTCTTCCTAAATCCCCAGGGAAGGGGCTTGCTTCTCGTTCCATACTCCTCTCCGGCCACCTGTGTGACAAACCAGGCTCTTTCCATCATGGAAATTAGGGAGAGTCAGAGAATGCAGTCAGGTCTTCTGTTCCCCCACCCGAGACACATCAGTGCGAATGGAACAGGACCAGGCCAGACACACGGAGGATCCCAGCCTGTACCAGCCAGGGCTAGGAGGGGCGAGTTTTTACTTTTCACCTGCTTCTGGAAGTCACTTGACAACCAATCCTTGTCTACACACAGTTGGCCAAGGGTTATCTGACCTGCAGACATATTTATGCTGAAGAGATCTCACACCATGTGGCTATGGCAGCTGTAGAACATTCTAGGTGCACATGAGGTGAGAGGGGCACAGACTCCAGGCATGGTGAACTTAGCAAAGTCATGGGAGCTGAACCCACAGTTGGGGTGCTTCTTGCTCCTCCCTTTTATGGCCCAGAGGACATCAGTTTGATGGTTTCTCTGAAATGATCTGAGAGTTCGCACACCCAAACTCTGTGTCCTTCCACTCATGGGGACAGGAGCCCTGCTCCTGTTAGCCACTGCAAGGGCACCAATTGCATCTCTCTCATTCCTTCTCACCCAAATGGTTAGCTCTCAGCAGCCTCTCTTGATACAGCCTGGATTAGGGTCTAGTTCAGGGGCAGAAACTTCCCTCTTCACCTTGTCTGGGCCTCTGTGGCCCCACACTATGCTAAGTGCCTGCCGAGGCTCTAGTATGGACCAGGAAGAGGAGAATGGGCTCCTGAGGACAGTGAAGTGTCCCTGCCCCTAGGAAGACATGTCTGCTCACATGTGAGTTAATTTGAGGAAACAAAGCTAAACAGGCCTATCCTTCATCACATCAGCTAAATTACAGGTGCCCTGTAATGCATGTTTACAACACAGAACATTTTCATCCTCACAGACAGCTCCCCTGGGCACCTGTTTTGAGCGTGGCAGAGGGGCTCCTCATGGACCCCATCTAACCCAGACTGTTTCCACCACAGTTGGGATCACAGGTTGATCCGTGCGGGGGTGAGAGCTATCTTGATCCCATGGAGACAGGGAAGTGCCACGTGAAGGGGCATCCTTCCTTTCACTGAGGGTTAGCAGCTGTGCTCAAGGTCTTGTTGAAGGGCTCTGACTCAGGGAGCCCAGGGCAGGTCTGAGGATCTGGTGGGAGAGTAGGTGTTGCCAGGCAAGCCAGCCTGGCCTCTGCTGGAGCAGCAGGCGCAAGGGAGCTCTTCTCTGTAACAACCCGCTGCTCATGCTTGTGTCTCTGTAGAATGGAGCCTGGAGACTGTATATGAGGTCAGCTCAGAGGAAGAAGACCCTCCAGGTAGGGAAGTACACTCAGGTAGGAACCAAGGGGAGAGGGTTCCTGGGAACAGGCAGGTTACAGCAGCTACTTTGTAGATCGAGAGTGGGAGGTAGGAAATCATAAAGATGAAGTATATGTATTAGAGGATTTCTTTCTGTTTTTCAGCCATGGAGAGATTTTATTTTTTAGAGAGAGTGAAGGATTGGCGGGGAGGGGCCATGGGAGAGGGAGATGGCGACTCCAAGCTGAGCCAGGAACCTAATGCAGGCCTGCTCCCAGGGATCAGAAACCCAGCTGAATGCAGATATTGAAATGACTGAGCCATCCAGATTCAGTCTCTGTTTTGTTCTTTTCCTGTAATGGTAGGGTGTTTTTTATTTTTTTTAATTTATTTATTTATTTTCAGAAAAACAGTATTCATTATTTTTTCACCACACCCAGTCCTCCATGCAATCTGTGCCCTGTATAATACTCACCACCTGGTGCCCCAACCTCCCACCCCCCCGCCACTTCAAACCCCTCTGATTGTTTTTCAGAGTCCATAGTCTCTCATGATTCACCTCCCCTTCCAATTTACCCCAAATCCCTTCTTTTGAAATAGAAGTAGTCTGCCTCTGGGCTTTAAAGGTGCTCTATTTGTAATCCTCTTTTCTTATTTGATATTTATGATTCTCTCCAAAAATGCAGTGAGGCTGCATTCCTCACTGCCAAACATAAGAGCCTTTGGAGACCCTCCTAGGCTCGTTGGAATTCCAGACCTGTGTGAAGACTGCTGAGCTGGTAGCACACCCTGGTGCTCGAGGGTCCCACTGAGCTGTTTCCTGGACGACCCGGCCCAGGACAGGGGCTCTAGAAGTGGGACCATTGTCTCTGCTCCTGTCTGATCCTGCTGCTCCAGCACCACGGTAATGGACCTGCTCCCCACATCATGGTCCCAGACCACCCTTGGACCTTCCCTCAACCCGCTCGGGGCCTCCCCCAGTCTTACCAGGGCTTGGGGGCTTGGCGTGATTGCTGGCAAGTGCTGGGGTTTATATAGCCGTGCTAGTTGTGGAACCCTGTCTCCACACTCACAGCCTAGGGGAATTTGGATATGTCATTTTCCCTCTCCTGTCACATTCACCTCTTCTCTGGGCTAGGACACTTGTGGGCTGTAGTAAACTCAAGTATGATTCCAGTGTCTATGATCAGCCCAGGCATAGGGCAGTATCTTTATTGCCCAGTTGCCTGTCACACTCATGCTCAGCACAAGCCAGGCCCATGGAAATCACATCCATGCTACCTGGTTTGGCTCACGGGTCAACGGAGGGACTAGGGAGGATGGCAGTAAACCCATCATCATTGCTCCACTGTTGCCATTTCACAGAGCAATCAGGTTGTCGGAGGTGAGAGGAGAAGGGAAAGAAGAAATTCATGATTCGGGGAAGGATGAGGGAGCGTAGCAGGAGGAAGCCGAGGAAGGCAGGAAATCATGGGGACAGAAAGTCATGGGCAGCACCTTGGCTGCCTCTTGAAAAAATGGGATGACAGGCTTTGGTTGCAGGTGCCAGTTCTGAAATGTAAGGGCCAGAAAGAGCCCAGAGACCCTGGAAGACTTCATATCAGTGGGCTAAGGGGATCATGGTTCTGGGGCTGGTGAGATGGGGGGACTGCAGAGCTGAGGACAGAAATTGAGTATTGGGGTCAGGGACATGATCCTGGGAGAAGTGGCCTGAGTCCTCACCTCAGCCAGACTGTCCCCTTTCCCTTTGCAAGGCATGGCCATGTCTGTTACCATCGCTCTGCCCAGAGAAGACTATGTCGCAGACTTAGAAGATTCAGAACAATAGATCCATAATCCGTGTGCCATCATTTCCTCTTTCATTCCGTTATATTCTTTCTTTTCTTTCTTTTTCTTTCCTTTAGGTAATGAATTATTTTCTTTTGAGAGGGAGTGAGATCATGGGAGGGGGTGAGGGGCAGAAGGAGAGAGAGAGAGAGAATCCCAGGCAGATTACCCACTGAGTGCAGAGCCTGACAGGGGACTCGACGGCACGACCCTGAGACCATGGCCTCAGGACTCACACACTTCACCAGCTGAAGAAACCAGGCACCCCTCCTCTCTCTTATTGATAACCTCCTTTTGGTAGCTTGGCTACTTTCCTCTTTCCTGTTTTTTATGATTCTCATCCTGTAGGACCTGGGCTTATGCAGGCACTCGCTGTTCTCAGATCTTCAAATCTACAGTCTCTGTCCTCAGCCCTGCTCAGCAACTTCCTCAGCATTTTCCTGGTTTCTGGTCCCCAGTCTGCATGAAAAAGCGAGTACACAAATGAGCCATAGGCAGGCCGAACATGAAGATGGGTTTCTGACCACAACCAATCCAGGACCCAATCCTTGTTGTCAGCCGAGCAAGCAGGCTTACTATGTATGTCAGACTTGGAAGGAGGTTGGCTGCTGTATCTAGCAAAAGGCCAGGAATCTGCACCAGATCCCACAGAATTGTGGGCCCAAGTGACCATAGTTCTATCTGAGAGCTTCCCTAACTCTTGTCCCCACTCCCCACCTAGGTCTGACGGACCAGAAAACATCAAGTAGGGACCCTGAACAGCCACATAGGATGCCTCACTTCTAGACAGCTCACTGAGGCTCTCTGGGACAATAGGCTCCCATCGGGCATAGCTGAGGCCTTCCCTTTTCCCCACTAGCGTGAGTTCTCACTCTTCTGCTTAATGTTGAGTCTCTGCCAAATGCACATAATGGTGGCTTGACTCCCTTGCTCTAGCTAGCTCTGATATTCTTTGCCTGTTGTCATTTGCTTGGCCTTCCTTTACAGGACAGGTCATCCCAGAGGTCCCGCCTAGACCCCGTCTGAGCTGCTGTTGCTTCAAAACCACAGCTTTCCAGCCTGGCACCTGGGCCTTCTTCTGGGGTCCCCTTTTTTTGGCCTCCTTGGTGGAACCAGACCATTCCTTTTTGTCCGCTTATGCTGTCCTTTTGGTTACAATGTTGTATTGTCCTGTGCAAACCTGTTGTGAGTCATAAGAAGAAGAATCAGAGCTTGGAACTATGTATAGGCTCTTGTGAATCTTGTCTGAGCCTGCCTCAGAGACCAGGGAGATTGATGATCTCAGCAGATTGTCATCCACCGCGATGAACTGAGCTGAAGGTCCACAATCACACCAGCTGAAGTTCTCCCACTAAGTCAATGTTGGGTCCTGGCAGTATCCTCTCGGTTTCCACTGGGTGGAGAGTCCAGACTGATGGGTCTGTGTTCAGAGGTGACCAACTGTCATTTTGGGGGGCTCAATACATGAGATATACTAATGTTCTATTTTGACCAACCATCAACATTTCCCTTTGGAATCCTCTAAACGTACTCTCTCTTCTCCCAGAAAACAAAAATGTCTGCTTCCTGTATGTACTCTCCTCACAATCTCAATTCTTATTCCCCACAACTTTGACAATGATGATTTGTGTCTTCAGGGCCCACTCTGGACAACCTGATTTGACAAAATTGTTCATTTGAGAAGCAGGCATGTAACACACAAGATATTGGGTCAAGGCTCCCATCTAGTTCTTTGTTCATTTTGTATACGCTTAGTTAAAATACTACTTCTCATTTCCCATAAACGGCTTGCTGCCATTCACCCAGAATGACCCCTTTACTCCTTTTTTTCTTATTATAATCACTATACTAATTATTATCCTTGTTAAGTGAGAACATAGCCTATGCCACTCCTCTCTGTGCTTCTGACCGCAGGATGTGCCATCCATCCCTGGACCCCATGGCAAATCCTTCTGGGAAATTCAGATTTCAACAAATGAAAGGAATCACCAAGACTGGAAATTCCAACTCCTGGGTGAGCTCCAAAAGGCGGCAACTTTTGATTGTTCAGGCACATGACTTGGAGCATTTACTATTTATGCCACAAATTAGAACAATGTTCCCTTTATTGGAAACTGCATAAATAAGAAAGCCTGTAAGAAACCTATCTCTAATTTTGGGGAAATTGACTCATAATACAATGTATGTGGAAGATGGAATATGGATCCGTCTGAGCCTATTGTTGGCATAGTGATTTTCATGCCATTGCCGTAGATTTCTAGTTGGCAGGAGGTAGTAGTATTTGTGTTACTGTTTACACCTTTTGGTCCATAAAGTAAGACAGGTAGAACAGTCTCTGAAAGGCCTTAAGGAAGAAGCTGTTTGGCATTAAGGCTGATCCTCATGACTAAGGGGATTAGTTCTCTTGGACTCAGTTGGGCAATAGGGGTTCCTGTTTGGAAGCACCCTATATAGACCCTTAACATGTTCTTGTTTGTTTTGTTTGTCTTCATAGTGGTCATAGTGCTGGTCCACTGTGTTCTGGCCAGAATCTTACAAGCATCTATACAGATGTTCTGTCATCACATGCATGGTCAAGAAGATCTTCCAATACAGTTGCTTGTGAAGATGACTACACCATGTTCAGCAGTGAAGTGTGGGATCTCTGGTCTTCTCTGACTGGGCCAACCTCTCCCAAGACCCAAAATGGAGACAGACACGTGAAAGACATAAACGGGCAGTGCCATGACCGTACATAACAATAAATCTCTGGGGGAGCCTTGGTGGCTCAGTGGGTTAAGCCTCTGCCTTCAGCTCAGGTTATGATCTCAGTGTGCTGGGACTGAGCCCCACATCAGGCTCTCTGCTCAGTGGGGAGCCTGCTTCCCTATCTCTCTGCCTGCCTCTCTGCCTACTTGTGATCTCTCTGTCAGAAAAATTAATAAAATCTTTAAAAAAAATAGGTCTCTGGCCTGTAGTGTGTAGCCCAAGAAATCAACCCACTATCTACAGTTTTCTCCTTGGAAGGCATCAGAGCACAATCTGGTCCATCCGGCCTAGAAAGCAAACCAATAACCTCTGTAGCAATTGTCCTCAAATGACCCGGACATGGTTTGTAACTGAGTCTGTGCCTGATTTCTTTCCCTATACGCACCTGAGGCCCAGCAGATACAATAGCCCTGACAAAGACATAGGATGTCATGCTTCTAGACCACCGGCTACAGCTTCCTTATGCCCAGAGGCTCTAATTGGGGCATCCCTGAAGCCTTTCCTTCTGGCTGTACAATGTTTCCCTACTCCTATGCTTCCCTTGAATCTCTGCCCAAATGCAAGTGATAGTAGCTGACTCCCCAGGCATGGAGCTGGGCTAAGTCAGGTCTACTAGGCCCACCCTGCTCTAAGGGAACCCTGCGAAGTCTGGTTTTGGCTCAGGTACTACTCACACTGGTTGTTTTCCTGACTTGGGTGGCTCTGGACATGTACAACCCCCCCTCCATTTCAACTTCCAAGATTGCTCCAGCAAGGGTCTGCTTCCAGAAGTTCCCTTCCCTTTTTCTTCAGCTTTAGAAATATGAAGACTGAGGCATGACACAACCATGTGGAGTTGCTGAATAAGATTCTGGATGTCTGGGACATAGTGCGGCAAAATTTTAGATTTGAAGTGGGGCCATGGTAATTCCAAAAGTTTGGAACTGATGAGCATAGAGTTTCCCTGAATGCAAGAGAAAATAGGAAAATAATTCTGGAGACCCTTGGTGAGTATCCTGGGGAGGGAGTCGGCAGGTTGTGGGTATAGAAGGGCCCCTCTAAGAGGAGAGGGAACAAGTCCCCTGCCCTGGGGAGGGGATGGAAAAAGTCCGTAGAGACATGATCTGGGGAGACGCTTTGCAAAGGAGTGGGAAATTAGCCCACTCAGAGCCAGTGCAGCCCCTGTTCACTCTCGGCCAGGCCTTAGGCCAAGCTGTTTGTACACTTGCTCAGATCAACAAGCGGTAAGACACTGAAGGTCACAGCTTTAATTTATTAAGCCACCAAAGCACCAATGCAGGTGGCCATTTTCCCAGTGTGTGCACAGTAACTGGTCATCCAGGGTTGGTCAGTAAAAGGAATCTAATTCTTGCAGTAGCCATCCTATGACAGTTGGTTTGGAATGTCCCATGTTCTCAGCAGTTGAGCAGTTGATCAGACCACTCACTGGCCACTAAGTGTGGTCAGCTGGTCCCTAGGAAGGCTCCATGTGAGACAGCTGGTAATAAGAAGACTGACGGAGGATGGCCATGGTGGGTTTTTTCCACTGGCACTTCAGAGGGGCTTCTCTTGGAGGTAACTGTCTTGGGGTTTGGGTCATGGGTGGAAACCTAAAGGTGGGAGGCTGAGTGAGCATGTGGACTTTTCTGTTGGCTCAGGCACCTACTCCAGCAGAAGTGTCCAAGAAAGAGACTTGGTTGTGGGCGACAGGGCATGATCTCAGGTGCCCCAGGAAGGTGACTCGTGTTCAGGGATCTCTCCCCCCAGGGAACCAACTCTATTCCTGTCCCGGACCCATCCTCATCTGTATGGTAACTCCTGGCATTTCAATTTATCTCTGTACATTTCAGGGCCCTCACTCTAGAATATGGCTTACAACTCCTTTCTGTCCCCCCAAACCTCAAAAGGGCCCACCTGGGGATTACAGGAGATGGTCAAAGGTGTCCTCCATGAGCTGTGAAACACCATTCCCATGTGAAAGCTAAGAGGGAGCTTCCTTCCTCCCTGCTGTGGAGCCATCCAAATCCCCTCTCTGGATTCAACCACTACCAAGTGTCTACTTCTTGCAGTCACTCAGGGATTCAACACTAGGGCAATTAGGAAACACCAGTCATCTATTTTTTCTTAAGGCTTTCCTTGTGTTTAATTATGTTTAGCCTCATAATATCATACTGATAAGTAAGCCTCATAATATCATACTGATAAGTAGACCATATTCACATTTCAACATCTCAGGGAAATTAGACACAGAGGGGTCTACGTAACATTCTGAATACTGATGGCTTCTAAATGGAGTTGGACCCCAGGCCATCAGTCATGCATACTGTCCGTTGCTGCATTTCTCCAATGCCTCTGTCAATTGAAGGTATGTGCCCACAGGACCTATCTGTCTGGTGTTCTTAGTGCACCCCCAACTGCAAAAGCTCCACAAGCCCAACTTGGATTCAGGAGGCTCTACTGAGCAGGCGGCAGATGAATATTGAGATGAAAGGATTGAACTAGGAATAGGTTATCACCCATTTCCCTGGGTTCTTCTGCCAGCAAGATGTCCACAGCTCTCTCTATTATGATGCATTTCTCAGGATCTTGCTTCAAGTATTAAGAAGAAATGTTCACCCGAGGTAAAGAATATCAACTGGCCTGAAGCAGTGATTCGGGAAACATCACATCTGGCCAAACAACGGGAGGCCCCCTATGGATGGCCCACTTGAAGGTACTGTGGAAACACACTCTTTAGGTTCATTTCAGAATAATGAGTCTATTTTAATCAGTGACCCATATTTAAGACAAAACTATGAGATGTTCAGCCACATTCCTCTCTCCTGTATGCAAGGGTGGATGATCAAGTCAATCGGTAGTGCCTCTAACTCTAGACATCAAGATACACTCCAACTCCAGAATGGGCTCCTGTTGAACAGTAAACAACATCTCTAGCCAACGTGTGGACCGTTAGTTGTTTTTTTCCTCTTTTGTCTACATTCTTTGTTTTTCTTATGTTCAATTACCCACCATAGAGTACATCTTTAGTTTCTGATGCAGTATTCAATGACTCATTGTTTGCATAGAACACCCAGGGCTCCTCACCACATGTGTCCCCCTTAATACCCATCACCCCCATATCCCCTCTGCTCCCCTCCCTCACCCTTCTGTAATCCTCAGTTTTTTGCAGGAATACAGAGTCTCTCATGGCTCATCTTCCTCTCTGATTTTTTCCCATTCAGTTTTCCCTCCCTCCCCCTATGGTCCTCTGCACTATTCCTTTTTTTTTTTTTTTCCTTTTTTAAAGTTTTACTGTGTTGTTAGTCATCATACAATATGTCATTAATTTTTGATGCAGCATTCCAAGATTTGTTGCTTATGTATAACACCCAGTGCTCCATACAATACGTACCCTCCTTACTACTCACCACCAGGCTCATGCATCCCCCACCCCTCCCCTCCAAAACCATCAGTTTTATTCTCAGGGTCCACAGTCTCTTTTTTTGATCCTTTTCGTGAACAGAACAAAATCATGTAGTATCCATCTATGTGCCAGAACACACACTGAACCCTACCTTTTGGGGAGTATTTAAAATACTTCATTTAGATAAGTATCGATTTTATGTATTTCCCTCCACTCGTTCACTCATACAGAAATGCTGTGTTAAAAAAACAGTGATTTGTTTCTCATAATTACTCACGAAGAGCCTGTTTTTCCCATACACAGTTACCAAGAAATTGGTCAGTGAGTTCACAAAGGTTGAGAGATAACGAAGTACCTAGCCTTAGCTACACACAGAGAAAAAGCAGATCAAATACATAGATGGTGAGAGAATGACATAATTTGATTAGTATATGCTTAGAGAAATACGACTTTGGAAAATGGAATTGGTGTTAACACTGCTTTTGATTTCATCTGGGACCCATGTTGAACTTTGTTCTAGAAATGTCTGGTGACTCAGGATGGTAAAAATGGATAGGGATGGTGTTTTCAATCAAGAATGGGACCTCTATTTATTCTCAATATGTGTTTCTATTCCGCTCTTCACCCTAAAGTTGGGCTAGTGACTCTATGGGGGAGGGGGGGCAGGCCACCTCCCCTCATGTCGTTTTCTTTCAAAAACAGAGGGATAATGTGTGAGGCCAGAGTTCAACTTTGGAAAGGAAGTCTTTCCTCTCATGAGCCACCCTTGTCTGTGACTAGGCACATGTCTGGACAGAAGGAGTTGGCCACTGTGCAGATCGAGTGACACTGAAAGGTCTATGATGACACCATCACCATGGCGATGAGAGATACACCTCTGCTGTGCTGTCCAACGGTCCCTCTTTGAGCTGAGTGAGTCATTGAGACACGTACAACTATCAAGGACAGGAAACAGGATGTGATATGTTCTTACAGATCTCCGGACTGTTGTTTGCTGCTAACCAGATAGTTCACTCTTCCTCCAAATATTTTCTCATCATTGAAAATTTTCTCTCTCCAACTTGTCATTGGGAGTTATACAAATGTTTTACAGTTTAGTTTTATCACTTGGTTTCTATTTAGGTTATTCTACCAAGCTAGCTGCCTTTTGTCCTTCCTTGTGAAAACTGTACTCCTCCCTGTGATATCCTGCACCGCACCCTTGACACACTAGGTCCCCCTAGGGGAGAAAATATGGCAATGTCTATTTTCATTTCCATCCAAAATTATATACTCATTTAATTAATCATATATTTCATTTAATGTCCAAAATTGTATATTCACATTCCTCCTTTCTTAAAGTGAGAGTGAACCCAGAAAGGTCGATACGGAGGATATTTATGATTGTTCTATCCATGTTTTACAATGTCTTCCTGTACTGTTTATCCCAAAATGGGTATGCATTTCAGGATTTCGGGCACATGTTTGTTTATTTCTAGAAACAGGTGCCCCAAAGAGATCCAAAGAATAGGAGAGTCTACATTTCACTTATGACCCCCAAGCAGATGTTTCCCTTTCTTCTTTGGCTGTTATCCAAAATTACTTTTCCTAGGTGATATGCTGTCTAGGTCATATGCTATCCCCCATCCCTTTCAGTTCCCCAGAAGTAAGCATGGTGAAACTATAAGGACATTTTGTCCTCAGTTACACAATGAATAGCCAGTCTTTCAACATATGGTGAAAGATGGCTAATTGGTTAATGAATTGTGTTAATGAGGGATCGATACCCAAGCACATAGATTGTTAGGAATGCACAAAGAACAATGGGTGATGTAGACCATGAGTAGAGACAAACTTTACATGTATGTGGATAAACATGTACACTTGTCCATGAGATGGTAGCTCGAAAGCAGAAAGAATCTTCATTAGAGTGGTTTTGATAGAGTGTTTGTTAGTCCTCTTGACCTTTCCTCCAGATCTCTTTCCAACAGCTAAGCTATGGCTTTTTTCTGTGACAAGGGCCTCAGAAACTCATGTTGCTTGGAGGCACTTATGTTTGTGTGAGGAATACATAATGCGAGGTGGCATTGTTTCACATGCTTTAAAACACTAGACTTTGCAATAGTGACCCTGCCATCCTTTACCCTGGGGTTCCTCTCATTTGGTCTGCTGACCATGAGTCAGGCAACTGGAACAATCTAGAGAATAATCATGACTATTTCTACCAAGGGTCCCAGATCTGGGAACTCAAATGCCCAGATGTGAACCCAGCTCTGGAAGCTGTGAAATTGTGAGATCTCCGACAAAATCTATACCCTCTAATGAGCCTCCCTGACCATGCGACATGCATTCATTCAGTAAATGCTCATCATGCCCATATTTGATGTTTTGTTTACTCTCCATATTTCCCAGGTGGAGGAACGCAGGCATAGGAATGAATGTGACCAGGTTCTTAGTCTCCTATGTAAAGGAGCCAGGAGGTGAACCCAGGCCTGTAGTCCCAGGGCTCATGCTCTAACAACTGAACTGAACTGCCCTGATTACTCAGACATGGGATCATTAGTGCTGTGCATAGAGCTGTAGTCTCAGCGTGTACGTCAGGAATTACCTGAGCCAAGGGAAATCCCAAGCACTATTTAGCTTTATGAGGTCAACTCAGGGGTCACATAGGCCGCCAAAGCTCCTGAGCCCCGCAAGTACAGACTTTGCCATAGTCTTTACTTGGAGACATAGAAAGCCTGGTCAGTTCAAAGATTTTGAGGGATTGGAGGCACCCTTTAGGACAACCCAGTCAAATTATGTTTTAATACAGGGCTACTCCTCAGCACCTGACCTCAGTCCTGTCATAACTGAGGAGACCCTTTCACTGTATTTGATGGCATTGCCAATATGAGTAAGTCCTAGTAATGCAGGAATCCTGTGAGCCCAGGGACACTCCTGGGACAATGAAAGGGACTCAGAGAACCAGTTCATGATTAGCCTTCTCTCCACTGCCCTCATTGCGATTGCCTTGTAGAGCTGAGGTAGAGAGTGGTCAGTGTCATGGCATGGTCCCTTTTCAGGGCATGGCACAAATAGAATAAGAATAGGGAGCATAATGGGTGGTTCCTGGCTGACTCAGTCAGGGGAGCATTTGACTCTTGATCTCAGGGTCATGAGTTCAGTCCCCATGTTGGGCATGGAGCCTACTAAAAAAAAGAAAGAAGAATTGGGGACCTAGTGTAGTATATTGGATAACATTCTCCCCCATAAGCCCTAAAAACATGCTTGAATGCTGTGAATTACACACTTTAGGGACACTGACCAATAAGAACTCAAATGCTTGTAACAGCCTGGTGTCCATCGTCCTTATTTTGACAGGCTTGTCCTGCAGGGTCAGGGAGTGTCCATGCTCCAGTGGGGACCTTGCCTCCTTAAAGAGCTCTCCCATTGTTGGCTAGTAAGTGCAAGCATGGAGAGAGTCCATGTTCAATGAATATGTACACCTGGCAACACACAGCAAGACCAGAAGGAAATCAACATAGAACTAAGAATGGTGTTTGGTTTTCAATGACAGGACTTCTTTATTTACAAATTGTCAACAACTGGTGAGCTTCCTCACCAAGGACCAAGCACTTTGGTTGCTTCCTAACCAAGAAACACAATGTTGTGCCTAGATTTGATTCTAGTCTCTCAATGAAATGTCACTCATTATCAGGTGCCAATGAGTATAGAGCAGAGGAGAGATGAATGCAAAAACAGGTCTGGGTGATCCTCAAGGAGTGTCATGAGAGGGGGAGCTTCGTGGGGGAGTGTGTTTAGAAGTGTCCCTCCCTATGGGTCCTTTGTATATTCCCGGTTTTTGAAAGAAGATTTTATTTGAGTGAGAGAGATAGAGAACGGGAGCACTGGGTATGAGGAAAGTGTGGAGGAGAAGAGGGACAAGCAGGCACCAAGCTGAGTGCAGAAGCAGAGGATGGGCTCGATCCCTGCACCCCGAGATCATGACATGACCCTACGTGAGACACGTAACCCACGCCACACAGGTGCCCCAGAGGGGTTCCCCTCAAAGGAGGTGGGACTTGGTACCCTGCCACTGCAGGGTGTAGAGGAGAATGAGGAGTCTATAGAGACTGGATCTGGGGGAGGGAGGAAGGAACAGGGAAGGTGCGCACTGAGACCCTGTTCACTCTGAGGCAGCCAGCCCTTCGTCCAGGCTGTTTGGAGACTTACTCAAATCAATAACCAAGGAGACACTGAAGGTCCCAGGATTGTTTAATCAACCACCAAAGCACTAGGCCAGGTGGCAATTTTCCCGTTAACTGGGAGGAACGGCTCAGCCAGGCTTAGTTCTTTGAAGGGAAGTAGATTCTTGGTAGAGCTATCATTTGGAATGTCCTGGCTTCTGCATGAGCTTGGGATCCCAGCAGACCACTGGTCCCTGAGGGTGGTCCACTGGTCACAGGGAAGGCTCCACATGAGAGAGCTAGGAGTATGAATGCTATGGGTGGATGGCCCATGGCTTCCCCTGGCTCTTCAGAGGGGTTTCTCATGGGGCCATCTGCATTGTGTTCCAGGCTGGGGATTGAAACCTAGTGGTAGGAGGCCGAGTTAGGATTTGGACTGTTCCATTGGCTCAGGCACCTCCTCCAGGGCATCAAGTGTCTCCCACACTCCCACTTGGGGAAGGAGGATTTGAGAATGAGATGGAACTGAGAAAGCCCTGGTTCAGGACTGCAGGGCATGATCTCAGGTGCCCTGGGAAGATCTCAGGTATTGAGGGATCTCTCTCCCCAAGGATTCGACTCCATTCCTGTCCCAGATTTCTCACTCCTCAGTATAGTCACTCTTGACAAGTCACCAACCCCACACTCTCAATGACAGTGTCATTCTGTCTTTCTCTATAGTCTCACACAGTGTCTGCTAGAGCTTTTCCCCATCTTTTCCTGTGGTAGTAAAGGACACTTAAGCTACACGTAACCTACATTCCAACATTTTACTGATTTTTAAGCCTGGAATACAGAGTTGTTAATCCCCGGCCCCATGTACCAAGGTCCATTTCCAGAACTCATTTCTTCTGTATCGTTGAAACTTTATTCTATCGTCAACATTCCCCTCTTTGCTCCTCCTTCCAGCCCCTATTCTATTCTCTGCTTCTATGTATTGGACTATTTGAGGTGACCCATTTAAGTGACGTGACGCCATATTTGTCTTACTGGGTCTGGCTTATTTCTCTTAAGATGAAGTCCTCCAGGGCCATCCAGATTGTCACAAATGTTGACATTTCCTTCCTTTGCAGGTGAAAAATTATCCCAGATATGGCCCAACGATGGAGACATCATAGAAAAATAAAACCCTTTGACAGACCTAATGAAGGTGGGTATGGGTCTGCATAGCTTCTCTCTCCAATTCCTATGCCCTTCCCCTGCTCACACTCTCTCTTTGTTGCTAAAAAAAAGAAAAGAAAAGAAAAGAAAGAAATGAAAATTTAAAAAAAGAAGTTGTATCATTATACTAGCTTGTGAGTGTTCCATACTTCAGACAAAGATAGCAAGCCATATTAATTTTGTGAACATTTAATTTCAGCTGGTTACTCATGAGTTTATAACCACAAGAGTAAACTTGCATTTGCAACTCGAGTTTGGTCACGTTAAATGGTAGGTATAGTGAAGCTAACATTTGGACATGAGTGTGTTGTTAAACATTAGCCAAAGAGATCTCTTCTTAATTTTTAATCAATAGACCTTAATACTTAGAGTAGGTTTAGAGTATCCTAACAAGTGAAGAGATAATCAAAAAAATTTCCCTTATCCCCCTTATCCCACAGGGCACCATTTCCACAAGTATCAAAACCTTCATCATTGTGGAACATTCATCACAAATAACAAACCAGCCTAGAGATATTATTCACTGAATTCCACCATTGCTATTAAGGTCTGCTCTGTGTTGTGCTGTAGTATGGGTTTTGACAAATGGGTAAAGTCCTGCATCGACCATTTATAGGGAAGGTTCACTGCCATAAAAATCCTATGTTTCACCTAGTAATGCCTTTGCTCTTTCTCTAGGAATCAGAGCAACCACTGGTGGTTTGTCATCGCTCTAGATTTCCTTTTTCCAGAATATGTTAGAGTTGGAACCATAAGCCATGTTGCTTTTCCATACTAACAGCTTTCCCCTCTATCTATACAGTTAACCATTCATTGATATATTTCTGTGACTTGACACCTGAATTATTTTTTCTTTTCTTTGTATTATTGTTTTAGTTAGAGAAAGAGGGAAAGTGTGGGGGATGAGGCAGAGGAAGAAGGAGAGAGAAACTTCAGCAGGCTCCTCCTCAGCATGGAGCTTGCCTGATGCGGGGCTGGAATTCCTCACCCCGAGATCCTGACCTGAGCCAAAATCAAGAGTTGGATGTTTAACTGAGAGAGCCAACTACATGCCTGGAAGGCTCATCTCTTTTCATTACAGAATCATATTTCATTGTATGAGGGTACTGTTGGTTGTTTACCCATTCACCCTGTGAAGGACAACTTACTTGCCTCGAGTTGTGGTGTTCCTAAAGAAAGCTGATAGATTATTTGTTCTTTGGGTGTTGAGTTTGCTAAGTTCTTTATAGATTTTGGACACTAGTCCTTTATCTGATATGTCATTTGCAAATATCTTCTCCCATTCTGTCAGTTGTCTTTGATTTTGTTAACTGTTTCCTTTGCTGTGCAAAAGCTTTTGATCTTGATCAAATCCCAAATGGTCATTTTTTGCCCTTGCTTCCCTTGCCTTTGGCAATGTTCCAAGGAAGATGTTGCTACAGCTGAGGTCGAAGAGGTTGCTGCCTGTGTTCTCCTCAAGGATTTTGATGGATTCCTTTCTCACATTGAGGTCCTTCATCCATTTTGAGTCTATTTTCGTGTGTGGTGTAAGGAAATGGTCCAATTTCATTTTTCTGCATGTGGCTGTCCAATTTTCCCAACACCATTTATTGAAGAGGCTGTCTTTTTTCCATTAGACATTCTTTCCTGCTTTGTCGAAGATTAGTTGACCATAGAGTTGACGGTCTATTTCTGGGCTCTCTATTCTGTTCCATTGATCTATGTGTCTGTTTTTGTGCCAGTACCATGCCGTCTTGATGATGACAGCTTTGTAATAGAGCTTGAAGTCCGGAATTGTGATGCCACCAACTTTGGCTTTCTTTTTCAATATCCCTTTGGCTATTTGAGGTCTTTTCAGGTTCCATATAAATTTTAAAATTATTTGTTCCATTTCTTGAAAAAGATGGATGGTACTTTGATAGGAATTGCATTAAATGTGTAGATTGCTTTAGGTAGCATAGACATTTTCACAATATTTTTTCTTCCAATCCAGGAGCATGGAACATTTATCCATTTCTTTGTGTCTTCCTCAATTTCTTTCATGAGTACTTTATAGTTTTCTGAGTATAGATTCTGTGCCTCTTTGGTTAGATTTATTCCTAGGTATCGTATGGTTTGGGGTGCAATTGTAAATGGGATTGACTCCTTAATTTCTCTTTCTTCTGTCTTGTTGTTGGTGTAGATAAATGCAACAGATTTCTGTGCATTGATTTTATATCCTGACACTTTACTGAATTCCTGTACAAGTTCTAGCAGTTTTGGAGTGGAGTCTTTTGGGTTTTCCACATATAGTATCATATCATCTGCGAAGAGTGATAATTTGACTTCTTCTTTGCAGATTGGGATGCCTTTAATTTCCTTTTTTTGTCTGATTGCTGAGGCTAGGACTTCTGGTACTATGTTGAATAGCAGTGGTGATAATGGACATCCCTGCCGTGATCCTGACCTTAGCGGAAAAGCTTTTAGTTTTTCTCCATTGAGAATGATATTTGCAGTGGGTTTTTCATAGATGGCTTTGATGATATTGAAGTATGTGCCCTCTATCCCTACACTTTGAAGAGTTTTGATCAGGAAGGGATGCTGAACTTTGTCAAATGCTTTTTCAGCATCTATTGAGAGTATCATATGGTTCTTGTTCTTTCTTTTATTGATGTGTTGTATCACATTGGCTGATTTGCGGATGTTGAACCAACCTTGCAGCCCTGGAATAAATCCCACTTGGTCATGGTGAATAATCCTTTTAATGTACTGTTGAATCCTATTGGCTAGTATTTTGGTGAGAATTTTAGCATCTGTGTTCATCAAGGATATTGGTCTATAGCTCTCTTTTTTGATGGGATCCTTATCTGGTTTTGGGATCAAGGTGATGCTGGCCTCATAAAATGAGTTTGGAAGTTTTCTTTCCATTTCTATTTTTTGGAACAGTTTCAGGAGAATAGGAATTCGTTCTTCTTTAAATGTTTGGTAGAATTCCCCCGGGAAGCCGTCTGGCCCTGGGATATTGTTTGTTTGGAGATTTTTAATGACTGCTTCAAACTCCTTACTTTTTATGGGCCTGTTCAGGCTTTCTATTTCTTCCTGGTTCAGTTGTGGTAGGTTATATGTTTCTAGGAATGCATCCATTTCTTCCAGATTGTCAAATTTGTTGGTGTAGAGTTGCTCATAGTATGTTCTCATAATAGTTTGTATTTCTTTGGTGTTAGTTGTGATCTCTCCTCTTTCATTCATGATTTTATTTATTTGGGTCCTTTCTCTTTTCTTTTTGATAAGTTGGGCCAGGGGTTTATCAATTTATTAATTCTTTCAAAGAACCAGCTACTAGTTTCGTTGATTTGTTCTATTGTTTTTTGGTTTCTATTTCATTGATTTCTGCTCTGATCTTTATGATTTCTCTTGTCCTGCTGGGCTTAGGGTTTCTTTCTTGTTCTTTCTCCAGCTCCTTTAGGTGTAGGGTTAGGTTGTGTACCTGAGACCTTTCTTGTTTCTTGAGAAAGGCTTGTACCGCTATATATTTTCCTCTCAGGACTGCCTTTGTTGTTTCCCACAGATTTTGAACCGTTGTATTTTCATTATCATTTGTTTCCATGATTTTTTTCAATTCTTCTTTAATTTCCTGGTTGACCCATTCATTCTTTAGAAGGATGCTGTTTAGTCTCCATGTATTTGGGTTCTTTCCAAACTTCCTCTTGTGGGTGAGTTCTAGCTTCAGAGCATTGTGGTCTGAAAATATGCAGGGAATGATCCCAATCTTTTGATACTGGTTAAGTCCTGATTTAGGACTGAGGATGTGATCTATTCTGGAGAATGTTCCATGTGCACTAGAGAAGAATGTGTATTCTGTTGCTTTGGGATGAAATGTTCTGAATATATCTGTGATGTCCATCTGGTCCAGTGTGTCATTTAAGGCCTTTATTTCCATCCTGATCTTTTGCTTGGATGATCTGTCCATTTCAGTAAGGGGAGTGTTAAAGTCCCCTACTATTATTGTATTATTGTTGATGTGTTTCTTTGATTTTGTTATTAGTTGGTTTATATAGTTGGCTGCTCCCACATTGGGGGCATAGATATTTAAAATTGTTAGATCTCTTGTTGGAAAGACCCTTTGAGTATGATATAGTGTTGTTCCTCATCTCTTATTATAATCTTTGGCTTAAAATCTAATTGATCTGATATAAGGATTGCCACTCCTGCTTTCTTCTGATGTCCATTAGCATGGTAAATTCTTTTCCACCCCCTCACTTTAAATCTGGAGGTGTCTTCAGGCTTAAAATGAGTTTCTTGGAGGCAACATATAGATGGGTTTATTTTTTTTAATCTATTCTGATACGCTGTGTCTGTTGATTGGGGCATTTAGCCCACTAACATTCAGGGTAACTATTGAGAAATATTAATTTAGTGCCATTGTATTGCCTGTAAGGTGACTGTTACTGTATATTGTCTCTGTTCCTTTCTGATCTACCACTTGTAGGCCCTCTCTCTGCTTAGACGACCCCTTTCAATATTTCCTGTAGAGCTGGTTTGTTGTTTTCAAATTCTATCAGTTTTTGTTTGTCCTGGAAGCTTTTAATCTCTCCTTCTATTTCAATGATAGCCTAGCTAGATATAGTATTCTAGGCTGCATGTTTTTCTCATTTAGTACCCTGAAAATATCATGCCAGCTCTTTCTGGCCTGCCAGGTCTCTGTGGATAAGTCAGCTGCCAATCTAATATTTTTACCATTGTATGTTACAGACTTCTTTTCCCAGGCTGCTTTCAGGATTTTCTCTTTGTCACTGATACTTATAAATTGTACTATTAGGTGATGGGTTGTGGGCCTATTCTTATTGATTTTGAGGGGCATTCTCTGAACCTCCTGAATTTTGATGCTCATTCCCTTTGCCATATTGGGGAAATTCTCCCCAATAATTCTCTCCAGTATACATTTGCTCCCCTCTCTCTTTCTTCTTCTTCTGGAATCCCCAATTATTTTAATGTCCTTTCGTCTTATGGTGTCACTTATCTCTCGAATTCTCCCCTTGTGGTCTAGTAGCTGTTTGTCCCTCTTTTGCTCAGCTTCTTTATTCTCTGTCTTTTGGTCTTCTATATCGCTAATTCTTTCTTCTGCCTCATTTATCCTAGCAGTGAGAGCCTCCATTTTTTATTGCACCTCATTAATAGCTTTTTTTATTTCAACTTGGTTAAATTTTAGTTCTTTTATTTCTCCAGAAAGGGCTTTATATCTCCTGAGAGGGTTTCTCTAAAATCTTCCATGCCTTTTCGAGCCCGGCCAGAACTTTGAGAATTGTCATTTCTGAACTCTAGATCTGACATATTACCAATGTCTGTATTGATGCAGTCCCTAGACTTCGGTACTGCCTCTTGTTCTTTTTTTTTTTTTTTTTTTTTTTTTTGTGGTGAATTTTTCCGCCTTGTCATTTTGTCCAGATAAGAGTATATGAAGGAGCAAGTAAAATACTAAAAGGGTGGCTACAACCCCAGGAAAACATGCTTTAACCAAATCAGAAGAGATCCCAAAAGTATAAAAAGAAAAAAAAAAAAATATATATATATATATATATATATATATATATTCCACTATTTAAAAAACGTTAAAAAAGAAAAGGGTAAAAGTTAAAAAAAATTTTAGCAGAAGAAGAGAAAAAAATAAAAAAATAAAAATAAATTAACTGAAAGACTAAAAAATCACAGGGAGAAAGCCATGAGTTCCATGCTTTGCTTTCTCCTCCTCTGGAATTCTGCTGCTCTCCTTGGTATTGAAAACGCACTCCTTGTTAGGTGAACTTGGTCTTGGCTGAATTTCTTGTTGATCTTCTGGGGGAGGGGCCTAGTGTAGTGATTCTCAAGTGTCTTTGCCCCAGGCGGAATTGCACCGCCCTTACCAGGGGCCAGGGTGAGTAATCCGCTAGGCTTTGCTTTCAGGAGCTTTTGTTCCCTGAGTGCTTTCCGTAGATTTCCGGAGGACGGGAATACAAATGGCGGCCTCCTGGTCTCCGGCCTGGAGTTGCCGAGAGCCCAGGGCCCCACTCCTCAGTGCACCCTCAGAGAACAGCGCCCAGTAACTCCCATCTGCCTGACCTCCGGCCGCGCTCCGAGCTCACCAAGCCTGCGACCGGTTCGAGGTAACTCCCAGCTGTGAGCTTACTGTCTCTGTATCCAGCTTTCCCATTCCAGTACCCGCAAGCTCTGCGACACTCAGACACCCCTGATCCTTCTGTCACCCTGCGGGACCAGAGGCCACACTACTCTGCATGGGCTTCGCCCTGGTTTAGCCTCTGCAGCGATGTCCCTCAGCGGAACAGACTTTTAAAAGTCCTGATTTTGTGCTCCGTTGCTCTGCCACTTGCCGGGAGCCAGCCCCTCCCCCTGGGGTCTATCTTCCCATCACTTTGGATTCACTTCTCCGCCAGTCCTACCTTTCAGAAAGTGGCTGTTTCTCTGTTTCTAGAATTGCTGTTCTTCTTCTCTTCGATCTGCCGATGGATTTGCAGGTGTTTGCAATCTTTAGATAAGCTATCTAGCTGATCTCCTGCTAGCTGAAGTAGTATCAGTCTGCTACTTCTCCGCCATCTTGACTCCTCCCTCAGGTATTCATCCTTTCTAATGGAGGCATAATACTCCATAGTGTATATGGACCACACCTTCCTATCCATTCATCTCTTGACTGGCATCTTGGTTCTTTCCACAGTTTGGCGACCGTGGCCATTGCTGCTATAAACATTGGGGCACAGATGGCCCTTCTTTTCACTACATCTGTATCTTTGTGATAAATACCCAGTAATGCAATTGCAGAAGACCCTACATTTTTATACGGAGTTTGGTATCAAAAATATTTTTACCCTTGTTCCTGATCCTCCTCCTGTGGGGAGCTTGCCAGTCCCGAGAATACAGAGATCATAACCTGAGCGGAAGACCGATGCTGAAAGGATTGAGCCCTCTGGGTGCCCCTCCCCGAATTATCCTTGAGCAGCACCACCAATGTGCTGACAGGTACATTCTTGATGTCTGTCTAGATGTGGACATCAGCTCAGTCTGAGTGTGGCCTCGCCAGAGCATGGAAGTGCAGAAAGAACAGCGTATTGCCAAGGTGAGCATGCCTGTCTTCACCCAAGGAACAAGCATTGTTTTCTTGGTTTCTTTCATCAAATTCAGGTGAAAATCAGATAATACATGTTGGCGAATTGAACATAATAAAAAATTCATTTTCTTAATATAAATTGCTTGTATATGGAAATAAAATGATGTTTCAACTGTATATGTGTCTGAATGTGTGTGTATGTGTAATTGTGTAATTACACATACACACACATTTGAGAGGACATATATATAATTTCCTTTTGGGGAGAGTGCTGAGTGGTTGTCTCTTGTGAACTACCATCTGATTTGAGAGGACATTCACCAATGGCAACAGCAAACCTGGTTATAATTGCACTGGTGTACAAAAGAAAAAAGAAATAAAATGGTGTAACTTTATCATTATTTAGAAAAGGTATTGATACTATTTGTGTTAAATTATAGAAATATTATCGTATAACTTCACTTTCTTAAAGCTAAGAAAGTAATTTTTTAATTTATTTTTTATTTATTTTCCGCATAATGGTATTCATTATTTTTGCACCACACCCAGTGCTCCATGCAATCTGTGCCCTCTATAATACCCACCACTTGGTACCCCAACCTCCCACCCCCCCACCCCTTCAAAACCCTCAGATCGTTTTTCAGAGTCCATAGTCTCTCATGGTTATTTCTTATTTAACTTTTAAATTTGGTAAACTTTTATGAGGTACCTATACAAGATACATAAAGCAGGGAGTGTTCTTGCTGAAAAGAACTTTCTATAGTTAGTAGATCATGTTTTCTTTTTAGACCAGCATTAGTCTACACTAGACTTTTCTAGCTTTATTATTACAATAGTTAAAATGGTTTGTGGTTCTGTGAACAAATGCATTTGCTAAACACTAAGTATGTACCTAATATGTATAGACAAATAAAGGTTGGTTGAACTTCACAAATGATACTTAAAAAAAAAAGAAAGAAAGAAAGAATTGCGGTGGTGGCATTCTTTCCCTCAGCAACAGTTTCCCTGCTTGGATGAAGAATTTTGTAGGCACCATCCTGAGTGGCTGGGCAGACACATCTCCAAGGAAAAACAATTTCCTACAGGTGTCCTGTTTCCTTACCATGGGGGCCAAACACTGGGTTCCCTCTGGTTTCCTAATGTCACTGAGAGAATTAAAGATCATGAAGTCAGACAGTATACAACATGACCTGAGCCTCATGGTGCACTCCTTTCTGTACCTGCAGGTGCCGCCCAAAGAGGTGTATATTCTGGAATCAGTCTCTTGCTGTCTGGAGTGAGGGGCACCATCAGATCCTGGATTCCCACTGGAATGGGGATCAGAGGTGTGGTGAAACAATGGGTTTTCTATGTGGATAACCATGGTCATATCTTTGTAAGTGGCTGTTTAGTGTTCAGGTAGTGAGTTTGTGTATGTGGAGGTGGGCTGCATCTCTGTGTGAACAGACGAGGTGTGATTCTGAATAGGCATGTGGTTTTGTGTGTGTGTGTGTGTGTTTCCAGGATTTATGTCTCCCTAAATAGCACAGTTACTGGTGTGAACTTATCATTTAGGAAAAGACAAAGAAAATCCCGCCCCTTGCCTCATGGGTGTGTTGTGTGTCAGAACTGAAGGCATTGTAGTAAAATCTCACTTAATATCACCTAATATCCCTTTTTAATATCACTTAAAAATGTGTGCAGTCTATCATATGCCAAATAGATCTGGTTTCATCTGACAAAATCCCAAAACCATGGAGTAAAGTGTTCCCAGGGTCCTGAGAGGAAAATAACATTTTCAGAATTCCCTTGAGTCTGTCAGGAATGACTTCAGTTCATGATGGGTCTCACCTCTGAGCAGACAGCGGGAGCAATCATGACTAACGAGAAGGTGCCATAGGATATTCAGTTGGCATCAGAGAAAAGGGAGGCTGGAGAGGGTGCAAGGATGTAGTGCCTGTGTTTGGGGAGCCCAGCACCGAGATGAGGCCCTTCAACCGCAGATCTTGTGATCCTTTTCCCATCTCAATTTCTAGGGGAAACCCTACATTTCTACACTGAGTGGCATTAGTAATAGCTTTTTGCCTTGTTCTTGATCTTCCCTGAACGGGACGCTCACCAAACCCAATCCCAGAGGCCATGTTCCATCAGACTCTTCAGATTAAAGGGATATTTCGCCAACGGCCCCTCCTCTGTTCCTACAACATTTTGATGAAAGGATCCTGAGAAAGAATCCTCTTCCTCTTAGAGGGAGAGCTGGGACAGGTGGACCTAAGGGCAGATGGTTGCCATATTCTTTTCTGAAGGGAATCTGAGAAGTGGGAGCCTGCAGGGTCTAGAAATCCTTTGTCTCTAGACCATGGACTCATAGTAGGGAGGCAGAGGCTTAACCCACTGAACCACCCAGGAACCCCAGATTTTTTTTTATTATATTAATTTAGCCACTGTAGAGTAGTACATCATTAGTTTTTGATGTAGTGCTCAATGATCTACTCTTTACTTATGACACCCAATCTCAGCATATGCCCTGCTCAATACCCATCACCCTGTTACCCCTTGCCCCTATACTCCTCCCCTCTGAAACCCTCAGGTTGGTTCTTGGGGTCCATAGTCTTTCATGGTTCATCTCCCTCTCTGATTTCTCGCCTTTCAGATTTCCCTCCCTTCCCCTATGGCACTCCATGCTATTGCTTATGTTCTACAGATGAGTGTAACCATACGATAATTGTCTTTCCCTGCTTGACTCTTCTTTCCTTAACATATTCCCCTTCAGCTCCATCCATGTCAGTGCAAATGGTGTGTATTCATTGTTTCTGATGGCTGAATAATATCCCATTGTATATATGGACAACATCTTCTTTGTTTTTCTTTTTAATTTTTTAAATTTCTTTTCAGTGTTAACAGTATTCATTGTTTTTGCACCACACCCAGTGCTCCATGCAATCCCTGCCCTCCTTAATACCCACCACCTGGCTCCCCCACCCACCCACCCCACGCACCTTCAAAACCCTCAGGTTGTTTTTCAGAGTCCATAGTCTCTCATGGTTCACCTCCCCTTCCAATTTCCCTCAACTCCCTTCTCCTCTCTAACTCCCCTTGTCCTCCATGCTATTTGTTATGCTCCACAAGTAAGTGAAACCATATGATAATTGACTCTCTCTGCTTGACTTATTTCACTCAGCATAATCTCTTCCAGTCCTATCCATGTTGCTACAAAAGTTGGGTATTCGTCCTTTCTGATGGAGGCATAATACTCCATAGTGTATATGGACCACATCTTCCTTATCCATTCATCCATTTAAGGCCATCTCGGTTCTTTCCACAGTTTGGTGAGGTTTTTTTTTTTTAAGATTTTATTTATTTGACAGGCAGAGATCACAAGTAGGCAGAGAGAGAGGGGAGGAAGCAGGCTCCCTGATGAGCAGAGAGCCCAATGTGGGACTCTATCCCAGGACCCTGAGATCATGACCTGAGCCAAAGGCAGAGGCCCCAACCCACTGAGCCACCCACATGTACTGGACCACATCTTCTTTATCCATTCATCTGTTGAAGGGCATCTTGGATCCTTCTACACTTTGGCTATTGTGGACACTGCTGCTATGAACATTGGGGTACATGTGTCCCTTATTTTCACTACATCTGTATCTGTGAGGTGAATACGTAGTAGCACAATTGCTGGGTGGAAGAGTAGCTCTATTCTTAACATCTTGAGGAAACTCCATACTGTTTTCCAGAGTGGCTATACCAGCTGGCGTTTCGAACCACCCAACAGTGTAAGAGGTTTACCCTTCCTCCACATCCTCGCCAACATTTCTTGTTTCTTGACTTGTTAATTGTTGCCATTCTAACTGGTATAAGGTGGCATCTCAGTGTGGTTTTGATTTGTATTTGTCTGATGGCTAGTGATGGTGAGCATTTTTTTGTGTGTCTATTAGCCATTGCATGTCATTTTAGGAGAAGTGTCTGTTCAAGTCTTTTTCCCATTTTTGGACTGGGCTATTTGTTTTTTGAGTGTTGAGTTTGAGAAGATCTTCATAGATCTTGGATATCAGCCCCTTATCTGTAATGTCATTTGCAAATATCTTCTCCTATTGTGTGGGCTGCCTCTTAGTTTTGTTGCCTGTTTCTTTTGCTGTGCAGAAGCTTTTTATCTTGGTGAAGCCCAGAAAGTTCATTTTTGGCTTTGTTTCCCTTGCCTCTGGAGGCATGTCTTGAGAGAAGTTGCTGTGGCTGATATCGAAGAGGTTACTGCCTATGTACTCCTCTAGGATTTTGATGGATTCCTGTCTCACATTAAGGTCTTCCATCCATTTTGAGTTTAGTTTTTTTTTTATGGTGTAAGGGAATGGTCTGGTTTCATTCTTGTATATATATCCATCCAATTTTCCCAGCACCACTTATAAAGAGACTATCTTTTACCCATTGGATATTTTTTCCTGATTTGTCAAAGATTAGTTGACCATCAAGTTGAGGGTCCATTTCTGGAGTCTCTATTGTGTTCTACTGGTCTATGTGTCTGCCTTTGTGCCAATACCATGCTGTCTTTGGGATCACAGCTTGGTAATACAGCTTGAAGTCCGGCAACGTGATGCCCCAGCTTTTTTTTTTCTTTTTCATCATTCCCCTTTGGCAATTCAGGGTCTTTTCTTCTACCATACAGATTTTAGCATG
The DNA here is from genome assembly GCF_011764305.1 of Mustela putorius furo. Taxonomy (NCBI): domain Eukaryota; kingdom Metazoa; phylum Chordata; class Mammalia; order Carnivora; family Mustelidae; genus Mustela; species Mustela putorius. Next base: position 14,540,144 of record NW_025422387.1, on the reverse strand, counting down.
GTTGGTTTGAATGTTTTGAAAAATGCCAGTAGTATTTTAATAAGGATGGCATTGAAAGTGTAAATCACTCCGGGCAGGAAATTTTTTTTTTAAGATTCTATTTATTTATTTATTTGACAGACAGAGATCACAGTAGGCAGAGAGGCAGGTGGGGAGATGAGAAGTGCAGGCTCCCTGCTGAGCAGAGAGCCCGATGTGGGACTCAATCCCAGGACCCTGAGATCATGACCTGAGCCGAAGGCAGAGGCTTTATTTAACCCACTGAGCCACCCAGGTGCCCCGGACAAATATTTTAACAATGGATAGATTCTAACTGTCACACAGCCTGCCATCCCATTTCATCAGGAAAAAGAGCAGGCATCATCCCATTCCCTAACAGCAGTTAGGGTTACTATTCCACGGGGAGGAATGGGTAAGGGACAAGTGGGGCTAGTAGGGAGAGATAGATAGGGGACTATGGGATCAGGCTCACAGAAATCCCCAAAATGTGAAGGTGTGGAGAAACCAGAGGCATTTGGGATGGAGGACCACCCTGCCACAGGCATGTGGTGTGGGTCCTGTGGGGTACATATCGTTATGATAATCACCTGTGATCAACAAAGAATAACCAGCCCCTAAAAAAGAATTAAGCCACTGAATGTGTTATCAATAGAGATCTTAAAAGATTTTAAGTTCCCTGGTTAGCTGTCTCTAAAAGACCAACCTTAAAGGCCCTCGTTGGCGACCCTGTCGAGACCCCTCTCACTCTTGAGAGCTTTTTCTTGTATCCTGACTTAATAAACTTCTATCACTTTACTCACTGGAGGAAAAAAAAGAGCAAAAATCGACAGCATCAGTTACAAAGTGTATGGCAGTGAGCAATTTCCTCAGTAAGAAATCCTCCTCCTTATCATAACAAATAACATGGAGGACATGGGGAGATGGAGAGGAGAAGGGAGTTTAGGGAAATTGGAAGGGGAGGTGAACCATGAGACTATGGACTCTGAAAAACAATCTGAGGGTTTTGAAGGTGCGTGGGGGGGGAGGGGGGGGAGACAGGTGGTGGGTATTAAGGAGGGCACGGATTGCATGGAGCACTGGGTGTGGTGCAAAAACAATGAATACTGTTAACGCTGAAATGAAATTTAAAAAAAAAAAACCTCCTCCTTGACAAAGAAGTTTGTATTTGCTGACCAAAATGCACTTGAGAGGTCTGCCATGAAAAGCCCAAACTTTTTCTTTTGGGGGCTGTGTATCCCATCTGGTTCCATAAAATCAAGAGAACAAAGCCATATGTAAACAGTGTACAAGATGATATGATCTTCATACTTTTTATTCACAGATGGATGCAAAAAGAAGCTAAAATTGTACATATTCTGGAATTACGTGCTGAAGAAGGATCTCAGTGCTGATGAAGGTGGGGCTTTCCTGTCTGCTTTGGCCTGCGTGGCTACCCTGATTCTGGGTCCTGCCGGAATGGAGGGATGGGGTGCCATGAATGCTCAGCAGAGAGCTTTGGCCACAATCTATGAGCTCTGCAAACAACTTAGTCACTTAGGTGGTGTGGGTTCATGTGCGTGTGAGAGTTGTGTGTGTATGTAAGTCTGCATGGTATGACTGTGAATGTGAGTGTATGTGTGTTCCCTCGGGAGGTATTTCCCATGTACCCAGCCCAAAGCAAGTGTCAGATCTCACTTCAGAAATCTCATTACCCCTGCACACTTTACATACAACACCACGTTCCTCTATCACCACCTCTGGACCTGGGGGTTTGTTGGCCATTCCCTCTCTTTGTGGAGAAGGTGCAGAGAGGGATGGCCCATGCTCTTGACTGCCTAGGTTGGAAAAGCCAAACTGTGAACCCAAGCATGGGTCCCAATGTTGTTGCACTGGCCACTAACAAGCACTTACCACTTAACAATGAGATCATTAGTCACAGAGCAAGGCAGTTCTGGCATTCATGTACATGCCTGCAAATACTAGAGTGTACAGCGGTCCCACATACTGCCATCGTGCTGGGGTGGCCTCAGTGGTCCCATAGCCCAGGGAAGCTGCATTTATCAGTCAACTTCAAAGCTAAGGACAGAATCTGCCCTTAGATCAGGAGACAGCAGATCCTGAGATCTGCAGACATAATCCTGGGAGCAGCAGGGCCCGCTCTGAGTCCTTAGCTTCCCTTCTCCACTTTCCTTTCCACAGACATCCCAATGTCATTGCTTCCCTGTCCCCTCAAAGACTACTTTGAAGATGTTGAAGACTCGCACAGAGTGGGCAAAACTGTGCCTGCAATTTATCACTATAGTCCTCTCTTTTCATTTTCTTGCATCCTTACCTTTGATCTCCTCTTTGTGTTTCTTCCCCTTTCACTCTTTGGATGGTTCTTCCAAAGAACCCGGTGCCATGCAGGTACTGGAGGTTCTTACACCTTCAATGTCTTTCAGGTCTCTATGCTGGCCCCCTCACCAGCTTTACTGGAGTCACTCTCGCTCCTGACCTAGGTCTGCACTGCTGAACCATGCTGAGCAGCCCTGAGTGGTGGGCAGGGAGCAGGGTGGGGAATCAGAATGGCTGGGCCCCCTTGCTACAGGAGCTCCAGGAAGTCAGGCTCTGCCCTGGCACCACCCCCCCCCCAATGTGAGCATTTTCCTGACCTGGTGGGTGTTGCGGGGGTGGGGGGGGGCTCTGATATTTCCAATTCTTTTCTTCTTTTTAGTTGTCAAGAAATCCTCTAGTGGACGATTCGAGAAAAGGAGAAGAGGAAGCAGCTTGGGGCAAAGAAGACCTGGAGGAAGAAATGTGAATGTGGACTGTTAGGGATGTAAAGGGTGAAGCAACAAGGCCACATGAGGATGCATTTACTCAGCCAACATTAACTGAGACTCCACCATGTGCCATGCTCTGTAGTGGATGCTGGCAACAAGTTCGCTCTACCCTCAAGGTTCCCAGTACAGAGGACACATGAAAAACTGGCCATAGAATGGGTCTGTCTTATTCATCTCTGTATCCCTCATACCACACATGGTGCCCAGCATATAGTAGGAGCTCAAAAAAGAGAAATTTCCTTGGACCATGAGACACTGTGGTGGTCGAGTCTCTGGCACTTGGAATCTGGGAACTTGGGTTTGATTATAGCCTGTCCAGTGCTGTGGAGCTCTGGGCAGGTCACTTCACCTCTCTGAGACTCAGTTTCCTTGTAGGTAAAATGGGAACTTGGAACACAAGACCTGTCCGGGGGGTTAAGGAGCTAATCTGTGAAAAGAGACTGGCCCATGCTAAGTGTTCAGATTACAGTTATTGGGGTTAATGTTGTCACCATAATGTCAACAAGCTTGAGTAAACAATCTGTTCTCCATTTGCTTTCTGGAAAATGAGAAGGACTGACCAGATCGCCTCTGTCATCAACACTAGGAATCTAAAAATTAAAAATGGTGGTTGACCTTCTTTCCCTTTATGTGTCCCTCCTCCCTCCCTCTCCCCTGCTCTGCTCTCCCATTTCAACTCCTCTCTCTTTGGCTTGCTGCTCCATCTTTACCAACCACCCCCCTCTGGGAACAGGGCAGAAGGTGTCACCTCTCAGCTCCTGAGGGTGCAGGCCCTTGTCTACCCTTCCTGCCTAGTTGGGCTTCTATCCATAAATCCCTACTCCCTGGAGAGGGGCAAGACTGGGCTCAGAGGACAGGCAGGCTCCTGCTCTCGGGCCTGATGTACAGGCTGCATAGCACCTTCTCTCCTTCCCCACCACACTCCAGGATGCTCTAAGACCTCCACAGATGAAGGTAGTTCAGGCACCAAGGTCTGCTCAGGCAAAGAAGACTGGTTATGACATAGCTCAGATAATGGACTCAAGTCAGCGAAACCTTCCCGTCTGGGTGACTTGGGACAGGTGGTTAACCCTCTGCTTGCCTTGGCTCTCCTATGTGCAAGACAGAGTGGACCACAGTATCCACTTCCCAAAGATGATGTGAAGAAACACATTAATGTAAGTGAAGAACTTAGCTCAGGGGTGGCACAATTAAACCATGTGTATGTGTTTGTGATCATCATCGTTACATGGTTAAAGGCCAGTCAATGCCCCTTAACCAGTGACCACCAGGCCTGCACCTGCAGCTCTCCAAGCTGGGCTTCCCTCTCCTCTCCATGTAGGAGAAAACAAACCATGGGGAACTCGTGGGTGTTTCTGTAAGAAAACCATGAGAGACTATGGACTCTGAAAAACAATCTGAGGGTTTTGAAGGGTCAGGGGGTGGGAGGTTGGGGGAACCAGGTGGTGGGTATTAGAGAGGGCACGGATTGTATGGAGCACTGGGTGTGGTGCAAAAAACAATGAATGCTGTTACGCTGAAAAATAATTTTTAAAAAAATGTCAGGAAAAAAATATTGGTGGGGTTTTAAAAAGGTATAAGTAATCTCTACACTACTCGTGGCAGAGTAAAGGAAACCCAGGGTCAGAGAGGACAGGAGTTCACTGGATGTCAGAGGACAAGTGGGCAGCAGGACTCAGAATGTAATTGTCCACAGACATCCCCAGAAATCACTGTCCCTGGAATTCGTGTTTCCAACCAAGACGTGGTTCTTCCTGTTGGACCTTGTGATTGGGAGTCCCTCCCTGGGGGAATGGAAGCTGAGGAGCCTTCCTATGTCTCGTGGGGGGGGGCACAATGGAGACAGTGCCTTCAGAGGCTGAAAGGTAGGCAGGACCCAAAACCTGGACCTTCACACTGGAGGCCAAAGGGCTCAGGAAGCACAGGGAAAGGAGAGAGACACACTCTTCCAGGCAGGGAGGAGAGGACCTTCTAAGACCCAGTGGGCTGCTAAGGCCTTAGGTTACTGGCTGGAGGCTGGAGCAGTCCAGGGTTACCCCAGGGAGAGAGACTGGTGAGCCTCTGTGTGATGCCTGGTGGAGAGGGTGAAAGGGAGGCAGTGCTGGTCCCACATGTCCCCGGATTTCTGAATGCCACCCCGATGCCAATCTGCAGCTCTGAAGGTATGCAGGGAAGGCTTCTGCCAACCAGAGGTAGAGCAGGTGTGTAGGGTGGGATTAGGGCATCCCCTCTGGAGCTTTGACAATTTACAAAGACCCCCCCAGACGAGAGATCGAGAGATGCTGTTATGGTCCTCTCTCCATCTCCAGGTTAGGGAAGGCAGATTGAACTCCTAAAACTGCAGAATTCACACTGTGTGTCCCTGGATGTCCACTGTTGCTTCCTTTGTTCAACAAATCTGGTGCTGGGGTGTTGGGGTCGAGAGGATCCTTTTTTCACTGTATTGCTGGGCAAGCTACAGTCACCTCTCTGAGCCTCTGTTCCCTCATCTGTAAAATGGGGCTGACATTAGCGCTTTCATAGAGTTTTTAGGATTTCATGAGAGAACAAGGCCCTGGGTAAAGGTGACTGTTCCTATTGCTCTCCACCACCCCCTCCCACCCAACCCCTCTGCTCTAGGGAGACCCCTGCCTGGTCGACCCAGAAGCATAACCTTGCTGGTTGTTTGGGAACTGAGCAGGGAGAATGGTTAAAGCCACAGCTGGAACCAGCAATATACAGACTCAGTGACCTTGGACAAGTCCCTGGCACTCTCTGGGCCTCAGTTTTCTTATCTGTGGAATTCAGGAGTTCTACAGGAAAAGCTGAGACAGCAGTGCCTGTACATTTAAGAAGTGCTTACTGTATGCTCCACTCTTCACCTGCTTCTCAATAATTCTAGGGGCCACCCATGTCATCGACAGCCCATTGTCCAGGAAGCAAGGCTCAGGAGGGGTGGAGGGATATGTCCACAGGCACACAGCATGGAGCAGTGGTGCTAGCTTGAGGCTTGCTCTCCTGTACTAGTAACTTGCTCCCCATGGGGTGCAAGGCCAACTCTGGAGGGGCTTCTATTCCCACTCCAGCCTTCCCCACCTCACTTCTAGCATCTGTGGGGAGGGGCTCTCCCGAAGGAGCCGCTGCCATCCCAGCTCCACTGAACTCAGCACAAAGGTAGTGACAAGGCCAAGGTTCCCTCTCCACCAAGTCACCAGGTCTGATGGAAAAACACTCCAGAGCCGGCCCAGGTGGGGAGGGTGCTCTGGGAGCTACTATGGTTCTCTGGGTCCACAGCCAAAGGGCCACAGAAATGAGATTTGATTCCTTCAGCAATCTGAGCCCCTATCATGTGCCTGGCATGGAACAAGGCCCTGGGGTCAGGTAGAAGAATGGGAGAAGTCACCCCAAATCACAGAAGTGTTTATGCAAGATTTACCAAGTGGACTCTCCTTTAATCCTCACCACCTTGAGTGATCCATGCTGTCATGATCCCCAAGTGACAGATCTGGAAAATTAGGTCCAGAGGAGGTAAGTGATTTGTCTAGGCCACACAGCTAGTTCATGTCGGAGCTGAGAATCAGAATTCTTTACTTTGAATCAGACAATGTATTCTTAGGTATTGACCTCCTAAAGACAAAATAATGCTTTTGATCTCCAAGCATGTCTGTCTTACTATTCATGAACATGCCTCAGTTTTCTGTCTTGTTCATTAGTGTTTGCCTAATATCTTCTCCAACATCTTCATCAAAAACATTTATGGGTACTTATATGTACCTATGTTTTTAAATAAATTATCCAAAGTCGATACAGCCTTTGAGTTGTCATGTTAAGTCCATTTACATTTAGTATGAGTACTGATCCATTTTTATATATTTTTACTCAATTTTTTTTTGCTATTTATCCTGATGGATTTATGCTTCTATCCTCCTTTCTTCTTTTGGATCGACTCAGTGTAAGTATTATTTTTGTAACTACAACCACTGCACTACTATGGAAGTACACAGTCACTTTTAAATTAACATGCCAAATTAACTTAAAATGCAAAGTAATGAATACATGTACGTTATTCCAAACAGAATGAGAACACTTCAAATCTGATCACCATACATGTTACTTCTGACCCTACATGTCACTTTTGCTTACGGGTTTGCTTCCAACTTGCAGTTTTCATCCTGGCTTGGGAAACAGTATTTACTTGGTGGAGATATCATTTTTGCCTACTTGTATATTTGCTGATCATCCAGATATCTCAAACTTCCATTCTGAGATCATTCATCTTCAGTTTCTTTAATGACCTTTCAAGAAATCATCTGTTTTTCTCTGTTATTTGAATAAGTGTTTGACCAAGTATATATCTCTGTGTTGATCTTTGGGCTCAGTTCACTAAAGGTGTTATTTCACTTTCTTTGGTTCTACTTTTGCTGATTGTTCTTCTGGGGTAAGTAACACAGGTCTTAACTTTCCCTTTTTTTCTTGACTTGCACCAACATATATCTATATGTAGGATAGATATAGATATCTATATCTATTCTTTCCTTTTCTTTTCTTTTCTTTTCTTTTCTTTTCTTTCCTTTTCTCTTCTCTTCTCTTCTCTTCTCTTCTCTCCTCTTTCTTTTCTTTCATTAGTGTTGACCTTCTAAAGACAAAATGATGCCTTTGGTCTCCAAGTCTATATGGCTTGCTATTTATTAACAACATGGAACTTGAACTCATGACCCTGAGATCAAGACCAGAGCTGAGACCAAGATCTGAATGCTTAATTCACTGAGCCACCCAGATGTCCCCACCCATCACTTTTATTTTGGCGTTTCTTTGTTTTGCTTTGTTTGTTTTCAATCTATTTATACTCTGTGGCTTTCACCCTGTTTCCCAAAGCTGAGAAATCATATATTTTTTATCAGATTAAAGAAATGCTCAACTGTTATGACCTCAAATGCATTGTCTCCTCCAGTCTCCCTGTTTTCTCCTTGGAGCCAAATTAGATTATTAGACCTTCTAATTCAGGCTTTCATATTATTTAAATGCTTTCTTTGAATATCCAATTTCTTTTTCTGCCTGAGCTGGGTAAATATGTCAGAACTACCTTCCTTCTCTGTATTTCTTTTTTCCTCCTATCTCTAACCTGGTATAATGAATTGAGTTTTTTTGTTTTGTTCTGTTTTGTTTTGTTTTTCATTAATTCATTTATTTTCAGCATAACAGTATTCATTAATTTTTCACCACACCCAGTGCTCCATGCAATCCATGCCTTCTATAATACCCACCACCTGGTACCCCAACCTCCCACCCCCCACCACCTCAAACCCCTCAGATGAATTGAGTTTTTAATTTTAATTTCTGGGATGTTCATTTCCTATAGTTCTAGGAGAGTCCTTTTATAAAGGTGTGGTTTTTAAAATCTGGACATTTTCATACTATATGATTCTTTGACCATGTTTTTCACTCTATGTTTGGTTTTGATTTTTAAAAAAACATTTAAAAGCCATTTCTGATGTGGGCAATTCTTGACTCTCAAAAACCCTTGGCTAAATAACTTGACAGAAGAATACAGGTGAGATCCAGACTTGTCTTGACGTTATCTGGAGACTGTACTTATCTGGAGATCCATGTGCTCTATCCTCATCGCCTACCTGGATCTTTTTTTAAATTAATATATAATGCATTATTTTCCACAGGGCTACAGGTCTGTGAATCATCAGGCTTACATATTTCACAGCACTCACCATAGCACATGCCCAAGTGTCCATATCCCAGCCACCGTCTCCCTAACCCTCTGCCCCCCAGCAACCCTCAGTTTGTTTCCCAAGATTAAGAGTCTCTTTTGGTTTGTCTTTCTCCTGATCCCATCTTGTTTCATTTTCTCCCTCCCTACACCCCATGACCCCCTCCTTGCCTCTCAAATTCCTCATAACAGAGAGATCATATGATAATTGCCTTTCTATTGATTGACTTATTTTGCTTACATAATACCATCTAGCTCCATGTCATTGAAAAATGGCAAGATTCTGTTTCTTTTGATGGCTGCATAGTATTCCATTTTATATATATATATATATATATATATATATATATATATATATATATATATATCACATCTTCTTTATCCATTAATCTGTTGAGGGACATCTAGGTTCTTTATAGAGTTTGGCTATTGTGAACATTGGTGCTATAAACATTTGGGTGCACGTACCCCTTTGGATCACTACATTTGTATCTTTAGGGTAAATACCTAGTAGTGCAATTGCTCAGTCATAGTGTAGCTCTATTTTCAATGTTTTGAGGAGTGGCCATACTGTTTTCCAGACTGGCTGCATCAGCTTGCATTCCCACCAACAGTAGGTGAGATCCTCTTTCTCTGCATCCTCACCAACATCTATCATTTCCTGACTCATTAATTTTAGCCATTTTGACTCTTATGAGCTGGTATCTCACTGTGGTTTGGATTTGTATTTCCCTGATGCCGAGTGATGTTGAGCACTTTTTCATGTGTCTGTTGGCCTCTGGGATGTCTTCTTTGCAGAAATGTCTGTTCATGTCTTCTGCCCATTTCTTGATTAGATTCTTTCTTCTTTGGGAGTTGAGTTTGAAAAGTTCCTTATAGATTTGAGATACAAGTCCTTTATCTGATATGTCATTTACAGTATCTTTTCCCATTCTGCTGGTTGTATTTTGGTTTTGTAGACTGTTTCCTTTGCTGTGCAAAAGATTTTGATCTTGATAAAGTCCAAATAGTTCATTTTTGCCCTTGTTTACCTTGCCTTTCGTGATGTTTCTAGGAAGAAGTTGCTGCAGCTGAGGTCGAAGAGGTAGCTGCCTATGTTCTTTCCAAGGATTTTGATGGATTCCTGTCTCACATCAAGGCCTTTCATCCATTTTGTGTCCATTTTTGTGTGTGGAATAAGGAAATGGACTAGTTTTATTTTTCTGAATGTAACTGTCCAATTTCCCCAACACCATTTGTTGAAGAGAGTGTCTTTTTTCAATTGAACATTCTTTCCTGCTTTGTTGAAGACCAGTTGACCATAGAGTTGAGGGTCCATTTATGGGCTCTCTATTCTGTTCCATTGACCTCTGTGTCTGTTTTTGTGCCAGTACCATGCTGTCTTGATGATGACAGCTTTGTAATAGAGCTTGAATTCTGGAATTGTCATGACACCAACTTTGGTTTTCTTTTTCAACATGCTCCTGGCTATTTGGGGTCTTTTCTGGCTCCATATAAAGTTTAGGATTATTTGTTCCATTTCTTTGGGGAAAAAATTGATGGTATTTTGATAAAGATTGCATTAAATATGTAGATTTCTTTAGGTAGCATAGACAATTTCACAATATTTATTCTTCCAATCCAGGAGCATGGAACGTTTTTCCATTTCTTTGTGTCTTCCTCTATTTTTTCATGAGTACTTTATAGTTTTCTGGGTATAGATTCTTTTCCTCTTTGGTTAGGTTTATTCCTAGGTATCTTATGGCTTTCAATGCAATTGTAAGTGGGATCAACTCCTTAATTTCTCTTTCTTCTGTCTTGTTGTTGGTGTATACAAATGCAACTGATTTCTGTGCATTGATTTTATGTCCTGACACTTTACTGAATTCCTGTATGAATTCTAGCAATTTTGGAGTGGAGTCTTTTGCGTTTGCTACAGAAAGTATCACATCATCTGAGGGGAGTGAGAGTTTAACTTCTCTGCCAATTTGGATACCTTTTGTTTCTTCTTGTTATATGATTGCTGAGGCTAGGACTTCTCGTACTATGTTGAATAGCAGTAGTGATAGTGGACATTACTGCCATGTTCCTGACATTAGGGGAAAAGCTCTCAGGTTTTCCCCCATTGAGAATGATATTCACTGTGGGATTTCATAGATGGCTTTGATAATATTGAGGTCTGTACCCTCTATCCCTCCACTGTAAAAGTTTTGATCAAGAAAGGATGCTGTACTTTGTTAAATGCTTTTCTAGCATGGATAGAGAGTATCACATGGTTCTTGTTCTTTATTTTTTATTAATGTATGGTACCACATTGATTGATTTGTGGATGTTGAACCAACCTTGCAGCCCAGGAATAAATCAACTTGGTTACATTTTAGTTCTTTTATTTCTCCAGAAAGGGATTCTCTAATATCTTCCATGCTTTTTTCAGTTTGATAATCATCATTTTGAACTCTGGTTCTAACATCGTACTAATGTCCATATTGATTAGGTCCATAGCTGTCAGTACTGCCTCTTGTTCCTTTTTTGTGGTGAGTTTTTCGCCTTGTCATTTTATACAGATAAGAATAGATGAATGAGAGAAAAAAATACTAAAAGGGTAGCAGTGACCTTAGAAATATATACACTAACCAATTCAGAAGAGACCTGCATCCAGGGGAGAAGAAAAGGGGGGGGGGAGAAAAGATATATCTATATCTATATCTATATCTATATCTATCTATATCATCTATATATTAGATTGGTGAATAGAACAGAGCCACACACTTGACTTTGGGTGTATTTTAGACTGTAAGGAGAAACTACATTCCAAAATATTAAAGAAAGATAAACTTACATATATAAAAAATAAGGATAAACACAATGAAGGGGTGGAATATGACTGGAAAGATGAAAATTTTAAAAGATTCTTAAAAAGTAATTGATAAGATAAGAAGTTGGTTGAAAAAAGAAAAAAAAAAGAGGAAAGAATGTGATCAGGCTGAAGAATAGAACAAAGCCATACACTACATTTAGGGTATATTTTGAGCTATTAGAAGAAATTGTATCCCAAAATTTTAAAGAAAAAAAACCTATGTGTATTCAAAGAATAAGGTTAACTACAATGAAGGGATAAAATATGACAATAACAATGAATATGTAAAAGATTTTTTTTAAGTATTAGTAAGATAAAATAGTTAAAACGTTAAAATAGGAAAGATGAAAAATATAAAAAATAAAATAAGAAAAGAATAAAAAAAATAACTTTGAAAGACTAAATAATCATGGGGAAAACACCATGAATTGTATGTGTTGCTTTCCCCTAGCTCTGGAGTTCCACAGCTCTCACTGATTGGTGAACTTGGTCTTGGCTGAATGTTCTTGCTGTTCTTCTGAGGGATAGGCCTGTTGCTATGATTCTCAAATGTCTTTGCCCAAGGTGGAATTGCACTGCCCTTGCCAGGGTCCCAGCTAAGTAAACTGCTCGGGTTCGGTTCTGGGAGTTTTTGTTCCCTGAACACGTTCTGTAGAGCTTAGGAAGATGGGAATGAAGATGGCAGCCTTGCAATGTCCAGCCCCATAGGAGCTGAGAGCTTGGGTTGCACTCCTCAGTGCACCCTCAGAGAAAAACAGCCAATCCCTCCGGTGCCCCTGGTCTCTGTCCACACTCTGTGCTCACCCAACCTGGGACTGAGCATTTCTATCTCTGGCACATGGCCCCATTTGGATTCTCCAAACCCAGACATCGCTGTCATGAGACAAAATCGGGATGCCTTATAAGGGAAGAAGAAGGCATGGATGAAAGGGTAAGCAATGGCTATAATCTCCACCAACATATTATGGAGTCCTTATTTTTTGTATGTGTGGGAATTTCTCAGAAGTGCACTACACATGCATGCAATACATTCAGTAAATGTGGGTAAAATCATAGAAAATCAAAGTGCAACAGGTAGGCAAGAAAAGTTCCCAATTCAATGTGGATTTTTATTTAAATACTCCAAGATGTATGCTTTTTGTGTGCTTAGGAGATTCTCCTGTCTGTATCAAGGATCACTCAGAGGTGAGTGCTTAATGATACAGGTTTGGGATCATTCTGGTCATGAGGGGTGAATGGCTGTGAATGTTATCAGGTTCTTGTAGCAGTCTGGGGATTTTTGATGCTACGAAACAGTTACTCTAAGAGTCCCCACGTGATTGCTGTATTTGGATACAGGGCTATGATTCAGGGTTTGTGATAAAAGACCCTCTTACCCTGTCTGCAACAGCATGGACCTGCTTGGATTTTGATACCATGTTTGAAATATACAGGCATATAATTCTTTGAAGTGTAGGAAAAGAAAGAGTATATATGAAATATATATTTCATATATACTGTATATGAAATATATACTATATAATATATAATATACTATATAGTATATATACTATATAATATATAATATACTATATAGTATATATACTATATAATATACTATATATAAATATATACTATATACTATATAAAGACAACCCCCCAAAATTCACGACTGGAACCCAGCACCCCAAAAGTGCCATTGGGCCTCCTTCCCATCATGAACGTCACCCCAAAAGGAACCGTCATCAACCACTTGCCATTAAAGGAAATCTTGATTCCTTTTGTGCCTGACTTCCTTTGCTCTATGTTTTGTGAGATTCACCCATGCTGTTCTTAAGGATCATTCTTCCCTAGGAAGGAATAGTGCATGGTTGTTGAAATGTGCTAGAATCTGTTAACATGTTCCCTTATTATGAGCGTTTAGGAAATTAAGAGGAATGCTTCTGTGTACATTCCTGATGGAAATGTCTTCTGGAAAACACATGTTTGCATTTCTGTTGGGTGTTTCTCCACCTGAAGAAAGCACTGGGGCATGGGAGATGCTTGTATACACCACCATGCATCCTGACTAAAGGTTTTCCAGATCTGCACATCTGATGCTCATGGCTATCATAGAAGAGAGTTTGGGTGCTCCCCAGCCTCAGCTGCATTTGGTATTTTCTGATGTATTTAATTTTAGTTATTCAGGGGAATATGTAAAAAGCACATCAAAAGTTCAGATACTTCCAATCAGCTCACACATTCTAAAGATTTGGTGACAAAAAGAAAGGCAATGTGGCCAACCTCTGTCCTTGCTGGGGTTATGCCTTCGTGTCTGACCCCAAACAAATAAGAATGAGGAGGATTTTACTGGAATTTAAGAGTATTGGAATTTAAGAGTATTCTCTGCAGAAGCACTGGAAATGCCCAAATTCTGGGTATTACACAACTTGGGTACAGAGACAAATAAGAGTTTATAGCACCAGCCTGGTGTCCAGAACCTTTTTTTTGCAATTCTTCTTTAAGCTGAGATCCAGTACTGCCTGAGCAGTCTCACCCATGTACTCAAAGGTCATCTATACACTTGTAGTTCCCCCAGAGGACCAGGAGGCAGGGCAGATGAAGGGATCCCACCAAATGCCAACTCAAGATTGTCTTTGCCTGGGATAGAAATGTTGCTTTCTTGATTTTTTTCTCCTTAGCCAGTCTAGTTCCAAATGAAAACCCAGTCATCTCTATTATACAGGTTAGTTACACTTTCCTTGGAGGACTGGAAGGATAGTCTCTTTCCAACTGATGCTTGTTTCAAGAGGTGCTCAACTATGGGAGTAGTGATTAGAAACTGTGAGTAGGGGGCCTTTTCCTCAGCAGTGATTTTTTTCCTCATTAAGATTTTTGTAGTTGACAACCAAGATGCACTTGTCAGATACCTCCTCCAAGAACAATTCATTCATTTTGGTGTGTATAAGTGTCCTCTACTCTTGCTGATGAATTACCTTCCCTTGAGCACTGATTCCCATATAATATTCTTTTTTTAAATTAATTTATTTTAAGTAGACTCCATACCCAATGTGGGGCTTAAGCTCATGGGCTCAAGATCAAGAGTTGCGTATTCCACCAACTGAGCCTGGCAGGTGCCCTTCCCATCTGATTTCCTATAGTCAACAGGAGACCAAAAGGATAGACAGGGCATAGCATGACCTGCCCCTCATGGTAGTTGCTCTTCTGTGACTACAGGTGGCCTCAAGAGAAAAAAAGAAAAAATATTCATGGTCTGGGCCAGTCACTTGCTGAGGGAAAAGATCCAGATGACAAAAATGGTGGGTCTTCCTTGTAAGTTTTCATCTGAGGTACCACCCCAATTCGAGCTCCAGCTTAGTGAAGGCAATGAGGATTGAGAGTGTGGTGAAGGAAAATGATTTTCTAGGTAATGAACTATGCCCATGTTTCTACAAGCAGCTGTAATCCCTTTAGATGAAACAGGTTTGGGTCATGGGGCTGGGGAGGTGGGCCTATATGTGAATCTGTATGGTGCGATGGTGTGTGCATGTGTGTCTTTCCCATACAACTGTATCCCCCTTATGCAGAAAAATCACAAGTTCCACTTTTTCAGATAAAAAACACTCATTACCATTGCTTCACGGACATTTATGTGTGTCCTCTCTCTATCCTAATTGACTGCACAGTAATGCCATTCTGACACCATCCACCCAGAGTTACAGTGAGAGCCCACAAGTTGAGAGCAAAATGCTACACTTGACTGCCCTTTCTTCAGACACCAGCCACATGTTGGAGGTCCTGAGGCTACCTGTACTTCCAGAAGACCAGCTACAAATTCAGGGGTTCCCATGACCCACTAGGATTTGGTAATTTGCTATAAGTGATTCATAGGACTTAGGAAAGTGCTATACTAAAGATCACAACTTAATAAAGGATACACAGAGTGCCAGGTCTGGGAGGGTACTGGAAGCAGAGTTTCCACACCCTTTCTGGGTGCAGTCAGGTAATGTTACCCTCCCAGAACAACCATGTGTTTGCCAATGAAAAAAAATCACTGAGCTTTCCTGTTGAATATTTTTATTGAGGTGTCATTTGGTAGGCATGTTTGATAAAAGCTTGGCTATATGAATGTAGTCAATCTCAGCCTGCTCTCCCCTCTCCCAGCCTTTGACCACATTTACCTTATAGAAAAATGAGCACATGTGTCTGAGAATCCTCATTTGAGATAGCATTTCTATAACAGAATCAGAAATCTTCTCAACATGAATATACCCAATATTTGGAGGAGCAAGTGTGGGGTGCAGAAATTGGTTTTTAGCTCACCTGTATTCCGCAATGTGTTTGACTCTCCATATCGGTGTTGTACTCACAATGCCAGTGTGAGGGCCTATTGCAATGTGGTAGACATGACCTGAAAAATAAAAGTCAAAAGGTAGTGTCCTATTCCTAGAGTGAATTGCCGACATTAATAATTAGTTCAGTGCATTATCTTCTTACATGAGCAGAATGTCGCCTAAGGTCACACAAGTTTGCAGGCTTACATTTGTGATTAGCAGGTTCCAAAATACGAGTGGTCTCAGCAACCTATGGCTAAGCCCCATCAGTCATCCAACATTTTGAGCTAAGGGTCTTTTCTGAAGAATATGGGATCTCCCACATTGCACGATGCATGTGTTCATTCCTTATCCTCAGCTGTTAGTGTCCCTTCTCTGCATTTGTGCAGAAGTAGCGGGCTATTTCTACCTCTTGGTGATATAGGTGCATTCACAGTTAACCCCATTTTTGCCAGAGGAAGTGAAAGCCCAATCCACTGAGTCAGGCACTTCTCTCATCCTCTTCCCCTATTGGGAAGAATTTCATAGTCCCACCAGCATCCTCTGATCCCCCTTTCCCCTAGGTCCACCAGAAAAGCAGAGGGGTCTATCTAGTGGGGGCACGCTCTCTGTGCCCCTCATGTTGACTGTGAGCAAACACTCATGAAGCTGTGTAACCCAGCCCACCATGCTTGCCTCTCCCTCTGTTTCAGACCACCGATCCTTTCACTGCCCATTCTGACTTCCTGTCAAACCACTACTCCTTCTAAGATAATGTAACTTGGCAGTCTAAATTAGTGCAGGAGCTTCATGCTGGTTCTCTTGTCATCCTATGAGCCCCTCTCCGTGAGAACTGCTGGAAACATGAACTAGAGAATTTCCATTTGAGGGATAATAACTAGCTAAGCTACAGGACATTGATTCTTCCCTTGCAACTGAAGGGCATAAAAGAAGCTTGAAACCTAAAATACCCACAATACTTTTGGTGCTGTTAGAGAAACACTCTAATATGGAGGGCAATGGCCGGATGAGTTCCATCATAAAATAGAAATGGTTTGTGCATGGGGCATGTTCCAAGAGGAAAAGAAATGGTTAGTCAGTGTGTCTGTGAGTAGGTACACCCTATTTCCTGAGAACTGACTTGGGCATCACATCTCAGGATCTGCGTGATTCTGTTGCCCCTTCCCCTCAGATAGTGCCCTATAACAGATCCTAATTGACCGACAGAGTTGCTTGGCTTTTGGATGGCCTTTTGGGGGTGAAGTGAGAGTTTCCTGTTTAGAATACCACCACTCTGATCAAGAAGGTAAAAATAAATCAACTCCCTGGGCTAGATTGCATGCTATTTGCTCCTGTGTTTGGCTTTGTAGAGTTTCTCTGGTTCTGACCAATGCCTCTGCCTATGGTCGGGCAGAAGGACAAAGGCCTATCAGAAGGAAGCCCAAAAGGGGGCATGTACCAATGGCATTCACCATGGAAAGTTGAAGAAAGCATTAAAGTAAGACCTGTCAATGTTTCTCAGAAGAACTCCCAACCAGATTGGTATGGTTGGAATTGATGAGTGTATGTACCAGTATGCTTGCTGGGGGTGGCCACCTTGCCCCAGGGACTGTAGTAAAGTGGAGAGCAGCTAACCCTAGACATATTCCTCTTGCAACTTCTGAGACACAAGATGGCCACCAGAACTGTTCTGTCTTCCAACCAGAGAGACAGAGACTGCAGGTGGGTAGGACATTGCCTCCAGGGGGCAAGAGAGGCAAGTGGATTGCACTGGACCAATATCCATGCATCCTAACGGGAACAGGCCCTGACTCCAGATCAGCTGTCTGTACCAGGTGGTAGATCTAAAGGCTCAGAGGATGACAAACCCCAGTCAACGTTCCACACAGGATTCTTGGACAGAGACTTTGTACCAACTCTCCACCCCCTTTTCTTCCCACTGTGTGGGCTCTGGCATTCTTCCTGATACCCATTTAGCATGTCCAATTATATGGCTTGAAGGACAGATTTATGTGCCTTCTGTTTTTCACTGCCGGGTGGGGGAAACATTCACCAGTCAGACACATTATCCATCCCCGTAATACTTTGCCAGGTAAAATAGGCACAACCTGCATGAACATTCCCATTGTCAACCAAACTTTTCACCTTAATCTTATCAATATTTGCATTTCTAGATTCCCTCCATTTAACTGTAGGCTTCCTGTGTATGGTCTCACCAACAGATTTTGGTATGACAGCGTTCCTGGGATTCCCCTTGTCAAGGAGTCCAAGAAACCTCTTCACCCCTCAAACATTCCACCTGCTCATGGGCACAAGGTTTTGGGTCCCCAGCACAGTGTTGAGCCAAGATACACTGGCCCTTTTGTCAATACTCATCTGGATAAATCTGCTTGACTATCGCCCCATCCAACTCCATGTTGGGCTTCTCCTTGTAATCTTTACCTTTGGCTTTTAAATTTCATCCATACTGGATTAGATGGAGGGGACAAGCTTGGTTGGGGACCTTACATGTTGGAGGACATCAAAGAACTTCCTTCAGTGTTCCATTCAGAAGTCTTCAAAAGTGTACCTTTGCTTCAACCCCACTAACATCTGCTTTATTGATCCCATTCCTTAAAAGCCATGTAAAGATTTCCATTCTACTGAGATGAATCCCTTGACTCTCTTATTCTCCCCCATTTGGGGGGTAGGGTAACATCTGAAAAAGCTTTAAGGGGAAACTGAGATGGGTTAATCCAGTAAGTCATTTTGTCCCCTTGCTCAATTTCGCACCAGTAAAATTTCATGGTTTGCCCATACAAAAGGGGGCATTTTAATCACAACAACCAGCATGTCCTGGACAAGGGACTTATTCCAGGGATACACTTCCTGGTCATCATAAAGCCAGGGCAGCTTTGCTTACATACAAAGTCTATCAGTTGCTTCATCCAAGATGTACCCCTTGGCATTTATAGGGGCAGTCAGACAGTTCCCTCCTTCTCAGTATACACAAACCATACAATGCCTTTTGTCCAGTCCCTGGGCTTGCTGGTTGCCTCAGGAATAACCTGCAGTGTGTCTGACCATGCACAGCATCTGCAATTGTTCCATAGTGAGATGTGGGTCCTCTATGGACCCAAACATGCCCTCCCACACTGTAGCCTTCAAAACCAAAAACACAGCCCCAAAATGAGTCAGTCTCACATCCCACTTCAGTAAAGGTTTGCTGGGGAGCTGGTGATGCCCATCCATAAATGAGACAACTTCTTCAAACTCTACCTCCTGGCTTTGGTAACTTCTTGGTTTTGTCATTTCCCCCAAGCTGGACTCACTTTACTGTAACCAAAGGTGTTAGTAGCAGTAATCTGTGTTGTCCAAGCCTAATACTTCATTTGGGGGAAGACTTGTGACTGCCCGAAATCTGACCTTGGTCTGGCCTTGAGATCTGACTCAGCACTTTATTTCTAGCTCCACTTGGCTATCTGTGATAACCATGACCAAGGGATTGCTTCCTTAACATTGTTCTTATTATTTTACATTTCCTTTCCATTTCTAGTGGGCCAGCTCCCTAGGAGTTGGGTCCATCACTTCCAAATTCTGTTACTCTACTTTCCTTTATAACTTCTTTTTCTTTTTTTAAGATTTTGTTTATTTATTTGACAGACAGAGATCACAGGTAGGCAGAGAGGCAGGCAGAGAGAAAGCAGAAGGGAAGCAGGCTCCCTGCTGAGCAGACAGCCCAATGTGGGGCTCTATCCCAGTACCCTGGGATCATGACCTGAGCTGAAGACAGAGGCTTAACCCACTGAGCCATGCAGGTGCCCTTCCTTTATAACTTTTAATGTACAGAAATGACTGAGGTACAGCTGCTGGTCAGCATCATGGCTGACCTTCTGAGTACATAGGAATCAAAGGAGACTCACACCCCCACTGTCATCCCTTCTCTTTCCAAACCACATGTGTCAGTGAGTCAGTTCTTCTCAGGAACCTTGCATTTCTGATGCCATATATTCCCTTACCCCCCAACTTGGCATACTCCTATATTATTCTGATGCTGACCACTGAGTTAGCACGAGATCCCACAAGAGAAGGGCAGGGTCCCCCACATGCCTGTCCTCATATCAGTCACCAGATGAAATTTGGGGATTCCTTAAGCCACCCATATTTTTCTTGACAGACTGGCTCTATATTCAGAGGTTCCCACAGCCCCTCAGTTTCACCAATTCCCTGGAACTCATTCTTAGAACTAAGGAAAGTACTATACATCCAATTTCAGAAGATTATAAAGTACACACCTAGATTAAGACCAGAGAGGTCTTAATCTAGGTCTTCTCCTCCCCCTGAAGGTCAGTGTGGTTCAAAGTTACAACCATCTGATCTATACACGTGGTCTTTTGCTGCCTCGGGCCCCACGATGAGCCACCTCACTGGTATAATAAAGGCAACCTTATCACTTAGGGAATGCCACAGACTTCTGAAGTTCTGTGCCAGGAATCAGAGATGGAGACCGTCGAGAATAACCATCACAATGAGGTCATGTACATCAAGTTTTATTGAATTGTAAACTTTCATTATGTACAGCATACTGTATGCCAGTATCCCTCAATAAGCCAGGGAAGAAAATACCATCACTACCCAGGAAAATGTTCAAAGTGTTCTAAAAGGACAAAATGGGGTCTCACAACCCCCTGTCAGCCTTGAAATAGAATGGCTGGTTACTTTACAAGCACAGTGGGTTTCTTCAGGAATAGCAGAGGAATTGCACCTAGGGACAAGCAAGCAATATGAACCCTGGGAAAGTACAGAGAAAAAAGAAGAGGACTGCTCCCCTAACAGGAAGGAATGGATCAGGTAAGCAGGCTATTGTAGAGAAAAGCTCATTGGGGTGACCTGGGATTTCCAGTGTAGTGGCTTTTCATTGGCACAGTTGTGGCAGTCTCATCAGCTGGGCTTTTGCCAGGGGAGGAGAAAATCTTCCTTCATCTTGCTGCTGGGCTTCTTTCTCTTCCTGAAGGGCCTGCAAAGGGCTGCAAGGAGACCTCCCTCCTCTGGGCCACCAATTCCATCTCAAGTGTGGTTTCATTTATTCAGATGCCGGCTCTATTCCTGAGTCAATAACCACTTCATTTTGTAATAAATCTCAACCCTGAAGAGGCCTTTATGTTGCCTTTGTGACATTTTGGTGGATCATATAACAAGTAAAGTCTCTCAGGCTGTAATTACTTGATTTACGAGAAAGACAGGCTTGAGAATGTGGGCAAATTGTGCAGAGCTGCATGACCAGCAAATGGGGAGTTAGGCACTGAGACAAGGTCCTTTAACCCCAACTCCCATGCATCTTCTCCCATGTTTCTACCACCTGGGAGGTGGAGAAGAGTCTAAATTTCTACCTTGGATTTGGCATCAGTAATACTTTTATGCCTTGTTCCTGATCCTCCTCCTGTAGGATGCTCGCCAGCCCGGAGACTGCAGTGATCCCAGAGTCCCTGTTCTGTCAGATACCTCAGCATTAAAGGGATATTTCCCCCACTGATACTTTCCTTCTGCCCCTCCTCTGTTCCCACACCCTTTTGATGAAAGGAGCCTCAGAAAGAATCCTCCCCCTCTTAGCTGAAGACCTGGGGTTAGCTGGCCCTAGGGGCACCCCGAACCAGGCCCGGTTCTAGAGGGAATTTGAGGAAAAGGAACCTCCAGGCCAAGCTGGCCCTTTTCCATTCACCTTTTGACCAACAAGGTCTAATATGTTGCCCTAGAAAGTGCTGCCAAAAGTTGGAAATGGCCTTCCCATGTGGAAAGTCTGTCTCCAGCCCTGGTTTCTGGGCAGTGGGACAAGAAACACTCTGTCAGATGAAGAGAGATCCCCAAGGTCTTCTTAAGGGACTGAGCCTCTGGGTGGGCACTTGGCTTCCCACCTGGGAGGATGAAGGGGAGGTCACATGTTGCAAGGCCCAGGGAAATCAGTATGTGATGGGAGGATGGCCACTCATGTCCTTGGAGGTCCTACCAGATGAAACAGGTTCTTGCCTTATTCTGTACACCTTTGCAAGGGAATGAGTCAAAGTAGTTCTTTTACTAATCACAACTAGAAATTGAGGCAAATTATGCCTTGGGCCCTTTGGATCAAGACTCTTATGTGAAACACCTGCTCTTTAAATTGAAATCAATTTTCCCACAGGTGTCAGTATTTCCTGCATGTAACAAAAAGATGAGACAACTTTGTTGAAAACAACACTTTATTTCCCCCAGATCAAGCTGCTTGTCACAAGGAATCCTTCATCTCTGCATCAATTTCCCTGGGTGCTTAGGGTCCCAGGCTGTGAGTGATTGTTAAAAAATGAGTGATACCAAGAGCAAGGGATCTACGAATCCAGGAGAGCTGTTCGGTGAATTCCATGGGAGAATGGGCAGGTGGTGTCCAGAGCTGTGGACTAGACCTTAAGAGGGAGAAGACACAGAGGGACAGAAGGAAGACACAAAGAGCACACAGGCCACATGAGGGTACAGAGCGGGGACGAATTCCATGGTGCGAAGGTTGGGAGAACCAGTACAGCATCATCGCTGGAGCCCAGCCATGGCCATCAGCACAAGGATTCAGACACAGCTCAGAGAGTACACCTTCTGCTCCAGACCCAGGGCATGAAGCAAAAATCTCAGTAAAGTGGGTCCAGTGAATTTCATTGTTTCCCGTGCATACAAGAATGACCCTGACACTATCCTGTAGTCTGTTAAGTATGCAATAGCCTTCTGTCTTAGAAGACAGAAGTATGTTATAGCCTTCTATCTTTAAAAAACAACAACAAAAAAAAACATCCATGGAGCACTGTGTGTGGTGCAAAAACAATGAATACTGTTATGCTGAAAATAAATTTAAAAAATAAAAGAAATAAATAGCATACCTCATATTAAGAAAAAACAAAACAAAAAACAATGAAAAACAAGGTCCGTACTTTCCATAAAGAACACTCTGTTGTCATAAAATGCTCATCATCATCTGATCTCCCAGTAAGCTGCAATCCACAATCACAGATCAGTTTAATAAATACAACAATAGAGAAAACGTTTGAAATATTGTGACAATTACCAAAATACGACACAGACATTGCAGCAAATGCTGTCAGAAAAATGGTGCCAATATATTTGCTCCACAGAGGGTGTCAAAACCTCCGTCTTTTAATAAATGCCATATCTGGGAAGCACAATGAAGCTGAGGCTCAGTAATCCGGGGCAGGGCTCCGTTTATGCTTCTTCTAAGTGGGAGGGAGGCACGAGGCAGGTGTGACTGCTAGACTGAGAATGGCAAGGACATCTTCCCAAATGTCTACAGGGAGAAGCATCCTTCCTGTTCCGTTGTCATTCCATCTACCATGACATTCCAGGTCCTTCCCATCCTGGAAAATTGGCAAGAGCCAGTGCACAGGAGACAGGCCTGACATGGGCTAGCAGGAACAGACCACAGGGTCTGGCTGGAGACAGAAGACCCTGAGTCCCGTTCTCCCTTAAGCCAGGAGAGGGATGAGTTCAGATCAGGCTCTTGCCTGGACCGGGGAATGGAAAGGCAGGATCCTTCGGACAGTTAGGAGGCCCCTGTCTGCTCTGCTGCTCTCATTCCATCCAGCACAAATGTATGGGGTCCTGCTCGTCAGCTCTGCTTACAAGGGGGCCCCTGCTGGAATTCCTTTAGGACCTGGGTATTGACCTTCCTGTGTGAGTGTCCCTAGGGCCTGCCATGCCTGGCATGGGAGCAGAAGCCCAGGGAGAATCTGCACATGAACGATCAGATCAGGCCAGGAAACACCTCTGCAGGTGTTTAGACCATGGAGGTCACATCTTCTTTGTGTTTGGATCCTAGAACTGTGCTATCCAGGGGCAGCTGCTAGCCAGACATGCCCGCTCATGTTTAAATTAATTAAATGAAGTTGAATATTCCCATTCCTCATCACACCAGTCACAGTTTGGGTGCCCCGTAGTGCATGCTTACAACACAGAACATTTCCATCCTCACAGACAGCTCCCCTGGGCACCTGTTCTGAGCCTGGCAGAGGGGCTGCTCACGGACCCCATCTAACCCAGACTGTTTCCACCACTGTTGGGATCGCAGGTTGATCCGTGCGCAGGTGAGAGCTATCGTGATCCCATGGAGACAGGGAAGTGTCATATGAAGGGGCATCCTTCCTCTCCCTGAGGGTTAGCAGCTGTGCTCAAGGTCTTGTTGAAGGGCTCTGACTCCAGGGAGCCCAAGGCAGATCTGAGGGTCTGGAGGAAGAGCAGGTGATGCTGGGTGAGCCAGCCTGGCCTCTGCTGGAGTAGCAGGAACGAGGGAGCCCCTCTCTCTAATAACCTGCTGCTCGTACTTATTTCTCTAATGACTGGAGTGTGGACAGAAGGTACAATTCGAGCAGCAAAGACTAAGACACCCCAGGTTGTAGTGCTCTCAGCCACATCCCATGTGAGAAGGTTCAGGAAGCAGTCAGGTTACACCCGTGGCATGGAGACTGAGAAAGGAGCTAGGAAATCAGTAAAAGGAAATGGCCCAGGGTCCCTGGGTGGCTCAGATGGTTAAGCCTCTGCTTTCAGCTCAGGTCACGATCCCAGTGTCCTGGGATCGAGTCTTGCATCGGGCTCCCTGCCTCAAGATAACCCAGGCAGATGAGACATCTACTTCCTTCTTTAAAATGTTCAGCCAGACCCACTCTCTGTGGAAAAACGTGTAGACTGGAGTTTCCTAATAATAAATGACCTTGAGTGCTTGGGTTCTTAATCTTCTTTGCTTGCATAGACATGTTATGTAGCTACTACATGTCATCCCTCTACTAGGAAATGACACACAATATAACAATAAGTGACTCTTGGCCCCGACCTTCTGATATTTGAGATGCTAATGAGAATAAAAAACTCCATTGGTCATTCAGCCTTGACCTGAGCTGGTGAATTGAACCAGATCGTGCGTGGGTGTCCAATACTGTAGCCACCGACCACCTGTGGCCATCGAGCACCTGGAGTTCAGCTCCTCTGAGTTGAGATGTGCTCTGAGGATAAAATGCACACTGGATTCTGAAACCGGAAGAAGGAAGAGGAGTTAAATTATCTTATTGAGATCTTTAAAACAATACTCATTAATGTAAATACATGTGGAAGGGATACATCATTTTATCTTTCCTATCTCATCTCTGGGCTAGGGCACTTACAGGCTGTAATAACTCTCAAGTGTGACTCAAGTGCCTATGATCAGTGCAGGCACAGGACTGTGCCTGGATTGCCCAATTGTCTGTCACACTCATGCCCAGCACAAGCCAGACCCATGGAAACCACCTCCATGCTAGCTGGTTTGGCTCACTGGTCAACTGAGGGACTAGGGAGCATGGCAGTAAACCCATCATCATTGCTCCACTGTTCCCATTTCACAGAACAATCTGGTTGTTGGAGGTGAGAGGAGAAAGGAAATAGGAATTTAGTGATTTAGGGAGGGATAAGGGAGCATAACAGGATGGAACAGAGGAGGGGAGGAAATCATGTTGACAGAAAGTCATGGGCAGTCCCATGGCTGTCTCTTGAAAGAATGGGATGACAGGCATTGCTTCTAGGTCTTCGTTATGATATCTGAGCGCTGGGAAGGGCCAGAGACCCTGGATGCCTTCCTTGTCAGTGGGGTAAAGGGATCACTGTTCCAGGGCTGGTGAGGTGGGGGGACTGCAGAGCTGAGGACAGAAATTGAGTTCGGGTCAGGGACATGATCCCAGAAATAGTGACCTGAGTCCTCACCTCACCCTGAGTGTCCCCTTTCCCTTCCCAGGGCAAGGCTATGTCTGTTACCATAGCTCTGCCCAGAGAAGACTGCTTCGCAGACTGCAAAGACTCAGAACCATATATCCACAATCTGTATGCCATTATTTTCTCTTTCATTCCTTTATACTATTTCTTTTCTTTCTCTTTCTTTTCTTTTGGCAATGATTTATTTTCTACTGGGAGATCATTTGATGGGGTCGGGGGCAGAAGAAGAGGGAGAGAGAATCCCAAGCAGATTGCCTGCTGAGTGCAGAGCCTGACAGGGGACTCAATTCCAGGACCCTGCGACATACGCCTGAACTAAAATCAGGACTCACACACTTCACCAGCTGAAGAAACTAGGCACCCTCTCCTCTCTCTTATCCATAAGCTCCTTTTTATAACTTTGCTTACTTTCCTCTTTCCCGCTTTTTATGATTCTCATCCTGTAGGACCTGGGCTTATGCAGGCACTCGATGTTCTCAGATCTTCAAATCTATAGTCTCTGTCCTCAGCCCTGCTCAACAAGTTCCTCAGCATTTTCCTGGTTTTGGTCCCCAGTCTGCATGAAAAAGTGAGTGCACAAATCTGCCATAGGCAGATGGTACATTAAGATGGGTTTCTGACCACAACCAATCCAGGACCCAATTCTTGGTGTCAGCAGAGCAAGCAGGCCTACTATGTATGTCAGACTTGGAAGGATGTTGGCTGCTGTATCTAGAAAATGGCCAGGAATCTGCACCAGATCCCACCGAACAACTGGCCCCCACACAGCAATAATTTCATCTGAGAGCTTCCCTAACTCTTGTCCCACTCTCCACCTAGGACTGTCAGACCAGAAAACAACCAAGTATGGGCCAAACCCTAACAACCACATAGGATGCCTCACTTCTAGACAGCTCACTGAGGCTCTCTGTGCCAATAGGCTCCCATCAGGGCGTAGCTGAGGCCTTTCTTTTTCCCCACCAGCATGACTTCTCACTCTTCTGCTTGATGTTGAGTCTCTGCCAAATGCATGTAATGATGGCATGACCTCCCTGCTCTAGCAAGCTCTAGATGTTCTTTGCCTGTTGTCATTTGGTTGGCCTTTCTTTACTGGACAGGTCATCCCACAGGCACTGCCAAGTCCCTGTATGAGCTGCCTGCTGCTTCAAAAGCCCAGCTTTCCAGCCAGTGTGGTGCCCACAAGACCCTTGGGCCTTGCTGCCTGCAGCTTGTCGAGTCTTTGAGGATCTGGTGTGTGAGCATTGCATCTGAAATTTGCTGTCTTTCACTGAGTTCCTAGGCTTTTGATACACAGGCTGGCACCTGGGCCCTGTTTTGGGGTCCCATTTTTTTGGCCTCCTTGGTGGAATCAGACCATTCCTTCTTGTGCCCTTATGCTGTCTTTTTTCTTTGAGTGTTGTGTTGTGCGGTGTACAAATGCTGTGTGTCATAAGAAGAAGAATCAGAGTATGGAACTATGTATAGGCACTTGTGAATCTTGTCTGAGCCAGCCTCACAGACCAGGGAACTGATGATCTCAGCAGATTGTCATCCACCTGGATGAACTGAGCTGAAGGTCCCCAATCAAACCAGCTGAAGTTCTCCCACTAAGCCAATGTTGGATCCTAGGAGAATCCTCTCTAGTTTTCCACTGACTGGAGAGTCCATATAGATGGACCATGTTTAGAGGTGGCCACCTGCCATTTTGGGGGCTCAAGGTATGAGATATAAAATTGTTCTATTTTGACCAACCATCACCACTTCTCTTCAGAATCCTCTAAACGTAAACTCTCTCTTCTCCCAGAAAACAAAAATGTCTGCTTCCTGTATGTACTTTCCTCACAATCTCAATTCTTATTCCCCACAACTTTGCCAATGATGATTTGGGTCTTCAGGGCCCACTTTGGACAATCTGATTTGACAAAAGAGAAGCAGGCATGTAACACACAAGATATTGGGTCAAGGCTCCCATCTAATTCTTTGTTCATTTTGTATACGCTTAGTTAAAATACTACTTCTCATTTCCCATAAACAGCTTGCTGTCATTCACCCAGAATGACCACTTTACTCCTTTTTTATTATAATCACTATACTAACTATTATCCTTGTTAAGTCAGAACATAGCCTATGCCACTCCTCTCTGTGCTTCTGACTGCAGGATGTGCCATACATCCCTGGACCCCATGGCAAATCCTTCTGGGAAATTCAGATTTCAACAAATGAAAGGAATCACCAAGACTGGAAATTCCAACTCCTGGGTGAGCTCCAAAAGGCGGCAACTTTTGATTGTTCAGGCACACGACTTGGAGGATTTACTATTTATGCCACAAATTAGAACAATGTTCCCTATTGGAAACTGCATAAATAAGAAAGCCTGTAAGAAACCTATCTCTAATTTTGGGGAAATTGACTCATAATACAATTTATGTCCCACATGGAATATGGATCCGTCTGAGCCTATTGTTGGCATAGTGATTTTCGTGCCATTGCCATAGATTTCTAGTTGGCAGGAGGTAGTGGTATTTGTGTTACTGTTTATACCTTTTGTGCTTGGTCCATAAAGTAAGACAGGTAGAACAGTCTCTGAAAGGCCTTAAGGAAGAAGCTGTTTGGCATTAAGGTTGAACCTCATGGCTTAGGGGATTAGTTCTCTTGGACTGGGTTGGGCAAGAGAGGTTCCTGTTTGGAAGCACCCTATATAGACTCTTAACATGTTCTTGTTTGTTTTGTTTGTCTTCATAGTAGTCATAGTGCTGGTCCACTGCATTCTGGCCAGAGTCTTACAAGCATCTATACAGATGTTCTGTCATCACATGCATGGTCAAGAAGATCTTCCAGGGATGCCTGGGTGGCTCAATTGGTTAAGCAGCTGCCTTCGGCTCAGGTCATGATCCCAGCATCCTGGGATCGAGTCCCACATCGGGCTCCTTGCTCCGCAGGGAACCTGCTTCTCCCTCTGCCTCTGCCTTCCACTCTGTCTGCCTGTGCTCGCTGTCACTCTCTCTCTCTCTCTGACAAATAAATAAATAAAATCTTTAAAAAAAAAAAGAAGAAGAAGAAGAAGAAGATCTTCCAATACAGTTTCCTATGAAGATAACTAGACCATGTCCAGCAGTGAAGTGTGGGATCTCTGGTCTTCTCTGACTGGGCCAACCTCTCCCAAGTGAGATAAGGCCCAAAATGGAGACAGACATGTGGAAGACACGAACAGGCAGTGCCAGACCGTACATAACAATAGGTCTCTGGAGGTGCCTGGGTGGTTCAGTAGGTTAAGCCTCTGCCTTCAGCTCAGGTTATGATCTCAGTGTGCTGGGATCAAGCCCCGCATTGGGCTCTCTGCTCAGTGAGGAGCCTGCTTCCCTCTCTCTCTGCCTGCCTCTTTGCCTACTTGTGATCTCTCCGATAAATTAATAAAATCTTAAAAAAAAAAATCTCTGGCCTGAAGGGTATAGCCCAGGAAATCAACCCATTATCTACAGTTTTCTCCTTGGAAGGCATGTCCTTGGAAGACCTCCATCTGGGGCATCCGGCCTAGAAAGCGAACCAATAACCTCTGTAGCAATTGTCCCCAAATGACCAGGACATGGTTTGGAACTGAGTCTGTGCCTGATTTCTTACCCTATATGCACCTGAGGCCCAGCAGATACAATAGCCCTGACAAAGACATGGGATGCCATGCTTCTAGACCACTGGCTACAGCTTCCTTATGACTAGAGGCTCTAATTGGGGCATCCCTGAGGCCTTTCCTTCTGGCTGTACAATGTTTTCCTACTCCTTTGCTGCCTTTGAATCTCTGCCCAAATGCAAGTGATAGTGGCTGACTCCCCAGGCATGGAGCTGGCCTAAGTCAGGTGTACTAGGCCCACCCTGCTCTAAGGGAACCCTGCGAAGTCTGGTTCTGGACCAGGTACTACCCACACTGGTGTTTTCCTGACTTGGGTGGCTCTGAACATGCACAATTCCCCCTCTCTTTCAACTTTCAAGATTGCTCCAGCAAGGGTCTGCTTCCAGAAGCTCCCTTGCCTTTTTCTTCAGCTTTAGAAATATGAAGACTGATGTGTGACACAACCATGTGGAGTTGCTGAATAAGATTCTGGACATCTGGGGCATAGTGTGGGCAAAAATTTTAGATTTGAAGTGGGGCCATGGTAATTCCAAAAGTTTGGAACTGATGAGCATAGAGTTTTCCTGAATGCAAAAGAAAATAGGAAAATAGGTCTGAGTATCCTGGGGAGGGTATGGAAGGGTATGTGGGTATGGAAGGGGCCCTCAAGAGGAGATGGAACAAGTCCCCTGCCCTGTAAGGTTATAATGAAGGAGAAAGTCCATAGATACATAATCTGGGGATGCTTTGCAATGAAAGAGTGGGAAATTTGCCCAGTCAGAGTCAGTGCAGCCCCTGTTCACTCTCAGCCAGGCCTTAGTCTAAGCTGTTTGTACACTTGCTCAGATCAACAAGCGGTAAGACACTGAAGGTCACAGCTTTAATTTATTAAGCCACCAAAGCACCAATGCAGGTGGCCATTTTCCCACTGTGTGCACAGTAACTGGTCAGCCAGGGTTGGTCAGTAAAAGGAATCTAATTCTTGGCAGAGTCATCCTGTAACAGTCGTTTTTGGAATGTCCCATGTTCTCAGTGGTTGAGCAGTTGAGCAGACCACTCACTGGCCACTAAGTATGGTCAGCTGGTCCCTAGGAAGGCTCCATTTGAGATAGCTGGTCATGTGAACTCTGAGGGAGGATGGCCATAGTGGGTTTTTTCCACTGGCACTTCAGAGGGGCTTCCCTTGGAGGTAACTGTCTTGGGGTTTGGCCTATGGGTGGAAACCTAGAGGTGGGAAGCTGAGTGAGCATGTGGACTTTTCTGTTGGCTCAGGCACCTCCTGCAGCAGGAGTGTCCAAGAAAGAGACTTGGTTATGGGCAACAGGACATGATCTCAGGTACCCCAGGAAGGTGTCTCGTGTTCAGGGATCTCTCCCCCCAGGGAACCAACTCTATTCCTGTCCTGGATCCATCCTCATCTGTATGGTACCTCCTGGCATGTCAATTTATCTCTGTACATTTCAGGGCCCTCACTCTAGAATATGGCTTACAACCCCTTTCTGTCCCCCACACCTCAAAATGGCCCACCTGGGGATTACAGGAGATGGTCAAAGGTATCATCCACAAGCTGTGAAACATCATTCCCATGTGAAAGCTAAGAGGGAGCTTCCTTCCTCCCTGCTGTGGAGCCGTCCAAATCCCCTCTCTGGATTCAACCACTACCAAGTGTCTACTTCTTGCAGTCACTCAGGGATTCAACACTAGGGCAATTAGGAAACACCAGTCATCTATTTTTTCTTAAGGCTTTCCTTGTGTTTAATTATGTTTAGCCTCATAATATCATACTGATAAGTAGGCCATATTCACATTTCAACATCTCAGGGAAATTAGACACAGAGGGGTCTACGTAACATTCTGAATACTGATGGCTTCTAAATGGAGTTGGACCCCAGGCCATCAGTCATGCATACTGCCCATTGCTGCATTTCTCCAATACCTCCATCAAATGAAGGTATGTGCCCACAGTACCTATCTGTCTGGTGTTCTTAGTGCACCCCCAACTGCAAAAGCTCCACAAGCCCAACTTGGATTCAGGAGGCTCTACTGAACAGGCAGCAGGTGAATAATGGGATGAAAGGATTGAACTAGGAATAGGTTATCACCCATTTCCCTGGGTTCTTCTGCCAGCAAGATGTCCACAGCTCTCTCTATTATGATGCATTTCCCAGGATCTTGCTTCAAGTATTAAGAAGAAATGTGCACCCGAGGTGAAGAATATCAACTGGCCTGAAGCAGTGATTCGGGAAACATCACATCTGGCCAAACAAGGGGAGGCTCCCTATGGATGGCCCACTTGAAGGTACTGTGGAAACACACTCTTTAGGTTCATTTCAGAATAATGAGTCTATTTTAATCAGTGACCCATATTTAAGACAAAACTATGAGATGTTCAGCCACATTCCTCTCTCCTGTATGCAAGGGTAGATGATCCAGTCAATCAGTAGTGCCTCTAACTCTAGACATCAAGATACACCAACTCCAGAATGGGCTCCTGTTGAACAGTAAACAACATCTCTAGTCAACGTGTGGACCGTTAGTTGTTTTTTTCCTCTTTTGTCTACATTCTTTGTTTTTCTTATGTTCAGTTAGCCACCATAGAGTACATCATTAGTTCTTGATGCAGCGTTCAAAAACTCATTGTTTGCTTAGAACACCCAGTGCTCATCACCCCATGTGTCCCCCTTAATACCCATCACCCCGATCCCCCCTCTGCTTCCCTCCCTCACCCTTCTGTAACCCTCAGTTTTTTGCAGGAATCCAGAGTCTCTCATGGCTTGTCTTCCTCTCTGATTTTTTCCCATTCAGTTTTCTCTCCCTGCCCCTATGGTCCTCTGCACTATTCCTTCCTTTAGATTTGAAGTGGGGCCATGGTAATTCCACTAACTTCCACAAGTCAGTGAAGCCATATGATAATTGTCTTTCTCTGCTTGACTGATTTTTGAACTTTGGCTGAAAGACATCTCTCCCCGATAGAGTGTTTCCAGATTTTAAAAAATGAATGGGCATTATTTTAGAACAGGAGGTTTAGATGAATGTAAGAGTTGAACATATAATACAGAAAGTTCCCAGGTCCCACACCCACCTCCAGATTCCTCCATTAATAACATCTTACTTGCTTGCGGTACATTTGTTATAATCAGCAAAACAGAATATTTCCCTCCTGCCCTGCTTTTCATTCCAAACCCTTTTGATTAAAGGAGGCTGAGGTAGAATCTTCCCCCTCATAACTGGAGACCTGGGGCTGGTGGCCCCTAGTGCAAACTCATGTCACACCCAGCTGCAGAAGGACCAAGAAGGAGGGACCTCCAGTGGATTCCATGGGATTTCCGTCCAACTTTGACTCACTAGGGTCTCATATTTTGCTTCAGAAAATGTGGCCAAAATTAGGAAATGGCCTGCTCATGTGGAAAGTTGGTTTCCTGTCACTTGTGTTAGCTGCGGTTTCTGTGTCTTAGGAAAAGAAACACCCTGTCAGATAGACAGTGAGCCCCAAGGTTTTCAGGGGCTGAGCCTTAGGGTGGGCACTTGGCTTCCCACCTAGGTGGATGAAGGAAGGGGAGGTGCTGTATTGCCAGGCCCAGAGAAACTCAGTATGTGACAGAGGGATCACGACTCATGTCGCTGGCGGACCTACCAGATGAAAAAGACTCTTGGCTCTTGTTCTTTCTTTTATTGATGTGTTGTATCACATTGACTGATTTGCGGATGTTGAACCAACCTTGCAGCCCTGGAATAAATCCCACTTGGTCGTGGTGAATAATCTTTTTAATGTACTGTTGAATCCTATTGGCTAGTATTTTGTTGAGTATTTTCGCATCTGTGTTCACCATATGATACTCTCAATAGATGCTGAAAAAGCATTTGACAAAGTACAGCATCCCTTCCTGATCAAAACTCTTCAAAGTGTAGGGATAGAGGGCACATACCTCAATATCATCAAAGCCATCTATGAAAAACCCACCGCAAATATCATTCTCAATGGAGAAAAACTGAAAGCTTTTCTGCTAAGGTCAGGAACACGGCAAGGATGTCCATTATCACCACTGCTATTCAACATAGTACTAGAGGTCCTAGCCTCAGCAATCAGACAACAAAAGGAAATTAAAGGCATCCAAATCGGCAAAGAAGAAGTCAAATTATCACTCTTCGCAGATGATATGATACTATATGTGGAAAACCCAAAAGACTCCACTCCAAGACTGCTAGAACTTATACAGGAATTCAGTAAAGTGTCAGGATTTAAAATCAATGCACAGAAATCAGTTGCATTTCTCTACACCAACAGCAAGACAGAAGAAAGGGAAATTAAGGAGTCAATCCCATTTACAATTGCACCCAAAACCATAAGATACCTAGGAATAAACCTAACCAAAGAGACACAGAATCTATACTCAGAAAACTATAAAGTACTCATGAAAGAAATTGAGGAAGACACAAAGAAATGGAAAAATGTTCCATGCTCCTGGATTGGAAGAAAAAATATTGTGAAAATGTCTATGCTACCTAAAGCAATCTATACATTTAATGCAATTCCTATCAAAGTACCATCCATCTTTTTCAAAGAAATGGAACAAATAATTCTAAAATTTATATGGAACCAGAAAAGACCTCGAATAGCCAAAGGGATATGGAAAAAGAAAGCCAAAGTTGGTGGCATCACAATTCCGGACTTTAAGCTCTATTACAAAGCTGTCATCATCAAGACAGCATGGTACTGGCACAAAAACAGACACATAGATCAATGGAACAGAATAGAGAGCCCAGAAATAGACCCTCAACTCTATGGTCAACTAATCTTCAACAAAGCAGGAAAGAATGTCCAATGGAAAAAAGACAGCCTCTTCAATAAATGGTGCTGGGAAAATTGGACAGCCACATGCAGAAAAATGAAATTGGACCATTTCCTTACACCACACACGAAAATAGACTCAAAATGGATGAAGGACCTCAATGTGAGAAAGGAATCCGTCAAAATCCTTGAGGAGAACACAGGCAGCAACCTCTTCGACCTCAGCTGCAGCAACATCTTCCTAGGAACAACACCAAAGGCAAGGGAAGCAAGGGCAAAAATGAACTATTGGGATTTGATCAAGATCAAAAGCTTTTGCACAGCAAAGGAAACAGTTAACAAAATCAAAAGACAACTGACAGAATGGGAGAAGATATTTGCAAACGACATATCAGATAAAGGACTAGTGTCCAGAATCTATAAAGAACTTAGCAAACTCAACACCCAAAGAACAAATAATCCAATCAAGAAATGGGCAGAGGACATGAACAGACATTTCTGCAAAGAAGACATCCAGATGGCCAACAGACACATGAAAAAGTGCTCCATATCACTCGGCATCAGGGAAATACAAATCAAAACCACAATGCGATATCACCTCACACCAGTCAGAATGGCTAAAATCAACAAGTCAGGAAATGACAGATGCTGGCGAGGATGCAGAGAAAGGGGAACCCTCCTACACTGTTGGTGGGAATGCAAGCTGGTGCAACCTCTCTGGAAAACAGCATGGAGGTTCCTCAAAATGTTGAAAATAGAACTGCCCTATGACCCAGCAATTGCACTATTGGGTATTTACCCTAAAGATACAAACGTAGTGATCCAAAGGGGCACGTGTACCCGAATGTTTATAGCAGCAATGTCCACAATAGCCAAACTATGAAAAGAACCTAGATGTCCATCAACAGATGAATGGATCAAGAAGATGTGGTATATATACACAATGGAATACTATGCAGCCATCAAAAGAAATGAAATCTTGCCATTTGCGACAACATGGATGGAACTAGAGCGTATCATGCTTAGCGAAATAAGTCAAGTGGAGAAAGACAACTATCATATGATCTCCCTGATATGAGGAAGTGGTGATGCAACATGGGGGCTTAAGTGGGTAGGAGAAGAATCAATGAAACAAGATGGGATTGGGAGGGAGACAAACCATAAGTGACTCTTAATCTCCCAAAACAAACTGAGGGTTGCTGGGGGGAGGGGGTTTGGGAGAAGGGGGTGGGATTATGGACATTGGGGAGGGTATGTGCTTTGGTGAGTGCTGTGAAGTGTGTAAACCTGGTGATTCACAGACCTGTACCCCTGGGGATAAAAATATATGTTTATAAAAAATAAAAAATTATATTAAAAAAAAAGACTCGGCTATTCTCTAGCCTTTGAAAGCAAACAAGTCAAGATAGTATTTTAGTAATCACAATTTAGCAAGTGAGGCAAAGTATGATCTGAGGAGTCATTTGAATCATGACTCTTCCATGAAGCACAGGCTTTTTTGTGTGTGTGAGAGATGATGTTTCATTGTATTTTTTATTTATAATTCCCAGTGATGAGTGATGTGGAGCATCTTTTCATGTATCTGTTCTCCATCTGAAAGTCTTCTTTGAGAAAAATATTTGTTTAGGTCTTTTGCTCATTTTGAAAATGGATTATTTATAGTGCGGTATTGACTTTGATACGTTCTTTATAGATTCTGGACACTAACCCTTATCAGATACATCATTGTGAATATCTCCTCCCATTGCATAGGTTGTCTCTTAGGTTTAGTGACTGTTTACCATACCAAAGCTTTTAATCTTGGTGGTGTCCTAATAATTTATTTTTGCCTTTGTTTCCTTTGACATATCTTATAAGAAGTTGCCATGGTCAATGTCAAAGAGGTTATTGCTGTGTTCCCTTCTAGGATTTTGATGGTTTCCTATCTCACACCTAGGTCTTTCATCCATTTAAAATGTACTTTTATGTATGGCATAAGACAGTGGTCCACTTTCATTCTTTTGTATGTTGCAGTCTAGTTTTCCTAACACCATTTATTGAAGAGACTATTTTTTTCCTTTGGATATTCTTTCCAGCTTTGTCAAAGACTAGTTTACGATATTTTGTTGGGGTCATTTCTGAGTTTTGTTCTGTTCCATTGATCTAAGTGTCTATTTTTGTGCCAGTACCATCCTGTCTTGATGACTAAAGCTTAGTAATAAACTTGAAGTCCAGAACTCTGAAGTCTCTAGCTTTGCTTTTGCTTTTTCAAGATTGCTTTGGTTTTTGGGGTCTCTTGTATTTCTTTCTTTTTTCTTTTAGTTTTCTTTATATATATATATACAGATATATATATATATATATATATATATATATATATCTGTATATATACATGTATATATATATATCTTCTCGGCATAACAGTATGCATTGTTTTTGCACCACACCCAGTGCTCCACGCAAACCGTGCCCTCTATAATACCCACCACCTGGTTTCCCCAGCCACCTACCACCCGCCCCAGCCCTTCAAAACCCTCAAATTGTTTTTCAGAGTCCATAGTCTCTCATGGTTCCTCTCCCCCTCCGATTTCCCCCAACTCCCTTCTCCTCTCCATCTCCCCATGTCCTCCATGTTATTTCTTATGTTCCACAAATGAGTGAAACCATATGATAATTGACTCTCCCTGCTTGACTTGTTTCACTCAGCATAGTCTCTTCCACTCCCATCCATGCTGATACAAAAGTTGGGCATTCATCCCTTCTGATGGAGGCATAATACTCCATAGTGTATATGGACCACATCTTCCCTATCTATTCATCCATTGAAGGGCATCTTGTTTCTTTCCACAGTTTGGCAACCATGGCCATTGCTGCTATGAACATTTGGGGTACAGATGGCCCTTCTTTTCACTACATCTATATCTTTGGGGTAAATACCCAGTAGGGCAATTGCAGGCATAAGGAAGCTCTATTTTTAATTTCTTAAGGAATCTCCACACTGTTCTCCAAAGAGGAGAACTTGCATTCCCACTAACAGTGTAAGAGGGTTCCCCTTTCTCCACATCCTCTCCAACACACGTTGTTTACTGTCTTGTTAATTTTGTCCATTCTAACTGGTGTAAGGTGATATTTCAATATGGTTTTAATTTGAATCTCCCTGATGGCCAGTGATAATAAACCTTCTTTCATGTGTCTGATAGCCATTTGTATGTCTTCATTGGGTAAGTGTCTCTTCATGTCTTCTGCCCTTTTTTTTTAAAGATTTTATTTATTTATTTGACAGAGAAATCACAAGCAGGCAGAGAGGCAGGCAGAGAGAGAGAGGAGGAAGCAGGCTCCCCGCCAAGCAGAGAGCCCAATGCTGAACTCTATCCCAGGACCCTGAGACCATAACCTGAGCCAAAGGCAGAGACTGAACCCACGGAGCCACCCAGGCGCCCCTTCTGCCCATTTTTTTATATGATTGTCTGTTTTGTGTGTGATGAGTTTGAGAAGTTCTTTATAGATCCTGGATATCAGCCTTTTGTCTACTATCCTTTGCGAATATCTTCTCCCATTCTTTGGGTTGCCTCTTTGTTTTGTCGACTGTTTCCTTTGCTGTGAAGAAGTTTTGAATCTTGATGAAGTCCCCCAAATTTATTTTTTTTTATTCTTCTATATATTTTTATTTTTATTTTTTATAAACATATAATATATTTTTATCCCCAGGGGTACAGGTCTGTGAATCTCCAGGTTTACACACTTCACAGCACTCACCATAGCACATACCCTCCCCAATGTCCATAACCCCACCCCCCTTCTCCCAACCACCCTCCCCCAAGCAACCCTCAGTTTGTTTTATGAGATTAAGAGTCACTTATGGTTTGTCTCCCTCCCAATCCCATCTTGTTTCATTTATTCTTCTCCTACGCCCTTAACACCCCATGTAGCATCTCCACTTCCTCCAAATTGATTTTTGATTTTGTTTCCTTTGCCTTTGGAGACATATCTTTTTAAAAAAATTTTTTTAATTTGGGCGCCTGGGTGGCTCAGTGGGTTAAGCCGCTGCCTTTGGCTCAGGTCATGATCTCAGGGTCCTGGGATTGAGTCCCACATTGGGCTCTCTGCTCAGCAGGGAGCCTGCTTCCCTCTCTCTCTCTCTCTGCCTGCCTCTCTGCCTACTTGTGATCTCTGTCTGTCAAATAAATAAATAAAACCTTTAAAAAAATAAAATAAAATAAATTTTTTTAATTTCTTTTCAGCATAACAGTATTCATTGTTTTTGCACCACACCCAGTGCTCCATGCAACCCTTGCCCTCTCTAATACCCACCACCTGGTTCCCCCAACCTCCCACCCCCCGGGCCTACAAAACCCTCAGATTGTTTTTCAGAGTCCATGGTCTCTCATAGTTCACTTCCCCTTCCAATTTCCCCCAACTCCCTTCTCCTCTCCATCTCCTCATGTCTTCCATCCTATTTGTTATGCTCCACAAATAAGTGAAACCATATGACAATTGACTCTCTCTGCCTGACTTATTTCAGTCCATGTTGCTACAAAAGTTGGGTATTCATCCTTTCTGATGGAGGCATAATACCCCATAGCGTATATGGACTACATCTTCCTTATCCATTCATCCATTGAAGGGCATCTTGGTTCTTTCCACAGTTTGGTGACTGTGGCCATTGCTGCTATAAAGATTGGGGTACAGATGGCCCTTCTTTTCACGACATCTGTATCTTTGGGGTAAATACCCAATAGGGTGATTGCAGGGTCATAGGGAAGCTCTATTTTTAATTTCTTGAGGAATCTCAACACTGTTCTCCAAAGAGGCTGCACCAACTTACATTCCCACCAACAGTGGAAGACGGTTCCCCTTTCTCCACATCCTCTCCAACATTTGTTTTCTGTCTTGCTAATTTTGGCCATTCTAACTGGTGTAAGGTGGTATCTCAATGTGGTTTTAATTTGAATCTCCCTGAGGGCTAGTGATGATGAACATTTTTTTCATGTGTCTGATAGCCATTTGTATGTCTTCACTGGAGAAGTGTCAGTTCATATCTTCTGCCCATTTTTTTAACATGATTGTCTGTTTTGTGTGTGTTGAGTTTGAGGAGTTCTTTATAGATCCTGGATATCAACCTTTTGTCTCTACTGTCATTTGCAAATATCTTCTCCCATTCTGTGGGTGGCCTCTTTGTTTTGTTGACTTTTTCCTTTGCTGTGCAGAAGCTTTTGATCTTGATGAAGTCCCAAAAGTTCATCTTCGCTTTTGTTTCTTTTGCCTTTGGAGACATATCTTGGAAGAAGTTGCTCTGGATGATATCGAAAAGGTTACTGCCTATGTTCTCCTCTAGGATTCTGATGGATTCCTGTCTCACGTTGAGGTCTTTTATCCATTTTGAGTTTATCTTTGTGTACGGTAAGAGAATGGTGGAGTTCCATTCTTCTACATATATCTGTCCAATTTTCTTAGCACCACTGATTGAAGAGACTGTCTTTTTTCCACTGTATATTTTTCCTGCTTTGTCAAAGATTATTTGGCCATAGAGTTGAGGGTCCATATCTGGGCCCTCTACCTGTTCTGCTGGTTTATGTGTCTGTTTTTATGACAGTTCCATGCTGTCTTGGTGATCACAGCTTTGTAATAAAGCTTGAAATCAGGTAACGTGATGCCCTCTGTTTTGTTTTTCTTTTTCAACATTTCCTTAGCAATTCAGGGTCTCTTCTGATTCCATACAAATTTTAGGATTATTTGCTCCAGCTCTTTGAAGAATACCGGTGGAATTTTGATCGGAATGGCATTAAAAGTATAGATTGCTCTAGGCAGTATAGACATTTTAACAATGTTTATTCTTCTGATCCAAGAGCATGGAATGGTCTTCCATCTTTTTGTGTCTTCTTCAATTTCTTTCATGGGTATTCTGTAGTTCCTCAAGTACAGATCCTTTACCTCTTTTTTTAGGTTTATTCCCAGGTATCTTATGGTTCTTGGTGCTATAGTAAATGGAATCGATTCTCTAATTTCCCTTTCTGTATTTTCATTGTTAGTGTATAAGAAAGCCACTGATTTCTGTACATTGACTTTGTATCCTGCCACATAACTGAATTGCTGTATGAGTTCTAGTAGTTTGGGAGTGGATTCGTTGGGTTTTTCTTAAAAGGTATTATGTCACCTGCGAAGAGAGAGAGTTTGGCTTTTTGATTGCCAATTTGAATACCTTTTATTTCTCTCTTGTCTGATTGCTGTTGCTAGAACTTCTAATACTATGTTGAACAAGAGTGGTAAGAGTGGGCATCCTTGTTGTGTTCCTGATCCCAAAGGGAAGGCTGTCAGCTTTTTCCCATTGAGGATGATATTCACTATGGGTTTCTCATAGATGGATTTTATCAAGTTGAGGAATGTTCCCTCTATCTCCATACTTTGAAGCGTTTTAATCAGGAACGAATGCTAGAATTTGTCAAATGCTTTTTTTGCATCGGTTGAGAGGACCTTGTGGTTCTTCTCTCTTTTCTCATTGATTTGTTCTATCACATTGATTTGGGAATGTTGAACCATCCTTGCAACCCAGGGATGAATCCCACCTGGTCATGGTGGATCATCTTTGTAATATGCTATTAGATCCTATTAGCGAGGATCTTGTTGAGAATCATTGCATCCATATTGGTCTGAAATTCTCCTTTTTGGTGGGGTCTTTGCCTCATTTGGGGATCACTATAATGCTGACTTAATAAAAAGAGTCTTGAAGTTTTCCTTCTGCTTTAATGTTTTGAAACAGCTTCAGGAGAATAGGTGTTATTTTTTCTTTGTAAGTTTGGTAGAATTCCCCAGGCAATCCGTCCTGACCTGGGCTCTTGTTTTGGGGGAGGTTTTTGATTACTGCTTCAATCTCATTACTAGGTATTGGTCTATTCAGGTTGTCAATTTCTTCCTGGTTCAATTTTGAAAGTTTATGGTTTTCCAGGAGTGCATCCATTTCATCTAGGTTGCTTAACTTATTGGCATATAACTGTTGGTAATAATTTCTGATGATTGTTTCTATTTCCTTGGCATTATTTGTGATCTCTCCCTTCATATTCATAATTTTATTAATTTGGGCCTTCTGTCTTTTCTTTTGGATTAGTTTGGCCAATGGTTTCTCGATTTTATTCTTTCAAAACAACAGCTTCTGGGTTCATTGATGTGTTCTACTGTATCTCTAGTTTCTATCTCATTGATCTCTGCTCTAATCTTGATGATTTCCCTTCTTGTGTGTGGAGTTGGCTTAATTTGTTGTTGATTCTCCAGCTCTTTAAGGTGTAGAGACAGCTGGTGTATTCTGGATACAGTGGCCTCCACTGCCCATGGCCTTGGAGGAAGGGATGACGGTCAAGGCCAGTGCCACAAGGGAAGGATGTAATGCAAACATTTCCTGGGAAAGTAAACCCCGCCTTCTCTAGCCCTGAGTTTTCTAGGCTGAGTCCCCCATTGGCTCCAAAGCTGGGCAGAGGAGGCTGTAGACACCCAAGGGGTCGCCCTGTGCCTGACTCCAGGAGGAGCAAGTCACATAGTGTTCTTTGTGGAAAGTGTCCCTGGAGGGTTCACCAGTCAGGTGTGGCCCTCTGAAGGTGAACAGGGGCAGCTCAGCCAATCCATGTGGGGAGATAACACGGGTTGGACTTGATGTTGTCCAGCTCAGGCTCCTGAAGAAAGCGAGGAGGACAGAGGCCCTGGGAGTTCCTCCCATGCCAATAGGGTGGCGCAGCTGGCCCACCATGTGTCCCTGAGGGCATATGGCATCCCGGACTCAAGTCAACAAGGTAGCATCCAACCCCAGCTGGGAGAGGCCCAAGTCCCCGGGGGCCCCTCAGCCTCTGCGGAGACCCATGGACAGCCAGGCTCACCTCATGTCACCATGTCACAGGTTCTATATATTTTCATACATACAGGATAACCAAACAAATCACAAGAATGTGAAGGAAATTGAGTGCAGTGCTCATTTGGAATATGTTAAAGAGTTAGGATTAGAAATTGTGCACAATTCAGGGACACCTGGATGGCTCAGTCAGTTATGCATCTGCCTCCAAATCAGGTCATGATCCCAGGGTCCTGGGATTGAGACCGTGGCAAACCCGGTGTCGGGCTCCTGGCTCTGCAGGGATCCTGCTCTCCCTCTCCCTCTGCCTGCTGTTCCCCCTGCTTGAGCTATCTCTCTGTGTCACATCAATACAATCTTTTTTTTCTAAGATTTTTTATTTATTTATTTGACAGAGAGAGATCAGAAGTATGCAGAGAGGCAGGCAGAGAGAGGAGAGGAGGAAGCAGGCACCCCGCTGAGCAGAGAGCCCGATGCGGGACTCGTTCCCAGGACCCTGAGATCATGACCCGAGCGGAAGGCAGTGGCCTAACCCACTGAGCCACCCAGGCGCCCATCAATACAATCTTTAAAAAAAGAAATTGTGTACATTTCACTTTCCACTTTTGTAAATAAAACAAATATAACTTCTATGATCAGAAGCAATGTCTTCTGTCATATTACATTGTTGGAATATACTAAAGCCATAAAATTAATT
Organism: Mustela putorius furo; assembly: GCF_011764305.1. Classification (NCBI taxonomy): domain Eukaryota; kingdom Metazoa; phylum Chordata; class Mammalia; order Carnivora; family Mustelidae; genus Mustela; species Mustela putorius. The sequence goes on along the minus strand of NW_025422387.1, from coordinate 14,497,906 downwards.
ATTTTATTAGTTGTTACAAGATTTTCTTTTGACTTATTCATTTGAGAAAGATACAGAGACAGGGACAGAGAGAGAGCACAAGCAGGGGGCGAGGCCAAGGAAACAGAGAAGCAGACTCCCTGCTGAGCTGGGAGTACAACAGGGGGCTCGATCCCAAGACCTGGAGATCACCACCTGAGCCAAAGACAGATGCTTAACCATCTGAACCACCCAGGTCCTCCTCCCATTTCTTTTTAATTTTTAAATTTTTTAATTAACATATAATGTATTATTTGCCACAGGGGTACAGTTCTGTGAATCGTCAGGCTTACACACTTCACAGACTCACCATAGCACGTACACTCCTCAATGTCCATAATCCAACCACATTCTCCATTACCCCACCCCCCGCCATGATCCTGTTTGTTTTGTGAGATTAAGAGTCTCTTAAGCTTTCTTTCCCTCCTGACCCCATCTTGTTTCATTTTTTCCTTCCCTACTCTCTAAACCCCCACTTTGCCTCTCAAATTCCTCATATTAGGGAGATCATATGATAATTGTCTTTCTCTGATTGACTTATATCACTCCACATAATACTCTCTAGTTCTAACCACGTCACTGCGAACTGCAAGATTTTCTTTTGAGGGCTGCATATTATTTCATTGTATATATATACCACATCTTCTTTTAACCTTTCATCTGTTGATGGACATCTAGGTTCTTCCCCTGGTTAGGCTGTTATGCACACTGCTGCTATAAGCATTCGGGTGCACGTGCTCCTTAGGATCACTGCATTTGTATCTTTAGGGTAAACACCCAGTAGTGCCATTGCTGGGTCATAGGGTAGCTCTATTTTCAACTTTTAGAGGAACATCCCTACTGTTTTCCAGAGTGGCTGCACCAGCTTGTATTCCCACCAACAGTGTAGGAGGGTTTGCCTTTCTCCGCATCCTCGCCAGAATTTGTCGATTACTGACTTGTTAATTCTAGCCATTCTGACTGGTGTGAGGTAGTATCTCACTGTGCTTTTGGTTTGTATTTCCCTGATGCCCAGTAAGGTGGAGCAATTTTTTTTTATAATTTTTTTATTTTTTATAAACATATATTTTTATCCCCAGGGGTACAGGTCTGTGAATCGCCAGATTTACACACTTCACAGCACTCACTAAAGCACATACCCTCCCCAATGTCCATAACCCCACCCCCCTTCTCTCAACACCCCTCCCCCCAGCAACGCTCAGTTTGTTTTGTGAGATTAAGAGTCACTTATTGTCTCTTTCCCAATCCCATCATGTTTCATTGATTCTTCTCCTACCCACTTAAGCCCCCATGTTGCATAACCACTTCCTCATATCAGGGAGGTCATATGATAGTTGTCTTTCTTTGCTTGACTTATTTCGCTAAGCATGATACGCTCTAGTTCCATGTTGTTGCAAATGGCAAGATTTCATTTCTTTTGATGGCTGCATAGTATTCCATTGTGTATATATACCAATCTTCTTGATCCATTCATCTGTTGATGGACATCTAGGTTCATTCCATAGTTTGGCTATTGTGGACATTGCTGCTATAAACATTCAGGTGCACATGCCCCTTTGGATCACTACATTTGTATCTTTAGGGTAAATACCCAGTAGTGCAATTGCTGGGTCATAGGGCAGTTCTATTTTCAACATTTTGAGCAATTTTTAATGGGTCTGTTGGCCACCTGGATGTCTTCCTTGGAGAGATGCCTGTTCATGTCCTCTGCCCATTTCTTGATTGGATCAGTTGTTCTTTGGGTGTTGAGTTTGCTAAGATCTTTATAAATTTTTGGATACTAGCCCTTTATCTGACATGGCGTTTGCAAATATCTTCTCCCATCCTGTCAGTTGTCTTTATACCGATTGTCTTTTAACTGAAAGCCATAGGCAGGGTTTGATGGTGTGTTAGGGAGAAGAAGGAATATGAGCAAGGGAATGGGGCAGTTTTGCTCTCTGTCCACTGTTCCAGGGCAGGTGTCACGATGGGTTGTATTGCACGGGGGGCAGGGTCCCCTCCCTTGGCCTCTGTCTTCAGACCTCCCACTCCTCACAGGGCCCAGAGGGTGGGACTTGGCCTTTTCTCCTGCAGTTACTTACATGAATTTCCCCAGTGGCAGCTTTGCATTGAGAGGAGCTTGCCTGCCTTCCCCTGGGGCAGTGCTAAAGCTTTCCTAGCGTGCAGCAAAGTTTCTGCACGGTAAGGTTTGACTGGATGCTGTGTTTCAGCATCTCACTTTGCAGGGCCCAATTCCTTCCTCTTGTCCCTGGGCATGTGTCACAGAACACAGGACAAACCAGTGGCCTCACCCTGGAACTTCGCAACCTGAGTTAAAGTGGAGGAGGGTTCCCGTCAGGCCTCCAGGTCCCTGATCTTGGACACCAGCTCCCCCAGCTGAACACTTGTCTTGATCTCACTCTTCTGAGGGACCACAGAGCAGAACAGACACAATAAACCTTCCCCACCGGGCTGCTTCTGCCCTGAATTGGTGCACTTATGGCAGCAGACAGAAGCACAATTTTGGTACATGGGTTTCTCAAGATAACCCAGGCAGATGAGACATCTACTTCCTTCTTTAAAATGTTCAGCCAGACCCACTCTCTGCAGAAAAATGTGTAGACTGGAGTTTCCTAATGATAAACGACCTTGATTGCTTGGGTTCTTTTTTTTTTTTTTTTTTTACTTTTCTTTTAAATTTTTTTTTCAGCATAACAGTATTCCTTGTTTTTGCACCACACCCACTGCTCCATGCAATCCGTGCCCTCCCTAATACCCACCACCTGTCTTGGGTTCTTAATCTTCTTTGCTTGCATAGACATGTTATGTAGCTACTACATGTCATCCCTCTACTAGGAAATGACACACAATATAGCAACAAGTGAGTGACTCTTGGCCCAAACTTCTAATATTTGAGATGCTAATGAGAATAAAAAACTCGATTGGTCATTCAGCCTTGACCTGAGCTGGTGAATTGAACCAGATCGTGGGTGTCTAATCCTGTAGCCACCAACCACCTGTGGCCATCGAGCACCTGGAGTTCAGCTCCTCTGAGTTGAGATGTGCTCTGAGGATAAAATGCACACTGGATTCTGAAACCGGAAGAAGGAAGAGTTAAATTATCTTATTGAGATCTTTAAAACAATACTCATTAACATAAAAACATGTGGAGGGGATACCATTTTTCCAATTATAATTATTTTGACTTATTTCCTTTTACTGTCTGTAATGTGCCTGCTAGAAAATTTGTAACTGACATGGGCGGGACACATTAGATTTCTGCCAGGCATTGCCAGACTCAACTCCTGAGAGTCTCCAACTTGGGGAACTGGTCCCACTGGCCGCGACTCAGAACCACAGCAGCCACTGAGGGGTGGAATCAGTCAGTCCGGAAACTCAGTGCAGCATCTCGTAGAGCAGTCTGAGCTATGATCTGGTTAAGGAATAGAAAGACTTGGTCCTCTCTCCAGTGTGGGTATTGAAAATCTAGTCCTGCCCACAACTCCTAGAGCAGAGAGCCCGAGTGTACCCATTGTCTCTAGGTGCAGACCCTGTGTTTGGAACTGAGCTGGCCTCCAAAACACTCATTGTATTAGGAAAATACTTCATTCCCCAGACTTGTGGTCTCATATTTGCTTTTGTGAAACCCTGAGGGTTAAATAAAAAAAAAGTTTCACAATCTTGGATGTGTCCTCTATGAGAGTCTTCTCCAGCCTTCCACTCCCTCTGAAGGTGATTCAGTTCTGGAATGAGATTGATCAAGAAGGGATCTCTGTTAAAGGGTTCTTCTCACACTCTACCATAGCAGCAATCGCCTCTTATATTTGAGTCCTTTTAATTTAATTCTAGGAGAAAAGCGATTTACTGATGAAAGAAAGGTGGCCACAAATGTTTGCATTCAACATTCACCCAAAATTGAACAGGGTGCTACACTTTCAAGAAATTTGAAGTCGAGTATTTACAAATCTCAAGAATGGCCCATGGCCATTATAATTTTTCTCATTGTTTAGACAAAGTCAGACATGTGTATTTGACTTCATCAATATTTCTCCATATAGATTCTTCCATATCCATTTGGAAAAAAATCATGCTTCATGTGGAAACCACACCCTCGGAGGTAAAATTCCCATTTCAATTTGACTCCTATTTTCTTAAGATTAAGACCTCAGTTTTACTAACCAATACTCACCCTTCACTAATATCTGTATAAATTATCTTTCACTTTAGCTCAAGTGTTTAGAGAATGTGGGCCAGGGTGATGGCCATACCACCTATTTGGGGAACCAAGCCAAGGGGGATGGCATTTTACTCTGCTTCGTTCCCATCCTATGAGATAGAGGCTTCATGTTTGTTGATTTTATTGCCAATCGGTGACTAGAAGAAGAAATCCCTTATTCCTACCACGTTTTGATGCACAGTGAAATATGAAAATATAGGCATATCAAAACCATGAAGCAAATTTTAAATACATTTGAATTCAAAACACGGGAAGGTCTGATGAACATCTCATGAATTATAACTGTTTTAAATATCCTTGTTAGCAGTCCCTCAGTGAAATTTGAGGTGTTTTGCTGTTGCACCTCCCTTATTTTGCCTTTATTCCTCAAATATGGAAAGTCCTGTGGATTTGATTTCTTGAGTGACTGTGGCAGACACGTGGAACTTTTGGTGAATGGAGCAATGGTAAACGCAGCTGGCCACTAGGTGGAGCGATGTCACCGACTGTGCAAGCTCTTCTGGCTGGTTCCTGTCAGAATTGAATGGAATTGTTGGACAACCTGGAGAGTTGCGGTGGTTGGTGTCAGCAAATAGGACACACCCATGTACTTGAAACAGGAACACATCTGCTACCACCACGGCAGCAACAGCTGCATAAAGAGCCCCATGGGGGTCCTCTGTGCTCTGTGGTCTTGGAAGAATGGAATCAGGTTCATCTGGCAGTGGGGGGAGTTGGTTTCCAAGATCAAGGATCTGGAGCCCTAGGCAAGAGCTATACTCTGGGTGAACCCGTGGATGCTGACATAACCCCCCCCCCGGCCCCCTACCTCACTAAGGACTCAGAAATCATGATATCACTGCTGGTTCTCCAGGAATGGCAGGAATTATCTGATCTTAGGCATTCTATGTGCCTATGCCCCTCAGTCCCGAGTGCACAGTAGAATGACCTGGCAGGTCCCTGATAAAGACTGATGCTTGAGTCCTGCTCTGGACACAAGTGAGTCACCTGACAGAGCCTGTTCTCGCTACAGGTTGGTTTCTTGTGAGACTTCTATGCTTTGGAAGGGTACCCACCCATACACTCTTGCTACCATTGCTTCTCCACTCCTCTAGGCTCTTGATTGGTGCCCTTGTGGAAGGTCTCCTTGTCATGCCAAACCTCAGGGGGAATCTCTATTACACAGAGGAAGCACCTGTCTCAATTCTTGATTTCCCTCACAAGACATGTAACACAATCTTGTCATTGTTGTTAGCTTTGTAGGGGGGAAATGATAATAATAACATGTGTCTTAACTCTTACAGGCTAAAGGATGTGGGTAGCCTAGAGTACAAATTAATGAAGGCTTCAAAAAAATCATAGTGCCAGGGCACCTGGGTGGTTCAGTGGGTTGGGCCTTTGCCTTCAGCTCAGGTCATGATACCAGGGTCCTGGGATTGGGCCGGGCATCGGGCTCTCTGCTCAGTGGGAAGCCTGCTTCCTCCTCTCTCTCTCTGCCTGCCTCTCTCTATGCCTACTATGATCTCTGTCTGTCAAATAAATAAATAAAATCTTTTTTAAAAATTATAGTGCCCCCTCTGTCTAGTATTGCTTATTTCCCTCATTAAATCCTTTTTTTTTAAATAGATCTTATTTATTTAGACACAGAGAGAGAGAGAGAACACAAGCAAGGGGAGTGGAGGGAGCAGGCTCCCCGCTGAGCAGGTAGCCTGGTACAGGACTGGATCCCAGGACCCAGGGAAGATGACCTGAGCTGAAGGCAGATGCTTAACTACTGAGGCACCCAGGTGCCCTCGTTAACCTCTTTTCCTGGTTGCCTGCTTAACGTCCATGAGACAAGATTGGTGTTAATATGCATCCTTAATTTTAGACCTGAGGTGGGAGTTCAGGGAAGATTTCTGTGGAAAGGTTTACTGACTGTGGAAAGAGCAGAGATAAGCCACTTAAATGCAAAAGGAGTATGTGGGCCTCTTCTAGGTTCAGGCTGTGCATTCTGACCAGTTGTTGATTTGGGTTCCTTCTCTCCAATGGCTATGACCTCAGATGTAGATACACCCAAGGAGAACCTCATGACTTCTGCTACTCTGAAGGGTGTCCAACATGGACATTCATTTCAAATAGAATCAGAAAGAGGTTCTGAGAGGTTCAGCAACTCCATCTGCACCCTGGACTCCCCTTGCTTGCCCTCTGGGCACCCTACTGGGAAATAGATGTTGGAACAATCAAAGAATAGGATCTGGGCATTTGCAAAGAATCTCTTCACCAACACAGGAGGCACCCAGTGCCTGCAAAATGTGGATTCTGGACTGTGGATTTGAGAAATGGAAAGCACTCATACATTGATTGGCACTGGGCCTCGGGCTGCTCTCTTCATGGACCCCACATTCTACTTAAAGAGGTTCTCCCTGGGTGTGGATATTTGAAACCTTTCATTTTCTAGCAACAGCACTGTGTCCTGGCTGAATTCCCAACCCCATGACCATGAGCAGAATAATGTGGTTGTTTTATGCCATTCCTTTGGGGGGAATACCTACTCAAAGGAACCCCCCCAGGAATACAAACATGAATGCATAAATGGTTTTTTATTTATCTGTTTTGTACAAAATTCTAATGCTTTTGCATTTTCTCCTCCTATTTGACACGCAGAGGTGTGAACTTGTTTTCCAGTTGTTTCCTATTTCTGTACATATCTACTGATATGTTTAAGAAGTTTCCCATCACAGTGGGGCCAAAATTCTCCATTTTTAATGCTCCAGTGTACCATTGCCTGTTTCCTCCATACTGGTTCAACTACCTGGATATTCTATGGAGAAAATGTGGCCCTAACCATATTAATGCGATTTTTTCTGTCTCCTGAAGAGCTTATTTGATTGACTATGTCTAGAAAGTTGCAGTGAATCAGCAACGATGGGCACTGGTGCCGTGTGGATTTTATCTTCTTCTTTTGAAAGATGTTATTATTTGCAGAGAGAAAGGCCATGGGCATGCACATGAGCGCGTGTGTAATCGTGGCACAGGGAGATGCAGAGAGAGGATTTCAAGTACACCCACACTTAGCGCTAAGCCTCGCGTGGGGTTGGATCTCATGAACCCGAGTCAAGCCCTGAGCTGACATTCAGAGTCCCAGGATAACCAGGCACCTGGAATATACGCAATTTTTTTTTTTTACCATGTATTGCAATTACTTCATTTTAACCATGCCATGTCTCTTGGTTTTGTTCTAAAAGTTTTCCTTGTTTCATGTATTTGGGGGCTGGTTCCTTCCCTTTCCATTGCTCCTTTTCGTAAACAGAACAAGATCATGTATTACCCATCTATGTACCAGAACACACACTGAACCCTACCTTTTGGGGGGTATTTAAAATACATCATTTAGAAAAGTATTCATTGTATGTATTTCCTCCACCCGTCCACTCATACAGAAATGCTGTGTTGAAAATACAGTGATTTGTTTCTCATAATTACTCATGAAGAGCCTGTTTTTTCCACACATAGTGACCAAGAAATTGGTCAGTGAGCTCACAAAGATCAAGAGATAACAAAGTACCTAGCCTTAGCTACACACAGAGAAAAAGCAGATCAAATACATAGATGCTGAGAGAATGACATAATTGGATTAGTTTGTGCATAGAGAAATACGACTCTGGAAAATGGAATTGGGGGTTAACACTGCTTTTGATTTCACCTGGGACCCATGTTAAACTTTGTTCTAGAAATGTCTGGTGACTCTGGATGGTAGAGATGGAGAGGGATGGTGTTTTCAATCAAGAATGGGACCTCTATAAATGGTGCTGGGAAAACTGGGCAGCTATATGTAGAAGAATGAAATTCGACCATTCTCTTACACCGTACACAAAGATAAACTCAAAATGGATAAAAGACCTCAACATGAGGCAGGAATCCATCAGAATCCTAGAGGAGAACATAGGCAGTAATCTCTTCAATATCAGCCACAGCAACTTCTTTCAAGATATGTCTCCAAAGGCAAAGGAAACAAATGCGAAAATAAACTTTTGGGACTTCATCAAAATCAAAAGCTTCTGCACAGCAAAGGAAACAGTCAAGAAAACAGACAACCGATGGAATGGGAGAAGATATTTGCAAATGACAGTACAGACAAAAGGCTGATATCCAGGATCTATAAAGAACTCCTCAAACTCAACACACACACAACAGACAATCATATCAAAAAATGGGCTGAAGATATGAACTGACAAATCTCCAGTGAAGACATACAAATGGCTATCAGACACATGAAAAAAATGTTCATCATCACTAGCCCTCAGGGAGATTCAAATTAAAACCACATTGAGATACCACCTTACACCAGTTAGAATGGCCAAAATGAGCAAGACAGGAAACAACATGTGTTGGAGGGGATGTGGAGAATGGGGAACCGTCTTCCACTGTTGGTGGGAATGTAAGTTGGTGCAGCCTCTTTGGAGAACAGTGTTGAGATTCCTCAAGAAATTAAAAATAGAGCTTCCCTATGACCCTGCCTTTGCACTACTGGGTATTTACCCCAAGGATACAGATGTCGTGAAAAGAAGGGCCATCTGTACCCCAATGTTGATAGCAGCAATGGCCACAGTCGCCAAACTGTGGAGAGAACCAAGATGCCCTTCAACGGACAAATGGATAAGAAAGATGTGGTCCATATACACTATGGAGTATTATGCCTCCATCAGAAAGGATGAATACCCAACTTTTGTAACAACATGGATGGGACTGGAAGAGATTATGCTGAGTGAAATAAGTCAGGCAGAGAGAGTCAATTGTCATATGGTTTCACTTATTTGTGGAGCATAACAAATAGGATGGAAGACATGAGGAGATGGAGAGGAGTTGGGGGAAATTGGAAGGGGAAGTGAACTATGAGAGACCATGGACTCTGAAAAACAATCTGAGGGTTTTTAATGGGCCGGGGGTGGGAGGTCGGGGTACCAGGTGGTGGGTATTATAGAGGGCATGGGTTGCATGGAGCACTGGGTGTGGTGCATAAACAATGAATACTGTTATGCTGAAAATAAACAAAAAATAAATTTAAAAAACATTTTAAAAAAAGAATGGGACCTCTATTCTCAATATGCATTTCTTTTCCTCTCTTTACCCTAAAGATGGGCTAGTGACTCTATTTGGGGGGCATGTCACCTCCCCTCATGTCATTTCTTTTCAAAAACAGAGGGATAATGTGTGAGACCAGACTTCAACTTTGGAAAGGAAGTGTTTCCTCTCACATGAGACCCTGGTCTGTGAAGAGCCACCTGTCTGGACAGCAGGAGTTGGCCGCTGTGCAGCTGCAGTGACTCTGAAAGGTCTATGATGACACTATCACCATGGCGACAAGAGATACACCTCTGCTGTCCTGTCCAACGGCCCCTCTTTGAGCTTAGTGAGTCGGTGAGACAAGTACAGCTCTCAACATGGGAAACAAGATTGGATTATGTGGCTGCTGTTGCGTTATGTTCTTACAGATCTCCTGACTGCTGTTTGCTGCTAACCAGATAGTTCCCCCTTCCTCCAACTATTCTCTCATCATTAAAAATTTTCTCTAACTTGTCATTCAGAGTTATACAAATGTTTTACATTTTAGTTTTATCCCTTGATTTTTATTTTTGGTTATTCTACCAAGCTAGCTGCCTTGACTTTTGTCCTCCGTTGTGAAAAATGTACTCCTCTCTTTGATATCCTGCACCTCACCCTTGACACACTAGGTTCCCCTACGGGAGAAAATACGGCAATGTCTATTTTCATTTACCCTTTTTTAATGTCCAAAATTATACTTTCCCATTTCTTCTTTCTGAAAGTGAGAGTGAACCCAGAAAGGTCGATATGGAGGATATTTATGATTGTTTTATTCGTGTTTTACAATGTCTTCCTGTACCGTTTATCCCAAAATGGGTATGGACTTCAGGATTTGGGGGACATATTGGTTGGTTCCTAGAAACAGGTGCCCCAAAGAGATCCAAAGAATAGGAGAGTCTACATTTCACTTATGACACCCAAGCAGATGTTCCCTTTCTTCTTTGGCTGTTATCCAAAATTACTTTTTCTAGGTGATATGCTGTCTAGGTCATATGCTATCCCCCATCCCTTTCAGTTCCCCAGAAGTAAGTATAGTGAAACTATAAGGACATTTTGTCCTCAGTTACACAATGAATAGCTAGTTTTTCAACATATGGTGAAAGATGGCTAATTGGTTAATGAATTGAGTTAATGAGGGATCGATACCCAAGCACATAGATTGTTAGGAATGCACAAAGAACAATGGGAGATGGAGACCATGAGTAGAGACAAACCATACATGTAAGTGGATAAACATGTACACTTGTCCATAGGATGGTAGCTCGAAAGCAGAGAGAGTCTTCATTAGAGTGGTTTCGATGGAACGTGTTTCTTAGTTCTCTTAACCTTTCCTCCAGATCTCTTTCCAACAGCTAAGCTATGGTTTTCTTCTGTGACAAGGGCCTCAGGAACTCATATGTTGTTTGGAGGCACTTATGTTTGTGTGAGGAATACATAATGCAAGGTGGCATTGTTTCACATGCTTTAAAACACTAGACTTTGCAATAGTGACCCTGCCATCCTTTACCCTGGGATTCCTCTCATTTGGCCTGCGGACCCTGAGTCAGGCAACTGGAACAATCTAGAGAATAATCATGACTATTTCGGACCAAGGGTCCCAGAGAGTGTATTCAGGGAATCAGCAATTGGTTGTTTTTTCCTTATTAACTTCTTGATGCCTCTGACCCATCCAAACGAAATTGTCTTGGGGTAAAACACTTGTATTTAGGCAAAGCAGCTGTGTCATAAAGCAATGAATGTGACCTGGTTCATGATCTCCTATGTAAAGGAGCCAGGAGGTGAATCAAGGCCTGTAGTCCCAGGGCTCATGCTCTAACTACTGAACCGCACTGATTACTCAGACATGGGATCATTAGTGTCTGTGCATAGAGCTGTAGTCTCAGTGTGTACGTCAGGAATTACCTGAGCCAAGGGAAATCCCAAGTGCTGTTTAGCATTATGAGGTCATCTCAGGGGTCACATAGGCCACTGAAACTCCTGAGCCCCACAAGTACAGACCTTGCCATAGTCTACTAGGAAAGGGACATAGAAAGCCTGGTCAGTTCAAAGATTTTGAGGGTTTGGAGGCACCCTTTAGGACAACCCAGTCAAACTCTGTTTTAATGATGGGCTACTCCTAAGTCCAGTCAGAACTGAGGAGAACCTTTCACCGTATTTGATGGCATTGCCAGTATGAGTAAGTCCTAGTAATGCAGAAATGCTGTGAGCCAAGGGACACTCCTGGGACAATGAAAGGGACTCAGAGAACCGGTTCATGATTAGCCTTCTCTCCACCACTCTCATTGCCATTGCCTTGTAGAGCTGAGATAGAGAGTGGTCAGTGTCATGGCATGGTCCCTTTTCAGGGCATGGCACAAATGGAATAAGAATAGGAAGCATAATGGGCGGTTCCTGGCTTGAATCACTCGGGGGAGCATTTGACTCTTGATCTCAGGGTCATGAGTTCATTCCCCATGGACTGGGCATGGAGCCTACTAAAAAAAAGAAAGAAGAACTGGGGACCTAGTATAGTATATTGGATAACATTCTCCCCCATAAGCCTTACAAAAATTCTTGAATGCCGTGAATTACACACTTTAGGGACACTGACCAATAAGAAATCAAACGCTCATAACAGCCTGGTGTCCATCGTCCTTATTTTGACAGGCTTGTCCTGCAGGGTCAGGAAGTGTCCATGCTCCGGTGGGGACCTTGCCTCCTTAAAGAGCTCTCCCGTTGTTGGCTAGTAAGTGCAAGCATGGAGAGAGTCCATGCTCAATAAATATATACACCTGGCATCACACAGCAAGACCAGAAGGAAATCAACATAGAACTAAGAATGGTGTTTGGTTTTCAATGATAGGACTTCATTATTTACAAATTGTCAACAACTGGTGAGCTTCCTCACCAAGGACCAAGAAATTTCATTGCTTCCTAACCAAGCAACAGAATGTCATGCCTAGATTTGATTCTAGTCTCTCAATGAAAGGTCACTCATTATCAGGTGCCAACGAGTATAGAGCAGAGGAGAGATAAATGCAAAACCAGGTCTGGGTGATCCTCAGGGAGTGTCATGAGAGGGGGAGCTTCGCAGGGGGGTGGGTTTAGAAGGGTCCCTCCCTATGGGTCCTTTGTATATTCCCTGCTTTTTTTAAAGGATTTTATTAGAGGGGGAGAGAGAGAGAACCAGAGCACTGAGTATGAGGAAAGTGGGGAGGAGAAGATGGACAAGCAGGCACCAAGCTGAGTGCAGAAGCAGAGGATGGGCTCAATCCCTGCATCCCGAGATCATGACATGACCCTACGTGAGACACTCAACCCACTGAGCCACACAGGTGCCCCAGAGGGGTTCCCCTCAAAGGAGGTAGGACTTGGTCCCCTGCCACTGCAGGGTGTAGAGAAGAATGAGGAGTCTATAGAGACTGGATCTGGGGGATGGAGGAAGGAAGGAACAGGGAAGGTGCGCACTGAGACCCTGTTCACTCTGAACCAGCCAGCCCTTTGTCCAGGCTGTTCGGAGACTTACTCAAATCAATAACCAAGGAGACACTGAAGGTCCCAGGCTTGATTTATTCAACCACCAAAGCACTAAGCCAGGTGGCCATTTTCCCAGTTAACTGGCAGGAACAGCTCAGCCAGGCTGAGTCCTTTGAAGGGAAGCAGATTCTTGGGAGAGCCATATTGGGACAGTTGGTTTGGAATGTCCTGGCTTCTGAATGAGCTTGGGAGCCCAGCAGACAACTGGTCCCTGAGTGTGGTCCACTGGTCACAGGGAAGGCTCCACATGAGAGAGCTAGGAGTATGAATGCTGTGGGTGGATGGCCCTTGGGTTCCCCTGGCCCTTCAGAGGGGTTTCTCACGGGGCCATCTGCATTGTGTTCCAAGTTGGGGATTGAAACTTCAGTGGTGGGGGGGCTGAGTTAGGATTTGGACTGTTCCGTTGGCTCAGGCACCTCCTCCAGGGCATCAAGTGTCTCCCACACCCCACTTGGGGCAGGAGGCTTTGAGAATGAGACTGAACTGAGGAAGCCCTGGTTCAGGACTGCAGGGCATGATCTCAGGTGCCCTGGGCAGATCTCAGGTATTGAGGGACCTCTCTCCCCAAGGATTCGACTCCATTCCTGTCCCAGATTTCCCACTCCCCAGTATAGTCACTCTTGGCAAGTCACCAACCCCACACTCTCAATGACAGTGTCGTTCTGTCTTTCTCTATGGTCTCATGCAGTGTCTGCTAGAGCTTTTCCCCATCTTTTCATGTGGTAGTAAAGGACACTTAAGCTACACTTAACCTACATTCCAACATTTTACTGATTTTCAAGCCTGGAATAGAGTTGTTAATCCCAGGCCCCATGTGGCAAGGTCCATTTCCAGAAATCGTTTCTTCCATACCATTGAAACTTTGTTCTATCATCAACATTCCCCTCTTTGCTCCTCCTCCAAGCCCCTATTCTATTCTCTGCTTCTACGTATTGGACTATTGGAGGTGCCCCATATAAGTGACATGGTGCCATATTTGTCTCACTGGGTCTGGCTTATTTCACTTAAGATGATGTCCTCCAGGGCCAACAGGTTGTCACAAATGTTGACAATTCCTTCCTTTGCAGGTGGAAAATTGACCCAGATATGGGCCCGACGATGGAGATGTCGTACAAAAATAGAACTGTCCAATGGATCCAATCAAGGTACCGTGGGAATTCGTTCATGAAGTGGATTTAAGAATAATTACTCTAGGACACAACCACTGTGTTCCATCTGGTTTCCTAAAGTCATTCAGAGAACTAAAGATCAGTGCAGGCAGACAAGTATACAGCACGACCAGAGCCTCATGGTGTCCTCTTTTCTGTACCTGCAGCCTCAGGAAACATCAGCAACAGAGGGAGGCAGCAACAGAGGGAGGTGGTACGTATTCTGGACTCAGTCTCTTCCTGGGGAAAAACTCTAGCTGGTAAGGCAGGTGGGGCCCCCTTGAAATCTTTAGTCTGGAAAGCCTCTCTGATTGGGGGTTCCTGGTAGGACTCTTGGGGATTTGGGGACAGGCATATTTTCAGGTGACAAAGTATGCTCTTCTGTCTGCAGGACTAGGAAGCCAGTGGGTTCCATGTGTGTGGGTTGAGCTTGTGTGCATGTGGTTTTGGGTTGGGGTGTTTTTTTGTGGCTCTATGTAGTGTGATTGTGAGTGGGTGTTTTTGTGTGGGAGACAGGGAGAGACAGAAAGATACAGAAAGACAGAGAGGGAGGAGGAGAGATGGATAGAGCAAGAGAGAGTGTATATTTCTGCAGGAGATAGATCCTACTGCCACTGCCGCTGGCCAAAGTCAACATTCTCAGAGAAAAGGAAAAAAACCTAATCACAAGGCACACACGTTCTAGCCCTATGACCACAGGAGACCCCACAGGGGCAGTTCAGCCCCTGCCAGCCAACCACATGACCCCACATGATCTAACCCCTGTTCATATCAAGCAATACTCTCCGAGCTATTCATTTTTCTTTTAAGTTTTTGTTTATCTGAGAGAGAGAGAGAGCGAGCCCACAGTCAGGCGGGAGCAGTGGAAGGAGAGAGAGAAGACCCTCGCTGAGCAGGGTGGCCTCCATGTGGGACTCGATCTCACAACCCTGAGATCATAACCTGAGCAGAAGGCTGATGCTGAAAGGATTGAGCCCTCTGGGTGCCCCTCCCCGAATTATCCTTGAGCAGCACCACCAATGTGCTGACAGGTACATTCTTGATGTCCGTCTAGATGTGGACATTAGCTCAGTCTGGGCGTGGCCTCACCAGAGCATGGAACTGCAGAAAGAACACAGTATTGCCAAGGTGAGCATACCTGTCTTTATCCAAGGAACAAGCATTGCTTTCTTGGTTTCTTTCATCAAATTCAGTTGGAAATCAGATAACATACTACATGTTGGTGAATTGAACATAAAAATTCATTTTCCTAATATAAATTCCTTGTATATGGAAATAAAATGTTTAAACTGTATGAGTATGTGAACATGTGTGAATGTGTGTATGTGTATGTATATATATGTGTGTGTGTGTGTGTGTATATCTATATATGTATATATGTATGTATATATCAATATATATTTCAACACATATAAATATATATATTGATATATACATACACACATACACATTTGAGAGGACATATATATAATTACCCTTTTGGGGAGAGTGCTGAGTGGTTGTCTCTTGCCAACCATTATCTGATTCAAGAGGACATTTACCACTGGCAACAGCAAACCTGGTTATAATCACTGTGGTAGGATCCTTTCCCTCAGCAAGAGTTTCTCCTGCTTGGATGAGAATTTTGTAGTCGCCATCCTGAGTGGACAGGGCAGACACATCCCCTAGGAAAAACAATTTCCTACAGGCATCCTGTTCGCTTACTGTGGGGGCCAACCACAGGGTTCCCTCTGGTTTCCTAATGTCACTGAGAGAACTAAAGATCATGCAGACAGACAGTGTACAACATGACCTGAGGCTCATCATGTCCTCTTTTCTGTACCTGCGGGTGCCGCCCAGAACAAGCAAAAGAGGTGTGTATTCTGGAATCAGTCTCTTGCTGTCTGTAGTCAGGGGCACCATCAGATCCCTGGGTTCCCATTGGAATGGGGATCAGAGGTGTGGTGAAACAATGGGTTTTCCACATGGATAACCATGGTCATGTGGCTGTGTAGCATTCACGTAGTGAGTTTGTGTGTGTGGAGGTGGTGTGTCTCTGTGTGAACTGACAAGGTGTGATTCTGAGTGGGCATGTAGTTTTGTGTGTATCTATGTGTGTGTGTGTTTCCCAGAATTTATGTCTCCCTAAATAGCACAGTTACTGATGTGAACTTTGCCATTTAGGAAAAGAAAAAGAAAATCCCATCCCCTTGCCTCATGGGTGTGTATGTTGGTCAGAACTTATGGCACTGTAAGAGTTAAATATCTGTGTAGTGTAACATATGCCAAATAGATCATCTGAAAAAATCCCATTACCACACAGGAAAATGTTCCCAGGGTCCTGAGAGGAAAAATACAGTTTTGGAATCCCCATGAGTCTGTCAGGATGACTTCAGTTAACGATGGGTCTCACCTCTGAGCAGACAGTGGGTCAATCATAACTAAAGAGAAGGACTCCTGTGGTATTCAGTTGGCCTCAGAAAAAAGGGAGGCTGGAGAGGGTGCTGAATGACAGTGGGGTCACAGTGCCTTGTGTTTGGGGAGCCCCACACTGAGATGAAGCCCTTTAACCCCAAATCTCATGAACTGTTTCCCACCTTTCCATTTCCAGGGGAAGACCCTACATTTCTACACTGAATTTGGTATCAGTAATGTAAGGGCCTATTTAGCCAGAATGATGCCATCCGGTTAAACAGTGATTTTGTTGTTTATGCAATAAAACTTAAACTGTCCCTCTCCCCCCTCCCCCCAAGGGACCTACTTAAAAACAAGTCCCAGAAACCAGTCCCAGGTAACAAAGCCCAAATACCAGGGTGGGTCAGGCCAGGTGGAAGTATCCAATCAGTGGGGGCACATACTGTCTCCCTAGCTACCAAGGAGTATGGGCCATGCCCTTTGGGTGCCTTTTGGGTGCCAATTCTGACCAAGGTGATAGGCTAGTTCAAATATCTACTAGGGTAAATTGTAATTCAATTGTCCACCCATGTGTGACCTAGCAGGACTGCGCAGCTTTCTCTGTGTGTTACAATCTCTTTGGCCACCTGTGCGTGGCCAGGCCCAACCACATGGCCCTTGCCCTTTAAAAGTTAGTCGGTAAGGCAGAGAGAAGTCTCCTCTTTGTAAGAGACGGCCCTGACCGGTCAGTTTGATTCTCGATGCTTGGTGCAAAATAAAGCTTTGCTTGACCTTCACTTTGTATCAGTCTCGCTCCTTTGACCATGGACCCAACAGTAATACTTTTACACCTTGTTCCCGATCCTCCTTCTGTGGGGGGCTCGCCAGTCCCGAGACTACAGTGATCCCAGGGTCCTTGCTCTTGTCACATACCTTAGCATTAAAAGGATAATTCCCCCAATGGATTATTCCCTTCTGCCCCTCTTCTGTTCCGACACCCTTTTGATGAAAGGAACCTGAGAAGGAATCCTCCCCCTCTTAGCGGAAGAGCTGGGGAAGGTGGCCCCAAGGGCAGATGGTTGCCACGCCCTGTTCTGAAGGGAATCTGAGAAATGGGAGGCTCCAGGTTCAGGAAATCCTTTTGTCTCTAGACCATGATCTCACGGTAGTGTGGAAGGGAATGCCTGCTGGGCGCGACCCAATAGAGAAGTGAGAGCAGCAGCTAGGCTCTAAGGAGTCCTGGCTCCATCAGATCCTTCCGCTTTGAAGGGTGAGGGCATGATCCAGGGGCTTGGACTAGATCTTCAGAGGGAAGATGTAGAGGGGATGCGGGGGGGGGGGGGGGGAGCAGAGGGACAGCACGAAGGACAGCCAGGCCATGTGAGAGAGGGAGGGGATGCCAAGATTGCAAGGTTAGGTGAATCAGTCCAGCATCAATGCCTGGGCCCAGCCTTGCCCACCCTGAGGATGCCACTCGGGCTCCTCCTGCGCAGGGACGAGGCAGGTCACACTGTCACGGCTGGTGTGAGCACTGTATGGAGGTCTTCCTAAATCCCCAGGGAAGGGGCTTGCTTCTCATTCCATCCTCTTCTCCGGCCACCTGTGCGACAAACCAGGCTCTTTCCATCATGGAAATTAGGGAGAGTCAGAGAATGCAGTCAGGTCTCCTGTTCCCCCACCCGAGACACATCAGTGCAGATGGAACAGGACCAGGCCAGACACACGGAGGTTCCCAGCCTGAACCACCCAGGGCCAGGAGGGACTAATTTTTACTTTTCACCTGCTTCCAGGAGTCACCTGACAACCAGTCCTGTCTACACACTGTTGGCTAAGGGTTATCTGGTCTGCAGACATATTTGTACTGAAGAAATCTCACACCATGTGGCCACAGCAGCTGTAGAACATTCTAGTTGCACAGGAGGTGAGAGGGACACAGACTCCAGTGCACGGTGAGCTTAGCAAAGTGGTTGACTGATCCCACAGTCAAGATGCTCCTTGCTGCTCCCTTTTATGGACCAGAGGACATCAGTTTGAGAGATTCTCTGAAATGGTCTGAGAATTCTCAGACCCAAACTCTGTGTCCTCCCGCTCATGGGGGCGGGAGTCCTGGGCCCCGGTAGTCACTGCAAGGGCACCAACAGCATCTCCCTCATTCCTTCTCCCCCAAATGGTCAGCTCTAAGCTGCCCCTCTTAATACACTCTTGGGCTGATTGGTCTTGCAGAAAAAGGAAAACATTTGGAAATCGAACATGGTTTTTAGGACAGAAATGTAAACATAAAACCCAACGAAGACACCTCAACCATTATAGTTAATATTGGAAATGTAATATCTCTTAGTTTATCTACCTAGTTTATGTGTGTCATACACAAAAGGTTCCATACGCTACTGCTGTAACTCTTTCGTGTGTGTGTACCAAGCAGAAATTATTTTAGCTGTGAGCACATAATGAGGGTCTTTCAATGTTTTTGTGGCCAAAGACCTATCAGCATTGCTCAGGGAAAATCAGCGGTACCCAAGACGACTTCCCTGAACACCACTCATTGGATTTACAGGAGCAAAAAAATGGAAGCGGTGACTCTACAGCAGAAATTTTTAGTGCATGTCAATATATGGGATCCATTGCTAATGTGATGGAGGGAGAGGATTCCCTTATCCATATCCAGGGAAACCCCTGAAAGGCACCTAAGCTGTCTGGTATTTTAGCCACCAAGCCCCCCCACCCCCGACCTGCTACCACCACCACCACCACCCCCACAACCACTCCCCCCACCCTCCAAGCCCCCCCTTGACAATCGAGCGCTTAACATGAGAATGAGCACTATCTCGTTTTAAGCTCTTTTCAATAATAATAACCCTTATCAAAATAACATTTTGCCCATTAAGATTATTTTGACTTGGTTCCTTTTACTGTATTTAATGGGGCTTCTAGAAAATGTACAATCACATTTTCATTTTCATCACGCTATATTTCTCCTGGACCTCACCAGCCTAGACTCTGATACTCTCCAGCTCCCCAGCTGGTCCAGCCTCACCCTGAGCCCTTAGCCACGAGGAAGGAAGCTGGGGGTAGGGGAAGGTTCTCACTTTGGAACTTCGGCCCCTTCACAGCAGCCCCGAGGGGTGGAATAAGCCAATGCCGGAACCTCCAGGCACCATCCCCTAGAATAGTCCAAGCCGTGGTCTAAGAGAAAGGAAGACTATGGCATCTCTCCAGCCTGGATCTTGAAAATCTAGCCCTGCCCACAACTCCTAGAGCAGAGAGCCCAAGTGTATGCTGTGTCTGAACTTGAGCTGATCTCAACAACGCTGTCTGTATGAATAAAGTACTCCGTTCCCAGACTTCACTCTGCCCTATTTACCTTCTGCAGAAACCCAAAAAGTAAAAAAGGAATCATGTAATTGGACTCACCTCTCCTCTACTAGATTCTTCTCTGGCCTCAGCTCCTCCCAACGGTGGCCCAGTTCTGGAGCGAGACTGATGCACCAGGGGCTCATTCTGATAAAGGTTTTTCTTCCCACCCTACCACACCTGGACTCCCCGCTTTAATCCGATTCTATTTTGGCTTAATTTGGGGAGAAATGAGATTTACTAAGGAGAGTTTACTACCAGCGTTTTTATGCAGCGTTTTTATGGCACCAAAATGCCAACAGGAAGAGCACTTTTCATTAATTAAAAACAATTTCATTGTTTGTATTTGATGCTGATTGGGTGGCAAGCCATCCAATGGTGACTAACATTCTCATTTTGACTTACACTTTTTAAAGATTAAAACCTTCAACTTTATTAATTAAAATTCCCCCTTCACCAATAACCAGTATAAATTTTCCCTCACTTCAGCTCAGCTATTTCTGTGAGGCCAAGTTAATGAACACACAGCCTAATTGCTATGGAGTCTTGGGGAGCCAGAGCGAGTAGAGATGGGAAAAGGTCTCATCCCAGGAGACAGATTCTTTACTTTGGTTTTTATTACCAATCAATGACTAGAAAGAAGAAATCTCAAACTGTTATCTTGTGTTACCATGCATTAAAGGATAAAAATAAAACTAACAAAAATCATGAAGCTTATTTCAATACACAGATATATTTTAAAATATGGAATGCTTCCAGAATCCGTGTGTCATCCTTGCACAGGGGAGGGGGGCCACGCTAATCCAGGACTGTCCCAATTTTATTATACGTACTGCCAAAGACAGCACTATTTCAGATGTTTTTAAGTTGAAAAGATGGGAAGGTCATAACACTTCATAAATTATACCTATTTTAAATATTCTTATTAGCGAACCCTCGGTGAGATTTGAGGGGATTTTTGTTGTTGTGCCTCATTCATTTTGGCCTTTAGTCCTCAAATAGAGAAAGTCCTGGTGGATTTTAGTTCTTGAGTGACTGTGGCAGACACTGGAGCTTTTGGTGAATGGAGCGGTCGTAAACGCAGCTGGCCACTAGGTGGAGCTATGTCACAGACTGTGCAAGCTCTTTCCTCTTCCCATCCGGGCTTTCCTCCTCCTCCATTTCACTTCCTGAAATGCCCACCAGAGGGCAAGGACCCATCTGATCCCGCAACTGCTCAGTGTAGTAAACATCGCTGATAACTAGGGGTGATCTTCACTACCTGCTGCTCACAAGACTATTCAAAGTTATAGCAGTTTAAATTCTGTTACGGGTCCCACCACCCTCCCAATTCATCTGCGAAAGTCCTAAGCTCCAGGACCCCAGAGGGAGACTGATTTGGGGATCCGTCCTACATCGTGCCTTCTACACTTCGCGGGTCTCTCAGAAGAATGGCATTGGACCCAGGTGCCAGCCACGGGCAGGTTGATTGTTTATGGCAAGGATCAGAGTCCCAGCTGAGAGAGGTTCTCCTGATGAACCCATGGGTGCTGAAGTTCCAGAGAAAGAGACTTTCCCGCTAAGGACCCAGACGTAATTGACACGGCAGTTCGTTCTTCTTATGATAAGTGGAAATTATCTGAATTGTGACATTTTACCCTCCTGTGCCCTTCCCGCACCCGTGGTCCTTGCAAAGTGAGTGCAAAGCAGACCACGGATATAGGCGCACGCCCAAGTCCCACTCTGGGCACAGGTGAGCCACCTGGCAGAATAGGTCACCAGGGCAGCTTGGTTTCCGCTGAGGCACCTGTTATTTGGGAACGTGATCCAACTCATGAAGCTCTCCCCGCCCAGTGCTCTCGCCCTGCCCCACACCACGACCTCCTCTGGGCTCTAAGTCGCTGCCAAAGCCCAGCATCTCCCCACCAGGCACAGGCCTGAAGTTGAATCGCTTTTAGACAAGGAAAGTGCCTGCCTCTGTTCTCGATTTCTCCACAAGATACTCCACATAAAACAGTCATTTTTCTTAAATTCGAGGAGGGAAAAATTGCAATACTAATGGGGTATCTGTCTGATTTGGGAAAGTACAATTAAAAAAAAGAAAGAAAGGTATTTCAAAATTTACAGTGCAGCATATGTCTTATATTGCTTATTTTGATCTTTCATGACTTTGTTGCAGGTTTATTGATTGGCTAGTTTTAAGAGAGGATCTACTGTAACACCAGTCTTCAGCCGATTCCCTATTCAGATCAGGAAAGATTTGTGTGGAAAAGTTGTATCCACAGTGGAGAGGACAGAAGTAAACCAACTTAAATGCAGAAGGGGGATGTAGGTCTCTTGTAAGACTGGACCATATATTCTGCCCATTCGCTAGTTTATTTTTCTCTCCACCGTGGCTGTGACCACAGACCTGGACACATTCACTAACAACCTGAAGATTTCTGATGACCTGAAGAGTGTCCAATGTCAGCATTTCAAACAGAATCAGAAAGAGAATCAGCTACTGGATTTGGGTCCAGGAGCGCCCCCAGGTTCACTTCGGGCTGTCATTACTGAGAAGTAGGAACATGAAAAGAATGGAATCTGGACATATGCAAAGAATCTGTTCACTGGCTGAGGAAGGTCAGTCTGTCTGCTGAACCTGGCTTAAGGACCATGACTTTGAGAAACAGAAAAGCACTGCTTTCCCAGCACAAGACCCAGGACTTCCCTGTGCATGGATGGACCTCGGATCCCACCTAGGAAGGTTTTAGATATTGGAAGTTGTTCCTTTTTCAATAGTAGCAATACATCTCACATTTTCTGTTCACCAAAATATCCACTTTTGAGCCACTGCATTTTATTCTTTTTTTCCTTTTCTTTTCTTTCGAGATTCACTGGATGCTTACCAAGGATCACTGACTGTCTTTACACTGAAGCATCTACAACAGCAATTTTTCTGGGAATATCCAGGGAGCAAATAGAACTATTTGTGCTAAAAATAATTTTTTTTAGAAAAGAACACATGGGGAAAAGAATGTGTCCTGTGGTGAATGAGATTTCTCTTGTTTTCACGCACTGTAAAATGTAGACGAGGAAAAAAACTGATTCCCTTGGGATCCTAGATCGAAATTTTCATAGTCAAAAGCTAATTTCATAGTCAAAAGCTAATGTGCTTGGTAGTACATATGGCAATAAACCTCTCTTTCAGTCTTTGGTTAATTTTTTTCTTTCTTGGACCTCTTCCTCAAATTTCGAATTAAACTTCTGCAATTTTTACTTCTTTGTTTTGCTCCTGAGTTCCTTAGGCAGTGCTGAGTTGAGGATTGAAAGAAACATTGTTTTTCTATTTAGGGTTTGTTTTTTTTTTAATTGACGAGCAGCAGACACACATGTTCCGTTAGTGTTCCATGAGTTTCAGGTGTGTGACACGGTGGTTTGACAGCTCTGTGCATTTTGGTGCATTCCCGCTGTCACCAAACATCACCACCATGACATCAAGGACTACTCCCCATGCTGTACCTTTCATCCCTACAACTTATTCATTCCTTCATTCCTTAACTAGAAGCCTATACCTCCCCCTCCCCTTCACCCATTTGGCTTCACCTTCCCCTTCCCTCCACCCTTCCCCTCCCCTAACCCCCCAGCAACCACCAGTTCATTTTCTGTGTTTATGGGCCAGTTCCTGCTTTTTTTTGTTTCTTTGCTTGTTTTGTTTTTTAGATTCCACCTACAAGTGAAACCATACATCTGACTTAGTTCATTTCCTGAAATCAAATCAACATGCCGAATGGATCCAACTGATTGTCTTGTTGACTAGACGTTAATAAGAGCGTAAAAAAAAAAAAAAAAAAAAAAAAAAAAAAAAAACGAATGGAAAGCAGAAGACAAATTTGAATGCATGCAACAAAAGATATAACCCAGGATAATTTCTGGAACTGGAATGATGGTGTGCTGTGATCGCTACTGCAAGAGTGTCTTTCCAGACGTCTCCCCCAGCCTGTTTCACCCAGCCTGTGCCTACCTAGGTCATCAACAGTGTGGTAAGTTCTGGCCACCCTTCATCTTCCAACCTCACAGTCACGCTCTTTTCCAAAACCATTTCTTTAGGCCACAGCTATGGTTAAGTCAGGTTGAGGTTTCTGTCACTGCAGGCAGCCTCAAAAGCCATGACATAGTACATACTCTGGAGTCACCCAGTTACTAAAGGAAGAAACATCTAGGGAATGAGAAGGACAGAGCTTTT
Source organism: Mustela putorius furo (assembly GCF_011764305.1). Classification (NCBI taxonomy): domain Eukaryota; kingdom Metazoa; phylum Chordata; class Mammalia; order Carnivora; family Mustelidae; genus Mustela; species Mustela putorius. The sequence continues at coordinate 14,474,016 of NW_025422387.1, read as the reverse complement.
TTATTTTTCACTGGCTTCGGTCTGGCGAGCCATCCTGATTCCAGCTTCTTGGGGACCAAGAGGACTTGAATGTGGTGAAAGAAATTTCCATTCCAGATAAAGAACTGTTACCATATTCTACAGTTCTGGAAAGAGCTGCGTTCCCTTTCAGTGGTGTGGATAGTGTGTACATAAGGTGGGTCTGGGTGGTGTGCGTGCGTGTGCACCAAGAGATACATCTCACTTATACATCACGTTGTAGTGTTAACTTGCTCAGATAGGTAGGAGGGAAGGAGGGAGGAGGCCAGAGATCACCGCTGCACACCTTACATGCATTAATTCATTCAACGCTCTCCATGCCAGTACATGGGAGATTGGTCCAATATCCCCACGCCTCAAATGGAGAAAGTGTGGCGCAGATTTGGATGAGTCCGAGTCCCAAGCTCTTAAGTGGATGAAACAAAATGTGAACCCGGCGTGTGTCCCCAGGGCTGATGGTCTGGACTACAGAACAGCACCCGTCACTCATCAACGGAACCATCGGTCCCCTTGCCAGAAGTTCCAGCATCTGTGTATGTGCCTACAAGTCCCCAAGCCCACAGAGATCCCAAATACGGTCGCCATTAAAAGGTAACCTCGACAGGTCCCAGGAAAAAAAGCAGCTGTCAAGCAGGAGGGCCCGGCATCCAGTGCCAGTTGAGTATTCCCAGTGCATGCAGGACAGCAAAGATGCTGATGATGCCAACCCCCAGAAGAATGAACCCACACACCTCAGCCCCCCTGAATCTGCTACGGGTTCAGAGTTGTCAAGGAGGCTCAATACACGTGGCATGGGTTAGAACACACTGCATTCACAGGAAGGAAAAGCAACACAACAAGATCAGGGTCTGTAGCATGCACTGGTGTCCTAACAGCCCGTGGGTCCCTCCCCCGAAGACCATCGCAGGGTGGTGGACTGCACACGCCCCATTCACACCACAAGTGCGAGTCCGTTCTCTTCCTGGGGGGGCCACATGTAACTGATGAAACTGACCAGGTACCATATGACCACATACTTCAACACAAGGAAAATCTTGGGGACCCAGGACAGGGGAAAGGTTCTCCGAAGATGGACGAAGAGTCTAGGGCCAAGGGAGAGCTGTGCACATGGCCTCTGTCCAGGAGAATGTTCCAGTCCTGGGGCACCGACTGGGCAATCCCTGAGGCCTCAGGTCTCACCATGTCTGCTTCTCCAACAGTAGCTCTAGGTATGCGTGTTACACATTGGTGTCATGTGTGTGAAAAGGGCGTAGAAAGACCACATGCTCCTGGGGGTCAGCTCACAGACCCTGAGCACTGAAAGCGCTACTTAGGATGACTGGGTCACCTTCTGCCAGGTCTCAGTCACTCCCCAGCAGCTGGCACAAAACCAGTAAGAATGCACGTGTGACTGTAGTGTATCTGGCCGCATCATACCAGGAGCCCTAAAACCCCTGAAATCCCGTGAGAGCTGCACACCCTGGGGATAGTGACAAGAAAGAACCCAGAGTGCCACTTTGGTTTTAGCCCCGTGCCCATCTCCCTCATTGCAGCGCTCATGCAGCAGGCTGAGCACGTCGGCCCTCGCTCCACTCCCTCTGTGCCACCAGAACGAGGACAGCCCTCTCCCCTCAGTGAATGCACACAAGAGGACTGGATGAAGAAAACACCATCTGATTAATAACGGCTATTGTTAAATCCAGGATTTCCACGCTCTCTCATCTTCTCCTCTGTCTCTTCGTGACAGAGGATTGGTAAATGAGTACAATGCAACGTGTGGGCCCATGATTCAATCTCTTCCACCAATACGAGTTTGCTTTTAATCAAGCATGAAATCTCACATGGAGAGGGCTCAGCAGCCTGTTTGCCTCCACAGAGGCTGAAAGGGTCTTGGAAGAGGTCGAGGAGGTAGGGACCACTGAAAGGAGCTGCAGATCGGGCAGGAGGAACACGGGGAAGGGGCCATCAAAACATGGGGCATAGTTTGGTCCTCTGGGTAGACTGGTGGGCCTGGCTTGAGGCTGCCTTCAGCTACAAAGCCAAGGACTCTGTTTCTCATTTCGTTCCATCTCCTCTGCTTTGCCTTCTTTCAACCACCAAGGAGAGTGGCCCAGCAGGAGCTCAGTCCATGCTTGTTACCCACCCACGACCACATGCTCTGGCCCCATGCTCCCATCAAGCGAAGCACCCTGAGTTAGTCCTGAACGACCCTGAAAATGACTGACAGTCCATCTGTGTCCTCCCTGATCCCCCTGAGCGCCTGGCGGGGGAGCAGGCAGCAGGGGAAGAGACCCCTTTGGTCCCTGAAGTGAGGTTGCTTTTCCTACCGTCTTGGTTTCTTTCCTTTATAATCTGATTTTCATATGAAATCTGACTATGTATATGAGGTTATGCATACATGTTCGGGGTATGTACAATTTCCATGGTGGGGAAAGTGTTGAGTGAGAGCCCTTAGCCAAGTGACCTGAGCCAAGAGGCCATTTACCAAGACAGCTTAAGCTGAAGAGTAGGGGGCTTTTACTCCACAGATGTTTTCCTCCTGGGATTAAGAATTTTGTCGTTCCAACCCGGAATAAGACACATCCTTCAGAAAAAGCTCGTGCCTTTCCCACAGGTGTCCTCTGCATGTGCTTTCGAGGCCTCTGAATCAACCACGGTTGCCCATCTGGTTTCCTAAGCTCATCAAGAGAACCAAAGACCTGTGTGACCAGTACACATGGAGATCCGCCCCTCGAAGTGTTTTCTGTAATGCAAATGACCCCTGGAGCAAGTGAAAGTGGGACGTAATCTGGAATCACTCACTTAGGAAAAAATATGCTGACTTTCGCATGGACAGCCACCTGGATTCTGGGTCCTAGTTGGGATTGGCCAAAATGTGGGTCAAAGGGATGAACCATATGGTCAGGCCTGAGAAAAGAAGGTTCCTAATCCTGATACGTGAGATCTAGAAGGACCGACTTATTTTTACTTTTCACCTGCTTCTGGGAGTCACCTGACGAGCCCTTGTCTACACGTTGTTGGCCAAGGGTTGTCTGTCCTTCAGACACATTTACACTGAAGAGATCTCACACCATGTGGCCAGGGAAGCTGTAGAACATTCTAGTTGCACAGGAGGTGAGAGGGGCATGGATTCCAAGCACAGTGAGCTTAGCAAAGTGATGGGAGCTGATCCCACGGTTGTGGTGCTTCCTGCTGCTCACTTTTATGGCCCAGAGGACATCAGTTTGAGGGTTTCTCTGAAATGACCTGAGAATTCTGACACTCAAACTCTGTGTCCTCCCACTCATGGGGACAGGAGCCCTGGCCCTTGGTAGCCACTGCAAGGGCACCAACAGCATCTCCCTCATTCCTCCTCACCCCAGTGCTTAGCCCAGAACAGCCCCTCTTGTAAATCCCGGGGCTGGGGTCCCGATCAGAGCTGGAAAGTTCCCTCATCAGCTTCTCTGGGCCTATTACCGCACCACCTCCCCCCAACCCAACCCACCCTCCCCCACCCCCTGCCAAGCTAGGTGCCTTCCCAGACTCTAGCCTGGATCAGGAATGGAAAGGCAGCCTCCTAAGGACAGTGAGGAGGCCCCCATCTGCTCTGCTGCCCTCAATACATCCAGCACAAATGTATGGGGTCCTGCTCGTCAGCTCTGCTTACAAGGGGGTCCCTGCTGGGATTCCTCTAGAACCTGGGTATTGACCTTCCTGTGTGAGTGTCCCCAGGGCTTCATGTCATGCCTGGCATGGGAGAAGGAGGCCAGGGAGAACCTGCAAAGGAATGATCAGATCAGGCCAGGAAACACCTCTGGAGCAACCCCCAGATCATGGAGGTCACATCTTCCTCATATTTCGATCCTAGAGCTAGGCTATCCAGGGGGCAGCAACTAGCCAGATGTGCATGCTCACGTTCAAATTAAATGAAGTTGAATATTCCCATGCCTCAACACACCAGTCCCATTTCAGGTACTCGTGGAGCATTGTTTACAACACAGAACATTTCCAACTTCACAGAAAGCTCCACTGGGCACCTGTTATGAGTCTGGCAGATGGGCTGCTCACGGACGCCATCTAACCGAGACTGTTTCAACCACAAATTGGGATCTCAGGTTGATCCATGTGCAGGAGACAGCGATCGTGATCCCATGGAGAAAGGGAAAGGTCAAGGGAAGGGGCATCCTTCCTCTCATTGAAGATTAGCAGCTGTGCTCAAGGTCTTGTTGAAGGGCTCTGACTCCAGGGAGTCCAGGGCAGGTCTGAGGATTGGGAGGAAGAGCAGGTGATGCTAGGCGAGCCAGCCTGGCCTCCGCTGGAGCAGCAGGCGCAAGGGAGCCCCTCTCTCTAACAACCCGCTGCTCATGCTTGTGTCTCTATAGAATGGAGCCTGGAGACTATATACGAGGTCAGCTCAGAGGAAGAAGACCCTCCAGGTAGGGAACTACACTCAGGTAGGAACCAAGGGGAGAGGGTTCCTGGGAACAGGCAGGTTACAGCAGCTACTTTGTAGACCGAGAGTGGGAGGTAGGAAATCAAAAAGATGAAGTATATGTATTAGAGGATTTCTTTCTGTTTTCCAGCCTTGGAGAGATTCTATTTTTTAGAAAGAGTGAAGGATTAGTGGGGAGGGGCCTTGGGAGAAAGAGAAGCGACTCCAGGCTGAGCCAGGAGACTAATGCAGGCCTGCAGGCACAAGGGAGACCCTCTCTCTAACAACCCACCACTCATGCTTGTCTCTCAATAGAACAGAGGCTGGAGACCATCTATGAGGTCAGTTCAGAAAGGGAAGACATGCCAGTTTGGGAACTACACTCAGGTAGGAATCAAAGGAATGGGTCCAGGAGCAGTCAGGTTCACTTGCTGCTTTGGAGACCGAGAGTGGGAGGTAGGAAATCAGAAAGATGAAGTATATGTATTAGAGGATTTCTTTCTGTTTTCCAGCCTTGGAGAGATTCTATTTTTTAGAAAGAGTGAAGGATTGGCGGGGAGGGGCCATGGGAGAGGGAGAAGCGACTCCAGGCTGAGCCAGGAGACTAATGCAGGCCTGCTCCCAGGGATCAGAAACCCAGCTGAAGGCAGACATTGAAACGACTGAGCCACCCAGATTCAGTCTCTGTTTTGTTCCTTTCCTGTAATGGTAGGTTCTTTTGAAATAAGAGTAAGTAGTCTGTCTCTGGGCTTTGAAGGTGCTCTGTTTGGAATCCTCTTTTCTGATTCGATATTTAAGATTTTCTTTCCTAAAGAGCAGTGAGGCTGCTCAAGGTCTTGTTGAAGGGCTCTGACTCCAGGGAGCCCAGGGCTGCTATGGGTCTGGAGGAAGAACAGGTGATGGCGGCCGAGCCAGCCTGGCCTCCGCTGGAGCCCCAGGCACAGGGTACCCCCTCTCTCTAACAACCCACTGCTCACGCTTGTGTCTCAATAGAATAGAGCCTGGAGACCATCTATGAGGTCAGTTCAGAGAGGGAAGACTTGCCAGGTTGGGAACTACACTCAGGTAGGAATCAATAGACAACGGTTCCAGGAGCATGGGTTCACTTGCTGCTTTGGAGACTGAGGCGAGGGAGGGGCCTTTGAAATCAGAGAAAAGAAATGAATATGTGTGATGGCTTGGCCTGCTTTCTTAATATCAATGACATAATAGTAGTAGATATTTTGTGGGTGGGTTTCAGTATGCTTTGCTGGTGAAGATTATCTTTCCCCAGACCTGCTCTTTTCTGCTCTGCTTCTGCCAAGCAGCAAAGCCTTGTTTATGTTTGAATCTCATGTGTTGAGAACTGAGCAGGGGAGCTCCTGGGTCAGGTTTGTGGGACCCGAGACAGAGGTGTGTATGATGGCTGTGGGGCTGTGTGCACACAGTGGCTCTCATGGTCTCGCTGAGCTGGCCTCCTGGGACCGACCAGGCCTAGGACAGAGGTTCTGAGCACCAGAGCCAGGGTTCTGAGCACCCTGCTCCTATTAGAACCTGCTGCCCCAGCCAGACAGCGATGGACCCGCTCCCCACATCACGGTCACGGCCCCCTGTGGGACCTTCCCTCAGGCCTGCCGGGGCCTCCCCCAGGCCTTCCAGGGCTCGGGTCTTGGAGCAAATGCTGGCAAGCACTGGTGTTCATATGGCTGCCTCTGCTGTAGATATCCTCTCACTTCACCTGTAGACTGGAGGACCTTGGAAAAGTTAGATGACCTCTAAGCTTGTGTTCATCTTTAGAATGCTATGCGGTTGTTGTGAGATTTAAATGTCTCCCTAGAACCTGGGGTTACCCCAGACATAGGGCGTTGGCTCTCACTGTCTCTATGGGCCCAGCACGACCTTGTGCCCATGGACAGTCCCCTCCTGAGTAGGATCGTGTGGCTGACTGGAGGTTGGCAGTACATCTTCCCATTTTGGAGAATCAGATCGGTGGGGATGGACAAAGAGAAGGGAAATGGGCTTTATTCAAGGGACAAAACAAGCAGGGAAGCTGGGAAGGGGGGGGAGGGGGGGCAATGTCCTGCCCAGAAAGTCATGGGGACAGTAACTGCACCTTGCAGGAATGGGATGACAGGTGCTCCTTGCTGGTCCCAGGTATGAATGTGAGGGCTGGGAAGGGTCCAGAGACCCTAGACTCCCTCCTCATCACAAAGGTGAAGGTCATGGTCCCGGGAGGACCGCAGAGCTGAGGACAGATTTGAGTTCTGGGGTCAGGGACATAATCCCCAGGGCAGTGAACATGAGTTCTCACTTCAGCCCTGACTGTCCCACGTCATTTCCCAAGGCCACCCCCTCTTCTGAGCCACTCCTGTCAAGCTCCATGCAGGGGGTTCCTTTGCAGATTTTGAAGACTGGACAGAGGGAGCAAAACTGAGTGGATAATTTATCTCCTCTGTCATCTCCTGTTCATTTTCTTGATTCCCTACCCATGAGCTCCCTCTGTGACTCTTCCCTGTTCCCTGATTGGATGATTGTCATCCAGAAGGACCTGGTCCTAACCAGGCTCAGAAGGTCCTTGCATCTCCAATGTCTATAAAATCCCCAGCCACTGCCTCCTTCACCTGCTCTCCTGCATCGCCCTGGCTCCTGACCCGGGTCTGTGCCGCTGAATGGTCCTGAGCAGCACCAAGTAGCGGACAGGGAGACAGGAGGGTGCAGTGAGAAGGGCTGGGCCACACACACACACAGCTCCCGGCAGGAGGGGTTCCAGAAGCCTGGCTCTGCCCTGGGCACCCCCCCATCTTTGTGCTCTCCTGTGCCAGGTACGAGGAGGGGGCTCTGAACATCCCCCTTCTTCTCTCCCCACCAGCTGTCAGGTCCTGCGGAAGTCTGGCACCAGAAGTTCTCTTGTCTTGGGCTCAAGAGAGGGGGTGCAGGACGTAAAAGCTGATAAAGTGGCAGAATAGGAGGAAATGTGAGTGTGGAGGAAGCGGGGGGTGGGGGAGAGAAGCAGGAGGCAAACAAGTCCCATGTTCTCCACTGCTTCCCTCACTCTCTCTTTGGCACATCAGGGTGAAAACAGCCCAGAGCGGAGGGCCAAGGTGGACCCTACTGCACGTGACACAGAAGTAGAAATGAGATGGTGGTAAAAATCTGTACAGGGAACTGCAGGATTCCCTGAGCACCTCTTCCGAGGGAGTGGGGACCCCCCCTCCAGCTTCCATAGAGGTCCCACAGTGGCTAGGCGGCAGCCTCCAGTGGCTCCTCATTGGGAGGGGCGTTCCATCAGTGCCCACAGGGCCACCAGGCGCTCAGCCCCAAGAGGTGTGGGTCACGCTGTGTTCTTTGTGAAGGGTGCCCTGGAGGTGTTCAGCATCTCACTCAGGGAGACCCACCCCGCCCTCCCAACTCCCCGAGGTTGATAGGGCGTATCTACAGCTAATCACTGGGGTGTGGGAGAGTCTTGCGGCAGGGGAGGGTGGGGAGTCCTGACTTTCCACAGCTCAGGCTCCCTGGGAACGTGAGGAGGACAGAGGCCCTGGGGCTCCCTCCCATGCCAGCAATGCAGCTCAGCCCAGCCCCACCATGTGTTCCAAGGGCACATGGCAGCTGGGGCTCAAGTAGACAAGGCAACATCCATCCCCAGCTGGGAGAGGTCCGAGCCCTGGGGGTCCCTCAGCCTCTACGGAGACCTGTGGACAGCCAAGATCACCTCATGGCACCGTTTCTCAGGCTGAGGTCCGGTCGATTTTTCGTGCATGTGTAAAAATTGAAAAAACAAAAATCGAAGGAAATTCTGTGCAATGCTAATTTCGGGTGAACTAAAGAGGTAGGATTGCAAGTTACTCGTGTTCTTATTATTATTCTGGCATTGTAATTAAATAGCTTAAATATAGCTGGTTTCATTACACTCCGGAAAAACGGTGTCTTCCATAAGGTTTTCATGTTTAAACATGGTATTACTTCTACTAGGACACTATAATGAAAAAAATGTTTAATTGAAAAGCACAGGCAAGTTTGGTAGGGATGCAACCGAAACACGGAGAAGAAGAGAAGCCTTCCAGATAACTGTCCCCCTTGACAGTGCTGGTGTCACACTGGGTCCTCCCACGGGAAGACAGCGTCAGACCTGTGTCACCAGACCTCCTGTTCTTCACAGGCCCAGGGTGGGACTCCGGCTCTCCACCCTGGAATTGAGAGCCTCCCCTTTCCACTGCTCCAGGTCACTCACTGTCCAGGGGACCAGTGGCTTAAGGGTCGGCTGGTCACAGGCCCAGGTTGAATCTCTCCTGGACGATACTTACAGATACTCTCAGCAGACATACATCACCCTCAGCCTGAGAGCTGCAAACAGACCCGGTGCCCTGTGGATCTGACTGACTGCTGGGGACCTGAGGGCCTAAGGTCACCTGTCTTTTATTTTTTTTTTCTTTTTTTTTTTTTTAATTTGACAGAGAGAGTGAGCACAAGCAGGGGGAATGGCAGGCAGGAGGAAAGGGAGAAGCAGGCTCTCTGCAAAGCAGGGGAAGCCCCCTATGGGACTTGATCCCAGTACTCTCGGATCATGACCTGAGTCACGAAGGCAGTGGCTTAACCAACTGAGCCACCCAGGTGTTAAGATCACCTTTCAAGACCTGAGGAGTCTTCTGGGACCCGCCCACACACCCTAGGCCGCTCTCCTCCCAGCCTCTGTGCTTCCCCGGGGGAGCCCAGCCCCCGTGTTTGTGCTGCAGATGCTGCTGAGATGCCTGGGAAGGAAGTGCCCTGCAGGAGTCAGCTGGGGCCTCAGAGCACCTGGGCTTGGAAAGTGTTTGGAAGCTTAACAGGACAGGAAGCCAAGGACCAAGGTCTGCCTCGCTGCGGCTCCTCTGGTCCCAGCCCGCTAACACAGGGCAGAGATACATTTTATAGTTAATGCTGGAGGTTTTCGCGTGAAGCAGAATTTATATCCTGCTAAAAGCAGAACAGCCCTGGAAGCAAAAGTAGCAGTCACTGAATTCGTGTGTGGGCACTGCACTCTGTTCACTCTGTGAAAGCCCAGATGCTTCGGAGAGGCTTCTCGCAGCTTCCTTGCCCTGCCCCCACACTTCCGCTGTGTGGAAATTGGATTCTCCCAGCTCTCCGCTGCTCCACTGCCATTCCAGTGTGCTGCCCCAAATATTTTTGTGCCAATTACATATAATTGTCATGCTTGGAATATTCATGGAGTGGTTGATTTCACACTTGTGTCCTAATAAATTAGTGACAACCTTGATGTCTTTCTACAGGAGGCTGTCAGGGGGCCAGAGCCGGTCAGCATGGCAGACTGGGGGTTGGCAGCAAGCACGTTTATGGGAAACCGTAAAGTGTACACTAAAGACGGTGCGCTGAACAGTATATAGAGTAAGCAGCAATTCAAAACAGGAAAAATAAAAAATAATCTTCACAGGAAGCAAACTTCAAGCCTCAGGGTGTTTTCTCTGATTTCAACCAAATATTGAAGATGGAAAGGATGCCAGTCTCTTCCACCGTCTCCCAGAGAAGAGACACGGAGGGCACATGCCCACATTGCTTTCATTATATCAGGAGACTCTTGATGCCATCCCAGCATGGACGTGGCAGGATAAGGGGAGAGCACGGGTCAGCTCTTCTGGATGTGGATGGCAAAATCCCAAACCCCATGTGAGCTGTGTAAATCTGGAGGTTTAGAAGTAACCCTGGGATCTCACTGGGTCACTGGCTGTTTGGGGGTTGCCTGGAAGAGCAGTTGAGAAGAGACAGGGCCATTGGGTTGGTGAAATGAGCATTTGGTGACAGAGGGAAGGAGGGTCCGGGTGACTCTCTGGGAGAGTCCTGGGGTGGATGTCACAGGCTATAGCTATGATGGAAACCCTCTAGAACAACATGGCACTCTCTCCTGCCATACAGGATCTAGAGAGGGATGAGGAGTCTGTGGAGACTTTGTCATATTAGGGGTAAGAAAGCACCTACTCAGAGACAGTGCAGCCCCTCTCCATCCTCAACCAGACCTTAAGCCAGGCTCACATAGTTGTTCAAATCAGTAGTGTAGACAAAAGGGGACATGCCAGCTTCCTCCATTAAACCACCAAACACAAGCGCAATGGGTCACTGTCCTCATTAATCAGCACTAACTGTTCATCCACGGTTGGAGGATAAAGGCCACGCTAATTTACTAGAGACCTGCCATGTGGGCAGTTGGCTGGGAAATTTGTGGACTCAGCCACGTGGGGGCCAAGTAGATGCCCAAGAGCTCACTTCGGGCAGCTGATATGTGAAGATGCTGAAGGAGGAGGGAGGGACACAGATTGGAACCCCCCGACCCTTCAGGGGCTTTCTTTCAGGAAAACGTCGGAGCTTTTGGGTCAGGGATTGAAATCTGTGGGAGGTGGCCGAGTCAGACATGTGCCCTTCTTTGTCACGGGCATGTCCTGTGTCCCCGCAGCAGAAAGAGTTTGGGGTACAGAGGGAGGGGAGCCCTTGGTCTGGAGTCCAGGACAGGATCTAGAGGATTTGAGGGGCATGGGGATCTCTGTCCGCAGGGAACCACCTGTATGCCTGTCCCAGATCTATCGACCATCAGTTATGACTCTGGACAAGTTACTTAAAATCTATGAATTCAGTGCCATGAACTAGGAAATACAGGTGTCTGCACCTGCCCTGTGTACCCCATGGGTGGCTGAGGGGACTCACAGGAGATGGTGGCAGAGCGGTAAAGCATCGTGCCCATGCGATGGCTGAAAGGTCACCATCCACCCTCCCCTGTCCCACAGCCATCCATGCTTCCACGCTGGAGGCAGCCACTCCCGCATTTCTTGATTATTCTTCCAGACATGTTCTATCCGATCAGTCATGTAGCCCTTCCGAGGTGCCAGTCATGGTCTTTCAGCATCATCTGGATTTTCTTATACTAAGCTTTCTAAGGTAATACTAGTAAGCAGACCCCATATCACAGAACAGGTAACCGAGGACAGAAGGGTTAAGAAATTTTCCCAGGCATGTGTGGCTTCTAGTATGATTGGATACCAGGCATCAGACACTCCCATTCTCCCGGTCACTGTCCTCTATATTGTCTTTTCTATACTGTCTCATCTCAATAAACTCGCGTCCCGCACATCAGTCTGCTGGAGGTGGTAAACACTCACCACACCACAATCCCCCCCTATGTGAGCCCAGCTTGTTCCCCAGGAACAGGTGATCAAAAACGGGAGTGTGACCTAGGAATGAATGAATGCACTCTCACGGTCTTCTCCCAGCCGCGTATCAACTAGTCTCTCTGTGGTTAGTGTACTTTCCAGGATCATGGCACAGGTTACAAAAAAAGATCATAAAGGATTCACAAGGAAATCATCTGTGCTTAAGAAAATCTAGTGGCCCTCCCCAGCATAGCCCCAGCAGCATCAAAATGGGCTTCCGGCCAAACAACAGGGCAGAGCTACAAATATCACCCCCACTGACCACTCCATTAAAGGTACTGTGGATATAAAATCAGTAAGTAGGTTGTAGAGAGATTGTAGTTTGTATGGCAGAGACTGGATGTTGGGGAGGAAGGAAGGAGCAGGAAAGGAGCTCGCTCAGAACAAGGGAGCCCATGCCTGCTCTCAGCCACGCCTTAGTTCTGGCTGCTCAGATGATGGGTCTGATCCTTGGTCACAGAGATACTCAGGGCTTGTAGACTTCATCCATTAAAGCCACCGGAGCACCAGCCTGGCAGACCCCTCTCTCAGTTAAAATGAACTGCTCATCGCCCAGGTATGGTCAGTTGAAGATGAATTCTTGGCGCAACTGCCAAAGTCGGCAGTTGGTTTAGAATGTCCTGGGTTCTGAGACAGTTGAGAGTCAAGCAGACCAGTGGTCATTCCGGGTGGTCACCTGACCACCAGCAAGGCAGCTGGTAGCATCAAGTGCTGGGGGCTGACGGACGAGGAGATGGAGACATGTTTGAATCACCCCCCCCCCACACACACACACCCTGTCCGTCATGGGGTCAGGGATTGAAACATAGAACCAGGAGTTAGGTCAGGTTTTGAGCCATTCTCTCAGACCAACACCTCCTTAGGGTGCCAGCTGTCTCCTCACAGCAACCTTGGGGCAGGAGGATATGTGCAAGGGAGAAGGAGAAAGGGTTTGGGCATAATCTCATACCCCCCGTGATCATGGATCTCATACCCTGGTGATCAGAGATCTTTATCCCCACGGAGACAACTGCATACCCTGCTTCAGAGCTGTCCCTCGTCAGTGCTGTGACTCTGAGTGAGTCACTTCATTTCTCTAAATGTCATGCACTGAGCCACTAAATATAGACCACAAGTCCCTACTCTGCCCACCCCACAGTGCAGATGTGAGCATCACAAGAAGTCAGACTTTTTCCCACGAGCACTAAAACATGTTCATGTAGTTTCCATTCTACTGTCTTGCAGCCTTCCAGGTGCCCTCTCTAGAGGAGACCAGACATCTATTTGAACACTTATGTCGGGAGAACTTGAAAAAGCATCGATCCTTTTTCTCCAGGTTTCGTATTTCCTTATTTTTGGTTTCATAACATAATACCAATAAACAGATCCTATTAACAGTTCCATATTCCAGAGCAGGAAACTGAGAAACAAACAAACAAACAAAAAAGCTAATAAGCCTCCCCAGACACACGTGTTTTTCAAATGGGATTTGACTTCAGGACATCAGGCCCCCACACCCATGCTCTGTCACTGTATTGTGCTGGCTTGCCACTTGCCTCATCTAAAGAAAGTTATTATTCCCATGTAGATTCAGTCTTTGGGGTATTTTAGGTTCACACCAAATGGCAAGCTCCATCTTCCTGAGACCTACTTGGATTCAGGGGGCTCCCCGGGCAGCTAGTGAAAAGGAGAGCCAAAGTTTGGTCTGGGAGTATGGTATGAATACTTCCGCCGGGAGGACCTAAATAACCATCCCTATTGTGCATACCGTACCTTGCTTTCCCCGTACCTTGCTTCAGGAATACAAAAAGATAATGAATTCAGGGGCGCCTGGGTGGCTCAGTGGGTTAAAGCCTCTGCCTTCGGCTCAACTCATGATCCCAGGGTCCTGGGATCGAGCCCCGCATCGGGCTCTCTGCTCAGCAGGGAGCCTGCTTCCTCCTCTCTCTCTGCCTGCCTCTCCACCTACTTGTGATCTCTGTCTGTCAAATAAATAAATAAAATATTTTAAAAAATGAAAAAGATAATGAATTCAAACAAAAGATACATGTGGGGAGTGATCTTCGGTGAAGAAAATACCTGCGGGCCCCTGTAGGCAAAAGGGCTCTGGCCACACAGGGTCCCCTACAAGCTACCCCACTGACTTCACTGTGGGAATCCCATCATTAAGCTCACTCAAGAAAAATTATTGTATGGTTGGCCATTGAACGACATAAGGGTTAGGGATGCCAAGCTCCCATGCAGTCAACAATCCAAGTGTAACTTTTGACTCTCCCAAAACTTAACTACTAATTAATATCCTACCGTTGCCCAGAAACCTTATCGTTGACATAAACAGTCAACTAAGACCTATTCTGTATGTTATTTGTATTAAATACCATATTCTTACAATAAAGTAAGCTAGAGAAAAAGTGTTCTTGAAAGAAATAAAGAGGAGAAAATATATTTACAGTACTGTACTGTATCAAAACAAAACAAAACTGGGGCACCTGGGTGGCTAAGTTCAGGGTATGATTCCGGAGTCCTGGGATGGAGCCCCACATTGGGCTCCCTACTCAGCAGGGAGGCTGCTTCTCTCTCTCTCTTTCTCTCTCTCTGCCCCTCCCCCTGCTTGTGCTCAAAAAACAAAACAAAATAAAAAAAGAAAACCATGAATAAATGGACCCTCACAGTTCAAATCTGTGTTGTTTAAGGGTCAACTGCAGTTTATTGATGAATCATGTTAAGAGACAAACTATACAAATGTTAAAAAAGAAAAAAAACTAGAAAAATGCTAAGTCCCATTCTTTTTTATCCAGATACAATTCACATCTCATAATTTGATCTTTTTTAATGTGTACAGTTTGGTGGGTATTTAGTATCTTTGGGGGGTTTTTTTAAGATTTTATTTATTTATTTATTTGTCAGAGAGATAGAGTACAGGCAGGCAGAGAAGCAGGCAGAGAGAGGGTTGGGAGGGAAGCAGGCTCCCTGCAGAGCAAGGATCTCAATGTGGGACTCGATCCCAGGACGCTGGGATCATGACCTGAGCCAAAGGAAGGCAGCCTCTCAACCGACTGAGCCACCCAGGCGTCCCAGTATCTTTGGGTTTTGCAATCATGTCTAATCCCAGTACATTTCTATCATCCCAAAAGGGAACCCCATACCTATTATCAGTCAATATCATTTTGTCTCCCCAATATCCCCCCAGCACTAGCTCATTCTGTCTCTGTGGATTTTCCTATTTTGGACATTTTATATAAATGTCATATGATGTGTTGCCTTTTGGGTCTTTTTTCAGTAAGCAAAATGTATCCAAGTTTCATCCAAGTTGTAGCATATATCCATGCTTCACCCTTGAAATGGCTAAATAATATCCACTGTATGGATAGAATACTTCTATTTCCACTCATCAGCTGATGGGCAGTTGGGTTGTTTCCACATTTTGGCTATTACGAGTAGTGCTGCCGTAACGCTCATATACAAGTTCTCTTATTTCTCCCAGGCACACACGCCTTCTGGGTCATATAGTAACTCTGTGTTTAACTCTTTGAGAAACTTGCAAACTATTTTCCTTTTTATATTTGCAAAGGTTTCAATTTTCCACATCATTGCCAAAATTTGGTTGGTTGGTTGGTTGTTTTTAATTACATCCATATTAGTGAGGTGTGTGGTATCTCATGTGTTTTTAATGTGCTTATCGAGAATTGCTCCCGTTTGAAGCAATACCCAAATCTTTCGTTCATTTAAAAAATTTGGTTATTTGACATTTTCTTGTTGAGTTGCCAATGTTCTTTATATATTCTGGGTAATAGGTCTTATCAGATACATGATCGGCAAATATTTCCTTCCATTCTGTAAGCTGTATTAGATCTTTCTTGATGGTATTCTTTGAAGCAAGAAAGAATTTAATTTTGGTAAAGTCCTATTATTTTTCCTTTTGTGGCTTGTGCTTTGGGCACCATATGTAAGAATTCACAGCCAAATCCAAGACCATGAGGATTTTTATCCCCACGAAGATTTATTTAACTCTTTTCTTTAAAGATTTACACAGTTTAGCTCTTACAAGTAAGTCTTTGATCTATTTTTGATCTAAAGTTTATTTGGTCTGATTCCAGCATAGCTATTCTTATTCTTAATATTTGCATAGAGTATCATTTTTCATCCTTTCATTTCAACCTGGATTGAATTCACTGATCCAAAGGCACAGAGTGGATGGATGAATTTAAAAACCAAGACGCAACCATATGCTGCCCAACGAAACACACAGTCTTAAACGAAGGAATGGAAAAAGATAGCCCATGGAAGTGGAAACCAAAAACAGTGGGGAGTGCTATATATTTACCAGACAAAATAGGCTTTAAACTGATGAAAACAGACACTACACTACATTCAGAGCCAAAAGGCTGAGAAGCAATAGACAAAATAAACTTGAAGCCAAAATGTTAACAAGAGACAGAGAGACATTATACAATGAATAAGCATCAATTGATAAAGAATATATAATAGTTCTAAATGTACACACAGACAACATCAGAGCACCTAAATATATTAAGCAAATATTAACAGATCTGAAGGGAGAAATAGACAATAAAAAAACTTCAGCAATGAATAGATTATCCAGACAAAAAAATCAAGGAAAAACTGGACTTGAACATACTTGACTAACAGCCATTTATAGAATATTCCATCCAACAGAAGCCCAATACACATTCTTCCCAAGTGGACACAGAGCATTATCCTAGAAAGACTACGGGATAAGATACAAACCAAGTCTTCAGACCAAAATCATACCAAGTATCCTTTCTGACCACAATGATGCAAAACTAGAAACCAACAAGAAGAAAGCAAGGGAAATCTGCAAATGTGCAGAACTGTAACGACACAGTCCTGAACAACCAATAGGTCAAAGAAGAAAGCAAGGGGTGCCTGGCTGGCTCAGTCTGAAGAGCAAGAAGTTCTTGATCTGAGGGTCATGAGTTTGAGCCCCGCCTTGGGTGTAGAGATTGTTTAAAATGAATAAATAAGGTGCACCTGGGTGGCTCAGTGGGTTAAACCCTCTGCCTTCGGATCCGGCCGTGGTCTCCGGGTCCTGGGACCGAACCCCGCATCCGGCTTTCTGCTTGGCGGTGGCCTGCTTCCTCCTCTCTCTCTCTGACTGCCTCTCTGCCTATTTGTGATCTCTGCCTGTCAAAATAAATAAAATCCTAAATAAATAAATAAATAAAAACCTAAGCACAGAAAATAATTTCAAACAACCTAACTTTATTATCTCAAGTGAACCAAGCCCAAAGTTAGCAGAAGGAAAGAAAGAATAAAGATCATAATGGAAATAAAAGAAATAGAGACCAGAAGAACAATAAAAAAGATCAATGAAACTAAGAGCTGGTTTGTTGAAAAGATAAAACAGGGACACCTGGCTGGCTCAGTCAGTAGAGCATTAGAGTGACTAATGATCTTGGGGTGCTGAGTTTGAGCTATATATGTAGAGATTACATATATAGACAAAGTTAAATATAATATATATATATATATATATATGTGTGTGTGTGTGTATATATGTGTGTGTGTGTGTGTGTGTTGTGTGTTTGTGTGTGTGTACCTCACTATATATATCATCACTGCTCACCCAGCAGTGAGACAGATGTGGTCCCATATACACACACACACATATATATGGAGACCTGGGTGGCACATTCAGTTAAGCATCTAACTCTTGGTTTTCGGCTCAGGTCGTGATCTCAGGGTGATCAGATCAAGCCCTGTGTCAGGCTCTGTGCCAGGCTGAGCTCAGCATAGAGTCTGCTTGAGATTCTCTCTCCCCTCTCTGCCCCTCCCATTTATGCTCTCTCTCTAAAAACAAATCTTTAAAATGTATATATATTTTTAAAAGATAAAACAAAACTGGAAAACCTTTAGCTATGCTGAACCAGATTTTTTTTAAATCTTTTTTTATTAAAAAGATTTCAATAAATAAAATCAGAAAGGAAAGATGAGACATTACAACTGACACTACAGAAATGCACGTGATCGGAAAATACTGCTGTCAACAATTACATGCCACCAAATTGGATAACCTCAAAGAAATAGATAAGTTTCCAGAAGCATACAACCTACCAAGGATGAATCAAAAGGAATAGAAATGGGGCACCTGGATGGCTCAGTGGGTTAAGTCTCTGCCTTTCGGCTCAGGTCATGATCTCAGTGTCCTGGGATCAAGCCCCGCATTGGGCTTTCTGCTCAGCAGGAACCCTGCTTCCCCCTTTCTCTCTCTGCCTGCCTCTCTGCCTACTTGTGATCTCTCTGTCAAATAAATAAAATCTTTAAAAAAAAAAAAAAAGGAATCGAGAAAGTAAATAGGCACCAACATGTTACACACTAATACTCTATAATGAACAGTGGGCACAGGCCCAAATGTCCCATACTGGTTGTCATCTTTGAGTCACTCCACATGTCTTACAGTGTCTGCCACTTCACAGCAATAGGTCTGGGCAAGTTTCTCAGGCTTGTTGATCTCAACTGTCTCACATATGGAATGGGAAACACAATGGTTGTAATGCTTACTTCATAAGGTCATCATGAAGATTAGATGATGTGTGAAAGCATCATATAAACTTTATAAACTGTAAAGTTCTGTGCCCACAGAACTTGTGACCTAAGAAAGTATAAAACAATGGATGCCATGAGGTTAAGACAGGGAGGGAACTTATAAGATAGAAATAACTGGTATGCAAAAATGGTAGATGTGATTTTTGTTCTATATTCTAGTGAGAGAAGCTTTATAAAAGGATAAATGAATTAATAGAGCAAAACTGGGGTAAGGGATAGTAAAGAAGATAATTAAGAATGGGAAGCCTGGACACCTTTGCATCCTCTGAAGTCTGGAGAGAGGAAAGTGCTTGTTTGTTACCCAGCAGAAACAAATTCCTGCAACTGGGCTAGGGCAACTTCTGCTTGACCCAGACAGATTCAAATCTTGCCTCTACCATTTTGACATTAGGACTCCGTTTTCTCACGTGTAAAGTGGGCCCAGGTACCCCTTCCTAAAGATTTCTTAATAACACGGCATTGGATTATAACCAAAGTATGAAATAAATATACATGAGTTTATATTGATATAAATAATGAACAAACATACAAATGAGGGGATAAGAGGCAAATTTTTCTTTAAAAGAATCCCATAGGGGTGCCTGGGAGGCTCAGTGGGTTAAAGCCTCTGCCTTCGGCTCTGGTCATGATCCCAGGGTCCTGGGATGGAGTCCTGCATCGGGCTCTCTGCTCAGCAGGGAGCCTCCTTCCCCTTCTCTCTCTCTGCCTGTCTCTCTGCCTACTTGTGATCTCTGTCCATCAAATAAGTAAATAAAATCTTTATAAAAAAATAATAATGGGGTGCCTGGGTGGTCAGTGGGTTAAGCCTCTGTTTTCGGCTCAGGTCATGATCCCAGGGTCCTGGGATGGAGCCCCATATTGGGCTCTCTGCTCATTGGGGAGCCTGCTTCCCCTGCTCTCTCTGCCTGCCTCTCTGCCTACTTGTGATATCTCTCTGTCAAATAAATAAATAAAATCTTTTTAAAATAAAATAAAATAAAAGAATTCCAGAAAACAGACTCCCCACTTCAGGAGGTGAAGTTGAATCCTTCCCACCCCCTACCTCAAGGGTGGACTGGGTTTAGAACACGCTTCCAAATAACAGAGGGGAACAGTGACTTAGTGCAGCAGACTGGCACCCACAACCTTAACTGAGTAACAAAAGTCAGCAGTAATGTCTTGGGACTCTAGTGCAGTCCTGGCTCTCATGGGATGAGAAGGCACAGAAGCTTTTCACCTTGGTGATATTCTTTCCAAAATCCATACTCCAGCCTCCTCATGAGAAGAACATCAGACAAACCCAAACTGGGCTCATTCTACAAAATGGCTGGCCAGGAAGGGCCCATCAACAAACCTGTCAAGGTCATAAAAAACGGGAGTGAGAAACTGTCCCAGCCCAGAAGACATTGGGCCAGTGGGACAGCTAAATGCAGTGTGGTGTGCTGGGTTGGCTCCTGCACTAGGAAAGGACATGAAAGGGGAAGTTGGCAAAATCAAGTCTGGAGTTTAGTTCCTGGAACTCAAATGACACTGTTTTCTTCATTGTGACCAGTGTCCCAGGGTCATGGGAGGTGATAACAATAGGGGAACCTAGGAAGTGGGTCTACAGGAGCTCCCTGTGCCACTTCTGCAACTCCTCTGCATTTTTTTAAAAGATTTTATTTATTTGACAGACGGTGAGAGAGGGAACACAAGAGGAATGGGAGAGGGAGAAGCAGGCTTCCCGCTGAGCAGGGAGCCCAATGTGGGGCTCAAACCCAGGACCCCGGGATTATGACCTAGCTGAAGGCAGATGCCCAATGACTGAGCCACCCAGGCGCCCTCGAAATTATTTCACAACAGTTTATTTCAAAGAAAATAAAAATAATCTTTCTTGAAAGCACCGTGACGGTGTTGGGGCTGGGGACCCAGCAGTGAGACAGATGTGATCCCTCATCTGGAATCCACAATGAGTGAGGAGGTAGAACAAGTAAGGAAAATGCGATCTATAAAAAGTAAGACGCAGGCACCTCAGTGGCTCAGTCGTTTAAGCGTCTACCTTTGGTTCAGGTCATGATCTCAGGGTCCTGGGATGAAGCCCCATGTCGGGCTCTGTGCTCAGCAGGGAGCCTGATTGTCCTTCTGGCCCTCCCCTCACTCCTGCCCTCTCTCTCTCTCTCAAATAAATAAATAATTTTTTAAATGGTATATTATTCAACTATACGAAAAAAGGAAGTCCTGCATTTATGACAACAAGCAGCAAGCTCAAAGCCATTATGTGAAGTGAAATAAGACAGAGAAAGACACTACGAGCTCATTTACATGTGGAATCACAAGTAAATGAAACAAAATGAAAAGAACTCCCAGAAACAGAGTAGACTGGTGGTTGCCGGAGTTAGGAGGTGGGGGGGAGAGCAATGGATGAAGGTAACCAAAGAGCACAAACTTTGGGTTATAAGATGAATGAATTCCAGGGGCGCCTGGGTGGCTCAGTGGGTTAAGCTTCTGCCTTCGGCTCAGGTCATGATCCCAGGGTCCTGGGATTGAGCCCCACATCAGTCTCTCTGCTCAGGGAGCAGCCTGCTTCCCTGCTTTCTCTGCCTGCCTCTCTGCCTACTTGTGATCTCTCTCTGTGTGTGTCAGATAAATAAATAAAATCTTTAAATTAAAAAAAAAAAGATTATTGAACTCTGGGAATCTGACGTACAACCTGGTGACCACAGCTGTCAACACAGCTGACCCTTGAACAATATGGGTTTGGCCTATGAGGGTCCACCTATATGCAGATTTGTTTAAATACTGTATACAGTACTATAAGTGTATTTTCTCCTCATGATTTTCTCCTTTTTTAAAATTTTATTTGTCAGAGAGAGCACACACAAGAAGGAGAGCAGAGGGAGAGGGAGAAGCAGGCTCCCCAATGAGCAAGGAGCCCAATGTTGACTCCAGCCCAGGACCTGAGCTGAAGACAGGTGCTTAACTCACTGAGCCACCCAGGCACCCCACATGAGCCCCTCTGCTGCAGACTCTGGAGTTGGTAGTTTATGCAAATCTGCTGATTTTATCCCTCCCACCAAACCTGGATTGGCCTGTGCAGCCAGCCATCAGGGCCTCCTGGCCCCTCAGCAAACCTTTCATGTCCCTATTTCCAAAACCCAGTCTCCTCCCCATAGTCGTGGGTCCCCCGCACTTGCTCCAAACCTATGATTTCAACGAGTGGCAAATTTTTGCCATTAACAAAAACGAGAAGAAAACTTCTTTCTGGCATTTTGTTGACGGAGTTGGGATGAGGGCAGCGTAGAATTCCTAACCCCAAGCTCTGCTATTTTTTTGCACCATCGCGGGTAAGGGGAACTTCACCTGGACCTTAGGAACAAAGTAGCAAACTGAAGGTGTGTTTCCCATTGCTCTTAGAAAAGAAAGAGCTCCGCTGGTTCTGGGTCTGGCTCCAGGACTTCCCAGGCTTCAGCACCTCCTTACCCCAGGGGTCCACACAATCCAGCTCCTGTAGCGGGTGGGGGTCTGCTCTGCAAGCAGCAGGAAATGGGGCACGAGGGTGGAGGAAACGCTCACACCGAGACTCAGCGGGTGATCTGCAGAGGGCGCTCGGCCCCACCACACTCAGCCCTTTTCCCTGACAGCCTCGAGTGCCCAGAAAATTGCATTTTCAGGAAGTCACTTTCGGTTTTCAGTTTCGGTTTCCCAAAGACCTGAGCAGGAAGGAGCCGAAGGAACAGCCTTGTGGGCGGCCGAACGCCTGCGGAGGGGGTAGCAGGAGCTCCCCAGCCCTTCAGCCTCTGGGGAAAGCCTAGAGAAGCCCAGAGAATCCAGCCGGGCCGGCCGCCTGGGCTGGTGGAGATGGCGTTCTTTGAGGTCCCGTCTTACACCCCTGCAGACACGCTGTCTGTCTTCGTGGAGCAGAACCTTCAGCCCGATCCGGACTGGAAGGAGGAGCTGAAGGATGCCTGGCAGAGAATAGAGCGTTTCTTTCGGGAACGCTGCTTCCGTGATGAGCTGGTTCTAGACCAGGAAGTCAGGGTGCTGAAGGTGGTGAAGGTGAGCTCCTGGGGACTTAAGATTGACTCTGATTCCCAGCCCGTGTGACCTGGAGACCGTGTGACCTTGGGGGAGGGGTCTTTTCGTCTCTGGGCTGCCCCCTCTTTGATCAGGATTTGTTACAAGGAAGAGACGTGATTAACTGTGGGAAAGTGCCTTTGAACTTTAACAAGTCTGATGGAGGAGGACGATCAGGAGGAGGAAATTATTTGGGATCCAGCTGATTGGGGGCGGGGGGCAGGTGGAATACAAATAATAGGTCTGATAAAGGGGCCGCTTTTGTTTCTTGTTGAAGAAAACCTGTTGGGGTACCTGGGTGGCTCGGAGGGTTAAGCGTGGGACTCTCGGTTGATGCTCAGGTCCTGATCTCAGGAAGGGGGAGATGGGGAGATAAGAGCCCCACCGGGAATCCACTCTCAGCGTGGAATCCTTCCTCCCTCCCCCTCTCATCTCCCTTCATGGTGCTTTCCCTCTGGTGCTCTCTTGCTCTAAAATAAAATCTTCTTATTTTAAACCTACTGTACCCTCCAAGTTATAATCTGTATTTTTCTCCTAAAATGGTACTATATGTACATAGTTATGCTAGAATATACCTAGCAATTGTGAGTACTTCATGGGTTAAAAGGGATTTTTAGGAGCTGACCACATAATTCAACGTTTAACAAATCACCTGTAAAGTTTTGCAGGCGAGGTAAACACAACGCCAGGCCAGGAAGGCACAAGGCAAGGTTTATTAAAGGCACTCTCCAGGGAAGTTTCAAGGCTCAGGAGAAGGGCAGCCAGGAAAGTCCCTCTGGAAGGAGGTGGGCACCCTCGGGCGAGGTTCCGCTACTCTGGAAAGGGGAGTCGGGGAAATCGGTGGGTATCCTTTATCCGGCCAAGGCTGGGCATGGGCTCACATCCATGTATGGTAAGGTATTTGGTGATCGGAGGGTATGGGGTGGGGGCTCCTGATACTCCTGTTTCCTGCATAGGTATTGGGTTACCTATGGAGAAGTGACCTGGGCATACATCCTTTTGGCGGGAGAGTCAAGGGTTAAGGGGGGGGGGCTGGAAGATGGCGGCCCCGGGCGGTCATTTCTATTGTTCCTCCTGCTTTCCTGGAGCCAGAACCCAACATCACCCTAAATCAAAATTGCTTTAATCATCCTCTAGATTTTGCTAATTTTGCTAAATGAAAGATATCTGTTAACCTACAAAAAAAAAATTTAACAACCAGTTACTTTATAACAAAGAATGGCAACTCAGCACAAGCCCCTTAGGGCATGACCGTAGGCAAGTCCAACACACAAAGGAGAGGAATTTAGGGAGAAGGAAGAGGAAGGTGCAGGAGTTGTTTTGAAGGGAAGTCCAGTCAGAGTAATGAGACTTTCTCATTGGCTGAGTTGCAGGGTAAATTTCTTATAGAAAATGCATTGTACATGATTTCCTGTTGGGGCCTGCAATTGATGTTTCTTTCCTGTTTACAGTTCTGTTGTGGTCTGCATGGATAATTCCTATAATTGGCGTTGGTACCTCTCCCCCTGATGACCTCCCCCTCTGGCCTCAGACTCCGTTTTGTGAAGCTTCCCTTAATTTTCATGTATCTAATTACTTTTTAAAAAAACGTTTTGTCATTTATTTGTCAGAGAGAGAGCACATACAAGCAGGGGAACAGCAGGCAGAGGGAGAAGCAGGCTCCCTGCAGAGCAGGGAAGCCCTATTCAGGACTCAATTCCCAGACCCTGGGAATCATGACCTGAGCTGAATGCAGACGCCCAACCGACTGAACCACCCAGGCGTCCCATGAATCTAATCAAGCTTAATCTAAATCAAGCTTCACCTGGGGGTGGTATTGTTAGGAGGAGCTGATTGGACACTTAGGTAATCAGGGCCAGGGTCCCCAACAAGAAAACAGGGAGCGGGGACAGCTAAGACAAAACCCCACCAGCATCCTGTTTCACAGCATAGACAAGACCACAGTGGCATCCTGTCTAGCAGCCTCTGTAGGAGTGACTCTTACAGAATATCCCGAAACAAAACAATTAACCACAAAACGTGGGTCACTATCACAAGCTGAGACAGTTGGTTTTCCAAATGTCAGCCCAAATGAGCAGCAACACGGGAACAATAACCCGATAGGTATGATGAGGGAGCAGGAGGCTGGCTGAGGACAAAGCAAGAGCTGGCGCCTTGCACCCCCCCCTTCATCCGCTCCCCTCCATAGATGTAGCATTCCTCAGGCACCCCTGACTGCCATAAAATGATAGTTAACTTGCTGAGATCACAGTCCTGCAAGACAGGAGTCTCCCTTGGTTTGCAAATGTCCTTGAGATTACAACAAAGAAGTTACCTTATCAATAGCCCAATTTCTAAAGACACAGAACTCAGTTCCTCAAGCCCTAATGTCACCCTCCCCTCCATAAAAAACCGAAGGAGGTGGAAGTAGAAGGAAAAGTAAATAAAGTTAAATTTCTTCTAAACCTAAATCTCATTAACAAGGATGCTTGATAGCAGGAATGTAACATTCCACCAGACTTCCAATTGTCTTTACTTGATAGCAACTAAGCCTTCAATATCCTGATAGTATTCTTTGCCCCAATAGCCCTTCTGAACACCCCTTTGTCCTCACCTACCCAACTCCTGTGTATATAACCAACCACTCCTCACAACCCAGGGCAGCTGCATCTCTGCCTGCCCACGGGCCCTGTCCCCGTGCTTTAATAAATCACCTTTTGCACCAACGACGTCTTAAGAATTCTTTCTTTAGTCGTCGGCTCCGAACCTCCTCACCCCACCGAACCTGACTTGGGTTCTGGGACTTCATCAGGTAGACGGGGGCATGATCAAAGCTTGGACTGGTACACCTCCATAGCCAATCCACAGGGGGCCCACACTCCAGCTGTTCAAGATAGTCCTGTAATAGGGCTCTCTGCTCAGCAAGGAGCCTGCTTCTCCTCATCTCTCTCTCTGTCTGTCTCTCTGCCTATTTGTGATCTCTCTCTCTGTCAAATAAATAAATAAAATTTAAAAAAAAAAAAAAAAAGATAGTCCTGCAAAAGAGTTAATAAAAACCCCTGGATAGGAAAGCCAAAATGGCAACCCTCTGGAGTCCCCTCCATTGCCAGGAGCTTTATTCTAACACTCAATAAACTTTGCTTTGCTGCCCACCACTCTGTCAGGTCTACCTCTTCATTCTTCCAAGCAGCAGGACCAAGAACCGCAGGACTAGGAGGACAAAAATCCTCTAACACTGTGGCTGCCAAAAGAAGGATGTGCAGCCTTAAAGATCTTTAGAGTGTTGTTTTGTTGTTGTTGTTGTTGTTTGTTTTTTAGAGAGAGCAGCAGGGCTCAATCCCATGACCCTGAGATGACCCGAGCCAAAATCAACAGTCAGTTACCCAACTGACTAAGTCACCCAGGCGCCCCCAAAGAATCTTTAAATACAGAGTTGAAGCCAAAGATTCAAGAGTGCGATCAGCAAAGCAGGAGCTTCCAAATGGAATTTCAAGAAATAAAGGCTACTATAGTTGCTTAAAAAATACAAACTTTGCATTTCTGGGCTCTGATTCTTCCAAATATCTGAACTCCCTGGAGTGATTGTGATGCATGCTTTCTGCTGTAGGCCTCCTTGAGCTTCTTTGATTTCAGGACCTAACACCAAAAAAGGAACGTATGTTAAATTTATTCTATGGATTTAAAAGTGTTGTGTTTCCATTGGAGACCTGCCATTTGTGTTACTTCAAATACCCATGACTTGAAGTTCCCATTCTCTCCTTTATGGGTAATGTCAAGTGAAGACTGTTTGGAGAAGAAGAAAAAAAAATCACTTCTCCTTTTCTCTTGTTCTCTCAATGATCTTTATTTCTAGAAGCTTAAATACTCCTGCAGTAGCTATGTCCAACTATTATGAGCAAGATCAACAGTGCCTAGAGCCAATTTTTTTTTAATTTTTTTAGATTTCATTTATTTATTTGAGAGAGAGAGTATGAGAGAACATGAGAAGAGAGAAGGTCAGAGGGAGAAGCAGACTCCCTGTGGAGCAGGGAGCCTGATGCGGGGCTCAATCCTGAGACTCCAGGGCCATGACCTGAGCCAAAGGCAGCTGCCCAACCAACTGAGCCATGCAGGTGTCCCAAGCCAAATATTTAAACACCATATTTGGATAAATATTGGTAAACCAGCAATAGCATAAAGGACACATTTGTAATGAACGTTTCTGTTTCTATATGAGGAGGAAGGAAGAGATTACATTGTGCATTGTACGTAACAGTTCTTTCTCTCTGCCTTTCTGGAACTTGTTAAGTGCTAGATTTTCTAAGTTGCATCTAATTTCCCTGGTTTCATTTATCTCTATTGCGGTGAGAGTTCTGGAATTAATTCTTGAGTTCGATGTACTGATTTCACAGATTTCCTACCATGAGTGGCCTGGAGAGTCTTCTAGGACCAGAAGTAACTTTTGCAAAGACATCTGGCCATGTCTGATCACTGCCACCCCACTGACATCCATATGCTTTCTTTTTCTACTATTGTTTTTCCCCAGGTCAAGGAACCTGGTACCAAAGTTAAGATTACATAGGAATCTGGGGTCCAAATTGCCTCATGATTTTTGAAAATTACACTAGTAATTTCTGGTGCCAGCCAAGAGGAAGTAAGGCTCTTACAAACTGCCTCACAAATTATAGCTGAAACACTAGACAGACATCAGAAAGGATTTGAGAACTCTGTACAGTAAACAATAAGCAGACAGATGGGGGATGGAAGTCAAAACTCAAGGAACAACCTATAACAATGGGGATGATAGTGGAGCAGACTGGTAATATATGGAACAGCATGGTTGGATGTCAAAAGCACTGTGCTAAGGGAACCTGAGTGGCTCAGTTGAGCATCTGACTCTTGATCTCAGCTCAGGTCTTGAACTCAGGGTTGTGAGTTCAGGTCCTGCATTGGGCTCCACACTGGGTATGGAGCCTACTTAAAAGGGTTAGGGTGCCTGGGTGGCTCGGTCCTTAAGAGTATGCTTTTGGCTTGGGCCATGATCCCAAGTTGCTAGGATCGAGCCGCACATCAGGCTCCCTGCTTGGTGGGAAGCTTGCTTCTCCCTCTCCCACTCCCCCTGCTTGTGTTCCCTCTTTCACTCTCTCTGTCAAATAAATAAATAAAATCTTCAAAAAATATATTTATTTTGGGGGCGCCTGGGTGGCTCAGTGGGTTAAGCCGCTGCCTTCGGCTCGGGTCATGATCTCAGGGTCCTAGGATCGAGTCCCGCATCGGGCTCTCTGCTCAGCAGGGAGCCTGCTTCCTCCTCTCTCTCTGCCTGCCTCTCTGCCTGCTTGTGATCTCTGTCTGTCAAATAAATAAATAAAATCTTTAAAAAATATATATATATATTTATTTTGCTTAAGGATTACCTAAAAATAATTTTGTACCCTTCCTGAATACTTTCCTAATGAAGTTTAACATATGAAAAAATGTGTACAAATCATAAAGGTACAGCCTGATGAATTTTCCTAATGAATTCCCAAGTGTAACCAGCATGCATATCAAAAGATGAATGTTCCCCTCTCTTTCTTACCAGAGACAACTGATCATAGCCCAAGTTTTAACAACATAGATTAGTCTCAACTGTTCTTGAATTTTGTATAAATGCAATCATATAGTATGCACTTTTTTGTCCTTTTTTACTCATCTTTTTTTTTTAAGATTTCATGTTTAAGTCACCTCCACACCCAGTGTGGGGCTCGAACTCACAACCCCAAGAACAAGAATTGCATGCTCCACTGACTGAGCCAGCCAGGCCATCCCAGTTTGTCTTGTTTTAATATAACAGTGATCCCTCCTTAATTTTATTAAAGATTTCATGAAATGTTTAAAAATGGGCAGCAGACCCATCCACAAAGATCTGACAGGCCAGAAAGGACTGGCATGATACATTCAGAATACTAATTGGAAAATTAAAAAACAAAAACAAAAACATGCAGCCAAGAGTCCTTTTTCCAGCTAGGATGTCATTCAGAGTGGAAGGAGAGATCAAAGCTTCCAGGATAAACAGAAACTAAAAGAAATTGTGATCACCAAACCAGCCCTACAAGAAATATTAAAAGGGATCCTTTAAGTGATGAGAGAGCACAAAAGTAACACAGACCAGAAAGAAACAGTAACTTTACAGATAATACAATGGCCCTAAATTTGTATCTTTCAATAGTTACTCTGAATATAAATGGGCCAAATAACCCAACCAAAAGACACAGGGTATCAGATTGGGTAAAGAAGTAAGACCCATTGATAGGCTGTCTGCAAGAGAGACATTTTATTGTTTTTAAAGGGTTTTATTTATTTCTTTGACAGCACAAGGGGGAGCAGCAGGCAGAGGGAGAGGGAGAAGCAGACTCCCCACAGAGCAGGGAGCCCAACCCAGGGCTCAATCCCAGAGCTCTGGGATCATGACCTGAGCCAAAGGCAGACACTTAACCGAATGAGCCACTCAAGTACCTCAACAGACTCATTTTAGACCAAAGACACTTCAGACATAAAGTGAGGAGGTGGAAAACCATTTACCATGCTAATGGACGTTAGAAGAAAGCTGGGGTGGCAATCCTTATAACAGACAGATTAGATTTTAAACCAAAGACTATAAAAAGAGATGAGGAAGGACCCTATAACATAAATAAAGGGTCCACCCTACAAGAAGACCTAGTGATTGTAAATATCTATGCCCCTTATCCTGGGAGCAGACTGGTATATAAACCAATTCATAACAAAGTTAAAGAAGCACATTGATGATACAGTAATAGTAGAGGACTTTAACAACCCCCCCACACACACACTGAAATGGACAGATCATCCAAGCAGAAGATCAACCAGGAAACAAGGGCCTTGAGTGGCACACTGGACCTGATGGACTTCACAGATATATCGAGAACATTCCACCCTAAAGCAACAGGATTCTTCTCAAGTGCATATGGAACATTCTCCAGAGTAGATCACATCCTGGGCCACAAATCAGGCCTCAGGACAGTGGATGCATTTCTACACGTTTGAGAAAGAGGAAACAATTTCTGCTTTTCTTGTTGAGATTTCTTTTGACCAAATATTAGGAACATGTAGTTTTCTAGTTCATTCTCTGCAAGTGCATCAGCAGTAAGTGGGGGAAAGGACCAGGCAAGAAGAAGATCATTTGCAAGTGAAGTAAATAAAGGCAGGCAGGACTTTCCATCATTCTCAGTCCCCCTCTAATGGAGAAACTCCATCATCACCTTGCCCATGAATTTGGGTGTTTGTCCGTGACACCTAAATTCCTTTTCCAGCTTTTTTCTTATCCAGGAGGAAAGATTTACGATGTACCTTTCAAGGCTACAGCTGGGCCTCATTCTATGAACACATATGCTACCAATGCACTAGGATTTCCAGCATCCTTCATATATGCACATGTACAGACACAATGTCCAAAAAATATGTTTGTGCCTACACACACAAAATGTATATACAAAATATATATGTTAAAGTCTGTCTGGCTAGGCCAGAGATGTCCAATAGAACTTTCCTAGTGATGGAAATGTTCTCTACATGTACCCCCCATCACTCTCTGTGGGTGGCTATTGAACACTTGGACGGAAGCTAGTATGGCTGAAAGACTGTATTTATAAATTTCGTTTCATTCAAATGTAATTAGCCACATGTGGCTCTTGGCTACCATATTGGACAGCATGGGTTTAGGCATCAAGCATCTCTGGAATAATACAGAAGAAGCTGGTAACTGTGGGTGCCTCTGCAGAAGGAGCTTAGGGCCTGAGGTACAGTGGAGTTTTGCCTTTCATTTATATCTTTGAATAGTTAATCATGCACTTAATTTGTCTAAACTAACAAAGAGATGTGGTCAGCAAAGTCCACCACATATGGAAGAGACCAAGGTCTCCTTTTGGCACCTATGTAAACAGCCTAACATGGGTGCCTCTGGCTTCACCCTGACCTCAAAGCTTCAGGCCCCAAGATAGGCGAAGCTTCAACATTAATTTCCTCCCCAGGGCGGCTCCTCTGGGAAGGGGACAACGCTGAACTACAGCTCTGATGTGGACTTGGTCTTGTTCTTGAGCTGCTTCTCCAGCTTCCAAGACCAGGCAGACCACCGCGAATTTGTCATCAACTTCATTAAGAAGAGACTGACCAAGTACAGCAGGAGCCTAGCCTACAGCATCACCATGGTCCCACGGAAAGAGACCACCAGGGTCCCCCGCTCGCTGTCCTTCCAGGTCCAGCTCAGGAAGAACAGTAAAGCCATTGGAGTGGATGTGCTTCCAGCCTATGATGCTCTGAGTAAAGACAATAATGGTTTGGGGCCCAAGAAACTAGAAGGGAGTCTTCACCAAACTGGTGTTGGGGGAGGTATAGGAAAGTAGAAACCAGGGGAGAGAGAGTAGAGTTCACTTTATCTGGGGGTGCTGCAACTCGAGCTGTATCTTGAAGTTAAGTCGTTCCATAAACGTATGTGCTACCATGCCCCATGCTGGAGAGAGAGGGGACTTTTCCCACCCAGCTCAAGGAGAGACTCCTCTGTGACCCTCTGGGAAACACCAGGATAAGAAAGCACTTCAAGGTCTTTGGAGTTAGGATTAGATTGGAATCATTTTAAAAACCGAACTCTTAATGTCTTTTAATTTTAGCTTAAGACTTACTAACTGTGATCTTGGGCAAGGTATCTAACACCTCTAAGACTCAATGTACCAACCTGTTAAATGGGATAGTATCAGGTTGAACCATAGGAAATTGACAATATTTGACCATGTTTGATCCACAAAGATGGTGCTCTTTATGGTTCCACTTAATTTTACCTACTTCATGGAGCTGTTCTAAGGCTTCGTGAGCTTAGCCCCAGTGCCCAACACAGGGTAAAGTCTTTGGGCATTGTGAGTCATTTAAAATCTCTGTGACTTTTGAGGGGGCTACCAAACTCGGTAAGCCTCTACCTGTTTTGATGTAAAATAGGGGAAAGAATACAGGAGTGGGGATTCTGTGAGATCATTTATGAGTCCTCTCTACCTAGCAGTTTTTTCCCATCTTCTTGTCCTCAGATGGTAGATTTTCTTAAACCAGGTTCTTTTCTCTCCCAGAAAATTTTTGCCGAGACTCTAAACCATCACCGGAAATCTATGAAGACTTAATAACCAGTGGTGCCCCCCCTGGGGAATTCTCGCCCAGCTTCACAGAGTTGCAGCGGCACTTTGTGAAAAGTCGCCCTGTTAAGCTAAAGAACCTCTTGCGGATGGTGAAGTACTGGCACCAGCAGGTATGGGGCTCAGAGCGGGGTTGGGTGTGGGGCTTGGGTGCCAGGGCTGGGCGGCTCGGGCCTGGGAGGTGCTGGACTGGGAGATGCAGAGACAAGAGGGAGGGCAGGCGTATGCTAACTTTTTTTTTTTTTTTTAAGATTTGTTTATTTATTGGGGGAGGTGGAAAGAGAGAGCCGGGTGAAAAGCAGAGGGAGAAATAGACTCCCTACTGAGCAGGGAGCCTGACTTGGGCTCAATCCTGGGACTCCAGGATCATGACCTGAGCTGAAGGCAGAGGTTCAACTGACTGAGCCACCCAAATGCTCCGCCAATGTGATTGTCCACAGACTTCAGACCTCAGGCATTTCATGTAACAGCAATGGGAAGAAAGCTGCTGTTTACTGAGCATTAATTGTCTTCTGAGTGCTCTGCATATTTTTTCTGTCTTTCCAGCAACCCTGTCATGTAGGCATTCTACATTAGCCCCATTTCAGGGATGAGAAAACTGAGGCTCAAGGGCTAAAGTTAGGCTGAGACACCAAGGTGCCTGACTATGCTAGGCTGGTTTTTATAATAATAACATTTAATAATAATAATAGTTTTCATAATAATAATCACTTTTTCTGATTATTTGAGCATTACATTGGACTTGTGAAAAATTCAAGTAATGCACGAAAAGAAGTATAAAAAGGAAGGTAAAATTCAGATGAAATGCCTGAAATGACACCAAAAATGTTTTTGGAGACTGTCCCTTCATTCCTCTCTCTTTGTTCACACTGCTATGCCCAGAGCTCACGTAAGTGGACCCACATGATGCCTTACTCTTTCTGTAGTTCACTCTTTGCAAACATGCATTTGCTTACTGACATTTGGAGTTGAACTTAGGGGAGTTAACGTGTATTTTGCATCGTTTTCCATTGGGTATTTTGGGGTTTTTTTAATAAGTTGTGAGAGCTTTTTGTAAATTATGTAGATATTTACTGCTATTTCTCATGTATTACAATGTTTTCACCAATAGAGCACTCCTCTATGGCCCTTAATTAAAGTATCTCTGACAATATAATTTTTCTAATGTTTAAAATATACAAAGTTGGGGGGGGGGAACCTGGGTGGCTCAGTCAGCTGAAGGACAGACTCCTGGTTTCAGCTCACATCACCATCTTGGCTCCTGGGATCCAGCCCCCAGTGGGACTCCGGGCTCAGCGGGGAGTCTGCTGGAGGATTCTGTCCCCCCTCACACCCCCACCGCTACTCTTCCCCATGCTCAGGCAATCTCTCTCTTTCTAAAATGAATTAAAAAATCATTAAATAAAATAAAATACACAAAGAAAGATGCCTGGTTGGCTCGTTTGGAAGAGTGTGCAACCCTCGATCTTAGGGTCATGGGTTCAAAGCCACACATGATTGTAGAGATTACTTAAAAACAGACACAAAGGGCGCCTGGGTGGCTCAGTGGGTTAAGCCGCTGCCTTCGGCTCAGGTCATGATCTCAGGGTCCTGGGATCGAGGCCCGAGTCAGGCTCTCTGCTCAGCGGGGAGCCTGCTTCCCTCTCTCTCTGCCTGCCTCTCTGTCTACTTGTGATCTCTCTGTCAAATAAATAAATAAATAAAATCCTTAAAAAAAAAAAAACAGACACAAAAATGGGTCTGACTTTTCTGGGTTGTAGGTTTTCTGTCTTGCCCACCGTGTGTAGGTGGTCTTCTAATTTTCTTCTACTATGTTTCACAAATTCTTTCACTCCATTTATAAACTATTTTGGTATTTGTTGCCACCGTGGGATCATCATTATTTTCTTCCAAATGGTGGGAAAATTGTGCTAGCATCATTTGTTGGGTTGTGCATTTTTTCCCATCTTCCATCACCCTTGTCAGTCTTTGTTAAGTTTTTTTAATCTACTGGGAACTAGTTCTGGGCTAT
This sequence comes from Mustela putorius furo, assembly GCF_011764305.1. Taxonomy (NCBI): domain Eukaryota; kingdom Metazoa; phylum Chordata; class Mammalia; order Carnivora; family Mustelidae; genus Mustela; species Mustela putorius. The sequence goes on along the minus strand of NW_025422387.1, from coordinate 14,440,695 downwards.
CCATTCTGTTACACTTGGCTATTGCTTATTCTGACACCAAAAACATACTTTTTATGAGAAATATCTGAGAAAACAAATCCCAACCTCTCTATTTTTCTTTCTCACAATTTTCTTGGATTTCCTAAGCATTTATTCCTATATTTGAATCTTAAGATCATTTTTCTCCCACTAAAAAACTGGTGGGAGGGGCGCCTGGGTGGCTCAGTGGTTTGGGCTGCTGCCTTCAGCTCGGGTCATGATCTCAGGGTCCTGGGATCGAGCCCCGCATCGGGCTCCCTGCTCCGCAGGAAGCCTGCTTCCCTCTCTCTCTCTCTATCTCTGCCTGCCTCTCTGCCTACTTGTGATCTCTGTCTGTCAAATAAATAAATAAAATCTTTAAAAAAAAAAAAGAATAAAAAACTGGTGGGATTCAAATTGTAATTGCAATAAATTTCTAAATGAATTTTTGAGGAACTAAAAATTTCACACTCTTAACTCTTTTTCCATCTTTCCATTTGTTCTGGTTTTTGTGTTATGTTTTCAGTGTATCTATATGCTTTGTTTTCTTTAATTAGACCCTATATTCACCATACTGCGTTGTCTCCCCCATCCCAACTCAAGAACATAGACTTGTGGGGCCTAAAATGTCCATGAGAGGCTTCAATTTCCCCTTTCATGGAAATTTTGCTGGCCATGGGATGTAATTCTTCTAGAGACCAAGCTTCTAGACCCACTTCAAATTTCATGGACTTGCTACATAGTCCAGATACAAAATGGAGTTGACAAAGTAGTTCTTTTCTTTATTATTTTTATTTATTTATTTTTAAGCAAGCTCTATACATGACAGGGTCTTGAACTTACAACCCTGAGATCAAGAGTACCATGCTCTATCTATTGAGCCAGCCTGGCATTCCTGAAGTTGACAAAATATTACTGGGATCTAGAAACAGAGAGAACTAGAAATTCTCAATTCCCAGGGTAGCATCTCATATTTATTTTCTCTCTCTCTCTCTCTCTCTCTCTCTCTCTCTGTCTCCCTTTCCCCCCAAACCCACAGAAATTGAAACCTAAATATCGAAATGCAGCATTGCCCCCAAAATATGCACTGGAGCTATTGACCATCTATGCCTGGGAAATAGGCACAAACCAAAGCGATAACTTCAGCCTGGATGAAGGGTATAGAGCTGTGATGGAACTCCTCATCAATTATCAAAACATCTGCATATATTGGACCAAGTACTATGATTTCCAAAATGAGACTGTCAGAATGTATGTCAAACAACGTTTGAAGGAACGCAGGTGAGTATATTGGCATTATTTTCAGCTTCAAGGAACAGGAAACCCAACTCACACGCTTTTTTAAACAAAGGGAATTTATTGGTTTCTGTAACTGAGAAGCCCAAGGATAAATGAAGCTTCGGGTATGGTGTGATCCAGATGTTTGCTATTTCATTAGGGTTGCAGTCTGTGAAATCACTCAGCCCTGCCCTTCCCTGTGTTTTGCCTTTGAATTCAGGCGACCATCAGTTCCAGTCTCCTCATCTGCCCTCATCCCTTTCACTACAAGAGAGAGTGCCTTTGCCCTAGCGTTCTAAGCAGAGTCCCCGAGATTCACTCTGACCAGGCCAACTTAGGTTTAGCTTGCAGGGAGGCCTCCCTACAAGGAGGCCTTGCACGTCCTACAGACTTCAGTAACAGAGGCCAGAGTCCTAAGTGTGATGGAGATCTACTTCCCTTTCTCTCTCTCAGGCCAGTTATCCTGGACCCAGCTGATCCTACCAACAACCTGGGAAGCAAAAAGAGATGGGACCTGGAGGCCAGGGAGGCTGTTCGTGAACTGGAACAGGCCTGCTTCAGGACTGAAGACCCCAACCAGGCCTGGTACATACAGGTATGATCATCCCCATGCCAGCCCATGCCTCAGTCATGACCCAGTGCTGACCTCACTTCAGCACCCACCCCTCAGTGAACCCTCTCAGCTTCTGGCCACAGCACCTCTAAGACCCCAGGACAGGTAGCACCCCCCCCCACACCATGGAGATATCCCAGGCAACCAGCAAGTCTTCCCCTTCTGCTCTAAGTGTCTGGCCTCAGTTCTTTCATCTGTAAAATGGGCAGTTTCTTCCCTGCTCTGTAGCCACTGGAAAAATATAATCAAAGCCTTTCACATACATACGCTCTGTAGGGTAACATTTTCCCTATTATGCATTGTTGAAAGCTCAACTTCTTGCTGTCAAAAATGATTTAAGGGACACCTCACTGGCTCAGTCAAAAAGCATGCGACTCTTGATCTTGTGGATTTGAGCCCCATGTTGGGTGTAGAGATTACTAAAAATATTTAAATTAAGTTTTATTTTTAAAAAGAGAGAGATTTCAGAGATGTATCCAGAAACGATCAGTTAGGAGCGCTGGATTCCACTGCAGACAGCAACACCCCTAGTGTGCGACCCCCCCTTCCCCATTCACGGGTTTCCCCCACATAACCATGGCAGTCCTGGGTCTGAACACTATAGGAATCCAGGGTTCAAAGACCAGGAGGTGGCTATCAGCTCAACTGAGAGAGACCTTATTTCCCTAACCTGCTACTCCCCTAGAGATCTCATTGCCAGTCCCACATCTCGTAGCCTGCAGGGAAATCCTGTGGCTGGCCTCGAAGGCAGATCTGCAGCAGTTCCTCAGGCCTGAGAAGGACCTGCCACCCAGCCCTGGCCCACTGACAGGCATGTCCAGTGGACCAGGAGGCTCCCGCGAGGCAAGATTCATGGGACTGTCCTCCAGCTCTTGCTAAGAACCCTCCCCACCACCTTTTTTAATATTATCGTTTTGTGAAAAAGTAACACACATGTTTAGCAAAGAATTTTAAAAATCACACTGTTGAAAAGAACACACAACTAAAGTAAGTTGCCTTCCCATCCCGATTCCCAGGCTCTAGGTACCGCCTTCTCCCCAACATCCATTTATCGATGTCCTGCATCTCCTTCTGTAGATAGATACGCCGCCCGCACACTAGCACGCTCCTGTCTGACCGTAATCTAAATTTTTTGTGTTTTTGCTTTTATTTACTTAGACTATTCGGCTATTTATGTTACTCAATTAAATTATCAGAAAGGCAATTCCATATCCACACCTGTAGACCTAAAAGGGCTTGACCATGTAACACAATGTCCAAAGCAGGATATTTTTGAGCATGAAATGGGGTGATGCTAATTATGCCAGGACAAGGGACACACACTTGGACCAGACTTCGAGTCCCCCTGGATTAACAGCTATATCTTGATCCAATGGAGGAAAGTACCTTCTCTTTTGTGACCACTGCCCCACTGAAAGATTTTTAAGCTGCTTCCAGACTTTTGCTGTTACAGTGAATATCCTTGACCACCTCCATCTGTTAAATGATTTAACCTAGAGTAGCCCAAACACCTGTGTAGGTGTTAATGTTATCCCCATGGGACAGATAGGGACTCTGAACAGTTCCGCATAGGAGGAATGGTTACTTCAAGAACTGCTGCCGGTTGTTACTCTGATCAGGGTGAGTCAGAAGGCAAGTCAGGCGACTCAATGGTCAGGTAAGCCTAGGATGATCAGGTGTTCTGCTCTGCCTGGGACAGTTCCAGTTTATACCTGTTGGCTGAGAAAATTACCAATAGCACTTTCTCCTACTGTAAGTATCTTCGTAGGCAATCAGTCATATTGTCAGTGGGCAGGAAGGGGAGGATTTGGAGACAACAGCCATGACGGTGAGATGTCCTTATCTGGTCCTCCTTCCCTTCCAGCCAGCAAGGGATGTCCAGGTGACGGTGAAAAAGGCAGGAGAGGAGGCCTGGACATTCTCAGTGAACCCCTACAGTCCCATCTGGAAGATGAAAATAGAGATCAGGAGGATATGGGGCTTCGACGGGCAGCAGCGTCTCTCCTTCCAGGAGCCAGGTGGGGAGAGACAAATGCTCAGCAGCCGGAAGACACTAGCAGATTATGGGATCTTCTCTAAAGTGAACATCCGGGTACTGGAGACCTTCCCTCCTGAGATTCAGGTCTTCGTGAAGGACTCTAAAGGCCACAGCAAACCTTACGCCATCCACCCTGAGGACTCCATCCGTGACTTGAAAGAGAAGATTGAGGAAGCTGGGGGACTTTCTGTGGTGGATCAGATACTAAAATTCCAGAGTCGGACTCTGCGGAATCACCGCAGCCTCTCAGACCTGCAGATTAAAGACTGTGACACCATCCTACTCATGAGGAGAACCTGAGTGAGGACAGGATTAAGGTATAGGCAGGGAGAGATGGGGGTCCCTGGCTAGGCTCTGAGACTTGCAGAAGCACCAAGACAGAGTGAACAAGAGATAAGGGAACAGCCCCCTGACCTCAGATGGCCGATGGTCGGCAGTATTTTTCTTTGGTGGCTACAATGTATCATAGAAAATGAACAAACCTCAAAGAAGTATGTCATTAAAGGTGTTATCAATAGCCCATGCTCAAGCCAAGATGGCACCAGAAATTCAAGGCTATAAGTCACCCAGTCACTTCTCAATAAAAGGACAGACTACAAATCAGAGAAAGACAACTATCATATGATCTCCCTGATATGAGGAAGTGGAGATGCAACATTGGGGGCTTGGGGGTAGGAAAAGAATAAATGAAACAAGGTGGGATCCGGAGGGAGACAAACCATAAGAGACTCTTAATCTCACAAGACAAACTGAGGGTGGGCGAGGGGAGGGAGGGAGAGGGAAGGGGGTGGGGTTATGGACACTGGGGAGGGTATGTGCTATGGTGAGTGCTGTGAAGTGTGTAAACCTGGCGATTCACAGACCTGTACCCGTGGGGCTAATAATACATTATATGTTTATTTAAAATTTTTTAAAAGTATATATTAAAAAGAAAAAAAGACAGACTACAAGCCCTCAGTGGCAACCACGTTGGGAGCCCTCACTCCTGAGAGCTTTTTCTGTACCCTTCCTAATAAAACTCTATTGCTTTACTCACCCTCCTTTGTTGGTGAGAGTCATTCTTCGACTTGGTGAGATAAGAACCTAGCTCCTCGATTCAAAGCCACAGGTCCCCAGGTCAGGCTGCACATGATGTAGATTTCTATGGTTCTGTTCCCTCACCTACCCCTTTCCACCCAGACCACTGTGATTTTCAGAAGCATAAGTATGAATGTACCCTTCCCTGCAGGAAGTCCTCCAATGGCTCCTATTACCTATTGAACAAAGTTTAAGTTCTTTGTCTTGGCATTCAAGGTCTTTGACAATTAAGTGATTGCTTGCTTCTCACTCTCTCCTCATCACTCTCAAAACACACCAGGTGAGCCCAAACTCTCGAAGCTCCAGAGCACCAAATTCTGGATCATGACACCGTGACCAATTCAACTATCCCTTTTCCCTCGTGTTTCTATCTGTCAACACTCAAAACTCTAAGTCATCATTCTCCAAGTATGTACCCCAGACCAGCAGAATCAGCACACCACCTGGGAATGTCTTAGAAATGAAAATTCTCAGCAGCTATCCCGGATTTACCTGAGTCAGGTCCTCTGGTGATGGGGTTCAGCAGTCTGTGTCCAAACAAGTCTTCCAAGTAATTCTGGTGCATGCTCCAGTTGAGAACCATTGCTAGAAGCCCCCCACAGCCAACTTGGTCACTTCCTGCCCCCACACCCAATTCAGAATTCCATGAAAACACTTGGGACCCTCGTTGTGTTCTGTTGTTGGATCATTCATCTCTCTGATCTAATGAGACTTGACAAGGGCCTTATTCCTGTGTCCCCATGGTCTAGAATGCTGTCTACCTGGCACACATGTTCAGCACGTGCTTGCTCAATAAACGAATGAACCAAAGAATGACTTTGAATTCTTCCCTCTTATCTTCCTGAGGGTCTCAGCCCAATGCTATTTTAGAAACCACATGGTAACTGCTGTCTCATTCCTTGAAATTGCCCAATCACCCATATGCGCTCCATGCCATAGTGTAAACCATAACAAGCTCCAACCCAATAGCTTCGCTCATCTGTCCAAACCTAATTGGACCCAGAGTGATCAGCTGACCTAGCATAGACTCCCATCTATTGGTTTTACTTAGCCTGATTTTGAGCCCTGGGGGGTGGGACCAAGTACAGCAGTTCCCAGTATAGCTAAATGAGCATGAATGTCTAAGCAGAAATGCAATCAGAACAGAACTTCCCAAGGTCAAGTCTACCTACATATGAGTAAAAAGTCTTCCCTCTGCACAAAGAATGGAGCCATGCATAGCAAGAGAGAATCAAAAGCACTCACAGCCCCAGGGAGAGATGCTGCAGGGTGCTGTTAGACCAGCCTGTTTAAAAAAAAAAAATCAAATCCCCCCCATCATTAACCTAAATTGAGTGAATGTGACTAGGTAGGGTATCTTTTTTGCCCCCAAAGCCTTGACTAAGATCTGCTTCTGCAGCTCAATAAAATTATTTATTTTCTATTACTTAGTAACTTAATAACTCCGTGCCTTTGCCTGGCATTGACACCAGGAGTCTTTATCGACATGATGTCATTAGATTTCTGTCCTCACAACTGCCCGGGAACTTAGGTGGAGGAGTATGCTTAATACCTTCTCTCCCTTTTTACATATAGGAATACTGAGGTTAGGAAGTATTCTACGCTGGCCCTTCCCTGTCTTAACCATCTCACTTAAGGACAATTCCATCCTTCCAGTTGCCAAACCAAAGCCTCGGAATGGTCCTTTGGTCCAGTCTTGGTCTCATACCATATTCTATCCATTAGCAAGATCTGTTTATATTCAAAATAGATGCAGGAACATGATGCAACATCTGGGGTTCATGCTTAAATAACACAGGAGAGGACACGTGGATGCAAGAATCACCGAATGCCATTTTGTTGCAGGATCGGAGGGTTCTTGTCTCACCGGGTTGAAGAATGAATCTTGCCAGACACAAAAGGGTCAAGGGAAGTGAAAGTTTATTAAGTGAAGGTGAGAGCAGAAAGGCAAGAAAAATGCTCTCTAGAGTGAGAGGGGTCCCTCATGGGTTTCCACTGAGGGTTTTCAGGGTGGGTCCTTTATTGAAAACTCAACCAGGAAGCTTGTGACCTTGAGTTTCTCGTGCCATCTTGGTTTGAGCAGGTGTTATTGGTAACACCCTTAATGACTCATTTCTTTGAGGTCTGGTAATTTTTCTGTGATTACACTGTAGCCACCAAAGAAAATGACTCCCTAACATCCGGGGCCGGTGGTCTGGTCTGTTCCCTTATCTCTTGTCCAGCCTCTCTTAGAGCCTCTGCCTGCCAGGAATAGTTTCAGAGCCTAGTCAGGGGCTCCCTATGCCTCCCTCCCTACACCTTAACCCTTTCCTTCCTCAGTTTGATCATTGTGGAAGCTGAATGATGGTTCACAGAGGTTCCTTTTGTTATTTCCACTTTTGTTTATGTTTGAAATTTTCCATAATAAAAAAATTAAATCGGGACGCCTGGGTGGCTCAGTTGGTTAAGCAGCTGCCTTCGGCTCAGGTCATGATCCCAGCGTCCTGGGATCGAGTCCCACTTCGGGCTCCTTGCTTGGCAGGGAGCCTGCTTCTCCCTCTACCTCTGTCTGCCTGTGCTCACTCTCTCCCCCCCCCCCTCTCTCTGATAAATAAATTAAAAAAAATCTTTAAAAAAAAAAAATTAAATCAGGGGCACCTGGGTGGCTCAGTCAGTTAGGTGTCTGCCTTCCTCTCTGGTCATGATCCCAGCATCCTGGGATCAAGTCCTACTCAGTGGGGAGTCTGCTTCTCCTTCTACCACTGCCCCTCCCCCCAGCTCATGCTCTTTCTCTCTCTCTCTCTCCCTCAAATAAATAAATAAAATCTTTTTTAAAAATCATACAACTTCTCCCTACCTTCACTGCTACCATTCTGATCCAAGCAGCCAGATTCCCCTGTTGGGACTTTTTTTTTTTTTTAAGATTTTGATTTATTTATTTGAGAGAGAAGGAGCATGAGGAGACAGGTAGGGGAAGGAGCAGAGAAGCAGATTCCCCCCACTGAGCAGCAAGCCTGACATGGGGTTCGATCTTAGGCTCCGAGATCATGACCTGAGTGGAAGGCAGACACTTAACAGACTGAACCACCCAGGTGCCCTCCTGTTGGGACTATCCCAGTAGCTTTTTAACTGAGCCCCTGCTTCCCCTCTCACCTTCACAGCTACCCTCTGCTTTTAATCTAAACTTCCCCTAGCAGCCAGTGTGATCTCATTAATAAGAAAGTCAGACCATTTCACTCTTCTGCTTGAAACTTTCCAATGGCTCCCCATTTCATTCAGGGTAAAAGTCAGCCTTAATGAATGGTCTTCAAGATCTTACACTATTTGCACCCGAACATTTTGCCACTTAAACCTCATCTCCTCACAGTCTCTCCCTTTGGTCATCCCATTCTAGTCATGCTGTTATTCCTCAAACCCACCAGGCACACTGATGCCACAGGACCTTTGCGCTTGCTGCTCATTCTGCCATGAATCATCCTCTTCCCTCGGGCATACACATGGCTCACTCTGCCTCCTTCATGTCTTTGCTCAAATATCTCCTTTTCAGGCCTTTCCAACCACCTTATTTGAGACTGAACATATAAACAATCCTACACACACACACACACACACACACGCACGCACACACACCCCATATATCTTAACCTCTTGCCCTGCTTTACTTTTTCTGCTTAGCACTTCTCATTGTCTTATTTACTACGATTTGACTTATTTTTCCTGTTTATGGTCAGTCTCCACCATCAGAACGTAAACCCTCTGCAGGCACGGATTTTTGTCTAGTCCCTGCTGTATCCCCAGCACTGGCTTGGCATATAGTAACTACTCAATAAATATTTATTGAATGAATGAATGATGGCATTCCAATTATTCAACCCTGCCCACCTGTCCAGGAACATCTCTCACCTCTTTCCTCCTTACCCTCTGTGCCAAGGCATATTTGACAACTCAATCCCTGGCACACACCAGGACCATTCGGATTTCTACTTTGCCTGTGGTCTGCCCTCCTCTTCCTCCTGGCCAGATCCGTAATCTTTTAAGGGTCACACTGGACTCTCAGAATCTCTTGCCCCTCTCCCCTACAGCTCTGAGAGCCCCTGGGGACAGGAATCCCATCTTATTTTGTCTCTTTAACACTGTTGGCAGCCAACAGGTGCCCAACAGGTACTTAATGAGTGAATAATAATATTTGCATTTACTGAGTGCTTTCTGTGCTCAGTGTTCTCACACTTAATCTGGACAACAACCTATGGGGGAGGGTATGATTACTAACCCCTTTTTTATGGGTCAGTTATGGGAGGGTCAGAGAAGTAGAGTGTGGCAAAGGGCAGACCAGAACTGAAAGTCTGTTCTGCCAGACTCTGGATCTTTGGGCTTCCCCCAGCTCACCCTGACCAACCATGAGCAAGTCCCCATCTTTCTGAGCCTCGGGTTCATATGACAATGTGGGGTGACTGGCTGATAGAGAGCATCCCACTCTGACCTACTGGGAGCATTGGCTCCTCCAGGGCTAAACTCAGCCAATTTCAGTTTCCAAATGTCATCAAAGGGAAACCAAAGCAGCTGAGAATCGAAACTGATAGCAAAAAGATTAGGCTGGAAGTCAAGCTTGCTAAGGTGGCCCCAGAACTCCCAGCGGGAGGGCCCCTGCTGCAGCAAAGGGTCTCCAAGAAGAGAAACTCAGGTCAGCCCAGTCATCTCCTGGTTTCCTCTCCACTCTGGCCCCTCTACCCCGCAGGGTGCTGGCAGTCAACTGAGGAGGAGCCCCCTTAAAGAAGTGGGCGTGCAGGGAGCCGGATAGCTGTGTGGCTATATATCTGAGCAGCGGTGGTCCTCTGGCTCAGAGATGGCACTGACCAGGGAGCTGTATGCCACCCCTGCCTCCAGGCTGGACTCCTTTGTGGCTCAATGGGTGCAGCCCTACCAGGAGCAGAAAGTGGAGGTTCTGGAGGCTGTGCAGACTGTGCAACAATTCCTGAGAGAAGAGCACTTTGAGGGCGACTGCGGACTGGATGAGAAGGTGCGGGTGCTGAAGGTGCTCAAGGTGAGATTGGTCCCCTCCCTCCATAAAGCCAGGGCCTGGCAAAGGCAGCATGAGGGTCCTCATCCCAGAGGATGCTGGGAGCCTCTTGCCTCATTATCCTTAGCCCACGCGGCTGACATGTCAGGGCATCCCACTGAGCTGCCTGCACCCTACCCTGCTTCTGTCTTGAGCAGAACAGGTCTGGTAAGGAAACTCATGACAATAGTTCACTTTTCTGGGATGCACTAGCCTAATCCCTTACAATACACGAGCTCTAATTCATGCACCCTTTGAGGTATACACGATTCTTTTCCCATTTCACAGATGAGCAAAATGGAGGTTCGGACCCTTAAGATTCATAATGACTAAATGCAATGCACGGTCTCTGATTGGATCCTGGTGTGAATAGACCATCCATAAAATACAGTTTGGGGACAAGTAGGGAAATTTTAATATGGCCTGAATATTAGATAATAGAGGCATTGTTGATTGTTTAGGTATAATCCTTTTGTGGTTATGGGCCAGGAGGAAGTGCTCTTTTTGGTTGGATACAAATGCTAAAGCAGGAGTGCCTGGGTGGCTCAGGTGGTTAAGCATCTGTGTTTAAAAGCTCAGGTTATGATATCGGGGTCCTGGGATTTGAGGCCTCTATCGGGCTCCCTGCCAGTGGAGAATCTGCTTCTGCCTCTACCCTTGCTTGTGCTCTCTCTTTCTCTCTCTCTCTCTTACACTCAAATGAATAAATAAAATCTTTTTTAAAAATGCTAAAGTATTCAGAGACAAAGTTCCTCAGTATTTGTAATTGCTCTAACAAGGTTTTAATGCAGCAAATGTGGCAAGGAGTTTAGACTTGCTGGAACTAACTGCCTGGATATGTGAGTGCTCATTGGAGTCTCTTCCTACTTTTCTGTTGTAAGTTTTTGATTAGACGTTTTCTTTAGTGGAAGCTCAGAGAGGTAAGGTGACTTGTCCAAGGTCACACAGCTCCTGGGGGAACTGGGATTTGAACCAGGATCTATCTATTCCACAGCCGGTGCTCTAGGCCAACCCCACTGATTTTTCCCCCCATGCCCTTCCTTCAGCTGCTTCTTGTCCTAGCTAGAATCAAAATTCAAGGGGGTCAAACCTGGAAAGGCCCTGGAGAATCAGTCTCAGCCAACCCTTTGTTTAAACATTAAGGAAACTGAAGCACAGAGATGGTGAGAGATGTCTTAGGTTCACACAGTGAGCTAGCGGCAAAGGCAGGACTAGAATTAGGGTGCCTGACCCCAGCCTAGGGCTCTAGTTCTCACCTCAGTAAAGGATTTAGAAATCTCGGGTCCCCAGCCCTTCCTTACACCCATCTCCAGCACCTAGAGCCTGAGGCCACAGGATTTAGACAGACCACGGTTTGACTCTTGGCTTCCTTTCCTTTCCTTCTTAGACTCCTCTTATCTCTCATACCTTCTGTCTCATCATCATCATCACCAGTTTCCTCCTTGTCCAGCAAAAGCCTCATCAATGTAAACTAAGAGATAAGCACATGGTAAATGCACCAAAACAAAAGCGCCGTTATAAATTCTTGCTCTGAGTCAGGCAGACACCCCCAGCCTGCCCCACCCCTGACAATCTTGAGGGTGAAGTGGATGAAAGGGGGGGGGTAGTCTGGAGACCAACTGAATGAGTTTTGATGACATGAAGTGGAATTTACCCAGCCCTCAAATTCTCCCTGGAAACCCGAGCCACTTCCCCCTCCCACCAAAACCATAAAATAAGAGTGATACCCCCAAAGCAATGGTAGAGGAGAAATAATGCTTTATGCACGTTCTAAACCCTCTTCCCACCCCCCACAAAAATCTGGAGCTTGGTTGGTTCAGATGCTCAGAATGCTCGAATGAGTTGGGTTTAAGAAGACTTGGACTGGAGTAAGTCACGAAGCTTGTTCAAGAATGTCCTTTAGTCTCCACCTGGGTCTTCATTGCAAAAGGCAGGAAGTCTGGGCATAGCTTTCAAGGGAATGTGCCCTTCATCCGCACACAGGGTTCCATTCCCAGCAGAAATGTTCGATCTCAATGAAGGTGCAGAAAGAGAATGCAAAAAAAAAAAAAAAGGAGGAAGAAAAGATGGCAGACTTCTCCTCAGAACTAGGGCCTTGGGGCACAGAGACTTGGGGCACAGGGAAGAAAGAAGTAGAACACCTTGTCAGAACACCTTGTCTTCTGACCCTTTAACTGACCATGACTATGACTCCTGGCCATGAATCCACTGTCTCAGCTTTCTCATCTGTACACTGGGGACAATTACTGGGGTGACTAGTCCCCACCCCAGTCAGTGGGTGTTAAGATTAAATAAAAGATACCATGGGCATAAAGGACCTTCCATAGTGCCAGACACCGTGAAGGTTCAACCCATGACAGTTGCATTACAATCAATCTGTCGTGATTCCACTTGCCAGAAGAGGTAATCACCCTCAGGTCTGAGGGATCTCCCAGCCTGTGGTGAGAAAGACAGGAGGCCAGATATTTGTAGGGCTTTATATACCAGAGGCAGGAGGGGCTGGAGAGCAGGTCTAGACTCTCAGAACATCAAATAGACTGCTTCCAAATCATCCGGCTCAGGCTCCTTCCATCCAGATGGGGAAACTGAACCCCAGGTAGAGAAGGGATGATCTGAGTCAAAACGAGACAAAGAAGAGGATGAGGGCTATACGGCTGACTTCCTGCATGCCGGGCCCATGGCAAGCCCCACACACACACCTTCTCTTATCTAATCCTCCCAGGAACCCATGACTCACGTGCCACGATTACTCTCACTTTGCAGACGAGGAATTAGGGTTCACATTTAGGGACCAGAGATGAGAAACAAGTGCAGGAGTCAAGGTCAAAGTCAGGCTGCCCCTTGGCTCTTACCCACCAGGCAATCCTGCTCCCAACTTTTTAATGTCATGAAAGGCTCAGATGCCCAAATGCTCAGAATACCCTGGGGAGTAGGCCTCAGTGGTCTCTTGGAGGAGGCACCACTCTGCAGCTTAGAACACCCCATCTCAGCAGCAAAACAATGTCTGGGCTCTGGAGTCAGGCTGCCTGGGTTCAAACCCTGGCTCTGCTATGTACTCTGTGACCCTGAGCGAGTGACTTCTCTTGAAATCTCAGTTTCCTCGCCTGTAAGAGGGGATGTTGGTACTACCCGCCCACACTTCTGGGCTGTGGGGAGCCTTGGATATGGGATAATTCACGTAAGGAGCACCAGGGACTGCCTGGCACAGGCAGTGGCAGGTGACGGGGTTCTGTGTTCCGCAGGTAGGCTCCTTCGGGAATGGCACAGCAGTCAGGAACAACTTGGAGGTAGAACTGGTGGCGTTCCTGAGCTGTTTCCACAGCTTCCAGCAAGAGGCCAAGCACCACCAAGACATTCTGAGTCTGATATGGAAGAAGCTGTTGTGTTGCCAGGATCTGCTGGCCCTTGGGCTCAAGGACGTGGAAATCACCCAGGGAGACCCCGATGCTCTTGTCTTCACCATTGAGACCAGGAGGACGGCAGAGCCCATCACTGTCACCATCGTGCCTGCCTATAGGGCCCTGGGTAAGGGGGAGGGGAAGCCCATCAGATGCACACACCTGCCATCTCAGGGAGACCTGAACTCTCACACCTCTCATTCACGGCCAGCTGCAGACACCTGCAATCATCTGTTCAACCTACATCCTGAGCTGGGGGCTCAGTTGGGGCTGGCCCAACTCAGGCCATTGTGTTGATCAGCTTGGGAAACAATTACCAAAGAATCCTGTGGATAAATACATGATTGCAAGAGGAGATGAGAGCGGCAGAGGGGAAGGTGTTAGAAGCAGAAGCTGGGGTCCTCCTGTAGCATTTATCACGGGTGCCAGGGCTTGTCCTTGTTTGGGCTTTTCCAGAAGCAGACCCTAAGACAAAGATGTGAGGATAAGCAGTCCTGGGAACTGCTGAGAGGGAAGTAGGGGAGAGGGATAGGGAAAGGAGGAAGCATCACAAAGTCACCAAACGAGCCTCTGGCTTCATGCCCCTGGAGAACTCTAGGGGACAGCACAGAGTACCCCTCAACCAAATACAGCGTGGGATGTTTATTCCCCAACTTACCATCGCCCTTGTCTGAGTTTGTCCTCAGGCGAAGAGTCCTGGGGTTGGAGTAAACAGTATCAGCTACAACCCCAGGTGAATCAGGTTTCATCCAGATGGGTGGCTGCTAGGATCCACCTTGTAGGGACGGTGTCAGAAATGGGGTCCCACCTGGGCAAGAACAAGAGTGCCGGGATGCATTAGTGATGGCTGCCGCGGAAGCACACCCTTCTGCAAATGCCCTTGAGGCCGCCAGCTCTCTTATCTGACCCTGGTTCTCGATTCTGGTGTCAGGAGGTTGGAATCAGTCACTGAGAAAGAAATCCCAAGCAGACATCAAGGGGACCTGGTGGGTTGGGACCTCGAGAAAGAATAACAGTCTTTGAGTGGTCTGAAGAATGGCAAGCCCATTTTTGGTTCTCCAGAAGGACAATCAAGCAAGGCAAACCTTGATTCTCTTGGGCCTTGAGGAGTCCAGTTTCCCTGGGGAGACACTCCAGGGAAATTAGCAGGCTCAACCCTTTCCTCCCCACTTAACAACCTGGGGTTTCCTAAATCCCGGCTCTCTACCTTTGCTCCCTCTCACCCCAGGGCCTTCTGTTTCCAACACTCAGCCACATCCTGAGGTCTATGTGAGTCTGATTGAGGCCCAGGGTTACCCTGGATATTTCTCCCCATCCTTCAGCGAGCTGCAGAGAAACTTCGTGAAATATCGGCCAACCAAGCTGAAGAGCCTCCTCCGGCTAGTAAAGCACTGGTACCTGCAGGTGAGGAGGCTGCCAGGATGGGGGCACAATAGGGGGAGCCTGTAGAGGGCAGGGAAGAGGAGGCGGGGCCTGCATCAAGGTGGGGGGTAGTAGTGGGGAAGGGGGGGAAATGCTAATCTTTTAAACTGTAAGTTGAAATAGTGATGAAGGTGGAGGAGGAGGAGGAGGAACAGAAGGAAGGAGAAAAGCAAGGAATATACAATATTTTCCAGGACACAAGTGTTTGCGACACCCCAGTTTCAGTCGATACTGGCTAACACTGACTACTTTGAGTTCTCCAGATGTTAGTTAATCTCAGCTAGTTAAGGACGAACAGAAGGAAAGTTTCTGTTAATTGCACCAGTTTCCCCCACAAATACCCGTGTTCCTGTCATGGTCATTACCGAGTGAATACATCTGCAACAGCCAATTTTTAGATTTCACAGATGCTGGCTTGCATGGTACCAGGTACATTTCAAAATATCTCCATGAATAAAGTCAACTAAACTTGTGAAAGGAAGACTCAGAAACAAACCCAAAGTTAGAAAGGGTGGAAGAAAGATGCTTTCTTGTATATATTAAAATACACACACGCAAACACACACACACATACACACACTCCTGGGTAACCCAATCATTCAGGGTCCTGGGGTTAAGCCCCACATAGAGCCCCACACTCAGTGGGAGTCTGCTTGAAGATTTTCTCTCTCACGCTCTCCCTCTGCTCCTCCCCCCACTCACTCGCTTTCTGTCTCTCTAAAATAAATAAAAAAACAGAATCAGAAAATTTCCAAGGTTAGTAAGTTTACAGTTACTCTGTTTATTGGGGGTGGGGGTGAGGGATGGTGAAGCCATTTTCTTCTTACACGATTATCAAGTCAACCAAGGTTGTGGTACATCTTCCGTCATCAGAATGCCCAAAGCCAAGAACAAAGTTGGTTTGGTGTTTAGTCAGTCACTTACAGGAAACGCAAGGTTTTGTGGCTTTGGAGAACTAGAACTCCGCAGAAAGATTCATTTTCTTGCTCTCTAAGAATGCAAAGTGCTTTCTTCCTACATATGATATGCCCTTTTTTCTGGTAATGTCCAGAGAGTATATCAGCTTTGCTTCTAGAAGCCTCCCTTCTGTTTTTGTTCGAGTCTCCTCCTTAAAACAAGGATTTGATCGCATATGGTTTCTCTCTCTTTTTAAAAAAGATTTATTTATTTGAGAGAAAGGGAGAGAGAGTGCATGCACCTGGTTGGGGGGGCGGAGTGCAGAGGGAAAGAATCTCAAACAGATCCCTGCTGAGTGCAGAGTCCCCTGTGGAGCTCAACCTCAGGACCTTGAGGTCACAACCTGAGCCAAAATCAAGAGTCGGCCACTGAACCCACTGACCTACACAGACGCCCCTAGAAAGATTCTTTAGACAGGAAGTGACTGGTATCAGGTAAGACGCTTTCTTTTGCAAGTAGGAGAAAAACCAACTTAAACTGACTTAAACAGGGGTGCCTGGGTGGCTCAGTGGGTTAAGCCTCTGCCTTTGGGACATGATCTCAGGGTCCTAGGATCGAGCCCTGTATTAGGCTCTCTGCTTAGCAGGGAGCCTGCTTCCCGCTCTCTCTCTGCTTGCCTCTCTGCCTACTTGTGATCTCTCTGTCAAATAAATAAAATCTTTAAAAAAAAAAAAAAAAACCTGACTTAAACAATAAGGACAATTATCAGCTCGTAACAGGATTCACCCTGGTGTTGAGGGGAGTGGTAATCCCATCCAAACAGTGTAGGTACTATACAACGGAGAAGAGAGAAATGCTTCCTAGAGCTTTCTGTGTTCCCCCACAGAATCTCGGCTATTGCCAAGATCTGTAGAAACTTCCCTGTTGGGTTGGTGGCTCCGGGAATGCAGGAGGAACAATAGAAATGACCGCCTGGGCCGCCATCTTCCAGCCCCCTCCCCCACCTTCCTCAACCCTTGATTCTCCCGCCAAAAGGCTGTATGCCCAGGTCACATCTCCATAGATAACCTGATACATATGCAGGAAACAGAAGTATCAGGACCCCCCACCCCATACCCTCTGATCACCAAATACCCTATCATATATGGATGTGAGCCCATGCCCTGCCTTGGCCTGATAAAAGATCCCCACCAACTCCAACCCAGTGCGACTTCCCCGACTCCCCTTTCCAGAGTCGAGGAACCTCACCCGAGGGTGCTCACCTCCTCCCAGCGCAACTTTCCTGGCTCCCCTTCTCCTGAGCCCTGAAACTTCGCCAGAGTGCCTTTAATAAATCTTGCCTTTTGCCTTCCTCGCCTGGTGTCGTATTTATCTCGCCTATAAAATCTTACATTTCCACCCCTCTTTTTCTATCAGCAAAGACTTTTCTTTTCTTTTTTTTTTTTAAGAATTTTATTTATTTATTTGACATAGAGACATCACAAGTAGGCAGAGAGGCAGGCAGAGAGAGAGGAAGGGAAGCAGGCCCCTGCTGAGCAGAGAGCCTGATGTGGGACTCGATCCCAGGACCCCGAGATCATGACCTGAGCCGAAGGCAGTGGCTTAACCCACTGAGCCACCCAGGCGCCCCTAGCAAAGACTTTTCTTTAAAGGAAATCTTTCAGAAGAAGCCTAGTACAGTAAAATAGATAGAAATGCAGTTGCTTAGGCTCAGATCTAGAGCCCAACACATTCACTCTTTGGGACACCTCTTCCTAAGTCCATTCCAGGAGTTACATGGGGCACCTGGCTGGCTCAGTCAGTGTCATATACAATTCTTGATCTTGAAGTTGAGGCTTGGAGCCAGAGATTGCAGAGATTGCTTAACACTAAAATATTTTTTAAGGTTTTATTTATCTATTTGACAGACAGAGATCACAAGTAGGCAGAGAGACAGGCAGAGAGAGAGGGGGACACAGGCTCCCTGCTGAGCAGAGAGCCTGATGCGGGGCTCCATCCCAGCACCCTGGGATCATGACCTGAGCTGAAGACAGTGGCTCTAACCCACGGAGCTACCCAGGTGCCCCAAAACTAAAATCTTAAAAAAAAAAAAAAAAGGAATAGTTTGAAATCCACTGGACCAACTGAGCCCCTTAATTCTGAAACAGGGAAACCATTTAGGGCCAGAGTGGGAAAGCGATTGGCCAAGATTACACAGCCAGTAGGTGGCAAAGCTGAGACAAGAAGTTGGAGTTGCCAGTTTCTGGTCCATCTAGAGTGATCCTGACACAAGATCTTGGGGTCTCTCCTGTCTCTTTCAACAACAGTACGTGAAAGCCAAGTGCCCCAGGGCCACGCTGCCCCCTGACTATGCCCTCGAGCTGCTGACCATCTACGCCTGGGAGATGGGTACTCAGGAAAATGAGAATTTCAGGCTGGATAAAGGCTTCACCTCAGTGATGGAACTACTCCAGGAGTTTAAGTTCCTCTGCATCTACTGGACCAAGTACTACACATTCCAGAACCCAGTCATCAAGGATTTTGTCAGAAAACAGCTCAAAAGAGACAGGTACTGGGCCCCTGCGTGTCTGCCACATCTCAGAGAACAGAAAGGAGAGAGGCAAAGGCAGTGTCGCATTGAATGGGAGGGCTGCTTTATCAGGCACTAAAATCACACTGACATCTCAAACCTTTCAAAATGCCCCGGTGGGCAGAGGGGCTGTAAGCCTTCTCCTTGTGCCTCAAGGAACCCCACCCTACTTAGTTCTCTTGCTTCCAAAAGACCATTTCAGGGCATTCTAGCAACAGCATGGAAATGTGGAAAGAATCCGGGCAGCCGGGTTTCATCCCAGTTCTGGCTTTTTCTCACCGCTGTGAGCCTCAGCTCCTCCTCTGTAAAGCAAGAGTAAGTGGCATCTACAATGCAGGCTATTGTAAGGGTTGGGGAAATACCTAAAGGGCCCATGCGGTCTGGTCTATGGTAGATGCCAGAGAGGTGTTCACTCTCATGGCGCATGTAGCTCTACAAAGCACCAGCACCCATCCCTAACCCCGGGATTGTCACCGTTTATGTGAAGGCTGGCTCAGCCTCCAGCCTTTGCCTGGGGCTTTCAGCCTCCCCCAGTGGCCGGTGGAGGCTGGTGGATAAACACCCCAGCTCCCTCCCATCCCAGATGGAAGGACTCTCTTAGGGTCACGTGTGCTACATTGTTTCCCAGAGTCCCTGTGCTGGGACTAACCTCCAGTTGCCCACAGTGGGAATCACCTCAATACAAACCCTTCATGAGTATCCTTCCCTTCCTGTATCACTCTCCCACTCCCGACTGGGGCTTCCTGGCCTGTCCTTCCAAATCAACCATGGGCACTCACATTCTTCTCCTGGGATCTGCTTTTGGAGAAACCCAGCCTGAGACAACTCTTTATATTAGAAGCTCTAGGTCAGTGCGAGCAATATCCCAAGAATGTTTATTGTTCCCTTATGTGAATGTTGGGTCCCTTTAAAAAAAAAAAAAAAAAAAAAAAAACAAGGAAGTAAAACCCAGTCTCCTGATGAAAAGAGGATTCATTCTAAGGATGCCCAGAAATTTGAGGTTAGGAAACCATCAGGACCTGAGGCAAACCTACAGACACCCTCTTTCTCTGCCACTCCCTCTCATGGTCCACATGCCGTCTCTTCCTCTGACAACCTCTGCTTTTTTCCCCATACCTGCCCTACTCCCCTCTTACTTCCATGTGATGAGGGACCTCCCTTATCCTTGGTCCAAACCCCAGAAGGAACCAGTCTATTCACTGGGCCCAAACCCTACATGTCAGGTCACCTGGTGGATCACTTTGGGTCAGGTGATCTTATCCTGTAGGGAAGCCTGGCACTGCTCCCTAGTTCAGGCAGGGCTGGTTTGGGGTGCAGGGATGTTGGGGGTAGCAAACATAGAGCCTGTGGTGTCCAGCACCCTCCCATAGCACACTGTCACATTCTGTCATAGATGAAGTCACAGCTCCCTCCTTAGCCAAAAGCTCCTGGAGTGCAAGAGCCAGAACTTAATCATGGGCTTGGCATCTGCCCCATGTGCTCAACCCAAGCAGCCTAAGGAGACTGTTAGACCCTCTTTGAGCCAATATTCGCTAAGTATTCATTCACCATTTATACAGAAGAGAGATGCTTGGGGGCAGCCCAACCTCTTCTCTGTTGAACCAGAGCAAAGGGATAGGATCACCCATCTGCTGACAGTAAGAACTTAGAGAAGTCTGGGCCTCAGTTTTCTCATCTGTGAAATGGGGATATATAACAGCAATTAAATAGTCTCACCCCGGGGGACTCAATTAAGTAAGCAGCCAACTCTTGATTTCAGCTTGGGTCATGATCTCAAGGTCCTGTGATGGAGCCCCACACCAGGCCACCCCACTCAGCAGGAGTCTGCTTGTCTTCCTCTCCCTCTGCCCCTCCCCCGGCTCATGCATTTTGCGTGCTCTCTCTATCTCTCTCTCTTAAGTAAATAAATCTTAAGGGAAAAAAAAGAAAGAAAGAAAGAAACCGATAGTCTAATAGTCTTTCCCTCCTAGAACTGTTAGAAGGATTAAAATAGGTTAATTCCCATAGGGCTTGACCGAGTGCCTCAGTAACTCTCAGTGGTTATTGCTGATGGTGTTTCTATTATCCAAAGCAATTCAGCAGCCCTAGCCTCAAACTTACCTAAGTAGTAAGTTTGCTCAGCAAAACAAAAGCTCTGATCTTAAGAGGCCCACCGGCCAGAGCCGGCCTCTGTTCTTGCTACAGCATACCTTTGGGGATCTCAACACTCCACACCCTAAAAAGGACTTCTTGGAAATATAATCAACCCTGATCTGTTCCTTTCCAGTGATGTTCCCGGACCCTTCGGGACCAATGGCCCCCCCCCCCAGGCTCCACACCCAGCACATGCTCAGTGGTTTTGATTAAATGTTTCCTTGAACAGGCTTCTTTCTGGCCTGCAAACCAGAAAAAGCCTGGGAACCCTCTCCCTGTGCTGCAGGCCCATCATCTTGGATCCGGCCGATCCCACCCACAATGTGGCAGAAGGATACAGATGGGACATAGTCGCGGAGAGGGCCTCCCAGTGCCTGAAACAGAACTGTTGCTATGACAACAAGGAGAACCCAGTCCCCAGCTGGAATGTGAAGGTAATGGCTCTTCTGTGGGGCTGTCAGGGGCTTGAAGCTCAGAAGGAGGTAACTGCGGAGAATTTACCTATTTACTTACTTTCTGTGTCGATGGCACCAACAAGGCTTTAGAACCAGACAAGCCTGGCACCCGGCAGCTCTGTGAAATTGGGAACATTTTTCAACCTGCTGAGCCTCAGATTGCTTCCTTTAAATTCATGTTCTCTTTTTCTTTCTCTTTGCCATAACCGGAAGAGAAAGCTGTCATGCTCCCGATCACTGTGGGCAGGAATTGAGGCCACGCAAGTGAATTCAGCAGCTGTTTCGTGCCAGCACTTGGGGCTGGTGGGGACAACAGTGGGGTAGAAATCAAACATGGCTCCTACTCTCAAAGAACTCACTGGATTTGGGTGGGAAGCAAGCCCATGAAAACAACCTTGCACAAAACTGCTGGAAAGAAAAGAACTGCGAGGGAAGTTACTCAATGAACAAAAAATGCCAAGTAATATTATTATGCAATGGCAAACCTGCTGTACAGGCAAAGATCATAATAATCACTTTGATTCTATTCCTCTTGTACTTAATAACTTGCCAAGCACTTGTCCTGGGACAAATCTGTCAAATAGAGAGGTCAAACATTATTATCACTATCTTGAACACTGTTATCCCCATTTTACAGATGAAGAAACTGAGACTCAGAGAGGTTAAGTAAATAACCAACATCACACTGCTAGGAGCAGAGCCAGGATTTATGCCCAGGTCTTTGTGGGAGCCACCAGCCAAGTGAGGCCCACAGACAGACTGAATCGATATGCCTCTGGATTTTTCCGGAGTATAAAAATCATTTTGCAAAGATGTTTAATCTTGAAAATCAGAGGACGTGGGGATTCTGGGCCTATATTCCTTCTTAAAAAGATCAGCTAGCAGTCCAGCCCCACCCAGCGCCTGCCAGGTGCTGTTCTCCAGCCACCGGGGACTCCCAGAACCTTGAGCATGACCTCCAGTGGTGGTGAAGAACAGACTTTGGAGTCTGACCTTGGTTAAAATACCTGCTATGTTCCTCGCTACCTCTGTGATGATCACTAAGTCACTTAACCCTACTCAACCACAGTTTCCTCATCTGTACAAGGGGATGATAGGAACCAACTTCATGAGGCTGCTGTTGTACAGGACCCGGACTGGATCCTAGCCAAAGAACCCTGTGGCACTCAGAGACCTTGGAGGATCCAAGGTTTATTTAATGCCAGAGGGCTCAGAGGAGAGTAATCTCTCAAGGTCTGAGCCCGGAGCACAAAGGGGGGCACTTTATACACTTTTACTTCTGTACTGTGCCACGCTTACAGCTACTGCCAGTGGGAGAGGGGGAAAACCCGGAATGGCCCTGGGATTGGGACTGGGATCTCCTGCTGGATTGGTTGGCCACGTTAGAACACAGATTTCCCTTATCACTGTGAAAATAAAACGCATTCAGAAGAGTGCAGGCACCCAGCACAGGGCCTAGGAGGTGGTTGGCACAGCCCAAGTGTGTTGCTACTACTGCTGCTGTTGGAAACTTAGGAACAGGTAAGGAGAACTTCTGCATGTCAGGCAGAGGAGCGTGGAACTGACCCCCTCTCCCTCTTCTCTCCCTTCCAGAGGACACGAGACATCCAAGTGACAGTGGGACAGTGGGGTTACTCAGATTTGATTCTTACGGTGAACCCTTATGAGCCCATAAGGAAGATCCAAGAGAAGATCTGGGAGAGCCAGGGGACCTTGGCCCTGAAGCGTCTGTCCTTCCAGGAGCCCGGTGGCAAGCGACAGCTCCTCAGTAACCAGTGCTCCTTGGCCTATTACGGCATCTTCTCCAACATTCGTCTCTGTCTGGTGGAGGCCACCTCCCACGAGATCCAGGTATTTGTGAAGAATCCTGATGGGGGGAGCCATGCCTATGGCATTGATCCCAAAAGCTTCATCCTAGGCCTGAAGCACCAGATTGAAGACCAGCAGGGGCTGCCCAGAAAAAAGCAGCAGCTGCAGTTCCAAGGTCAAGTTCTGCAGGATTGGTCATCTTTGTGCAGCTATGGGATCCAGGACGGTGACACCCTTATCCTCTCCAAGAAGAAAGCTGAAAGCTTTCCATTTCTGCCCCACTAATCTGGGACTCAGCATATCAGCCACTTCCTCCAGCTCTCACCTGGGGAGGTGCCATGTCTTCACCAGCTTTGTAAATAGTTAGCTTAGCCCTGCAAGTGGGGGAATGAGGAGGGATGTGAAACATTTCGTATACAATGGACAATGGCCAGACCACATATGACGATAGGATTCTGACCCACACAACCTCTGCAGTCCCCAGCCCAGGAAGCCAAACCACCACCTTCGCAGCAATCTACCCCCAGTCATCAGGACTTGGTCACTAACTGCCTAATTCCACTGCACTTCCAACATAGAGCCAATCAGAAAAAGGCAAATAAGTTCCCTAACCAATCACAGAGGACAGCCTGCTTCTAGTTAGCCACCTACTGCTTCCCCATGCCAACAGCTTCAATCAAGAAGTGAAGAGAAACCTCCTCTTTTTTCCACTATAAAGCTTTCTCTGTCTTGGAGTCTCTGCCAATTTTCAGGGAACAGTGGCTGGCTCCCTTGTAATAGAAAGCTAGAAATAAATAACCTTTGTTTAATCTCTTTTTGGGTGTTCTTCATCTCTTTCCACGCATGCTAACATCTGGGACAGTGAGTATGATGAAGTGTAAAACAATTCTCTCAACTCCTGATGCACACACACAAATGGTATGTAATAGTCCAAAGGCTTTTGGAAAAGAACAGTATCTCTATCATCAGAGGAGTTCATGTGATCAGGTTACTCCAATAACCCAATAAAATGTTTCATTTCCCCCCTCGCCTTTGCCCTGATTCCTTTTTTGTTTATTTATATATATATATATATATATATATATATATATATATATATTATATTTAGATTTTATTTATTTATTAGAGAGAGAGAGAGCACAAGCATGGCTAAGAGCAGAGGGAGAAGCAGGATCCCTGGGGGCAAGGAACGAGATGCCCACCATTCCAGAACCCTGGGATCATGACCTGAGCCAAAGGCAGATGCTTAACTGAATGAGCCACCCAGGCGCCCTCCTTTGGTTAATTTTTGTTGGACACAACAATCTGAGTTTTAATAAGTTCCCTATGGTGTTTCTGATGCCTAGAAGAATTTGGGAATTACTGGAATAAATGGATAATATTGAAATTACATTAGATCAAAGCCTAAGAACCAATGCTGGTTTTGTAATTAACTCCCCGTAAGACCTTGGGCAATTCCTTCTCCTCTGTGGATCTCATTTGCCTCATCAAGAAAAGGATGGACATCTAGCTCTCACGTATGAGAAAACTCTCAGGGTAGTTCGTGTCCCAGGGGGCCGCCGTCGAAGAACTACAATCCCCACAAAACCTTGCGTTCCCCCGCCCTCCTGTGGGTGCAGAGAAGGTTCGCCAGTAGAAGCGCTCCCCACAATCCTTTGCGGTAGTTCAAGATGGCGGCGCCCCGTGCCAACCTGAGCGATTTGGAGAGCAGCAACAGCAGCGGCAGCGATGCGGAGGAGCTGGCACGGTGCCGGGAGGCAGCGATGCCAGCCTGGGGCTTGGAGCTGCACCAGAGAGGGCCGGAGAAGTCAAGAGCCGGTAGGACACTGTGCTCTGGGAGTCTGGCGGAAAGGCGTGGGATCTTATCCCGGGGTCTCAGCGGATAGATGGTTAGGAGGGTGTTATCCGGACTCCACTCTCTCCCTGAGAAAGCTTCAGGGACTGGGTGGAACCCCTATTCAAAGAGTGGGCAGCACGAGGGAGGGTTGTTTCATTATCCCAGTCAGGGAAACTGAAGCACCTGAATGTCTCTTGACTCTGTTTCCTTTGGTCCATCGTCACTGCTGCACTCTGGTAGCCCGCCACCTCTTCCAAGATGACTGCAACAGCCCCCTTTCTGTAAACCGATCTCCAGCCTTATCCCCGCGTCCAGCTCATTCTCAGACCTTGATGCTGCCAGCGAGCTTAGTCCTACACGTGTCTGACCGTGACTACAACCCTGAGAATAAATCCAAAGCCCTTCAACTTAGGGATTCCTAGTCATGGGTAGAATCTAGAAGATCCGTGACGTTGGAATCGGAAAAATATTTTACCTTTACTTTCATTAACCTGCATTTGAAATTTAGCATCCCTTTCTGTCATGCATGTGAGCAAAACAACTACAGTCGTTTGGGCAACACCTGTTACTTTGTCCTGATAAAATCACAGATTTTCATATCCCATTGCAGTATGCATATGTATCAAAACACCATTGCATTCACAAGAAAATATTAGGAAAAGATAATTTACACTCGTCCCTGCTTTAAAATTGCAGTCATTTTTAGACCCATCTGTAGATCTTACTTAATGCCTTAATAAAGACAGTGCATTAATAAAGAAGCACATGTAGTAATGTTGCCGGGTTCTTTTCTCACAAAGTCAAAAAATGGATCTGGCAGACAAAGGGTGAAATGAAGTGAAGAATTATTTTTTTTTTTAAAGATTTTATTTATTTGTCAGAGAAAGAGAGAGCGCGCAAGCACAGGCAGAGAGAATGGCAGGCAGAGTCAGAGGGAGAAGCAGGCTCCCTGCGGAGCAAGGAGCCCGATGTGGGACTCCATCCCAGGACGCTGGGATCATGACCTGAGCCACCCAGGCGTCCCGAAGTGAAGAATTATTAAGGGAAGGTGAGAACAGGGGGGAAATCTTTCTAGAGTGAGAGGGATCTGGGATGGGTTGCCACTGAGGGCTTTTATTGGTAAATATTTTTTGTAGAACATTTAAGGGAAACGATGGATTTGTAAATATTTTGAAAATATCTTGTCTATATTTACAAACAAGGTGGGTTTGTTTTGTTCCCTGCTCTCTGGTTAATATCTATAACATTTCTCCACTTCTGGGATTTCTGTGAGCCTGGTTGCATAGTCCCCTGCATGAGCCTGGTCACATAGCCCCCTACCTGTCTCTCCCTACCTAGCCTCACCTGTCCCTTACTCCGTAATTTTTTTTTTAACTAATTTTTTTTTAATTAATTTTTTTAAATAATAATGGTAACTGGATTTCTGTATCATTGGTTTTCTTTGTAATCATATGTGTTGTGTTTTATGCATTTCAAACATTATTCTGAGGAGGATCAAGGCTTTACCAGACTGCCAAAGCAGGCCATAGCAAAGCAAGGTTAAGAACCCCCACATTTGTTTAAAAGGACTTACAAGCCCTTTGGTAGTCTTCAATCCATTCCCTGCCTCTCTCTTCCTCCTGTCCTGCCACATTGCATTTCCCATAGGTAGACTCCAAACCATATTATATCCTCTCATCTCTGGACACCATAACTCAGCACTTTTCTCTTCAGCTCTGCATATAGGTCTGCCTTGCCAACTCCATCATTCACTAGCAGTGAGACTATGGGCAAGGTACTTGTAAGGCACTTGTAAGGGTAATGGTGGTCCCTCCCCTCCCCAAAGAGATGATACCTCTACAATGCTTGGCACATATTAAAGACCCAATCAGTGGTAGTAGTTTTGTGATTGCTTTCTCTACGTGGACTGCTTTCTCTCTCCTACTTAACTCTTGCTTACCCTGTGATATAGCTGAGTTAACCACCTCTTCAGAAAAGCTGGTTCTATGTCTTCACAGTGTCACCATCATACCTTGTGTGATTCCCTTCATAAATGGTGCTTCCTTTTCCCCTACTCTTGCCACTTATCTCTTTTTCCTTCCATCCCTGCATCCCTAGCATTTGTGGGTGAGTTAACCCTGGCCCGACTTGCTCCACAAATAGTTTAGTGAGAGGTTATGTGACGTGAACTTAACAAAGGCTGGGATCTGGCCTGTCCCTCACCATGGTATCCCCAGGGCTTAGCACAGCGTTCAGGAAAATAGTTCTTACATGAATGAACTTGCCAGAGAGGCACTTCTCTGATGAGTGAGGGACTGACATCCAACCAGACTTCCGGTCCAGTTGTTTCTGCCTTGACAGAATGGATTTCTTTGTGAAGCTGTGAAGCTGACCCCAGACAAGTAAAATAATTTCTGAGAGCCACAGTTTCCTCATGTGTGAAATGCCTAAGTCGGGGCGCCTGGGTGCCTCAGAGGGTTAAGCCTCTGCCTTCGGCTTAGGTCATGATCTCAAGCTCTTGGGATCGAGCCCCACATTGGGCTCTCTGCTCAGCAGGGAGCCTGCTTCCTCCTCCTCTCTCTCTGCCTGCCTCTCTGCCTACTTGTGATCTCTGTCTATCAAATAAATAAATAAAATCTTAAAAAAAAAAAAAAAAAGAAATGCCTAAGTCCTAGGATTGTTGGGAGTCTCAAACATGAACAGCTTTGACCAGCTAGTGAAGAGGTGTACATGGGAAAAGAGGCATCTAAGATATCTGCTTTATGACTCACTGTTTTTGTGAAACTGTAAACCTTCTGCTAACCAAAGTAGATGTAGCTGCTCATAATAAGCCCTGTTACTTATTGAGCGCCTTCTGTGTGCCAGGAAGAATACTGAACACTTAACATACATTCTGGGGCCATTCTAATAGTAGCCACCACGAGTTGAGAGTTTACTGTGTGCCCTGTTCTTTTTTCATTTTTATTTTTAAAGATTTTATTTATTTATTTATTTATTTGAGAGAGAGCTGGAAGGAGGGCACTTGTGTGGGGGCGGGGGAGGGAAAGGAGCAGAGGAAGAGAGAAACTCAAGCAAGCCTCCGAGCTAAGCCAACATCTCACAACACTGAGCCAAAATCAAGAGTTGAACACTTAACCCACTGAGCCACCCAGGTGCCCCGTGTACCCTGTTCTAAACACTTCATGTTCATTGTCTAGTTTAATTCTTCCAGTAATCCATTCTAGCAATTATTAGCCCCATTTTACAGATGAGAAAGTGAATGCTCAGAAAGGTCATCCAGCTTGTAGGTGGCAGAGTCTTTGTGACTCTAAGCCTGTGCTATTAACTGCTGTTCTTGTCACTCCCTGCCACAGACAAGTGCCTCTTGTGGGCAAAACTCCCACCCTTTGTTCCATGACCATGTGGAAATGTAGGTCACTGTAGTATTAAGATTTTTTTTTTTTTTTTTGAAAGAGAGAGTGTGTGCGCACAAGTTGGTGGGGAGATAAAGGGAGAGAGAGAATCTTAAATGGGCTCTATGCCCAGCCCAGAGCCTGACACCAGGCTCAATTCCACAACACTGAGATTGTGATGAGCAGAAATAGAGTCGGATACTTAACTGACTGAGCCACCCAGGCACCCCAAAGTGACTATGTTATTAATGTGACCCCTGATACAGCTTTTTAATCCAGTAATGAGCTCTTTAACCCAGTAATGATCACACATACCACATTTGGGGCAGCATACACTTTGATTACTTTATGCAACCTTTTTTCACACCAAGGCACTACACCCAGAGCTGGAGATGTAAAGATAACAAGAGGCGGACCATGTGCTCCAGCGGCTTACAAATCCAGGGAGGAGATAGACATGCAAACAAAGTGTCCGAGGGGTGCCTGGGTGTCTAAGTGGGTTAAAACCTCTGCTTTGGGCTCAGGTCACGATTCCAGGGTCCTGGGATCAAGCCCCACATCTGGCTCTCTGCTCAGCGGGGAGCCTGCTTCCTCCTCTCTCTCTCTGCCTGCCTCTCTGCCTACTTGTGATCTGTCTGTCAAATAAATAAACAAAATCTTTATAAAAAAAATAGTTTCTGAAACAGTGTAAAACTTTACTATGTCCTCACACTAACTCTGGGAAGTTGGTGGTCTTCTCCCCATTTTATAGATGACAAAAACGAAGGCTCAGGGAAATAAAGTAACATGTCTGGAGTCACAGTGGAAGAACCAGAACTGAACCCTGTCTTCTGGGGCCTCATACTGTTGCTGTTCCAGGACATTAGCCATCACTGCCCTTGCTCTGTAGTCATGCCGGATAAAATACTCCTCCTCCTTGTGAGTGTGTGCTCAGAAGGCAGGACTGGGTCCATCCCAGGCTTGCAGGTTCCCCAACTGCAGGAGCATCAGGCACTCTGCATTCTGGGCTGTTCTCCAGAACTTGTTTGACACAGAACACCTGTGAACTGCATGCCCTGGATTGATTCAAGACCATGAGGCCTTGCTTGGGGCCCAGAATTACCACGTGATCATTTTGTCCAATTGGCTTCCTAAAGACACAAGCACATTTTGTTCCATTATTCAAGTCAGAGACCTGAGAACCATCTTTCATTCATCTCTCACACCATCTAGTCTGTCAGCAAAATCCTGCTGACTTCTTCAAAATACATGCATCCAGAGCCCTAACCCTTCTCCCTGATTGCCGCGGCCCCCTCCTGCCCTCACCCCACCACGGCCTGTGTCCACACCACAGCCAGAGACATGCTGGAAAATTCCAAATCCGTTTATGTCCTTCCTCTGTGCAGAATCCTCCAGGGGCTCCTTACCTCCCTCAAAGCCCAGGTACTCACACTGGCCCACCAGGCCCATCCTGCTCTGACCCCCACAAGGTCCCCATTTCTGCTGCTCCACCAACTCACTGGGCTGCAGCCACAGCAGCTTCTTGGCTGGTTCTGAAGTATTGCCTCAGGGCCTTTGCAGGTGCTCTTCCCTCTACCTGGAAGACTCTTCCCAGGTATGCACTTGACTCACTCCCTCACGTCTCTGAAAACTCTGTTCGTGTGTCACCTATCATGAAGTCCTCCCTGACCACCTTTACAAAATGATCCCCCAACTTGTCCCTCCCCCATATCCTTCCCCTGCTTTGTTTTTTCCCCTAGATTTATCATTACCTAACTTCATATTTTAATTGTGTGGTTTTTGTCATCCATATCCACCAACTAGAACGGAAGTTCCATGAGGGCTGGGATCTGTGTCTAAATTGTTCATCAGCTGCATCACCACCTGGGTGATATTAGAGCTTCAGGATCTGATTGAGCGAATGACCACCAGGCATCCCCAGCATCTTGGCTTGAAAAACGCAGCCTATGTAACCGAGCTACCTTCTCTCTCCTCCACAGCACTTAGCACACAGCCAGGCCCACAGTAGGTGTGCAGTAAACACTGGAATCAAACACACTTAGACTTTATTGTTCAGTATGGTGGTTCAGAGGGGGCTCTGGAGTCAGATGACCTGAATCCTGTCCCAACTCTGTTGCTTACTAGCTGCCTGACTCTGGCCAAGTTAGTTTACATCTCCTTGCCCCTGCTTCCTCTTCTGCCAAATGGATAATAACTCCTTTAACAAGGTTGTTGGGAGCATTCAGTGTGTTATACATGTAAGTCATGCCCAATGGGTATTATTGTCATTTCCTCTATAAATGCCTCAATTTTCCTTATTTCTATAGGTGCTGGAAATAATCAGGGGCCAGCCACCCAGCCGAGCCTCAGGTACTGTGCACACTGTATTCAAATTTAATCCACCCTTTTAACAAGTAGTGGTCCCCTGCCATGTACCAGACGTGAGGTTAGACCCTGGGATGTCAGGGTGAACAAGACACATGGAATCCCTGCCCTCGTGGACAGGGAGCAGCTGCTGAGCTGGTGGGAAATGAGGTCCTTTCATGTGTGTTGTAGGCATAGAGTGGACGACCATGAACAAGATGGCAATGAACTTCAGACCACCCCCGAATTCCGAGCCCACGTAGCCAAGAAACTGGGAGCCCTGCTGGACAGGTAACCAAAGATGGCCCTTCTCTTCTGCATCCTTTAATACAAACAGGGATGGCTCACATCGGCTAGGACCTCAGGGTGTGCAAACAGGAGCTGGGCAAGCATGTGGCATATGTCCCCTTGTGACATTCGTAACCAGGTCCTATCATTGTCCTTATTCTGTAGATGAGGAAGCAGGGTCTCTGGGAGAAGGAGCATTTGCTTGAAGGCACAGACTGTAAGGCCCAGGCTGGGACTCAAACCCAAGTGTGTTTGGCCCTAAAGGCCATACTCTTAAGCACTGCATTATCCGGCTACCATGAAAGTCAGAGGAACGCAAGAAGCGAGAGCTCATTCTCACCACAA
This sequence comes from Mustela putorius furo, assembly GCF_011764305.1. Lineage (NCBI taxonomy): Eukaryota > Metazoa > Chordata > Mammalia > Carnivora > Mustelidae > Mustela > Mustela putorius. The sequence continues at coordinate 14,409,790 of NW_025422387.1, read as the reverse complement.
GAGGGTAGAGACAGCCAAAACTACTATTTTGGGGGTACTTTCTTTATGCCCTGTGCCGTGCTGGTTCTCTGTCTTGCATTTAAGAATATGATCTATACAGATCGCAGTCAGTGTTCCTCAAGTCAGTGCCAGGTCCAAAGCATGGCTCTCAAAAGAAGGGGTCCAACAGCAAAGAAGTTGGGAAACACTGCAATCTGTGTACCTCCTTATGCCTTTGGAGACTTAAGATTCATAATGGGATATTCAAGGCTTTGAGAATCCTGCAGTCAAGAGACTTGTGTGGTTTTGCTTGGCCTGGCAGTTTCCCCAAACTCATCTGGCCACAGTGACTTTGTTTCAGGGAAGACTGATAAGTGTAGCATGGAACACATTTCCGGATAAGCTGGTCTACATCCGTTCCTGATTGGCAGAGCCCCACCAGATTTTTCAAAGGGAGATGAAGATGTTTAGGCCATCGTCCTTCAATTTATCAAAAAGACAAATGTGTCCTCCCAAAGTATAAACCAGCTGTTCTTCTGAGACTAACAGAATGTTGGGCCAGACCTTCGCAGCCTGAGCCACCGCAGCGTCAGTACCAGTCCCCCAACTCGAGAATGTGGTGAACACGCGTGGGGAGGTCCAGTGGCATTTCAACACACGGGAGCAGTTTTTCTTCATGACCCTTTGGCTTTGGGGTGAACAAGGCCTGGCTGGCATTATGGTGATTCACATCGGATGTTTCCCCAGGTGGAAATCACGCAGGATACAGGTCAACCACAGTCAACATGCTCCCTGTGGTGTTTCTGCGTCTCTCTGAAAAGAGACTTAAATGATACTCTAATTGGTTCCTTGTGTTAGATCGAGGTTCCTCAGCCTTGTCACTCCTGACATTTTAGACTCCTGGACTGGATCTTTCTTGCCTGTGGGGAGCCACCCTGTGCCTCATAGAGCAGTGAGCAGCATCCCTGGCCTTGACCTACTATGTCCTAATAGCATTCTCGTGTCCCCTGCAGACTGACATTGAACCACTGTGTCAGATGCTTGGGTCAGAGTTAGGCACCTGGGCAGCAGCGGCTCTGTGCCTGCTCCCTGCTTTCCTGCATGGTGCTCCAAGGGATGCCTTTGGCATATAGGGAAGAAACAGTCAGGAGAATGTACCCAGTACGTTCCTGTGTTCGCCGCCAAGACATTGTGCGAGCGTTGTTCTCTGCCGTGCATGGTGACCTCATCAGCACTCACCAGAACGATGCTTCCTGATCTCAGTACTTCTTCCTGCTCATCTTGATGTCAGGGACCATCTTCATCATCATCAGAGCTACCATTTACTGAGCACCTACTTGTGGCCAAGCTCTATGCTAAGTGCTTGATATCAACTATTATTTCATCCCATGACAACTCTAAGATGTAGGGTTACTATTCTCCGTGTGGCAGGTAAGTTAACAGAGGCTCAGAGAGATGAAGTCAGTTGCCGGAGGGGACACCACAGGAAAGCAACGAAGCCAGGATTCAAAGCCAGGTCTCTGAAGTGTAAATAGAGTCAGTGGGTTGTATCAGTGTCCGTTTCCTGGTTGGAACCTGTACTCTAGTTATGCACATGTTACCATAGGGAGGAAAGGGAAGGGTATATGGGATCTCTGTTTTATTTCAACAGCTGTATGTCAACGCATGATTAACTCAAATTTTTTTAAAAAATTAAAAATTAAGAAAGGAAAAAACAGGGCTGCCCTGTTCTAGAGGCTGACCTCTGAACCATTCTCCAGATTGGTCTTATTTCCCTTTTCATGCTTGCTTCCAGGAAGCTCAAAGCAAACCATGCCCCCTCTCTCCAGCATTGTCTGTCCCTCCTGGCCTGTTTTTGCTTTGTTCTATTTGAAATTGAATTTTGTTATACTGTGGGTATCTTTAAAACTTCTTCAGCACTTTCTGGAATAGAATGGGATTCAAACAAAGGAAGGGCTGCCATTTGCCCCTAAAGGGGAGCGTTCACCATGTTACGTCTATAGGTGTTACTGCCCTTAATCAGGCCCGCATGCTTGCTGCTGTAGCATTTAACATCATATTCCCCTGTCCCTTCTACTTAAAAAAAAATTGTTTTAGTTTTTTTTTTTTTTTACTTTTTCCCTATTACTCCAGACCTCATCCTAAATCAACCATTTCCTCCTTCCATAGTTCGATTACCATCTCAGAAGTAGTGGAGAAGCCAGCAAAGCCTAAGGTACAGCAAGTCCCCGCAGAGGACGACGGTGAGCAGTCATACTGTTAGCACCTGGTGTTGTTTCCTTACACACCCCCGATGTGTGTCCCAGCTGGCAAACTGTTTCCATACACTCTCTGATCCACACAGCCCTCTCTGAAATAGGCTCGTTGATGCTTTCCCTGTTTACAGGGGAAGCCATAGGGGAAGCTGAGGTTCTGAGAGATGAAGGTGTCAAAGCCCGAGCGGGGGCCTCTTACCAACCGCACTCCCCAGCTGTCCCTGGCCGAGTCTGTCTGTCCTGTGCCCAGCCCACTTGCCACTGCGGAAACTTCCTGAGGCAGAAGGTTCACCTGCAGGTTTCCAGTTCCCCTTAGGGCTTGCTGACCTGTTGGGGCAGCTGGCGTCCCCTGACTCTGGCAGGCATCATGCGTGCCTCTCCACACACAAGACACCTTTTTGTCACCAACCAACACTGATTCCTGGGTCTCTGCCTCTGGACTCGGAGCTCCCTGAGGGCTGGGCGGGGCAGCGTTGGCCCCTAGGAGGAGGGCCCCTGGCAGTGCTGACCCCACCCCTTTGGATTTTAGGCTTCCGCCTCTTCTTCACATCCATCCCGGGAGGCTTCGAGAAGAAAGCTGCTCCCCAGCCTGGCCGAAAGCGATTACATTCTGGCTCCAGGTGAGGTCTCATACCCTCTCCTCGTGTTCCCCTCTTTCTGCCCATTGTCTGTGTTTGCCAGTCCTCTGGAATAGCCAAGCAGAATCTGATCAGATCCAGGCCAAGAAGGAACCTGTCAGGTAGCTAGAGAAATGGTGCCATCAGGGCGAGGGGGAAGAGGTTCTGTTGGGCATTGGCTTTGGAGTTTTACTGCTTCTTGGGCATCATCAACTGCCAGACACCTCACTCCTGGGGCATCCCTGTGAGGCCTGGGCTCTGGTAAGATCCTCATTTTGTAGATGAAGACACTGAGGGTTGAAGAGGTGAAGTCACTTATTGAGGTTACACAGCTGGGAAGCAGAAAAGCCAGGGCTGGAACCTAGGTAAGCCTCACTCTGAGGCCGGAGCTCTCTAGCCACCTCCCACTGTGAACTCTTCCCTGTGGCTGAAACGGAGGGCTGTAAGGGGCAGCTCCGGGCCCTGTGCCCACTCTGTGCTCTTCCCTTGTAGCAGTGAGGACAGCGAGGAGGAATGGCAGCGGTGCCGGGAGGCAGCTGTGTCGGCCTCCGACATCCTCCAGGAATCTGCTATCCATGGCCCTATAAGAGTGGACGGAGAGGCAAAGAAAAAGAAAAAGAAGTTTAAAAAGAAAGCCAAGAAGGAGGCCAGTGCCAACTTGGACGCTGCCACCGCCGTCATAAGCGAAACTGCAGTTAGGAAGCAGGAAAAGCAGTCACCCAAGCTCAATGGAGACCAGCCATCACTTGGGACCAAAAAGAAGAGAAGGAAGAAAAAAGCCAAGAAGACCAGTGAGGCTTCCCCATTCCCATCAACAAAGAGTACAGTGGCCACGCCTGCAAGCTGACCTCGGCATACGGGCCCAAGGCTCAGCCAGTCTGGAGGACAAGGTGCCCTTTGGGGACAAGTCATTTCCAAGCCCCATCTCCCTTTCCAAGTCCAAGAACTTGGATAGGAAGTCCATTCCTGGACCATGATTGGGGCTTGCCCAAGGGTCAGGACAAAGACAGCTGTAGAGTGAGAAGCCTAATTAAGGCCTGCCCATTGGTGCTCCCCCTGGGGGCTGGGGCAGACCTGTGGTACCAGAACATTCCATGGCTTCAGGAAAAAGGAGCCATCCACCTATTCAAGATTGTTGACCAGGTGGTAAAGCTTGTCTTCCCTGTACTGTCTGAGGAGAGTGAGTGAAGGGAGAGCTTTTCCTTCCTTCCACCTTCTCAACCTGGTGTGGCAGAAAACCATAAGAAACTGAGGGAAGGGCTGCTCGGCCCAGAAGGAGTTTTTTCTGCCTCCAGGCCACACAGACTTTATACAACATTGTCTGAGAGCTTTTCTCCCCCACTAGGTTTCCAGAATTTTTTTCCTCCACGTTTGTGAATGTACCATGCATGATCATGTGTCTGAGCCAACCAGATGATTGAAAATAAATTGTCAAGAGACCCCCAAACTTAACAAAATAGTTGGGGTTCTGCCTGTGTATCGATGCTGAATCTTGATGAGACAGTTTCAATAAACATCACTCAGGTAGAATCCTCCTGCCTATACCCCAAGATGTGTCCCCGCACCCTAGCCTCAAGACTTCAGGAAGTATCACAGCACTCGTAAGTGGGATTTCACACACCAGGAGTGTTCCACAGGGAAGAGGAGCAGCCCAGGGTTAAGGTGAAATTCTGGCTTTGCCTTTAAGCTTCCGCAGAGTGAGACAGAGGTGGGACATGAGAGTGTGTGCGCTGACCCATCTCCCCTCAGGCCCCTGGCCCACCTCCACCTCCCTCTGCCCGCCCAACCCCATGTGGGCAATGTGTGGACAAGCAAGAAGTTTCCAGTACTCATTTCCTCTACTCCGTTCCTCATTTCCTTTACTAAAAGTTAAATAAATGTACAGGTTCGCCCTTAGCTAGCTATAAGCTGCAGGGGGCACTGGTTCTTCCCTGGCCCTGTCCTCAGTCCCAGGGTGGGAGCTATCTGCAAGGCCAGGTGAGGGGTGGCAGCCCCAGGGGGAGGGGGTCATGGGGCCCTGGGTTTACACAGCTGCCTTGCCTCTCCTGGTGGCACTCGGGACCTCAGGCTCCTGGGTGTGGCTGTGAACTGCCTAGACCTTCCCCTCCTCCCTCTGGGCACCTCAGCTCTGCCACGTGCTCAGGCGTTGGTGCCCTCCGAGCTTAGCGGCTTCTCCCCCAAACCAGGGAGGTGCTGCAGGGCCCCACAGACCAGAATCCTGACAGCACCAGGCGCAATCGCAAGGCTCCCATGGGGCAGGGATGACTTCCTAACCCGGAGGGGGACTTTCCCATAGAGGCAAGATGCCAGGCTGGCATTAGAAGGTGTAATACCCAAGGGAAAGAACAGCCAAGAAAACTGGCTATCTTGGAGGCCAGGGAGAGGGATGGTCCAGGAGAAGAGAAGCTGGAGAGCTGTGCATGCTTTCACTGCTAGCTTGAGCTCTCCCGGCGGTGGACATCAGAGTAGCCACTTGGGGAAAGCTCATGTGATTGGGGGACTGGGTTGGTACAAATGGGCATGTGAGCCTACAGCTGGAAGGGGAGCAGGGTGAGGGGACTGATCGGGACACAGAAGACAGAGTGGGGCCACATTGACCCTAAGCTTCTCGGAGCTCAGTGAGTCACAGCTGCACAGCCTCATGTTCTGAGAAGTGTGGTTCCCTTGGGAGTTCCAGGGCTCTCCACAGGTACAGGCTGGGGGCACCAGAGTCCAAAGGCTGCCCCCTTCTGTTCCAAGTGACAGATTTGACCCTGAGCATCAGGAACAGTCCCTCCTGTGTCTTGCTCTGCTTCCCAGCTCTCCACAGTCCCCTCTTGTGGACGGAATTAGCCCTCCTGGGGTCAGGGAACCCTGGAACCCCTTCTGACGCTGACAGAGCAAAGTAGGGACCAAGGCACAATTTTCCAGGGCACACTGCTGTCCTGTGGCAGTGAAAGTTTCACAGGCACAGATGTCCCTATCACCCCCCCAAGCAGGCCTTGCAGGCTCCAGGCAGGGCCCAGCCCCTGGGAGGCGGTCGCCATGGTTACTGGGAGGACGAAGCCATCTGCGTGGAAATGAAGGTCTCGATGACACTGTGGTTGGATGGCAGCAGGTGGCTGTGGCCATTGCTGGAGTCGGAGCTCTGGTACAGCACCAGGCTGCTGGAGGACACTGCAGGGGCAAGTGAGACAGCTGGCTGCCGGCCAAGCCCTTCCTGAACCCACCTCGCCCACCCATTCCCCATCCCAAGGGGCACTTGGCACAGAGGACATGGGGCCTCACCACCTTCTGAACTGCTGCAGATAACCAGACCCCAAAACTAAACCTCTGTGCTTGGGTCTCATCAACCCCCAACCAGTCTCTGGGGCCCCCCAGGGAGTGGCCACCTCAGGACATTTTAGTGGAAACATTTGAGAAGCCCTGGTGAGATGGTGTGGTTAGTTGCTAGGCTACGATACAGTCACCGAGCCAAACATTGAAGTGTTGCAGTGGTGATGTTTTGTAACTGTGGCTAACACCTATAATCCATTGCGTGGAAGTGACGGAGATTTCTCTTGATGACATGAGTGGGTCTCATGTAATCAGTTGAAAGCTTTAGGAGCCAAAGCTGAGGTTTCCTAGAGAAAAAGGAATCCTGCCTCAAGACTGCAGCACGGACTCCTGTCTCTCTTGCCAGCCTGCTGGCCTGCCCTACAGATTCCCAACGGCCAGTCCCACAGGCATGTGAACCAGTTACTTAAATATATGTGTACATATGTCTTTGACCCTCAAATAGTGTGGAGGGAGCTAGGGCCACTGACCACCTGCACAGTCATAGATATGCAACTGACCTTTGACTCCCCAAAAACTGAATTACTGACAGCCTACTGTTGACCCAGAGCTGTACCAATAACCTGAACAACCATCAGCACATATCTTGTACCCTCTAGATATTATATACCGTATTCTTAAAACAAAGTAAACTAGAGAAAAGAAAAAGTTATCAAGAACATTGTAAGGAAGAGAAAGGACATTTACCATCCTGTGCTATACTGAAAAAAAACTGGCGTATAAGTGGACCCGTGCTGTTCAAACCCTGGGTCATTCAGGGCCCAGCTGTATTCCTCTTGGTTCTGTGTCTCACCAGAACCCTGACTAAATCCGGTGGCTAAGAGAATGGGCTTTGATTTTGGACCCGGATGCAAATCCTGGCCCTGCCACCTAGGCAGTGTCAGAGGCAAGGCCAAGTCCTTCACCTCCTGAGCGGTGCTTCTCATTTGTAAAATGGGGATGATGACTCGTGCCCGGTGGATAAAGCATGGAGCCTGACCCATGGAGCCCTGAGTACCTGTCAGTGCAGCCACAAGGACTGGATGGGGGAACCTGAGGCCCCCAGAGGAGGAGCGGCCGCCCACAGTCACACACTTAGCAAGTGATGACCCATGGCCCCAGAGCCCAGCAGCCTGACTCCCAAGTGCCCACTGTTCATTATTGCAGACGTCGGGCATCGGAGATGGAAGTGAATGGGTCAAGGGGGATGTGACGACCTGGAGAGCCCACACTCTATCGTTGCTACGTGGGAACACGAGTCTCCCAATTTTCCAAGAAAAGCCAGAAACCACGATTTCTTTGTGAAAGCTAATTTTTAAAAAGTGGGCAACATACTCAAACAGTGCCAAGCCCTGAGCCCAACCAGCACGCCCATGAGCTGCTTCTGGTCCACGGCACGCCCAGCGTTCTGCTCCTTAGTACCCTCTACTGTCTCTTGCGATTACTTAATCTCTTTCCTCAACTGAGTCAGTGTGATAGTCACGTAAGATACGCCCATTTTCCTGTGGTTTCATACCCCTCTTGGCTCACTTCAGGGGAGCACAGGGTGCCCTCCCCTTTGCTGCATACACCTTCCTCCCCAGCTGAGGGAGCAGGGAAAGGCTGCTCACCGGTGGGGCTGGCACTGAGCCGGTGGGCTGGCTGCAGGTGCTGGATGCCAGCGGGGTCCTGGCTGGGGATGTGGATGGTGGTGGTCTGAGACGCTGGCGTATGCAGCCCGGACTCACTGGAGGCCTCGGTGTCCGAGGCGAAGACCTGGGGGAACACAGCAGCCTCCTGAGCCCCGCAGAGGTGCCCTCTGGGAGGGGCCTGAGCAAGGGGCCAGGAGGGCCTGAGCCTTACCTGCTTGGTGGGCGTGAGGCTGGCCAGGGCGCTTAGGTTGGTGGTGTCGGTGATGAGCATGGTCTGCGGAAGCAGGCCTGTGTGGGTGTACTGGGCCACCTCAGGCTTGTGGCTGTAGAGTGCTGGCCAGGAGGGAGAAGAGAGAGGAGGATAAATACGTGGCACCCTGGGCCACACTAGACCCCTCTGAAGGGGGCCTCAAAGCTGGGACCTCTGGGGGAAGTGGGGCATGGGGCCTGGTAAATGGCCCAATGGAGCAGTGGTTAAGGACTCAGGAAAGATTTCCAAAACTGAGGGGCTAGATCCTTTCCCCAACTACAAGACCCTGCAGAGACTGGCTTGGTGGAAGGTTGGGGAGGCCCAGAACCCTCAACCCACACCCACCACCCAGGGACGACAAGTGTGAAGGGCAGTAGGAGGCACAGTGCAGCTGTACTAAGTACAGGCCGTGGTGGGGAAGGCTGGCAGCCCCCTTAGGGGGTCAGCAGAGCGGGGGGCAGCATCACTCCACCTCCAGGACACCTCTCCAAAATGTAACCCAGAGTTCCGCCTACAGCCTGGCCCCATGACTAGGCACAGCAGAAAAGCACTTGAACTACATATTCTCACATTGACTCAGATGAAACCATACACACACGAGTATGTGCCCTCAACCAAACCCACACAGAGACACAGGCCCACAGGCCCTTATCCCTAGTTCCAAATTCCAGAAAGTTCTGAAAACCAACAGGTTTTTGTAAAGCCATCAGTTGAGCTCATCTGGTGGCAAACTCTGACCCGAACCCAGTGGGAGGTTCTGTTAAGTCTTTGTTAACCCGCTGGTGGCTTTCTCCCTTCTGCAGAAGTCACAGGGCTTAGAAGACAGGACATTGCCCCAAGGCCTCCCGGGAGTGTGGTGGTATGTACGGTGGACACTCTGTGTCTCCTTTCTAAAGTCAGAGAAGTACTGAGTTCTGAGATACATGTGGCCCTGCGCGTTTCAGAGAGAGGACTCAGACCTTTCTCCTACACATGGGTGTGCATCCACAAACACCGATAGACACCCACATGCACACTCACTCACAGAAACTCGTGTGCACACACAACCAATGCTCATTCACACCCTGACACATATTCAGGCCCCCAGACACGCATCTGAACCCCTGCAGGCCACCTCGTTACCAAAACACACACCAAAGCATGTGCCCCCCAACATACACACACACACAAACTGCTAAGCCGCCCTGTCGCCTCATCTGCTCGTAGACACCTGGCCTCTCCCACCACTTCCCCCAGCATGGTTCTCGGGGTGCTTACCGTGGGGGCTCTGCAGCTGGGCCATAGTGGCCATGAAGGGGCTCTGGGCCACGTGGCTCTGCATGGGGGGCATGAGTGGCTGCTGGTAGGAAGGGTGCAGCGGCTGGGAGAACTGGACGGGCTGCAGGGTGGTGAGACTGCTGCCCATGCTGTTGATGACTGGTACACTCTGTGCCTGAGTGGAGGCCAGGCCTGCAGCGGGAGGAACAGGAGTTAGCCTGGCCTCCTACTGCCTCCATGGCCTTCACTGCCTCCACTGCCTCCACTGGCCCAGCACTGACCCCCGGACACTGTCCCTCCCTCCAGAGCCAGTGGGGCGGGGGAGGAAGGGGAAAGGCGACCAGGAGACAGCTTCACTAGGACCTGGCGCTAAATTACATGGTCTTAGCAAGCCACTCCCCGCCTCTGAGCCTCTAATTCATCTTATGGGCAGGGGGTGTGACCAGTTAGGTTCCCCGGAGACCTGGGGTTCCACAGCAGTGCATAGGCCCTGCAGCTTAACTCTGTCCCCCTCTCCCGGTAGCTCCCTGTCAAATATATTCAGCCTCAGTATTATGGTTCTTGCAAAGAAAGTCTTTCTGGGCTTAAGAAAACTAACCAAACAAAAAACACCCCAAAACCTACAAGATTTTGATCTCCTTTTCTGTGCCCAGTTTTCCCAAAGACATTTTGCCTTCCGAGACACTATATAATGTTGTACTGTGTGTGCTGTCTGCCTCCCCACCCGGAGTCATTGCGATTTTGGTCTGTTTGGCTCCCTTATGTGTCACTCAGGTGGCACTGTGCCTGGCACAGCACATGTACTCGGTAAGTCTATGAATGAATGAATGAGTCCCAGTGGCTCCTCTGGCTCCTCTGGCTCCTTCTGGATCCTGTGGGGTCCCTGTGAGCCCTCCCACCCGGGTGCCCCCCCATGCCCACCAACTTACCAATAACCAGGGTGGAGGCACCCGTGTTGGTGAATGTGGGGGCCAGAGAGGCAGGCTCACCAGGCCCAATGGCCATGACCCCAGGAAGTGACGCCATGATGAGATTCTGGGGCTGTTGGTTGAGGCCTGGGGAGGTCTGCTCCAAGCTGTGCAGGGCTGTCAGGGTGCTGACAGGGGGCAGGGGACCCCCAGTAGCTGAGACCTTAGAGGGGAAACCAAGCTGAGCCTGAGTGAGGCCCCACACTGTCTCCCTGGGGACCACTCCAGAATCTCCCAGCCAGGGGAAGGTGGAAGATGGGTCTGGACGGGTCTTCCTCCCCGTGGGGTGTGGGGACACTCACCAGTTTGGCATCGGTGCTCAGCAGGCTGTGGCTGGGCTCCAGGCCCGTGGGGGACACTTGGTGCAGGGAAGCAGACACTGTCACCAAGGGACCACCGCTGCTTGAGGGCACTTCCGCCCCCTCGCTGGTTGCTGGCTGTCCATAGCGCACACCTGGAACTGGAGCCGCAGCCAGCATCAGCACCCCACCTCCGTGGCCTTCATTGCTCCAAACTGCCCTAATTACTGACTCCCCCCATCTTTCTGTGTGCAGCCAACAAACCTCACTTGAACCTCCCCCTGCCAGGTCCTGGGCTGGCTGCTTCCAACTCCCCGAAGGCAAGACCTGCATCTCACTAGCTCTATGGCCCCCGTGGGCCGGAGCTATGCGTGATAGGCAGGAGGTGTGCAATGAAAGACATTTGGGTCAAAATGAACGGAAATTGATGAACTGAAACTGCGGTGAATAGAGTTTAATAGAAGGAACCGGAATTAGTTCAATGAACTGGAATCTGGTTGAACTGAACCCAAAATAAATTGAAGTAGATTGAGCATGTTGGAGTTGAACCGAACCAGATCAAATCAAATTGGATTGAACTGAACTGAGCTGTACAAAATTAACTTAATTTCCCTGGATTATATTTAGCTGGACGGAGTGGAATAGAAGGGAACTCAGTTGGATTATAGTGAGTTAAACAGAATGGAATTGAATCGAATTGAACTGAACTGAAAGGAATTGAGTTGAGTTGATCTTAAATGAATGACCTGAATGAAAGTGACCCGAGTCAAGTTCAGCCAGATCGAATGGCATGGTCTGGTCACTGGGGTGGGTAGGAGGGGACCAGATAGAGGATGGAGGGTAACGAGTAGAGGGGGGTGATAAGGAACCAAGTTGAAGTGCGAAGGGGTTTGGGTGGTTATTGCCGCTGGCGTGGTGCTCCCTAGCTCACCAGCCTGCCATCTGTCCCCTCTACCCACTATTTCATGCCCCCGCACACAAAGCACTCACCGTGGACCTTACTGGGGGAGAGGGCAGGTGGGGGCAAGCCCGGGGAACTGTGGGCAGGCAGTGTGGGGCCCGGGCCTGGCCCTGGGGGCGGCCCACTGTATGTGTCCATGGCCAGCTTGTGACGGAAAGCTTCTTCCTTGCGCCGATTGGCAAACCAGTTGTAGACGCGCACCTCCGTGACGAGGTTGGAGCCCAGTCCCTGGGCCTGCGATGGGGACACCCCCCTCTGGATGCACTCCGCCCTGCAGAAATGGCCACTCGTGAGCCTCCAGGCTAGGCTCAGAGGAACCCTCCTCTCCTGAGACTGGAGGTAGGGGAGAGAGTCCCAAGATGTAGGCTTCTCCCTTAGTATTGAGAGCTGGCATGTGACCCTAAGCAAGGGTCTTAACCTCTCTTAGTATCTCCATTCATAAGTGAGCAAAATAGCCATAGGGTCATAATGAGGGTGAATGAAATAGCAACCCCTCAAGGACTGCTAGGATGGGTGGGGAGTGGGTGCTAGGAATGGAGCTAGGTTCCAGACACTGAGCGGGATCTGAGTGCTCCTGGGCCAACAGCAAGAGCGCTCAAGGACTGGGGAGCCTCAGAACTCAGAGCCACCCTCCCCCAATCTCTCCCCCGCCCTGCCCCAGCCCAAACCGAGCCAGCCCTGCCGACCCACCAGACATCCTACCTGTTGCACTCCTCCACCAATGCCTCTCTCTCCTCCTTGCTGGGGTTCTTTTGCCTCTCGTAGGCCTGGAACAGGATCTGCTGGGAGGCCGGACCCCACTTGAAACGGTTCCTCCGCCCCTTCTTGGTTGGCAACTCGTCACCTGTGGGCTCTTCAATCAGCCCACCTTGCCCTGCGTGGGTGAACTCTGTAGGCACACACACAGCCATAAGCAGGGTGCTGGCCACTCCCACCTGGCCACCTCAATTCCTCCAACCACACTTCTGATTCTTTCTCATTCCTAAGATCTTGAGCCAAGGGAGCTTACAGCTAGAATGTAAAAATCCAATCCAGTGATAACAAACAGCACGCGTGCCACCTGTCTCAACCCGTGCCCCAGGCAGACATCACTAATCAACCCTTGCACAGTAGATTGAGTAGATTCAGAGCTATTTTAAACTCCTCAGATCTGGAAATCACACTTAACATGCAAGTGTTAGCCAGGAAAGGGGAGACCCAGCCAGCCCTCATCAGCTGGTTCCAACTTAATGGAAATGCTTAGATTCTCCCTGAGCAAGGAACCGAGAGACTAGAATGGATAAATGCAAAGCCATCTTTGGGGGAGGGGAGGCAGGGAGAGTGAGTCAGGGAGGGCAGACGCTGTGCCTTCACCATCCAAGTGGATGGGACCCTGGATAAGAAAGACATTAGGGGACAGCTGAGGCACTCTGAACAATAAAGTAAGTATGGACTTTAACGATAGTGTGACAGTGCTGGTTTGTTAATCGTCCCAAATGTCCCCTACTCGTGTTAATAATAGGGAAAACTGGGTCTGGGGTAAACTAGATTCCTCTGTACTGCCTGCCCAGAAGGTCTACACTTGTCCTAAATTAAGAGTTTGTTATGTGTGGGGGCCTAGGTGGCTCAGTCGTTAAGCATCTGTCTGCCTTCAGCTCAGGTCATGATCCCGGGGTCCTGGGTTCGAGCCCTGCATCAGGCTCCCTGCTAGGTGGGAAGCCTGCTTCTCCCTCTCCCACTCCCCCTGCCTGTGCTCCCTCTCTCACTGTGTCTCTATCAAATAAATAAATAAAATCTTTTTTAAAAAAAGAGTTTGTTATGTTAAAGTTTTACCTGCTAAGAAGGGTAAATTAAAGCCATGCTTGTTTTCTAAAAACACTTAGTGATAGTGCCTTCAAAGTACGTCATATACAATTCCAGCCACCTGAGACCCAAAGGATGCCCCTGTTGGGTACAGGTGTCAGGAACACTGGGTCCTAGGGCATCAGTATGTGTTGCTATTTCTGCACAAATAAGGAATCAGTGATCATTTTTGTAAGGATATATTAAAATTTTACCATAGTGGTTGCTCAGTAAATGTTCAATAACCTAATGTAAAGTAACCTAATGTTACTTAACCTAATTAACCTAACTTTTTGGTATTTTCAGTTTAAGATTTTATTCATTTATTTATTTTAGAGAGAGAGGGAGAGAGCGTGTGCAAGCAGGGGGAGGGGCACGGGGAAATCCCAAGCAGACTTCTCACTGGGGCTTGATCCCAGGACCCTGAGATCAGGACCTGAGCTGAAAACATGAGTCGGACACTTAACTGACTGATCCACCCTAACACCCCAACTAACTTAAATGTTTTAGTCAGCCCCTTGATAAAACCAATATCATAGTTTGGGGAGGGTTGGGCAGAGGGAGAAAAAAAGGATGTTAAGTAGGTCCCACGCCCAGTGCGGAGCCTTACAAGGGGCTCGATCTCGTGACCTCTAGATCGTGACCTGAGCCAAAGTCAAGAGTCAGATGCTTAACCACCTGAACCACCCAGGTACCCCTACCAATATCATCGTTTTAAAAAATAAGTTATATAAATGATCATCACAGCTTTAAAAAGTGGTGGGTTTTTTTGTTCAACAAAAATGGTAAATAGTAGATACTCAATAGATATAAACTGAGGTGGGACACCTGGCTGACTCGGTCAGTGGAATGTGTGACTCTTGATCTCAGGATTGTGAGTTCGAGCCCCATGTTGGGTATGGAGAGGACTTAAAAATAAAATCTTTTAAAAAGGATAAATAAGGGGCACTTGGGTGGTTCAGTGGGTTAAAGCCTCTGCCTTCGGCTCAGGTCATGATCCCAGGGCTCTCTGCTCAGCAGGGAGCTTCCTCCCTGCTCTGCTTCCTCCTCTCTCTCTGCCTGCCTCTCTGCCTACTTGTGATCTCTGTCTGTCAAATAAATAAATAAAATCTTTTTTTAAAAAAAATTTTAAAATTTAAAATAAATAAATAAATATTAAATGAAGTATAGCTTGCTCTCTTTCTCTCTCTTTTTTTTTTTTTTAAGACTTTATTTGTTTTTTTGACAGACAGAGATCACAAGTAGGCAGAGAGGCAGGCAGAGAGAGAGGAGGAAGCAGGCTCCCTACTGAGCAGAGAGCCTGATGCGGCGCTTGATCCCAGCACCCTGGGATCATGACCTGAGCTGAGGCAGAGGCTTTAACCCACTGAGCCACCCAGGCGCCCCGCTCTCTCTCTCTCCTGAGCTCACCTGCTCTCCTATCTTGAGAGTGTACTTTTCACTTTAATAAACTTTCCAGCTTGAAAAAACTTTTCACCTTGTAAAAAATAGATAAATAAGTAAATAAATAAGTGAATATTAAATGAGTGAGCAAATTAATATGTGAATTTGAGGACTTTTAACATTTTAATAAATGTTTAGGAAGCATGGGAGCAAATAGTTGATTTTTTTAATTTCCATACATGCAAATTGTCACCATGTCTTCATAAGGAGCTATGGGAATATCTATCAAAGATTTTCAAGTACATACTCCCTCACCCAGAATCCCACTCCTAGGAATTACTTCCACAGACAGAGTCTTGTGTAAGCACGTCTTCTTTGAAGCAGTTGGTTATAGCAGCATGTTGGAAAAACCCTAAAAGTCTAAAAGTCTTTGGTAGGGAGTCAGTTAAACAAATAACAGTGCCTCCAAATAATAATAGCCAGCAGCTCTTCAAAGAGCACAGGGGGAAAAAAAGAAAAATATATATGTATGTATGTGTGTATTATATATTATTATACATTACATATTGTGTAGTATATGCATAAAATATCTCTGGAAGGATGCATGAGACCAGGAATGTCCATTAGGAGGACACCTAATTTTTATTGTAAACTCTTTATTTTCCCCTATTTTTTAAAACTAATATGTAGTACCCTTTTTTAAAAACGTGGGTAATTAATAAAAGAAATTTTTAAAAAAAAATTTTTTAGGGACACCTGGGTAGCTCAGTTGGTTAAGCATCTGCCTTCAGCTCAGGTCATGATCCCAGAGTCTTGGGATCATCTGGCTCTCTGCTCCTTGGGGAGCCTCCTGCTCCCTCTTCCTCTGCCTGCCTCTCCCCTTGCTTGTGTGCTTGCTTGCTCGCTCGCACTCTCTCTCTCTCTCTGACAAATAAATAAGTAAAATCTTTTTTTAAAAGTTTTTTACACATAGGCTCAAAAGTACGAGTGCACTTGGGATTTTGTGGAGAGTGATATCTGAGTAAGGAAACGCAGCATTCCCTGAACAACAGTGTGGCTGATCTTCCCGAGCATACACCTTGTCTCTGAGCCTTTACTCGGGCCACTCCTTCTGCCCAAAACACCTTTCCCTGTGTCTCCGCGGGCCAACATCTCACTCAGACTTCAAGACTTAGTCTGAAAGTTCTCCTTCTGGTGTGGTCCTTCCTGATGCCCTCGCCTCCCTGTGGAAGAACAGATTACTCTCTGGTCCTCTGTCAGCTTAATATCTCGAAAATCTTTATGTAGTACTATGCTCCCTGGGCCTGGCATATGGTGATCACTCCATAAACCCTTGCTGTTACTGTTGTTTTTATCGTATTGTAAAATATGTCTCGTTGCATCGTAACGATCTATTCTACACAGAGCTCCTAGAAGACAGGGACTCAATTCATCCATCCTCAGATTCCCGGGACCAGCCTACCCCCTCCCCCAGAGCGCCTTGTGCAGAACAAGTCATATGTGCCCAGTGAATCCTGCTGACTTCTTCTCAGCTGCCCAGTCCCGGTAACACAGGGGAGAAGCTCCCGGCCCCCACCCCCAAGCGGCAAAGAGTCCCGGGTCCTGCCAGGGAGGACGGGGCTGTGCTCATTACTTACGCTGGGCCACCTCTCGCTGCTTGCGGACGTACCAGGTGTACAAGGCGGCTCGCTTCTGCGTCTTCATGGGGGTGCCCTTGTTCAGGTGCTGGGACAGGTGCGACTGGTTGAGGCCGGTGGTGTCGACCACCTCCCTCTGTGGGATGTTGTGCTGCTGCAGGTAGGACTTGACCATCTTGGCCACGCGCCACGGGTCCTCCCTAGGAGGAGGACAAGGACAGAGCCTGCTCAGTCTGGGGGTGCAGGGGTGCAGGCAGGGCTGGGGGTTCTGTCAGCCCTAAGAGTGGGGATTGTGGACCGAAGCAGGTGCGGAGCCCCAGACCTACACTCAGACTCCAGGACAGCAAGGTAAGGGCACTCATGACGGGTCATAGGGACAGAGGTGGAGATACGAACAGACTCCTGCCGGAAGCTGTACGAGCCAGAGAGAGAAGGCCCTCACCTTTATGCCTCCTTTAAAGATCCTCCCCCCCATCCTACCTAGAAATGTTATCTGTGGTTATGTCTTATCCACTGTGAGAGAGCTGTACACACTGTGAGGGCAGGAGCCGTCTGATTCTCAGCCCCGAAACTCGACCTGGCAGGACGTATGCCCGTGGTGAATGCAGGAGTGAATGAAGGGTGCGTGGGTGGAGGTCGGGTAAACAGGATGCGGGAGAATGAGTGAACCGGAGGGTAGATGGGTGGGTTATTAGGGGGATGGATGTATGGACGGTTGAAGGAGACCTCCTGGGGAAAAAATGGGTCTGAAAACAAGGAGAGAAACATGATTCTCTCACGTTATAGCTAGGGCCACTGAGGCTAACAGGGCTTGCGTTCTATCTTTTGCCCAAGGTCCCAGAGCCAGCCCAGCAGAGTCCCCTCGCGCCTGAAGGGATTCCGTTCTGAGTCAGCCTATCAGGTAAAAATCACAGAAAGTCAAAACACCTTCTGAAGGACCCCTGGGTGGCTCAGGAGGTTGAGCCTCTGCCTTCAGCTCAAGTCATAATCCCAGGGTCCTGGGATCGAGCCCCATATCGGGCTCTCTGCTCGGCAGGGAGCCTGCTTGCCCCTCTCTCTCTGCCTGCCTCTCTGCCTACTTGTGATCTCTCTCTTTCTGTCAAATAAATAAACAAAATCTTTCAAAACAAAACAAACAACAACAACAAAACCCACCTTCTGATAATCAATACTAAAACCTAGACTGTGCCCTGGCCAGTTTCCCCACAGCATGGTGGGGGCTGGGGGAATAGTTCCTGATGAAGGAGTTACCGATTGGTATTCAGAGCCTCCCTGCAAAAAATACATATATTGTGTGCGTTTGAGCCCCTGAATCTCACTCTGTGGGCTAAGTCTCTCTCACCAAGAGACTCAAGGGACCTGCAACCACCCACGATTCGTGTTCCCGTCTGCTGCCCGCTGTGCGGAGTGGGGGTAGGGTGTCTGATTCTCTCCCTCTGCTGTTCCGTTCCAACCCTCCTCTCCGGAGCTTGTGTTACAAATACGGGCAAAGAAAAACAGCTGAGTGCAGCAGTGCTGGAAATGGGCAGAGCTGGGGTTTGACCCCAGCTCTGTGTGGCTCCAAAGCCTGAGGTCCTCTCCTCTTTGACTGAGCACTTTGCCTCTAAGAATTTGAGCTTTCCAACATCTGCCTGTGTGACGAGTGGCCCATGTAGGGCACTGCTCGTTGCTGTGTTGCTTGCCACAGCAAAATAGCGGAAATGAGCTGCATGTCCGGCAGAAAGGGTACTGCTGGCGGTGCTTCAAGTGGATGCTCCCATAAACACGCCCTGAGGAAGCCCCGCCGGCCCCCCCAAGATGGGAGAGAGTCTGGCTCTGCTATGCTGTTGCTGTAAAATCTGAAATGGCACAAAAGAGTCCAGCGTGTTTGCTTGGGTCTGCGTGAGATCCCAGAACACAGAAGAGACTAGCGACATCCACGGACTCCAGACAGGAATGCGGTGCTGGGGACAGGGGCAGAGGGACAGCGTCCTCTGCTGCTTTTCTGTGCTTTTCAAATAATGTAATATAATGTTAGACAATAGGCGATACATGCATATAGAACATTTAAAACTCAACTGTGAAAAAAACAGAAAGCAAACAAACCCCCAGCACTCTGAAGCCCACCCCGTAGCGCCTCTCCGCTCTGTCCCAAGCCGCCAGCCTGGCCTCCCTGACACCACCCTTCTCAGGCGGGAGAGCCCAGAGCCTTTCAGCAGCCCTGCCCTGTGACTCCCTCTTTTTTATCAGCAGTTCCCATACACGTGGGTAGGGAAGGGAGACCGGGAGGGTCGGATTTGAATTGGTCAGCGATCGGTACCGCAAAATCCCAGTTGTGTAGAAATGATAGGTGTGAGAATCCTTGTTTCTTGAGTATTTCCCATGAACCAGGCATTGTGCTAACGGCGGGTCGTGTAAATCTTACCATAACCCTGGGAGGTAGGGACTACTTGTGTGCCTGTTTCATAGATGGGAAAACTGAGCCTCAGAAAGCCCACCTAGCTGGGACTCCAGAATCTTTGGCTTTGCCCAGATCCACCCCCCCCCCCAGCTCTCCCTCTTCCTCTCTGCATTCAGGGGCTCCCAGGATCCTCTTGCTCCACCCCTCCCCTGCTCCCCGGGTGCCAGTCAGAGCCTGAAGGGAAGGGCAGTACAAAGTCCGGCCTTTGCTTCCAGGCAAACATGTTTATCTGATTCTGGAGCCAGACGGACTGCTGATGGCCTCCCTCCTCCCCCTAGCCGCAGGCATCACCCTCCTGAGCAATCCTCCCTCCCTCCCCTCCCCCTTCCCCCTAGAGAGAGAATGAGCTCAGTCTCCCTCTCAGCCTGGCCTCCCTGGCTCCAACTGAAGACTTACTGTCTCATCACTGTCCGTTTGACACTGTGTGTGTGTGTGTGTGTCCTACTTTTTCTCTGCCTGGCTCTCTCCCTCTCCGCCTCTCCTGTCTGTGTGTCTATCTCTGCTGTTCGCTCTGTCCCTTCCTCCCACCCACTCCCCACCACACACACTCACTCAGTCACCCTCAGTCTCCAGACTCCTGACTTTCCAGGACAGTTTTCTGAACCCAGAACTAACAGGCCACGTCTCCAGGTAGCTCCTGCTTTCCCTCTAAGGGGTCTAAGAGTCTAGCCAACCTGGCTTCCCATCCCAGCATGGCGCCCTAGCATGTCCTGCGTGTGTGCCCCGCACACTCACGGTGCCCGTGGGAGGACCGACTGAGTTTCAGATAGGAGTGAACCACATAGAGCAGGGCCTGGGACATAGTAAGTGCTCAGTAAATACAACAATTGGTCACCACCATCATCATCACGGATGATGTGGCCATGGGACCCCCCCAGCCCTGCCGCAGAGGGAAGAGGGCCCAGAAGAGGTAAAGATCGGCCCACATCTCCTCCTCCCACCTCCGATGGGTTCTGGGAAGGGTCAGGCAGAGTTTCAAGACTCTGGGCCTTTGGCTTGCTGGCCCCTGGGGTTTCAGAGGGTCCGAGGCTACGGAGCTCGGAGACCAGCCAGAATGGCCACACATCTGGAGGGACAGTGGAGTTCTCAGTGCTTGGAGGGGGGTGGTACAAAGAAGCTTCGGGTTGAACTGGAGCTCTGCTACTCACTCTCCATGCAGTTAGGACCTTGGCAAATTGCTTCACCTCTGCATGCCTCAGTTTCCCCAACTATGATACAGGGCTAAAAAAACTTCATAGGTTGCCAGGAGAAGAAAACAAGTTTAGCGCATTTGTAAGCAGTCTCATGAGCTCTAGAGCACCGCGTGGAAGGGAGTGGATGTGAGGTTAACAGGGAGAATGACTCCAGAGGAGAAAAAGGGAAATAAACCTATCAAGGATGGCAGGCAGCCTCAAGGACGCTGCAGAGTGGGGGACTAGGAGGACCCGGGTCCGAGTCCCCGCCTTACCACTTTGTAAATTACCTTGGGCAAGTCACTTTGCCTCTCTAAGCCTTAGTTTGCTTATCTGCAAAATGGGACTATTGCTCATAGCAACAGTTTACCCCACTTACATGCTATTTAACCCTGTGGGTGTTATACCGCCTCTGCCTTGCAGATGAAACAAGGGCTCAAAGATGTGAAATCAGGTGTTGGAATGAGGGTGGGGCTGAGTTGGGATTTGAACCCAGGGAGGTTGGCCTCAGTCACGGATGTTAAGACTGTCCCACCTTGCCCACTGTCTTCCTGGGTCTCAGTGCCCTGGTGCTGCCTGTTGGAGAGGATCAGAGTCCCTCAGGTTGAGGTTTGAGCTGCTCAGGGGCAGGGAGGACCCAGGAGGACACCAAGGAAGGAGCCCTGGGTACAGGATGCTCCCTCGGCCATAAGAGCAGATGTCCCTAGGGCTTCAGGGAATCCTAGCCACTGTTAATTCATGCTGTGTTTTAGCCACTGGGCTGCATATCAGGGGTAAGAGTGGTGAACAGGGACACACTGGCCTTCCCTTTGAAAAACTGATGTCATGGCAGGAGACAGAAAACAGGTGAAAACAGATCATCTTAAGTACCGTTAAGGGACAAGAGAAAGTAACAGAAGATAGTGGAAGAGGGAGTGTAGTGGGAACTACATTTACATGCCGGTAGTGAGGGAGGGAGCAAAAGGAGGAGAGGGAATCGGTCATGGGAAGATCTAGAAAGAAGTGTCCAGGTAGAAGGAGTAGCACACACAAAGGCCCTGTGGTGGGAATCAGCAAATTCCATGTAACTAGAGGAAAGTGAGTAAGGGGCAGAGGGCCTGCAAGAAGAGATCAGGGAATCAGGGCAGGGAATTTGAGTTTCAGTCATTGGCCAGCTAGGGAAACTAAGGCAGGAGAAGAGACTTGCCCAAGGTCACACACTGAACGAAGAGTGGAAGTCTGAGGGAAGAGCTCGGTTCCCACTGTGACCTCAGGCATGAAGCACCCCAGTGGGGAGGCCCCCAGGACCCACCCAGCCTCCTCCCACGGTCTTCTCCAAAGAAATGGCGTCCACGGGAAACCCTGCCCCTGCAGCATCCTTTCTAGCCTGAACCTCCCCAACCCAGGGCTGTCCAGGACTTCATCAGGGGTGCCCACCCCCAACTCCCTCCTGTGCCCCGAGGGTAGAGCCCCGTTTTTTTTTCTCCTCGGGGCGTTTTCAGATCCCTTTTGTTACCTGAACAATAAGTAACCCAGGTAGTTAGTTATAAACTCCACAGGAACAAGGAGCTGGTTGATAATTTATAGCAACATCTCAAATTTAAATGGAAAGTAAATAGCATGCTGTTAGCATTAAAGAAAACCCAATCAGGGCAGGCGGGAAGCACTCTAGCCTTACTGCAGCTTGGGGTGCCTCACTCTCTCCCCTGCCCCTTCTCCCAGCTGGGAGAGAGCCCCTCTGCCCTCCAGGCTCTCCTGCTCCCCTGGGCTTCTCCAGGCCTCTCCATCTCTCCCCATGCCCCCCTCTCTCTCTCCCTCCATGGCTCCTTGCTCTCCCTCAGCTTCCAGGTCTCTGCTGGTCCCCAGGGAGCACTTTGACCTCTGCTCCCCCCTCAGGTGCTGTGGATGAAGCCTCACCCCCAACCCACCATTCCACCAAAGGGGCTGATGATCCAGAGGCCCCACCCAGCCAGGTAAGAAAGGCCCTTGGTACCCCCTGCCCCCACTCCCACTGGAAAGCCCCCAGTCCCATCTGGGGCCCGGAGCAAGTCTGGCGCAGCCCCACCCTGTCCTTGTGGCCCTGGCTCTGGGTCTGGCAAGAACTGACTCTCTGCCCCTCCCCTGCAGCCCAGTAGGGCCCTTTGCCCTCTTCTTCCTGCCAAGTCTGGGGGCCCTGGCTGCTCCCCTGCCCCCTGCCCAGGCTCTCACAAGTCCGGACAGACCCTGAGGCCTCCCCCCACCCCAAGCTGGGATCAGGACCTTGGACAGAAAAGAGATGGTCCCTAGAGAGCCTCTTTGGGGCTCTTCCACTGCCCAGTCACGGCAATTGAGAGACCAAACAGAGTGGCTGTGGAGTCCCAGCTGGGTGGCTGTAGTCAAGCTACCTCCCCTCTCTGGGCCTCAGTTTCCTCATCTGTGAGGCAGTTATCCCCCGCTGCTTTCCAGCATTCATCGTCACATTCTCAGACCATTTGCATGTGAAACCCCAGCACAACAGGGTCGGACTGTTAGAATTCCAGCTTAGGAGCCTTTGGGGAGGGTGGTCCCTGCAGCCCCTAGACCCCTACCCCTCCCACTCCTGCTGGGTAAGAGGTTGGTTGGCCCAGGCCTCCCCAGGTCACCATCTTTACAAGTTAATGATCACAGGCCTTATCAGAGCCTTTTACCGTTTATAAATTTATAAAACAAAAGAGAAATAATAAAGCTCGTGGGTAATTAGTAACCAGGTGAGCTTTGCTGAGGAGAGGGGAGGCAGCGGGCTCAGACCCACCCAGTTCTCCGGGAGGGGACTTGGGGAGCCAGCCAGTGGATGGGGGTGCACAATGGGGAGACCTCTCATGGTGTGTGCCAGTGAGGTTGGGGGGGGGTGCTGAGGCTGTGTAGGAAAGGGGAACAGGTCCTGCCCCGAGACTCCATCTCCCTCAGGTAAGATCTGGGCTTTCCTGGCTTAATGCTTGGGTCCCTGGGTGGCGGAAGGAGCCCCTAAAACTCCAGCCTCGGCCCTCCTTCTCACTAACCATGCTTCCTGGCCCCAGAGCCTATAATCTTGAGTGCTTAGCAGGGAGGTTAGGGTTTGGGGAGTGGAAAGGGCCATGGTGGCTAACAATTCCCACCCACCCTCCAGTTCTCCAGGCACATAAAATCTAGACATGCCTGCTTTTCCCTGATCTCTCAAAGCTCCCCTGGGGAATACCCTTACTTCCCCAGCCCTGGGCTGAAAGCCTTGGCTCGTGGGGCCTTGGGACGTTGCAGAGGGCCAGGCTGGGGGGCTGAGAGGCTCTGGGCTGGGAGCAGGGATTCCCCTGAGCTCTCGTGGGCCCCATCCCCAAGAGCCAGGCTAAAACCTGCAGGTTAGGGAACTCTGGACTCAGAAGAAAGGCTAGTCAGGAGCTGGGGTGGGGGTGGGGGTCCTGCCTGGGTTCCTTGGATGCTGGGACAGGGGAGGGGTCCTTACTGCAGCAAGGTCTCCACCACGGCTTTCTGGTGGGCTGCTTCCTCAGGGCTGAGGTTCTCCAGCTCTTTGAGGATGGGCGGCGTGAAGTCTTCCCCATCGTCGTCCGTCTCGTCCTCGGAGCCCCTTGCTTCCCCCAGCCCATTGGGCAGCTCAGCCAGTTCCCCCCGACTGCCGCCGCAGGATTCCCCCTTGTCCAGGGAGCCATCTCCAGCCAGCAGGCAGGGCCCCGGCTCACCCAACGCCTGGATCAGGGCCTCCTTACTCAGGCCAGACTCGAGCAAGGCCACCAGGAGCTCCGTCTGCAGCTGGCTCAGTTTAGAAACCATGGCTCCGCCACCGCTGGGGCCACAAGGCCTAGGGCCACCAAACCGGCAGCCTTCCCCACTGAGTGGGCCGGCTCCTTGCTGGCCGACCAGCAGGCAGGCACAAACCAGGCTTTCACCTACTGCCCCCCCAAACCCCACAAACCAAGCCCTGTGGGCACCCCCAACCCCCAACCCTGGCCCCAGCGGCCAGTGAATCAGGGCCCCTGCCCGCTCTGTTTACATTGGAGCTGGGGAAATTCTCCAAGGTTCATATTTATCCGTGTGCTTAGCGAAGGGACTGAACTTTGGACTTCAGCCCTGCAAAGTGCGGGCCTCATGGCAGTGCAGAGGGACGGGGGAGCCTAGGCCTTCAACGGGAGTGGGCAGAGAGGAGGGTGGGGGAGGTAGGAGGTGGGGGAGAGGGCAGCCAGAATGGAAGGAGCTGAGGGGGCGCCACGGAGGGTTTTAGGTGAACAGCTTTGGGTCCTGTCCCTGAGGACTTTTGTAGGGGGCTCAGGCTGAGACACGACATCGAAAAGAGCAGCTTTCCCTTGGGAACTAAAGCCAGAAAGGGTTTTAGGCAGATGGGCCATCTCTCCTCAAGGTCAGGGCTAGGTCACATCCATTTTGGGTGTGGGATTCACCTCCAGGCGTCCCCGTAAGAAAGACATGTTGACCTAAGTCTAGGCTCATCTATAAAATAGGACATTGCCTCATTGCCTCACAGCCCCTAAGAGCTGTGAGTAGGTACAGGGATTATCCCCATTTTACAGACCAGAAAACCAAAGGCTCTGAGAGGTGAAACAACTTGCCCAAAGCCTCAGAGCTAGCAAGGGACCAAACTTGGAAGGTGGGAACAAGGCAAAGCCGGGTAGGAACTTGACTCATGTGTAAATTTTAAGGGGGCATCAGAAAACTCAGTAATTAAGGGAGCGCCTGGGCCTCCGCCTTCAGCTCAGGTCACGATCCCACGATCCTGGGATCGGGCCCCACACTGGGCTCTCTGCCCACCGGGAAGCCTGCTTCCCCCTCTCTGCCTACTTATGATCTCTCTTTCTGTCAAATAAAATCTTTTAAAAAAGATTTTTTCTCAGTAATTGAGGAAAACTGCATTTTTATACAATATAATAAAAACGAAAATTAATGCAAACCTCAAAAAATAATTAAAAACATACCCACATAAGAGCCTGCATGTGAATGTTCATAGCGGCATTACTCCCCATAACCAAAATGGGGAGAAAACATAAATATCTACCAATGGACAATTGTGTGAGTAAGATACAGTGCATCCATGGTGTGTTATGGTATGTTACGGTATGTTATTTGGCCATAAAAAGGAAGGAAAGGCAGATACTCGCTAAAGCATAAGTGGTCCTTGAAAGTATTGTGCGCAGTGAAAGAAGCCGGTTGCAAAAGGCCGCCTATACAAAGTCTATACAAAGTCAATGACTGGTTGGAGGTGGGGTTTGGGGCATTGTTGGGGAGGGGGAGGGACTGCTTCATGGGTATCAGGATTTCTGTCGGGATGATGAAAACATTCTAGAATTGACTAGGTGTTATTATTATGTTATTATGTCTCACAACTCTTGAGAATAACTAAAAACCGATGAATTGAGCACTTTACAGGGTGGATTTCATGATACAAGAGTCAGTAGAATATGATTTTTAAATTCAGGCAAAAATATCTGATAGGGACGCCTGGGTGGCCTAGTCGGTTGAGCATCTGCCTTCTGCTCCGGTCTTGGTTCCCGGGTCCTGGGATTGAGTCGCTTATCCAGCTCCTTGCTCAGCGCGAAGCCGCTTCTCCCTCTGCTTGCAGCTCTCCCTGCTTGTGCCCTCCCTTCCTCTCTCTGGCAAATCAATCAATCAATCTTTTTTTTTAAAAAGTCTCTGATGGGGGCGCCTGGGTGGCTCAGTGGGTTAGGCCGCTGCCTTCGGCTCAGGTCATGATCTCAGCGTCCTGGGATCAAGCCCCGCATCGGGCTCTCTGCTCCACAGGGAGCCTGCTTCCCTTTCTCTCTCTCTCTCTGCCTGCCTCTCTGCCTACTTGTGATCTCTGTCTGTCAAATAAATAAATAAAATCTTTAAAAAAATAAAAAAATAAATTAAAAAAAATAATAAAATAAAATAAAAAATAAAAAGTCTCTGATGGGGGCGCCTGGGTGGCTCAGTGGGTTAAAGACTCTGCCTTCGGCTCAGGTCATGATCCCAGGGTCCTGGGATGGAGCCCCGCACCCGCATCCGGCACTGTGCTCAGCAGGGAGCCTGCTTCCCTTCCTTTCTCTTTCTGCCTACTTGTGATCTCTGTCAAATAAATAAATAAAATCTTAAGTCTCTGATGAACAAAATACTACAATTTTATTTTTTTAAGTAAGCTCTATGCCTAACCTCTGACTCCCTAAGATCGAGAGTTCCATGCTCTATCAACTGAGCCAGCCAAGTGCCCCTAAAATACAATTTTTTTTTTACATAGCTTTGGCTTTATTGAGGTATAACTGACAGATAAAATTGCAATATATTTGAAGTGTATAATGTGATAATTTGATATATGCATAAAGTCCCAGTAATTTTAGGAGCAATTGACTTTTTTCATTAACATAAAATGTAGTAATTGTTTCAGAGGTACAGGTCTGTGAATCCTCAGTCTTCTTACACAATTCACAGCACTCAGCACAGCACATACCCTCCCCAGTGTCCATCACCCAGCCACACCATCTCTCCCCTCCACTCCCCAGCAACCCTCAGTCTGTTTTCTGAGATTAAGAGTCTCTTACAGTTTGTCTCCCTCTCTTGTCCTCTTGTTTCATTTTTCCCTCCGTTTCCCATGATACTCTGTCTTGTTTTTCAGATTCCACATATGAGTGAGATCATACGACAATTGTCTTTCTCTTACTGACTTTGCTTAGCATAATAATACTAGTTCCATCCATGCACGCCCATTGCAAATGGCAGGATTTCATAAAATAGCAGAATTTTAAAATAAGGACAGGCTGCAACCCTCACTCGCCTTGCCCCTAATCCCAGCCCTGTGCAAGAACGCCTCCCACCCACCCACATACACACACCCACCTCTTCCCTGTTCCAGTAAGATCCTTGACAAAATTCCTGAAATTTGTCCCCTGTGGTGGCCCTCAGTGCCCAGAAGGAGGAGTGCCACCATTTCCGGGAGTAAGCAGGGTGGTGGTGAGGGCGTCCAACTCACAGCTCTGCAGAACTCGGGTCATGACTTGGCAGCAGAAGAGGAAAATGTGCCCTTGGCCAGAAAAGGCTCCCTGCGGAGCCAGGCCAGGCCAGCACAGACCAAGGGGCTGTAACCAAGGGGCTTCACTGCGGTAACTGCTTTCCCTGTCTGTCGTCTGCCACCCCCCCTTACCTGGGGCTCCATTCCTGCTTTCCCTGGATTATGCCTTTATTGTGCTACTCCCCTTCTTTTTTTTTTTTTTAATAGATTGATTGATTTGATTTAGAGATGAGGGTGCAGAGGGAGAGAAACTGAAGCCGACTTCCCACTGAGCGCAGAGCCACAGATGGGGCTTGATCTGACGACCCAGAGATCATGATCTGAGCCAAAACTGAGACTCGAGAGTCCATTGTTAACTGACTGAGGCACCCAGGTGCCCCTTCCTTCCACCTTCTAACACGGTCCGCAGTATGTGGCTACTGAGTACTTAAAATGTGGCTAATGCCTCTGGGTGAAACCATGTTTTGGGTGTATTGAGAGAGAAGGAACTTTTTTAAAACGGTGGCTCAGTGGGTTAAGCCGCTGTCTTCGGTTCAGATCGTGATCTCAGGGTTCTGGAATTGAGTCCCATGTCGAGCTCTCTGCCAGCAGGGAGCCTGCTTCCTCCTCTCTCTCTCTGCCTGCCTCTCTGCCTACGTGATTTCTCTCTCTCTCTGTCAAATAAATAAATAAATAAAAATCTTTTGAAAAGGAATTCATCTCCCCAGTTTCTTTTTACTTTTGTAACAGTACTGCTGGGAAATTGTAAATTACATTATGTGGCTCCTCCTATTTCTGTCTGATGTAGGCTCTGTAATTGACTTCTGTGTTGTGTGTGTTACTTAGGGTCAGTTTCCCTCTGCTACAGTGTATAAGCCTCCTGAGGGCAGGGCTTTTTCCTCTGTCTTGTTCACTGCTGTATTCCCAGGGGTTAGAATATTGCCTCGTATATACATAGGGGGTGGCCAATGATTATTTGTTGAAAATGAATAGACAGCTAAATTTCACTGCAAACAGACCATGCATACTGAGCCATTCACTAAGTATAAGCGTTGGTGATGTTTTAAATTCTCAGAACAACTCCACCTAGTAGGTACTGCTGTTCCATCTGCGGGGAGTGGGGAGGTGGGAACAGAGGCTCCAAGGGGTTAAATGACTTCCCCAAAGTCCCCGAGAGTCAATAGTCTGCCTCTCACCCCCAGTGCTTTTCCTCTGACACAAGTTGCTCTGAGGAGCAACTCTGAGGAGCTCAGTGGCGGTCCCTTCACGGTCTCACTGGTTTCTAACCTGGTATACCCTGCCAGGAGGCTGCTTGCTGCCCAGAGTGGTCCGCGGTTACGTTTCACCTAGAAAAGGGAACCCGAGGGCGGAGCAAAGGGAGGGGCCTGGATTCTTCCTCTGCCTCCTTTTGAAATCTAACTGCTAAACCCTCCCGCAGCCCCGTGGCGGAGCCTGGGACTCCAGACTGAAGATGCAATTGCCTGGGGATTAGGGGATTAGCGCCCTAATGGGCGCTTCTGCTCCCACTACGCTCAGAGGCTGCTGTCTTGGGTCCCCTGAGTAGGGGCCCTCCCTAGGATATGAATAAGAAGAGACACAACAAGAACATGACCCTACTTCTCCGCAAGCAGAAGAGGCTGCGCGTCCCCCAGTCAGGAGACAAATCTAAACAGGAGCCGTTTGCCTTCTAGAGAATGACACAGACCCTAGTTTGAATGTCACGGTCCCCATACACCACCCCCAGCCCCGCTCCTAGGGGGCCTCAGGCACTTGAGCTAGCTTTTCTTGACTCGTCTATAAAACAGAGGTAGGGTTGCTTAAGACAACTTTTTGTAACAAGCATGATGCAGATCCTAAACTTACTTGGTCCAAGGCACCCGATGTTTCTAAAGTACCTCGTGCTCCCACCTGAGCAACAAACAGTCCCCCCAATAAAACCTAACAGGTTTAGTAGGTATTTAGATCAAAACAACTCTTAAACATTTATGTCCTAACAGCTTAGAGGCCACTTGAAAAAATACACATAAATGGAAAGAAAAAGGTGTTTTAGTTCCTTCTTGAATAATCGTTAACTACTATTAATGGAATGAGATCTTGCTGGACTCTACACAACTCAACCCTTGGGATTAGATTGGGCATTACCACCCTCATTTCCTGTTCCACACTAATTTTCGTATGATACTTGGCTTTTTATCAGAACTGCCATAAACCACATCCTCCAAAGGAACGAAGCTCCCAACATTAAAACTGAGATCTTGAGCTAGCAGTTTCGCACGGTGTCCGGCAGGTGTCGCTGTGGACCGCTCAAAAAATCCTCCGCAGCCCGAATCCTCGCGCAGTGGGGACGGTAGATAATTCAGTACGTGGTGGCTGTGAGCTTTATTGCTATGCTTTCCTGGGCGAGCAGCGATTTGCAAAGGCAGAGTTCAGGTAAGGCATAGGCTTCCCCGTTGGCCATCGGAGACAGCATAGGAGGGATGCCCTTAACAGCCAGTCCCCACTCCCCTTTCACTTATGTGGCTGGTATATATGCGTTGTTCATCCGTTTTCTCATTTAACTCCTCAACAGCCTCACGTTGAGTACTCAGGTACTTTTTAAAAAAGATTTTATCTATTCCGCAGAGAGAGCACAAGTGGAAGGAATGGTGGAGGGAGAGGAAGAAGCAGGCTCCCCACTGAGCCGGGAGCCCATGCGGAACTCGAACTCATTCCCAGGACTCTGATACTAGGACCTGGGCGGAAGATAGAGGCATAACGGACAGAGCCACCCAGGCACCCTGAGGTAGGTACTTTTATCCCATTTTACAGCTGAGAAAACTGAGGCTGTAAGAGGATATATAAGCAGCCCAGCTGGTGCATAGCAAAGCTAGGATTTGAACCCAAATTCCTCTGATGTCAGACTCAAAGCCCTGAGCACTATTCCATGCTTCCTCTTTTTTTTTTTTTTTTTTTTTTTTAAGGCAGTTGGCTCTCTCTAAATACTTGTCACTTTTGAGCTGGTTTTGTAGATTAAGAGACTACGATGCCCAGGAACAACAAAAGACAGGTCAGGAGCATAGACTTTGGCAGTGACTGCCTGAATTTGAGCCTGGCTCAACCATTTACCAGCTGTGTGACCTTGGGCAACATGCTTAACAGCTCTGTGCCTCGGTTTCCTCTTCACTGGAATGGGCCTGAAAGTGCCATCTGCGCCGTGAGTTGTTAGGGGGATTGATGAGGTGACAACACGCACGCACTGTGCCTGGCGTACTGTAAGCACAGCCCAGCACTGAACGATTGTCATTACGTCGTTATTAACATGAGTGCCCCACTCCCCTCGGCCAGGCTGAGTTCTCTCCTTTTGCAGAAGTTCCATAAGAGTCCCTGCCACCCACCCCATTTGACCAATAGGCCCTGATTCTGCCATTCAAGGCCATCAGGACCTCAGGCCCACCCCCTTCCCAGCCCCACTGTGAGCCATCTCCAGAGCACACCTGGAACTCCCTCACACCCATGCTTTTGCACAAGTTCTTTTCTCTACCTGGACGCTTCCACCTGTTCGCCTGTGCCGAAGATCCTCCATGGTCTCCTCCTGACCCCAACTATTGTCTGGCAGCCACCGGAGCCTTCACCTCTCTCCCCGGAGCAGGACCAGAAGCAGCAGGAAGCCCTAGACTACGGGTTAGAAACACAGGTTCGTGTCTCCTCACTCAGAGGGTTTGATTTCGTAGATCCCAAGTGAGGCCCAAATATGCAAGCTCTTTCCATCAAAGGGCAAAGAACTCTGGTGTTCTCTGTATAAGAGTGTTTGAGAAAGATGTGGAAGGACCCGCCCTAAGCTGTCAGCCTCAGTTACCTGGGCTGGAAAGGTGTCCACAAGCAAACAAACCAACAGTACGGTTAGGGAAAGAAAAGAAAACTCAAAAAAAAAAAAAATCGTAGCTGTGTGAGGTGATGGATTTTAGCTAAAATTATTGTGGTGATCATTCTGCAATATGTACATATACTAAATCATTATGTTGTATGCCTTCAATGAGTTCAGTGTTTCATGTCAGTTACAGCTCTACAGAGCTGGGGGTGGGAAGTAGATTGTAGGGACAGTTGCACAATTTTGTTGCAGTATCTTAAAACCATTAAATTGATACTTTAAATGGGTGAGTATATGAAAATATTATATGGTATGGTATGTGAAAATATTTCAGGAAAGCTTTTAATAATTAAAAAAAAAGAAAGAAAGAAAAGAAGGAGGGAGGGGGTCGAAAGGAAGAGGGAGACTCCTGACTGGCTCAGTCGGTTAAGTGTCTGCCTTTGGCTCAGGTCATGATGTCAGGGTCCTGGGATCTGGTCCTGTGTGGGTCTCCTTGCTCAGCGGGGAGCCGCCTTCTCTCTCTCACTCTGCCATTCCCCCTACTTGTAGTCTCTCACTTCTGCTCTCTCTCTCTCTCAAATTAATAAAATTATTATTATTAATTTTCCTTTATTTAAGAGAGCATGAGAGGAGAGAGCATCAGAGGAGAGAGAGTCAGAGGGAGAAGCCGACTCCCTGCTGAGCAGAGAGCCCCCATGCAGGGCTGGATCCTGGGGATCCTCGGGACTTCGGGATCATGACCTGAGCCACTCAGGTGCACCAATAAATAAAACCTTTTTTTTAAAAAAATTAAAAAGAAAAGGAGTCTGTGAAAGATACTGCGTGTATAATGAAGTGACTTGGTGTCTGTAGGTATGTCAGGATAAACCACAGTGAGCCCGATGGAAAGATGGTCTCCAAAGAGATATCCGCAGTTACCTTGAAATAGTGGGATTTCAGGTAATTTTTACTTTCATGCTTATTCTTTTCTATAAGATTGGAATAGTTTAACTTGAATACTTAATTTTTATGTCAAAATGAGGTGTTTTTTTTTTTTTTCGTTTTTAAGTAATCTCTATGTCCAACATGGGGCTTGAACTCAGGACACCCCAGATCAAGAGCTGCATGCTCTACTGACTAAGCCGGCCAGGCACCCTAAGATAAAATTATTTTTATTTGAGTGGTAACTCCTCCCTGCCCCCCTCCCCAAGAGCCAGGCTCCCCAGGCTATGCTAGCACCTACCGTCTGTTCCCCATCTCAAGTGTTCATCTGTGGACCCTCACCTGGTGGCAAAACCCACGATATGTCTATTCCTGGGCACGTGGAGTTTGTAAATGCTGACCCTATGCTCCTGGAGTCTGCACAGCACATGCCCAGGAAATTCTTGTAGGATGGAGCCTAGTCCACGCTTTCTGAACCTGTTTCTTACAATTTTCTTGTTGTCAGTAAAACTAGATTGTAAAATCCGTGAGAGCAGGAGGACCCTGCCTTCTTTTTATTCTCCTTACCCCTGCCCAGTTCTGATACAGGCGCATAGTGACCCTCAAGGGTAGAACAAAGACAAGAGGCAGAAAAGTACCCATGGAAGAGAGGGACCAGCCCCCGGCGTGCCTTCCTTGGTTTTGATGTCATCCTCTTCCTGGACAGCAGAGGGCGCTCTATTTCCACCCCCCCACACACACACCCCACACCTCCCCACCCCACCCCCACCCCCCCACCCCCCCCCCACCCCGCCAAAAAAAGCCACCTCTGCCTCATCCTAGGAACTCACAGCACTGAAAAACTTTAGGATTCCAAGGCCCCGCCCTCATTGTTCCGGAATCAGACTGGCAGAAATTGACAGAGAATCTCTTCTTTGAACAAGACCTTGGGTAGTTTTCTCAGGATCAAGCAAATTGCAGAAAGGATCTCACACAGCTCCTTGGATGTGTTCCATGTGGCTTCCGTGCATTAAGAAGCAAAAGCCAGAGCCCAGGGAGACTTCCTATAAAACAAGGACCAGGAATCAAAGAGAACAGATAAATATGTTAGCCTGGACTGAATGGGTCAGTCCCAGAGCGAGGCTGTACTGCTGCCCACAGACCGAACTTGCCAGCTCTGTTATGTAGGAGCCGCGTGCCTGGCAAATCCGGGAAGCATTTGCTGTCCTCACCTGGTGGTTGTATCGATCCTTCAGTGAGATACACTGCTGTTGTGTCTCTGCAGCAAGCAGACATCGATGGAATGTTAGTTTTCAGTCTAATATAAAAATACCTGGTGTTTTGGGGCACCTGGATGTCTCAGTGGGTTAAAGCCTCTGCCTTCAGCTCAGTCATGATCACAGGGTGCTGGGATCGAGCCCCACATCGGGCGGGCTCTCTGCTCGGCAGGGAGCTTGCTCCCCACCCCACCCCACCCCTCCGCCTGCCTCTCTGCCTACTTGTGATCTCTGTCTGTCAAATAAACAAATAAAATTTAAAAAAAAATAAAAATACCTGGTGTTTTGAACACACACTCTGCGCGGAGCTTCACATTAACTCTCTTGGCTCCTTCAACCCTCACAATAATCCTCAGGGGTATTATCCCCGTTTCACAGGTGAGGAAATAGGCAAAGAGAGGTGTCCCAGCTAGGGAGTGTCAGAACTGGAGTCAGAGCCAGGAAGCTGTCACACTGAGGGACAAATGCCCATCAGGGACAGCCTCCATCTAGGACATTAACCACTCCAGAGAGCATGGCTTCCTGAGTGTCGTGTCCGCCCCCCAACCCCTGGCCCTGAGACAAGGCCTTTTTGAGGAAACGAAGGGACAAGAGGGAAATCAAGCTAAACTGGGGGTCCTCGGGGCCTAGCATTGGGGTCACGTCCATTCACAGGCATCCGTGGGCCTCGAGATTCACGGATTCACGGACAATCCAAAACAGATCGGCAAGCAGGAACCATATGATCGTGTTTCTAGATGGATAGATACAAATGAGCCTGGGAACATTGTTTGTTTCTGGGGAGAGGAGGGGACCCCAGAGACAGGAGGACAGAGTGGAATGAAGGCTTCTCTTTTGCACTACTTCATTTTTACATGGTCCTGGTGGGATACAGCAGGCACTCTCGGATGAGATGGTGTGGGGGAGGCTTTCCATAAAGGGGCTCTTTACCTAAGTGGGAGCAGATGTAGAAAAACCCAAGGGATGGAGTATTGGGGCAGGGGCTGGGGCTGGTCAGCAGGCTCAGACTGGTGAGCGGTGGGAATGGCCTCCAGCGCTTTGGAGAGGGCTGTCCTGAGGGGCCAGAACCACGTGACTCCAAGCCAGGAGGTAGGAGGTAGTAAATGCCTCCACCACTACCATGCTCCTATCTCCTGCTGGTCTCTCCACTTACCAAAGGCAACCACCAGACAGACTCCCGGGGCATGGGGCAGGCTACAGACAGAAGAGCACCCCTGCAGGGCAGACCTGACCACCACACAGTGGAGGTTTCCATGATACTGATGAGCTAAGGAGTATATATTTGGACTTCATCCCTGGGTCTTGGCACAGAGCACCTGAACCCTTGTAAAATGGATGACAGAGGTGACAGGGGCATCTTTTGTTCCACTATTTGAACTTAGTCCCCATTCTAGATTTAAGACCTTCCAAGATCTTGGGAATCTCTGGAGGGATGAAATTGTCTTTTTGTATGTTAATGAGATGGCTGATGGCTGGTGGGGCAAGGGCGGGGAGCTCACCACCCACAAGACCTGGACCAGATTAGAGGATTAGAAATTTCAGGTCTCGAGTTTAAGTGTCTTCCTTCAACTCAGGTCATGATTCCAGGGTTCTGGGATCCACCCCTGCATCAGGGTCCCTGCTCAGCAAATAAATAAATAAAATCTTAAAAAAAAAGAAAGAAAGAAAGTTCAGGCCCTCCCACCCACACCTGACCTCTAAGGGGGGAGGAGGGGCTGCCGACCAAATTAATCAATGGCCAGTGATTTTAATCAACACCACCTATGTCACAAAACCTCCATTAGGATCCTAAAGAAGAGAGTTGGGAGAGCTTGCAGGTTGGTGAACACACGCTTGTGCTGGGAGAGTGGTGCCCCCCTACTCCACGGGGACAGAGCTCCTGTGGTAGGGACCCTTTCTTATTTTTTTTTACAAGATTTTATTTATTTATTTGACAGACAGAGATCACAGTAGGCAGAGAAGCAGGCAAGAGAGAGAGGAGGATGCAGGCTCCCTGCCGAGCAGAAAGCCTGATTCGAGGCCCAATTCCAGGACCCTGAGATCATGTCCTGAGCTGAAGGCAGAGGCTTTAACCCACTGAGCCACCCAGGCGCCCCTCCTGCGGTAGGGACCCTTTCAAATCCCACCCTAGCTACCTCTTCCTCCGACTGTCATTTGCATTCTTTATCATACTACTTTCTAATAAACCAGTTATTACTGTGTGTCCCTGAATCCTGGGAGCTATCATAACAGATTATAGAAACTGAGGATGGGGTCATGCATGGGAGCTTCTGATGGGAAGCCAAGTCAGAAGTGGGGGTACCCTGGGACCCCAATACCTGTGAGTGGCATCTGAGATGGGGGCCGTCTTGAGGGACTAAGCCCTTAACCTATGGGGTCTGCAATAAGCCCGCGTAGTTAGTGTCAGAGCTGAGCTAAAAGCTGAGTCTTTTTTTTTTTTTTTTTTTTTTAAGATTTATTTACGTATTAGAGCAAGAAAGCGTGAGTAAGAGATGAGCAGACTCCCCAGTGCAGGGCTCCATCCCAGGACCCTGAGACCAGGACATGAGCTGAAATCAAGAGTGGGATGCTTACCTGATGCAGGTTTCCCAGGCTCCAAGAGGCCTGTACAGTATTTCTACCTACCATTCAGGGAACAAAATGCAGTCACACGGCCACCCCTAGTTGCAAGAGAAATGAGGAAATACCTTTATTCTAGACAAGATCAAGATTCTGTTGCTAAGGAAAAATGGGAAGAATGTCTGTTAGATGTGTAATTAGCTGCAAATAATCGTAGCATCTCCAGTCATTAGGCCCTTACTATGCGCCGGTACAGTGTATCTGTGGTCAAACAGGATTGACCGCTGCCCCTTCCGTAGCCAGGGACACACACACACACACACACACAAGCCATTTGCCCCTTCACTGTGAGCTGCCCATGTGAGACGTCTTTGTAATGTGATCCCAAGCAGGGAGGGGAAATGTTCCCTTAATGTTCCCTCAGCATAATAAGGTCAGGGTTACTGGTTCTCATGAAATTCAGTCAAAACGCTGTGACTTGGAGAAATATTAATTTCCCATGCAGATAGGGGGGAATGTTTTCAGAAGGAAATTAATCTTGGTGGCTGGAGATAACGTTTGATTTCATATATACTGATACAAGTCCAGCGCTGTCTGGCATGGAAACCCCCCACTGTTCCAGCCAACCCCAGCCTCCCGCTCCTGCCCCCAGAGGAGTCAACAAATGGTGAGACCAAAGTCCCTCTGTTCCCCTCTGCGAGTCAGCAGAAACTCCGGAGAAGAAAGGCTTTTGATAGTCAGCGGACTCTGGGAACTGTGTACTTAGCAATTTACAAAAAGGGGCTTCAGTGGGGACTCTGACATTTTTACAGAGATGGGTGATGGCTGGAGAGTCAGGAGGAAGGGAGGGCATGAGGCATGCGAAGGTAGGAGAGAGAAGTAGGCGGTGCAGAGAGGAAGGGAACATCACAGGGCTGCCATTTTGTACAACTCCAGGGTCACACCCACCCACAGAGAAGAGAGGCCAGCACTGTTTCTAAAGGGCCTGTAGAAAGGAGATGACCTTCGACCTTCTGGGAGCGCTGGTGGAGGAAGGAGCTCGAAAGGGGGAGGTGGCAGCCGTGACCATCCCCTGGGAAATGAAGCTACCCCAAGACTGGAGACATGGTTTGGGGTTCCTGAGGATTGGTGATTTGGGCAAAACCCAGGAAGGATGGATCCTGGCTATGGAGCAGCCAGTCTGAACCAAGACACCCGCACTGAAGCCTGGCACAGAAATGGTGGTCTTGCCAGCCTTGGGGGGTGGTTCCACAGTCTTGGACCGAGGGCATAGATGAAAGGCCAGAAGGCCCCCTCAAACATATTTTCCTGTAGAGGACTCCCATGACCTTTGTACAAGACTAAAAATAAGAAGCTGAGTTATGACCGAACATGAGTGCCACCCTCCCTGAACACGAGGAAGCCTTGGGTCAGGAGTAGTTGGATTTCAGATAAATAAAGTACTGTTCCCTTAGTATCTGTGGTGGAAATTCATATCCCCCCTTGCAACCTGCAAGGAAATGGTGTTATTTTAGGCAGATGGCCAGACCCTTCTGCAATGAGTTGGCAAAACTTGAGGAGAGGGACATGACCTTCCACAAGACTGCCCTCACCTCACCTCAGACACCAACTGCAAGATTGGGGTGTCCCTGGGCCACCCTCACATTTCCCTTTTTATATTTTGGGAATGAGTTGGGGAATGGAAAAAAAGAAAAGGTCAAGACTGATCAAAAGTGTAGTTCTTGAGACAAGGGAAACAAAATGAAAGCTATTAAGCCTTGATTAAAATTCTCCCATCTTCTCCCTAGAAACCGTATGCACCCACAGCCTTCCCCTAGTCAGTTAAGGACAACTCTGTGGCATCATTAGGAGTCCGGGTTCTTTTCATTTTCCTTCTCAGCAGTCTACAGCATCAGCTTCACTGAGTTGTGACTCCCCTCGTGGTCACAAAGTGGCTGCCACCACGCACTGAGGCATCTTGGCTTCCTAGGGGGAGAAACAGAGGGGGAGTGGCTTCCATGCAGTAGTCTAGCCAGATCTGAATCAACCAGGGGCCAAAGAAGAAGGAATTACCACACTTGATTTAATCTGGTGGTGATTCTCTCGGAAGTGCAGTCCTAGGACCAGCAACAACTGCCTCCCCTGAGAACATTTTAGAAAGGAAAACCCGAGGGCACCTGGTGGCTCAGTCGGTTAAGCCTTAGGCTTAGGTCATGATCCCAGATCCTGGGATGGAACCCCACATTGGGCTCCCTGCTCAGTGGGGAGTCTGCTTCTCCCTCTCCCCTGCTTGTGCTCTCTCTTTCTGGAAAAAAAAAAAAAAATGCAAATCTTCCAGCAGACCCAGGGAGCCAGTGTTTCCTAAGCCCTGCGGGGGATTCTGATACCCTGATGGAGAACCACTGCCTTAAGTAAAAGTCTTCATAAACCACCTTCAAGGTCCAGGTGTGAGGGTGATGTTGGAGAAAGGTAGGTGAGTTGGCAGGAGGGCCATGAGGGAAAGAATGCCCTCCCCAGTGGGCACTGCAAATCCTGCTGTGGATAATGAGATGACAGGGACAATGTGGGCTCAGGAGTCCCCATCTGCAGCAAGGAGACTGTAAGACTGAGGTCTCTTCTGTTACAACCCTCAAGGGAACGGGATCTACCCACTGGACAGAATAAGCGCCTACACATCCATCATCAATGGATCTCACAGTGGTCCTTTAAGAGATGTTACAAAATTTCTATTGTAGCCATGATGAAACTGAGGTTCAGAAAATTCAAGGCTACACAGGTATACACAGCCACCCATCTGGGTCCTACCCTCTACGCCATGGGAGACAGTCAGTCTCCCGTCCACATGACCAGTGATGATGTACCAGTCAACAGCAGAGTGATGGGAAAAGCTAGCTTCCGATCGGAACAACTAGTAACAAAGGGGAATGAACATTTCATGTAGAGAATTTTAACCTAATGGTAAAACCAGCT
Source organism: Mustela putorius furo (assembly GCF_011764305.1). Lineage (NCBI taxonomy): Eukaryota > Metazoa > Chordata > Mammalia > Carnivora > Mustelidae > Mustela > Mustela putorius. Next base: position 14,371,336 of record NW_025422387.1, on the reverse strand, counting down.
AAAAGTTAGTTTTATCAAAATGTAATAGCACTTCTTACCAATGTCAGTTACAAAATACTCTCGCCCTCCATCCCCAGTTGGTTTAAGTTCTGAAAGAACTCCTGTACTGTTGGGTTTTAGTAATATAAATGACTCTATAATAAGTATATAATTAAATTAAAATAGAACACAAGTAATATAAATGTAAAACTGGTACTTTGTAATATCTTTGGGGTGTTTTTGTTTTGTTTTTAGTAATCATTGTAGTCTACTTATAGGGAAGTTAATTCGGAGAATTCCCAGTGATATGGCTACTCCCCGGGCAGCTGGTCTCAGCTATCTTGGTTTTAAGAGTAGGTTTTTAATGATATAAAATCACTGGGGGTGGTCATAACACCAGCCCCAATGGCACTACGTGTTCCTCCTTCAAACAGTAGATTTCGGGTGCCTGGTGGGCTCAGTTGGTTAAGCGATTGCCTTTGACTCAGGTCATGATCCTGGAGTCCTGTGATCAAGTCCTGCTTCAGGCTCCCAGCACCATGGGGAGTCTGCTTCTCCCTCTGACCTTCTCCCCTCTCATGTTCTCTCCTCACTCTCTCTCTCTCGAGAGTGAGGAGAGAATCTTTAAACAGAATCTTAAAAAAATAAATAAATAAACAGTAGATTTAAAAACAAAACAACACAGAGATAGTACAGTGATTAAAAAGATGAAGAAACAGAACCTAACCTACCTCTAATTTGGTCATTTTAGAAGGCCACTGGGAGTAATAAAATTTAAAAAGATGAAACACAGTGTGAACAGCAAGATGTAATACTTCTGTTTGTTTGGTCAGTGCTAATTTTAGTTCCTGCATGATATTTTTACTGAATTCACTAATAAGTTTAAAATTGAAATGTATTCCTACTTCTTTTTTTTAAAAAGATTTTATTTATTTATTTGACAGAGAGAAATCACAAGTAGATGGAAAGGCAGGCAGAGAGAGAGAGAGGGAAGCAGGCTCCCCGCTGAGCAGAGAGCTCGATGCGGGACTCGATCCCAGGACCCTGAGACCATGACCCAAGCCGAAGGCAGCGGCTTAACCCACTGAGCCACCCAGGCGCCCCCAATGTATTCCTACTTCTTAACCATTAATTGTTTTAAAAGGAAAGAATGGGAGTGCCTGGGTGTCTCAGTAGATTAAGCATCTGATTTTGGCTCAGGTCATGATCTTGGTGGGGGGGGAGTCCTGGAATGGGGCCCCCTGGGGTCCCGTCTGAGTTCAGTGGCCTGTTTGCTGAGCCTCTCCCTCTGCCCCCTCCCCCGCTCTGGTGCTTGCTCTCACTTTCTCTCTCTCTCTCAAATAAATAAATAAAAATCTTTAAAAAATAAATGAAATGAAATGAAACCATGACTCAAGAAAATAATAATCTTTATTGGTTACCAAATGATTAATACTGAAAATGATTTTATCCTCTCGAGGAAGGGAAGGTTGAGAAATGATGTGTTGGGGGTCAAATACAGTCCTTCAAATGTCTGAAGGCTGTTTTCATGCCACCATTGCTAGTTCTCTCTTCCTGGCTAAATGGCCCTAATTTTTTTTTTCCTCACCTGTCTTACCACTAGAGCTTGGTGGGACTCTTCTGTGATTGTGGCAACTCGAAGAGTAGGGTCTGCAGAACAGAAGAGCAGACAAGTTTTTTTGTTGTTTGTTTTGTTTTTTTAAAGATTTTATTTATTTATTTGACAGAGAGATCACAAGTAGGCAGAGAGGCAGGCAGAGAGAGAGGGGGAAGCAGGCTCCCCGCTGAGCAGAGAGACCGATGCGGGGCTCAATCCCTGGACCCTGAGATCATGACCTGAGCCGAAGGCAGAGGTTTTAACCCACTGAGCCACCCAGGTGTCCCCAAACCACACCTATTTGCATGGCTAAAATGAAAAAGCCTGACCACAGAGAGCGGGTGAGGATCTGGAGCTGTAAGGACCTATTTAGCTAGAGCGACTCCATCTTGGTTAAAAGCGATTTTGTTGTTTGTGCAGCCAACTTAAACTGACCCTGCCCCCCTCCCCGCAGAGAAACTTACTTAGAAGCAAGTCTGGGAAACCAGTAAAATATGGTCGGCTATTTCCTAATAACAGAGCCCAGAATACAAGGCCAAGTCGGCCAGTTCCTGATAACAGAGCCCAGAATACAAGGACGAGTCGGGCCAGGTGGAGACATCCTATCAGTAAGAAACACACATACTTTCCCCCTAACCACCAAAGAATGTAAACCCCGCTGTTTGGGCACCAACCTTGAGCACCAATTCTGATCAGAGTAATAGGTTAGGTCAAACAGCTACTATAGGGTAAATTGTAATTCAATTGGCCACCTGTGTGTGACCCAACATGACTACAATCTCATTGGCCACCTATGTGTGGCCAGACTTTTGCTCTATAAAAGGTAGTCAGTAAGATGGGGAGGGGTCGCCCTCTTCAAAGGCGGCCCTGACCGGTCAGTCAGTCAATTCTTGAGCCTGTAAGCTGGGGGTGATCGCTCTCTTTGGTCTGTCTGACTTCTAAGGATTAGCATAGAATAGAGCTTTGCATAACTTCCACCTTGTCTCAGTCTCGTTCCCCTGACCAATCAGTCTAACAGTCTAACTTCTAATACTTATCATAAAATAAAGCTTTAAATAACTTTCACTTTGTCTCAGTCTTGTTTCATTTAATAACGGACCTAACAGAGCCGCTAGAACTGCCCAGCGCAACTGTTAGAACTGTCAAGTGGTATAACCACTTTGGAAAAGAGTTTGCAGTTTCTTAAAAAGTTAAATATACAATTAACATAAGATCCAGCCATTCTACTTCTCGGTGTTTACCGAGGACAAATGCAAACATCTGCCCACGAGTAACCATGTGCCACGCGAGTTCACAGCAGCTTTATCCGTAGTAGCCGAAAGCCAGAGACAGACCGAATGACGGTCAGCCAGGAGACGGATCAACAAAGCATGTCCTCTCCGTACAATCAAAGAGAAACTGAGCGACAACAGAGCCAAAGATTCATTCACGCACCACTACACAAATGAATCTCACAGTAATGGTGCTGAGTGAAAAAGAAGCCAGGCAAGACTGGGAACGTACGGTACGAGTTCAGTTCCATGGAAGCAATCTCCAGTGATGGAAAGCAGACTGGTGGTTCCTGGGGTCTGGAGGGCAGGCAGGCCAGGGAAGGTGGGGGGATTACAAAGCACACAAGGAAATTTACAGAGGTTCTAGGTGTGTTCATTATTGTGATGGCGATGATGGTTTCACTGATGTGCCCTGAACGCCAACGCTTATCAAATTACACACCTGAGACATGGGCAAGTTTGTGGTCAGTCCATTATACTGCGACAAACTCTTTTCACAGTCTACTCACCCCTTTACATTTTTTCAAGGGTTTGGGAGAAGATTTGAATTGCTTCCAATTACATTTTTTCTGCCAAGTCAGTCACCACGCAGAGACTTGGCATCCAGAAGTTCTGGCTATATTTGGCTTCTGTATGTTATGCATACAGCTTGGGGCCCGCCTCAGTAAATAGCAGTGGTTGGGATTAATAATGCTGTATTTCAGGTATCACCTGACGGGCACAGAACTTTCTATTTATTTATTTATTTATTTATTTATTTATTTATTTATTTTTAAAGATTGTATTTATTTATTTGACAGAGAGAGATCACAAGAGAGGCAGGCAGAGAGAGGGGGAAGCAGTCTCCCTGCTGAGCAGAGAGCCGGACCCAGGGACACCGGGCTCTATCTGAGGACGCTGAGATCATGACCTGAGCCGAAGGTAGCGGCTTAACCCACTGAGCCACCCAGGCACCCCAGAACTTTCTATTTAGACCAGATGTTGCAAACCCAAAAGAGGCCGTGAGGGGCCAGGTTGGTAAACAAGGTAAGATAAGCATTTACGATAGGCTGTGGCAAAGAAGATGTCAAGAAGAATTTACATCTGGTCTGAATGCATTCAAATTAGTGCGGGAATCCTTTCGTACATTGAGATCCTTCATCCATTTTGAGTCTATTTTTGTGTGTGGTGTAAGGAAATGGTCCAATTTCATTTTTCTGCATGTGGCTGTCCAATTTTCCCAGCACCCTTTATTGAAAAGGCTGTCTTTTTTCCATTGGACATTCTTTCCTGCTTTGTCGAAGATTAGTTGACCATAGATTTGAGGGTCTATTTCTGGGCTCTCTATTCTGTTCCATTGATCTATGTGTCTGTTTTTGTGCCAGTACCATGCTGTCTTGATGATGACAGCTTTGTAATAGAGCTTGAAGTCCGGAATTGTGATGCCACCAACGTTGGCTTTCTTTTTCAATATCCCTTTGGCTATTCGAGGTCTTTTCTGGTTCCATATAAATTTTAGAATTATTTGTTCCATTTCTTTGAAAAAGATGGATGGTACTTTGATAGGAATTGCATTAAATGTGTAGATTGCTTTAGGTAGCATAGACATTTTCACAATATTTATTCTTCCAATCCAGGAGCATGGAACATTTTTCCATTTCTTTGTGTCTTCCTCAATTTCTTTCATGAGTACTTTATAGTTTTCTGAGTATAGATTCTGTGTCTCTTTGGTTAGGTTTATTCCTAGGTATCTTATGGTTTTGGATGCAATTGTAAATGGGATTGACTCCTTAATATCTCTTTCTTCTGTCTTGCTGTTGGTGTAGAGAAATGCAACTGATTTCTGTGCATTGATTTTATATCCTGACACTTTACTGAATTCCTGTATAAGTTCTAGCAGTTTTGGAGTGCATTCTTTTGGGTTTTCCACATATAGTATCATATCATCTGCGAAGAGTGATAATTTGACTTCTTCTTTGCCGATTTGGATGCCTTTAATTTCCTTTTGTTGTCTGATTGCTGAGGCTAGGACCTCTAGTACGATGTTGAATAGCAGTGGTGATAATGGACATCCCTGCCGTGTTCCTGACCTTAGCGGAAAAGCTTTCAGTTTTTCCATTGAGAATGATATTTGCGGTGGGTTTTTCATAGATGGCTTTGATGATATTGAGGTATGTGCCCTCTATCCCTACACTTTGAAGAGTTTTGATCAGGAAGGGATGTTGTACTTTGTCAAATGCTTTTTTCAGCATCTATTGAGAGTATCATATGGTTCTTGTTCTTACTTTTATTGATGTGTTGTATCACATTGACTGATTTGCGGATGTTGAACCAACCTTGCAGCCCTGGAATAAATCCCACTTGGTCGTGGTGAATAATCCTTTTAATGTACTGTTGAATCCTATTGGCTAGTATTTTGTTGAGTATTTTCGCATCTGTGTTCATCAAGGATATCGGTCTATAGCTCTCTTTTTTGGTGGGATCCTTGTCTGGTTTTGGGATCAAGGTGATGCTGGCCTCATAAAATGAGTTTGGAAGTTTTCCTTCCATTTCTATTTTTTGGAACAGTTTCAGGAGAATAGGAATTAGTTCTTCTTTAAATGTTTGGTAGAATTCCCCCGGGAAGCCGTCTGGCCCTGGGCTTTTGTTTGTTTGGAGATTTTTAATGACTGTTTCAATCTCCTTACTGGTTATGGGTCTGTTCAGGCTTTCTATTTCTTCCTGGTTCAGTTGTGGTAGTTTATATGTTTCTAGGGATGAATCCATCAAAATCCTTGAGGAGAACACGGGCAGCAACCTCTTCGACCTCTGCCGCAGCAACATCTTCCTAGGAACAACGCAAAAGGCAAGGGAAGCAAGGGCAAAAATGAACTATTGGGATTTCATCAAGATCAAAAGCTTTTGCACAGCAAAGGAAACAGTTAACAAAATCAAAAGACAACTGACAGAATGGGAGAAGATATTTGCAAACGACATATCAGATAAAGGACTAGTGTCCAGAATCTATAAAGAACTTAGCAAACTCAACACCCAAAGAACAAATAATCCAATCAAGAAATGGGCAGAAGACATGAACAGACATTTCTGCAAAGAAGACATCCAGATGGCCAACAGACACATGAAAAAGTGCTCCATATCACTCGGCATCAGGGAAATACAAATCAAAACCACAATGAGATATCACCTCACACCAGTCAGAATGGCTAAAATCAACAAGTCAGGAAATGACAGATGCTGGCGAGGATGCGGAGAAAGGGGAACCCTCCTACACTGTTGGTGGGAATGCAAGCTGGTGCAGCCACTCTGGAAAACAGCATGGAGGTTCCTCAAAATGTTGAAAATAGAACTGCCCTATGACCCAGCAATTGCACTATTGGGTATTTACCCTAAAGATACAAATGTAGTGATCCAAAGGGACACATGCACCCGAATGTTTATAGCAGCAATGTCCACAATAGCCAAACTATGGAAAGAACCTAGATGTCCATCAACAGATGAATGGATCAAGAAGATGTGGTATATATACACAATGGAATACTATGCAGCCATCAAAAGAAATGAAATCTTGCCATTTGCGACAACATGGATGGAACTAGAGCATATCATGCTTAGCGAAATAAGTCAAGCAGAGAAAGACAACTATCATATGATCTCCCTGATATGAGGAAGTGGTGATGCAACATGGAGGCTTAAGTGGGTAGAAGAATAAATGAAACAAGATGGGATTGGGAGGGAGACAAACCATAAGTGACTCTTAATCTCACAAAACAAACTGAGGGTTGCCGGGGGGAGGGGGTTTGGGAGAAGGGGGTGGGATTATGGACATTGGGGAGGGTATGTGATTTGAAAATTAAAAAAAAAAAAAAAAAAAAAAAAAATTAGTGCGGGAAAATAGACGTTGGTTGACTGTGTGGGGCAGGTCTCCAGGAGTGGGGCGCGGGGACCCCCGCACTGTCACGTTAGCAGGATAACTGTAAAAGAGGTCCTTGCAACTTAGTGATTCCATAGTAACCGCTAACATTTCCACAGAAGACTTTTACTTGGTCCTCCCTACAATTCCGCGTGCTAAGTAAGATTATCTCGGCTCTCTATAAAGGAGGAGACTTAAGTTTCAGAGGTTCACTAGCCCAGGGCCAGCGAAACCAAGATTCCACCTTGCTTCTTTTCAGCCCTGCCTCAGTTTTTGCCCCTACCCGGCTACACCTATGATTGTATGAGCTTTGTTTACCCCCCGTGGAGTAAACCCAGGGAGAAAACTCAGCTTTCTCTTCTTTATCCCCAGAGTGGTCACTTCCCCGGGGGCCAACCTTGGTTTGGAAGGAGAAAGACAACAGGGGGCCCTCTGGTGGGCGTTCTAGGGAAAAAAACTTGGAGATGGGAACCTTCTCTTTCAACTCCGTTTCTTTGTTTATGAATTTTCTTTTCAAGGAGTTCGTCTGTGTCGGATATCCTGGGATAAAAATGCAGTTAAGGGAGTCCTTCAAATGTCTGAAGGCTATTTTCACTTCAGTTAAGTTCACTTCAAGGAGACCATTGCATAAGAACTCAAACTTGTAAAATGGATCCATTTATTCACTCCACAAATTCTTATACATCTGATATGTGACCAGCTTAACAGTTAGTGGGACTAACTGGATGCCAGGCACAGTTTTAAGTGCTTTGCAGGTATTAACAATTAGTCCTGAAAGAACAACAATTCAGATGGGTTCTGTGACGTCTTGGTCCACCCAAACTGCCCTGAGTGGCTTAAGCAACAGAAATACTATTTCTCAATTTTGGAGGCTGATAGTCCAAGATCAAGGTGCCAGCAAGGTAAGTTCCCTTCTTTCTTCTCCTCCTTCTCCTCCTCCTCCTCCTTTTTCTTCTTCTTCTTCTTTTTAAAGGTTTTATTTATTTATTTGACAGAGATCACAGAGAGGCAAAGAAGCAGGCAGAGAGGGAAGGGGAAGCAGGCTCCCCGCTGAGCAGGGAGCCCGATGCTCAATCCTAGGGCTCTAGGACCATGACCTGAGCTGAAGGCAGATGCTTGACCAATTGAGCGACCCAGGCACCCCTTCTTTTTTCTTTTTTCCCCCCCAGATTTTATGTTTAAGTAATCTCTACACCCAATGTGGGACTCAAACTCACAACCCCAAGATCAAGAGTCGCACACTCTACTGCCTGAGCCAGCCAGGTGTCCCTACATAGGTAGGTTTCTTTCTGTGGACTCTTTTCTAAGCTTGCAGGTAGGCCCCCCCCCCTTTTTTTTAAGATTACTTATTTATTTATTTGGGAGAGACAGAGATAGTGAGAGAGAAGGAAAGGGAGAAGCAGGCTCCCCACTGAGCAGGGAGCCCGACGGAGGGCTCATCACCTGATGGAGGCATCACCATGGAGGAGAAGCCGAGAGAGTTACATGAGGGTACAGCAGTGGCCCCTTGTCTAAACCAGGGAGTTAGAGAGAGGGACTTTCCTGAGGACGTGCTGGGTGGGCCTCTTGTGGCATGGAAAGCAATGTGGAACAAGGCACATTCTAGAAATTAAAGAAGTGTGGGCAGGATGAAGAAAGCCACAAAAGGTGTGGAGGCTGGAGAGAAGAGCTGGGGCTAGACTTCACCCGCGGCAGAGAGGAGGAGGAGAAAGAGAAACATCGTGGGACTCATTTTTTTTTTTTTTTTTGGAGAATAAACTGAGTGGGACGCAGGTAGGTGGGATGACTTCTCTAGGGCTCCTCTAAGTGGACCCCCTGCCCCCCAGTTTACCCCACCCTCTTCTGCTCCCTACCCCAAAGCATAAACATCTTGCCTCAATTTACACAAAACTTTTCAGGAGGCAGGGCAGTCACACATAGGATCAGTCATAAAGGAAAGGGAATGAGAAAAAGCCTGGCATATTGGAGTCCCTACTTTGGGCCACTTCATTCATTCAGAGGAGTCCCCAGGAGGCGTGGATCAGAAACAAAGCCAAGAGTTCCCTGAACCCATTTCCCCTTCCCAGGCACTGACTAGGCAGTGTTCCCAAGCGCCCTTGCATCTAGGGAGGACTGTTGCCTTTGCTGCCAATAGGGTGTGGACGGAGGGATGTACTCTCCACCACGCCTGGCCAGGAAGGAACCCATCCAGTCTTTCACGTTCTCTGTCCTGTCCAGTGGGAAAGGGAACAAAGGAATTTAAGATGGTAGGAGCCTTATGATAGGAAGGAACCTGATCCTGAGTCTGTGGGTCAGCAGAAGGCTGTGTGCCTCTGCATCAGACCTAGCATGAGAGAGAAATAAACCTTTGTGGGGTTACGCCAGTGATGTTGTGTAGTGCTTTGTTTGGCAGTGAGCCAATGCTGATTCATGCAAGGTGACTGATAGTGTACTCCTAGTTTGGATGAGGAAACAGAGGTCCAGGGACGCTGATTAAGTAAATTCAGGTCACACTCCTCAAAGAGTACAGCAAGTATTTGAATCAAGCTCTGCCTGACACTTGGCATCTCTCTCTCGTTCGCTAGTTTCTGTCTTCAACTCCTTAGAAACTGTGTAAAGAATGCACGCAGGGTTTAGTGTGAACGCAGCCTAATTCACTTACCAGTTCCCCACCAGTGAGAGGTGCTGCCATTTCCCCCCTCACTGTCCTAAGTAATCCTTCAGTGACTATGCTTCTACTAGACCTTGATGTGTAATCCTCGATTGTTCCTTTAGGATAAATTCTTAGTGATGGAATTTCTAGGTCATGGTGTTCATATGTATGTATACAGGCTTTGGAAAGCCAAATTTGGTAGCCAAATAAGTCCCACCACGCCCTGCCTTCTGCCCCTTTCTGGCTCCCGAGTAGGTGGCTGATGACTGGAAGGCGCCTTGAGATTTCTCTGACTTCTGCGACCTCGGTGTAAGGCATGAAGAAAGCCAGTCCACGGGCACCCCGGTGGCTCAGTCGGTTAACCATCTGCCTTCAGCTCGGGTCATGATCCAAGTGGGATCCTTGGATTGAGCCCCAGGTCGGGCACCTGCTCAGCGGGGAGCCTGCTTCTCCCTCTCCTCCTGCTGCTACCCTGCTTGTGCTCTCTTGCTCTATCTGTCAAATAAATAAAGTATTTAAAAGGAAGCATGCAGGCAAGCAAGCCAGGTCCCGAACTACTGGCTGTATGTGAATCTATGAAATCAAGCGAGGAAGAAGCGGTCTAGGTAAGCAAGGCCAGCCGACCACCGAAAAATAGGTATTCCCCTTTCTTGGGCATTTAGGTTGTTTCCCATCGCTTGGTATCATAAACGCTGCAGCAAGGAACACCCTTTACCAAATATTTGTTTAGACTATCCCAGGGTGCCCGGTGGATAACGAGGATAAGGTAGAGGCTGAGACAGACGCGGCTTGTGCCCTTGGAGAACTTAAGATCAAGTGAGGCAGAGATCATTGACAGTCCACAAACAAGTGAAGGACATAAGGGCACAAAGGGAAGAGCTTGGGGAGAGCAGATGGGGTGCCCAGTTACAGGGTCAGTGCCAAAGGGGAGTTGGGGAAGAGCATCGCCTTCTTCTCCATCATTTCCATCAGCAGAAGCAGCGAGGGGACATATCTGGTACTGACATGGACAATTTTTCAACCTCAGGTGAAATGTGATTATCTTAGGCTTAGTCTGACTCCCGTGCACTGAGCCCCAGTGAAAGACTGAGCGAAGCAGGCTAGGGCAGGGGAGGGGCAGGATAAAATCTAGCCTCGGCTGGGAGCTACCTGTAGCTGGGGCAGAGAGGGAGGTGGTCTGGAGTGTTAGTTGCCCCATAGTTTGGCCCCTCACTGAGGCCAGAGGACCTGTCTTCTGTGTCTTTCTATCTGCTGTTGCCTACACACTGCTGGGTGGGGGAGCACTAGAAGCTGTCAGAACCTTCTACCAAGGCAGGACCCCTTAGATGAAAGCAGTTCTCTGGAGAAAGAAGTTGCAACACTCCTGGAGGTTCGACAGTAGATGCTGGGGAAAAAGGATCTGGACAGGGTACCAAGAGCATCTTCTACAGCTCCCTAAACGCAGCTTCAAGACAACCCCCTCAGCCTTCCCTTCTAAACCCCCTCGCCCCACCTGCTCATGGGAAGGTTACAGAAGGCTTCTCTGCAAATATGAATGATTCTCGCTGGAGAGCTGAGGGATAGTGATGAGTTTGCAGACCAGAGGGAGGAAGGAGAAGGAAGAAGGCTCCCAGCAAAGGGCCAGCAATTGCAGAGGCTTGAGCTTGGGAGGGAGCGTAGCTCATGTGAGGAACTGAGACATGGCCAGTGATGGGGAAGGACAGACAACTGTGGCTGACCGAAGGGGCCGCTGGGCTGGAGGCGGGAAAGAGAGCACACTGGGTCTTCAGCTTTGTCTTCAGGATCAGGGGACCCACTGGAAGTTTAAAAGCGAAGGAATGGCACCACCTGACACCCGTTTTCAAAGGGGTCTCTGGCTGAAGTGAGAACAGACCCTTGGGAGCCAAGGGCAGAAGCATGGACTCTGGTGAGGTTACTGGCCTGGTTCAGGCAAGAAGTAATGGTATCCGGGTGCCTGGGGGCTGAGTCAGTTAAGCGTCTAACTCTTGATTTCAGTTCAGGTCATGGTCTCAGGGTGGTAAGATCGGGCTCTGCATGAGAGAGTTCTCCAGAGCTTGCTCCAGAGTATCTCTCTCCCCCTCTCCCTCTGCCCCACCCCTTACCCTCTAATAAATAAATTCATTCATTCATTTAAAAACGTAATGGTGTCCACACAAAAACTATACAAACGTGCATTGTAGCATTGTTCATAAAGGCCTCAAACTGGAAATAACACGAACGTCCATCCCCTGGTGAATGGATAAAGAAATTGTGGTCTCACCATATGATGGCATATTTGGCCATTGAAAACAATGAAGTACTGGGGTGCCTGGGTGGCTCAGTCGGTGAAGCATCTGCCTTTGGCTCTGGTCGTGATCTCAGAGTCCTGGGATTGAGTCCCACCTGGGACTCCCTGCTGAGCAGGGAGCCTGCTTCTCCCTCTGCCCCTCCCCCACCCCTCTTATGCACACAGTCTCAAAAAAATAAACTTTTTTTTAAAAAGGAAAACAATGAAGTACTGATACTTGCTAAGACGTGAATGAACCTTGAAAACATTAAACTAAGTGAGAGAAGCCGGACACGAAAAGACCACGTACTGCATGTTCATGAAATATCCAGAATGGGCAGAGCTTAGATCAGAGATTAACCAGGGCTGGGGCAGGGAGGAACTGGTCGGGGGTGGGAGGGGTCTCACTGCTAATGGATGAGGGGTTCTTTTTGGCGTGACAAGAATAATTTGAATATTAGATTGTGGTGATATGGCACAAGTTGGTGACCATACTGAAATCCACTTTATTTATTTATTTTTTTAAAGATTTTATTTAACAGACAGAGATCACAAGTAGGCGGAGAGGCAGACAGAGAGAGAGAGGAGGAAGCAGGTTCCCTGCTGAGCAGAGAGCCCGATGTGGGGCTCGATCCCAGGACCCTGGGATCATGACCTGAGCCGAAGGCAGAGGCTTTAACCCACTGAGCCACCCAGGCGCCCCTGAAATCCACTTTAAAAAGGTACATTTTTAAAAAAGACTTTATCCATTTATTTGACAGAGCACATAAGCAGGGGGAGCAGCAGGCAGAGGGAGAAACAGACTCCCTGCTGAGTGAGAAGCCAGATGCAGGACTAGATCCCAGGAACTGGGACCATGACCTGAGTTGAAGGCAGATACTTAAACAACAGAGCCACCCAGGGAGCCCTGGGATGTGTTTCCAAGATGGGTCCCTACAGGAGACAGAATGGGGCAGAGAGTGGCTCTGTAGAAGTCCATGATCCCCTTAATGGTAATCCTGGGAGGAAAGCAGCCCACAGCAGGTGTGGCCAGCTTGCCTCCGCTGCATGGCTTCTTGGCTTCCTGTCCCTCTGCAATGAGCTAGCTCTCCTGGGCCCCTGGATGGACTGGGGAGATGAGTCTCTAAGGCTCTGAGCTGCCTTCCCAGCGTTTCTCAGCTCATTGTAATCCAAGTGCATGGTCACAAGCTTGATGCTACACTGACAACTGTCAGAGTCCACCAGCCTCCCTCTCCGCGTGGCTTCAGAGTCCCCAGGTAAAAACCTGAACCCAGCCGGCCAAGCCCAGCTCTTAAACAACAGGGCCCTGCCTTAGAGGAGGGATTTTCCTCCAACACCTCACCTCCATGCCTCTGCTCCCCGAGCCCAGCATTGTCCCCAGTTCACCTCCCAAATCGTTCCAGCCTCTTTTCTCCCCTAAGTTCGCATTCTGCCCCTGCCACCTTCTAGCTCTGACCTTGGGCAAATGACATGCTCCCTGAATCTCAGTGTCTTCATCTGTATAATGAGGATTCAGTGAGATCTTATGGCACATGAAGTGTTCAGCTCAGGACTTGGCACAGAGCAATGCCCAATAATTGTTAAATATGGCTTTTAAATTTTCAAATTTAATTTTAAAATTAAATTTCAAATTTAATTTTAAAAATTAAAATTTTTTAAATTTTTAAATTTTATTAGATAATGTATATACACTGTATAACATATTCATTCCAAAAACATTTATGGAGGGCCTCCTGGGTACCAGGCCCTGTTATGGTTGCTGGGGATATAGTGGGGACTAAAACAGACCCAGGTGCTGCTTTTGTACCTTACAGAAAGAGAAGACACACACACACACACACACACACACACACAAAACCCTGACACTTTTCATCTCTCAGGTGGAAAAAATATAAAGCAAGAAAGAGGCAAGGGAGCACAGAGTAGATACAATTTTGAGTAGTCTAACTATAAAACCTCATTGAGGAGGTAACTTTTGAGCGAAACCCTGAAATATGTTATAAAAGTTAATCACAAAATAAACATTATCTGTGAATTCACTCCCTAATTTATGAGCTATAATATGATCACTCCAGAAGCTATGTTTTTTGTTCTGTTGGTTTTGTTTTAAGATTTTATTTATTTGACAGAGAGAGAGAGTATAAGCGGGGGGAGCAGCAGACAGAAGAAGAGGGAGAAGCAGACTCTCTGCTGTGCAGGGAACCCAATGCAGGGTTTGATCCCCGGGTCCCGGGATCACATGAGCCAAAGACAGATGCTTAATCAACTGAGCCACCCGGGTGCCCCTCTGTGTGTGGCTTGGAGCAAGTCACTGTCCTGTTTGGTGCCTCAGTTTCTCCATTCTGAAAATGAAAGACCAGAGGCTCTTCAAGAGCCTTTCCAGCTTAGATATGAGTCAGACAGTGTGTGTGTGTGTGTGTATGTGTGTGTGTGTTCCCAGAATCAGAACCTTGTACCTGTGTTTGGGGCAGGGGCTGGGGGCGGGGGGTGGTCCACCTTCTGGATCAAATATCAGATTTTGTATGGAATGAAAGTATCAAATATTTGTTCTCACTGAACTGGACCATTTGGCTGGAACCTCTGGAAGCACAGGCTGAGGGTTGCCTACGAGAAGAGATGATGTGGACTTCATCTGGCCCCTAGCGCTCAGTGGTGGTTGCGGGCTATTAGGTGTGGTCTCAGCCATCTACCTCCCCTGGGTTTCTGCCAATTCCCTGCTTCTATTTCCCTAAGCTTCCAGATATCCTTCCAACAAGTTCTTACCTGCCTAAGTTACGCAGAATTGGATTCTATTGTTGGCAGCTGATGAGCTCAGACCTTCAAGTGGTCCTGTGTTACAACCATGTGTCTTCTTCTTCCTTTTTTTTTTTTTCTTTAACTATGTGTTTTTCTTCAAGTGTGGCATGCCTTTTGGATGTATATATCTTATGTCTTCCCTTCCCAGACAGAGGGCTATCTGGAGGACTGGAAGAGTACAAAACTCAAAACAGCTGGTCTATAGACACGGGATCCTTTCCAAGATTGTGGAGCATCTTCCAATTCACAGGGCCAAATTGTCTTCCTGATAACAGCCAGCAAGTGGAAATGCTTTGTTTGTAAATTTCACATAAAAGTTTCCAATTTCCAGATTTTTTTGAAGAATCAGATCTGGCCAAACTGACCTGTAGCATGGGTAACATTTTGTTGGAGATGAGTCACACCTACTGCCTTTAGTTGGGGTGTGGCTTCTCCAGTTATCCACAGTCGTTACCTCTCCCTGTCGTCTTACCCCTGTACTGCTTCACAAATTCATTTAAATGATCTGTTTGGGTCCAGGAGGCACTTGAGTTTGTACCCTTTGTTTAGGTGAGTGGAATGTTGTGATTCATGCCTTGTTTTCCTTGAGCGTGCCTCTTAAGGCCACAGTTGGGGCTAGGACATGGCAGGATGAGATGAGCATGGAATCAGTTGCTAGATATGTAACCCTAGAAAGTCACTCTCAGACCCTCAGTCTCCTCAACTCTGAAATGGAAATCGTGCACAACAATGTAGAAAAAATGAGGTTGAGTGCAGTGGGATCACTAAAAGTTTGTGGAAGAGTTGGTGTATCCTGAGATCTTACATTTGGAAGGGTCCAGCAGGCTGCTTGGCATATAGTGGGTGTTTAGGAAGTGTGCCTTCTCTTTGCCCAGCTTCTTGACTGCTGGGTTCATGGGTAGGGATGTTCTGGCCAAGAGTGAGCAAAACAGTCAGGCCATGGTACCCTCCAGAGGGGCCCCATGGGCTAGAAATAGACTGGGTCCCAAACAGCATGGAGTATGTGATGAGGGATGGGCATGAAACCTCCTGGAATATGGCCAGGTCCCCCCACCCCCACCCCCGTTTTGCACGACACCATGTGCTTCATGGAAAAGGACCAACACCTGACCAGGTGTCTGAACCTGGATTCAGATAGGGTCAGAACAGCCCAACTGTGCTGGCAGGGGGCAGGCATGACACATGGAGCTTGAGAGAGAAAATCGCAGGAGGAAGGCACCAGACTGAGGGGGCCTGACAGAGGGCTAGGCTGCGAGACTGGCAAGATTGGCGGGAACAACTTGGCGAAGGAGACCCACATCCAAGCCAGGACTTCCTGCTGGCCTGGCTCTGGTGGGGGGCAGCAGGTGCTCAGAGCACCAAGGCCATAGGTGGAGGCATGGCTGTGACCGAGGCCTGCCGTATTCATGGCTCACCCGCAGCTCTGCAGCACCTGGGCCGTGCCCAGCTCCATTCCAGGCGGATGTCCGGGGGGGAGCAGCCCTCGGGAGCTTCAGGGCAGCAGGGAGATAAGCAGGTGCAGCGTGTGGGTCAAAGTGAATCCAAGGTGAAGAAGAGAATGCGATGTCCTGGAGTGGCTTGGGCAGGAGCTGAGTGAGGACGGCAGATGTGGTCATTTGTGTCACCATATGATGAGCTCCCAGGTCTTGCCCTGTTGGGGCCCTTGTCCCACCTCAGAAGTTTGGTCCACTGAAGGCTTGCCCAGGAGGGCAGACAGCTCTGTAGCCTCTCAGCAAGCCAACCCCGGAGGTCTCACATGACAATGAGGCCAAGTGGGTGGGTGTCCTCTGAACCACTGGCAGGGTTTGGGACATGCTCCTCCTTGCCGGGGTGCACCCAGAGTCCAGGGCTGGGGCGTCACCTCTGAGTCACCTCAGGTGGGGCTAGGAGCCACCTGCTACACTCCCCCACCCCCACACTGCCCTGGCTCCAGGACTCTGGGAGAGGATCTGACTGGAGAAGCTCACAGAAATTGGGGCTGTTGATCACTGGGGCAGCAAGCAGCCCTACCCCCCAACTCCCACCCCCCCAGCCCCCACCCCACACCCTTGCCCCACAGCGGCCATGATGAAATTTAAGGTTCCTTTCCACCTCTTCCTGTGGGAAAGGGGTATGGTTCTTGAGAACTCGATGTCAGCATTTCTTAGGGGACTGCCTGGGGATTGTGCTGCTGTCTGAAACGGTTGCTCTAAGAGGAGGCCAGCCAGCAGCCGGCCCCACCAACAATCACCAGTCTTCGCTCCTTCTTCCACAGACGTGCCTCCTTCAAAATCCAGCTGGTTTTTCCCTTTGCACCAACATCTCAGTTGAGATCCAGACCTTCCCTTCTGCTTCCTGGGAAGCTGCATTTCCCTGGGTTCAAAGCCCGGCCTCGCTGTCCATTTCTTACGTGTCTGCCCTTTGAGCATTCCTTTACCTTCTCTGCATTTCGGCTTCCTCTGAGGTAGAATTGAGACAGTCTAGCCTCACAGGGTTGTCGTCATATTTTTCATGAATTAAGAGATATAAAGCACTTTGAACAGTACCTGGCACATAGTACCACTCAGTAAATAGTAATTTTCCCATTATCATGATTAAATATTTACCCAGTGTCTGTTCTGCTGGGCATCGGGGTTCTGTGCTGAGGAAAGCAGACACCTTATGTAGATAAAGTACAGTAATGTGCAGTATTGGGATGCCTGGGGAGCTCAGTTGGTTAAGGGTCCGACTCTTGATTTCAGCTCAGGTCATGATCTCAGGGTCGTGGGATCAGCTCCCGTGTCAGACTCTGTGCTCAGAAGCATGGAATCTGCTTGAGGTCCTCTGTCTCCCTCTGCCCCTCCCCCACCTCAAATGAATAAATAGATAAAATCTTAACAACACCAAAAAAAAAAAAAAAAAAAAAGGGCACAGCATCTGGCATATAGAGGATCCCCAGTAAACAGGGCGGTCCTCCTCCCTTCCTTCTTAGGAACCAGCCCTGGGGACCCAGCTGGTCCCCAGTGTTCCCTGAAAACCACAGACCTGACATGCGATGGAGGTTGAAAGGAATGCTTTGGCCGGCAGAAGAGCCCCAGGGGTGTGCCTGGAACTAGTCACCTTGGGGTGTGCCATGTGCCACACAGGAAAGGTTTCTCTGGGGAGGAGCCTTACAGAGATGTTTGCTGGATGGGGCAAGCTTCGGGGCGATGGCTGCGTCCTCTCTCATGACCCCCCCCCACTGCTCAGCCAGTGCCTAGAAATAGGGTGTTAGAAGCTCACCTTCCTCGGAACTTCTTGGTCAGGCCTATGCTCCCCTTTGGACGCTCTGACTCAAGCCTGACTCTCAGGAGCCCAGGTGGTTAGTTTCAGCCATTTAAGTCTGGTTTTGCGATTTTAACCCTCTAGTCTGGTATTTGAGGTTGTCATTCAGGGCTTCGCTGAGGTGTGACCTGTAAGGTCCAGCTCACAGGCAAGCGGGGACACAGCCGGATGCTGAGGGCATTTTAGTCACTTCTAAGAAGTTCTTCAAGGTCTGAGCTCAATTTAAAATGCTTCCTACTCTAAGGCAGGGGGAGCTGGGGTGGGGATGGCTGAGTTGAGAGAACAGAGGTTGTGCTAACTTTTGGGAAGGGGGATTTTATTTTTTTTATTATTATTTTTTAAAGATTTTATTTATTTCCTTGACAGAGATCCCAAGTAGGCAGAGAGGCAGGCAGAGAGAGAGGAGGAAGCAGGCTCCCTGCTGAGCAGAGAGCCCAATGCGGGACTCGATCCCAGGACCCTGGGATCATGACCTGAGCCGAAGGCAGAGGCTTTAACCACTGAGATACCCAGGCACCCCGGGAAGGGGGATTTTAAAAAACCTTAGAGGACGTAGGTGTAGTTTAACTCTAGAAACTGGGTTTAGGTAAGAGACAGAACAGAGTTCATGCAAGCAGAAGAGCTAAGAGAGGATGTGTTCATCGTAATAACAGCTACTATCGATTGAGAGCTTACTTGGTGTTAGGTCCTCTGTGAAATGTTTCGGCCAAATTAGCTCACGTATTCCTTACAACAGCCCCGTGAAGTTTGTGCTTTATATAGATATATTTTAAGATATTTATTTATTTATTTATTTGAGAGCGTGCAAATGAGCAGCGGGGAGGAGCACAGACAGGGAGAGGGACAAGCAGACTCCCCTGCTGAAAGGGGAGCCCAATGCGGTTCTGGATCCCAGGACCCCGGGGATCACAACCTGAACCAATGGCAGATGCTCAACCGACTAAGCCACCCAGGCGCCCCAGAGTTGGTGCTATTGCGATCTGCATTTAAGATCAAAGAAAGCAGGAGGCTCAGAGAGGTGGGGCCACCTGCCCAAGCCTGCACAGGTGACAAGTGACAGAGCGGGGATGGGAATCTAAGCAGGGTCCCCACCTAAGTGAAGCGTGATGGAAAAATAAGAATCCTGAGCTATAGGAGACAGAAGAATACTGGTGGCAGGTACTTTGCCTTTCCCAGATGGGTTTTTAACCCCAACTGGGTATTAGAATCATGAAGAAGCTGTATAAAATGTAAGCTTCAAGTCTCTACTGCTAGTACCTCTCCAGCAGATGGGGTCTACCATCTCTATTGTTCATGGCTTCTCAAATGATTCTGACACTGTGGGTTGAAAACTGCTGCCCCAGCCTGAATAGGGGTTTTCAGGGATCTCACTTCTTTCCATCCTTGAATATTTTCCAATGGGCTCTAGACTGGGATCCAAACCACCTTAAAGACATATAGGAAAGGTTGTGATTTGGAGCAAGGACTGGGTTATGTCATCTGATTTCACTCAAACCTTGGCTGTGCCATGAACTAGCTATGTGACCTTGGGCAACACACTTTACTTTTCAAAGCCTTGCTTTCCTTATTATACTGACCTTGGCGTGGTGCTCTGAGGAATAAAGGGAGGGGGTGGTAATAGCAGATTGGGATTGGGTTGGTCAGAATAACCCTCCCTCATAAAATCTGAACAAAATATATACCAGAAACTTCTGGTTATTTGAAGGCACTGTAGCACATCCCACGGCAGCCAGAAATGTGAGAGAGCCAACAACACATGAAAGATAGAAGCTACAGGTTGAAATTTGTATTGTTGTAGTCTCTCGTCTGAGGCACTCTCTAACCTGTGTGGGAGGTAGGCATGGGTAGAGAGCTGTGGTCTTACTGATTTGAGGTGTCAGGAGTACAGAGTTCCATGCAAAGTGTTGAAAAATCAAGGTGAGTGGAGGGGGGGGATCCCAAAAAAACCTAGACTGTAACGGAGCTGAGTCCCAAACTCTGTCTAAATCCTTGGGTTTCCACTGGACTATCCACATTCCGAAGAGGCTCCAAGGATCTCAGGGAAACCAACAGCCAGAAGCTGAAAGAACTGAGTGGAAAGCTCGGGGACCACCCTCTACATGGATGCAAAATTTGGAGTTTTGAGTCCAGCCAGATGAGTTGCCTGCTAAAACAAAGTTCAACAGTCTTGAGAGGAAGAAGACAGACTCCAAGGTCTCTGCAATGGGTCACTGACAATGGCCAGCACACAAAAACCAAGTAAGCTGTAAGCAGACATATGAAGAAACAGAAAACTGACTTATACCCCAAACTCATCCTCGAAGAGAAAAGTGACAATCCAGATATTGGACTTAACATTGAGGATTTAAAAGCAGCTGATAGGGCACCTGGGTGGCTCAGTGGGTTAAAGCCTCTGCCTTCGGCTCAGGTCATGATCCCAAGGTCCTGGGATGGAGTCCCATATTGGGCTCTCTGCTCAGCAAGGAGCCTGTTTCCCTTCCTCTCTCTCTGCCTGCCTCTCTGCCTACTTGTGATCTCTTTCTGTCAAATAAATAAATAAAATCTTTTTAAAAAATAAAAAAATAAAAGCTGCTGGTAAATATTTTCAAGGTCTTAAAGGAAAATAAAGTCACAGTGAAGAAACAGATGAAGCTCCTCAGCAGAGAAATTGAAACTATGGAAAAGAACCAAATGGAAATCTGAGAACTAAAATGTATGATAACTGATGTGAAAAAATTAACTTGATAGGTTCAATAGCAGCATGAGGATGACAAAAGAGTGAATTTCAAGATCAACAGAAATTACCCATTCTGGGATGCCTGGGTGGCTCAGTTGGTTAAGCATCTGCCTTCCACTCAGTCATGATCCCAGAGTGCTGGAATCGAGTCCCGCATCAGGCTCCTTACTCAGTGGGGAGCCTGCTTCTCCCTCTTTCTCTGCTCACCACTCACCCTGCTTGTGCTCTCTCTCTCTCTCTCTGACAAATAAATAAATAAAATATATTTTTTAAAAGATCTTATTTGCTTATTTGACACACACACACACAGAGATCACAAGTAGAGAGACAGACAGAGAGGGGGAAAACAGGCTCCCTGCTGAGCAGAGAGCTGATGTGGGGCTCGATCCCAGGACCCTGAGATCACGACTTGAGCTGAAGGCAGAGGCTTAACCCACTGAGCCACCCAGGCGCCCCAATAAATAAAATCTTAAACAAAAGAAAGAAAGGAATAAATAAATAAATAAATAAATTACCCATTCTGGAGAAGATATTTGCAAATGACATATCAGATAAAGGACTAGTATCCCAGATCTATAAAGAACTTATCAAACTCAACACCCAAGGAACAAATAATCCAATCAATGGGCAGAAGATATGAACAGGCATTTCTGCAAAGAAGACACCCAGATGGCCAACAGACACATGAAAAAGGGGTCAACATCACTTGGCATCAGGGGAAATACAAATGAAAAACCACAGTGAGATACTACCTCATACCAGTCAGAATGGCTAAAATTATTAGGAAATGACAGATGTTGGTGAGGATGTGGAGTAAGGGGAATCCTCCTACACTGTTGTTGGAAATCAAGCTGGTGTAGCTACTCTGGAAAACAGCGTGGAGTTTCCACAAAAAGTTGAAAATAGAGCTACCCTACAACCCAGCAGTCTCATTACTGGGTATTTACCCTAAAGAGACAAATGTCGTGATCTGAAGGGGCACATGCACCCCAGTGTTTATAGCAGCAATGTCCACAATAGCCAAACTATGGAGGGAACCTAGATGTCCATCAACAGATGAGCAGATGAAAGGGTAAAGACGGCGAGATATATATATATATATATATATACATATATATAACAGAATACTATGCAGCCATCAAAAACGAAATCTTGCCATTTGTAACGACATGGATGGAACTAGAGGGTATTATGCTAAGTGAAATAAGTCAATCAAAGAAAGACAATTATCATATGATCTCCCTGATATGAGGAATTTGAGAAACAGGACAGAGGTCATAGGAAAAGAGAGGAAAAAACAGAACAAGATGAGACTAGGGAGGGAGACAAAGCATAAGAGACTCTTAATCTCAGCAAACAAACTGCAGGTTGCTGGAGGGGAGAAGGGTGGCTGAGTGATGGACATGGGGGAGAGTATGTGCTATGGTGAGCACTGTGAATTGTGTAAGATAGATGAATCACAGAACTGTACCCCTGAAACAAATAACACATTATATGTTAATAATAATAATAATAAAAAGAAATTACCCATTCTGACGACCAGCGAGAAAAAGAAAACTGAAAAAAATTAGACAGTTTCATGAGCCTGTGGGACAACACTGAAAGATCAATTAACCATACATAATTCAGTTTTCAGGAAAAAAGAGGAAGAATGGGGCATAAGAATATTTGAAGAAGTATTTGCTGATGATTTCTCAAAATTTAATCAAGAAAAATTTACAGGTTCAAAAAGCTCAGTGAAGTCCAAACAAGATAAATACAAAGAAAACCATGTGCAGCACAGCATAGGTAAGTCACCAAAACCCCAAGAGAATGTGAACTATCTTGAAAACAGCTAGAGAAAAGTGACACGTCATAAGGGCAGGATCTGTGATACAGATGACAACTGACTTCTCATTGCAAATAATACAGCCTGGAATCTAATGGTCAACACCTTTAAAGTGCTGGGAAACAAAACAAAACAAAGCAAACCCCCTCTCATACCAGAATTTTTGTAAATATTTTATTTATTAGAGAGAGAGAGAGAAAGCACAAATGGGGAGAGAGACAGAGTGATGGGAAGAGAGAGAGACTCTCAAGCAGACTCCACATTGAGTGCAGAGCCCTGAAATCAAAAGTTGGACACTCCATGGACCGAGCTACCCAGGTACCCCAATGCTGTACATTCTTTGTCATACTTCGTCTGCTGTAAGGTGTCTGTTTCCTTCAGCACTGAATCCCCAATGACCATCAGAATAGACGCTAGGATTGTGCCTCTCAAACTTTATTTTATTTTTTAAAAAGATTTTATTTATTTACTTGGCAGAGAGAGTGAGAGCGCGCGTGTGCAAGCAAGGGGAGAGACAGAGGGAGAAGCAGACTCCATGCTGAGCAGGGAGCCTGATGCGGGGCTTGATCAAGGATTCTGGGATCATGACCTGAGCCAAAGGTAGATGCTTAACTGACTGAGCCAACCAGACACCCCCAAGACATATTCCTTTTTTTTTTTTTTTAAGATTATTTATTTATTTATTTTACAGACAGAGATCACAAGTAGGCAGAGAGGCAGGCAGAGAGAAAGAGAGGAGGAAGCAGGCTCTCGGCGGAGCAGACAGCCCGATGCGGGGCTCGATCCCAGGACCCGCCTGGGACCACGACCTGAGCTGAAGGCAGAGGCATAACCCACTGAGCCACCCAGGCGCCCCCCCAAGACATATTCTTTAAAAATAAAGCTACACGTAGGTCGAAAGGTGGGAAAAGATACAAAATAAAAACAGAAATCCTAAGATAGTTTTAATGATTGTATTAATATGAGATAAAGTAGACTTCAAAGCAAAGACTGTAACAGAGATATTTCACAATGATAGAAGAGACACTTCAACAGGAAGATAGGACAACTTTAAGTGTGTGTTAACCTAATCACAGAGATTCAGATATGCAAAGCAGAAATGGATAGGATTAAAGGGAGAAGTAAACAAACTCGTAATTATAATTACAGATTTTATTTTATTTTATTTATTTTTTAAATATATATTTATTTGAGAGAGAGAGAACATGAGCAAGAGGGGCAGAGGGAGCCCAAAACTGAGCCCCAAACTCAATGTGGGGCTCAATCTCACAACCCTGAGATCATGACCTGAGCTGAAACCAAGAGTTGGACGCTTAACTGACTGAGCCACCCAGGCACCCCTTAATCAGAAATTTTAATACTTCTCAAAGATTGATATGAAAAACCAATTACTAGACCAAAAAAAAAAAAAAAAACCTAGTAAGGACATTATCAGCTACCTTGATTTAATTGACACTTACAGGATATTGCACCTCAAATAATAGAATACAAACTCTTTTCAAGTGCACATAGAATATTCATCAAAATAAGCTCTAGCCTGAGTTATAAACAAGTTTTAACCCATTTCAGAAGGTTAAAATCTCATGGAATATATTCGTTGACCACAGTAGAATTAAATTAGAAATCAGCAGCAATAAGATACCTGGGAAAGCCCCCAAATATTTGGAAATTAAACAACACACCTCTAAAAAATTCATGATATTCTGAAATAAGTTGAAAACATATGTCCACACAAAAACTTGCACGCAGATATTTATAACTGCTTTAAGCACACTTGCCCAAACCTGGAAGCATCCAAAATGTCCTTTAGTAGGTGAGTAGATAAACAAACACAGGTACATTGATACAATGGAATATTAGTGATAAAATGAATTTTGAAGGGGCGCCTGGGAGGCTCAGTGGGTTAAGCCTCTGCCTTCAGCTCAGGTCATGATCTCAGGATCCTGGGATCGAGTCCCACATTGGGCTCTCTGCTCGGCAGGGAGCCTGCTTCCCTCTCTCTCTGCCTGCCTCTCTGCCTACTTGTGATCTCTCTTGCTATGTCAAGTAAATAAATAAAATCTTTTTTTTTTAAGATTTTATTTATTTATTCGACAGACAGAGATCACTTGTGATCTCTCTTGCTATGTCAAGTAAATAAATAAAATCTTTTTTTTTTTAAAGATTTTATTTATTTATTCGACAGACAGAGATCACAAGTAGGCAGAGAGGCAGGCAGAGAGAGAGAGGAGGAGGAGGAAGCAGGCTCCCTGCCAAGCAGAGATCCCGATGTGGGGCTCGATCCCAGGACTCTGGGATCATGACCTGAGCCGAAGGCAGAGGCTTTAACCCACTGAGCCACCCAGGCGCCCCAAAATAAATAAAATCTTTAAAAAAAAACTTTGAAGCCTCCAAAAGACATGGAGGAACCTTAAAAGTATATTGCTGAGTGAAAAAAGTCAATCTGAAAAGGCAATATGATGCCAACTATAGGGCCTTCTGGAAAAGGTTAAACTCACAGGGACCGTAAAAAGCTACCAAGGGTTTGGAGGGAGGGAGGGAGGGATGAGTAGGGGAAGCACACCGGATTTTCAGGGCAGGGAAACTATTCTATTCTGTATGACACTATAATTGTGGATATGTATCATTATATCTCTGTCAAAACCCACAGAATTGTACAATACAAAAAGTGAAACCTTGGGGCACCTGGCTGACTCAGAGCATGTAACTCTTGATCTCAGGGTTGTGAGTTTGAGTCCCATGTTGGGTATAGAGATTATTCTTTAAAAAGATTTTAAGAAACTGAAGCCTAATGTGAACTATGGATTTTAGTTAATAATGACATACCATTACTGGCCCATTCACTGTAATAAATGTGCCACACTAATACAAGATATAAATAATGAGGGAAACTGTGTGTTGAGGGGGGAGGGAGTATGTGGGAAGCCTTGTAAATTTTTCTTTAAACCTAAAACTGCTCTAAAAAAATGAAAAAAAATTTAAAAGACCCATGGTCAAAGGAATGTGGCTCACCACATTCCTTTTTTTTTTTTTAATATTTTTTAAGATTTTACTTATTTATTTGATGGACAGAGATCACAAGTAGGCAGAGAGACAGGCAGGGGGTGGGGAAGCAGGCTCCCTGCTGAGCAGAGAGCCGGATGTGGGACTCGATCCCAGGACCCTGTGGAGCTCCATCCCAGGACTCTGGGATCATGACCTGAGCTGAAGGCAGAGGCTTCAACCCACTGAGCCACCCAGGCGCCCCAAGTTCACCACATTCCTAAACCTATACTTCCGATCTTCTGTCTTCTTCCCATTGTGTCTCTAATAGAGATTTATCTGCCTTGAAGGATTCTCATTCTCAGTCAGGAAGTGGGTTTCCGGGGACAGGAGGGTATGCTAAATATGGACGAGATCATGGAGAGAATCATGGGAATATCAGGCGAAACCAGTTGTCCTGTTTCGAAACCGGGTTTGCCCTCTTGCTCACTCCAACATTCATTCATTTCACAGTGTTTGAGCTTCTACTCTGAGCTGACTTCTGTGCTGGGAACTGACGGTGTAACTGGCAAGACGCCATAGCTCCTTCTCTCAAGGCATCCCAATCCAGAGGGAGAGAATGACAAGTAAACAAGCCATGACAGGGAGAGTTTGCTGTGTTAAGTAGTACATGTACATTGCATACATGTACATTCAGGGATCTGGGGGGAATCCTGGGGAAGAGTCTTTAAGGTTGCCTAGGTTTGGTCAAGTTAGACTTCCCTCCTAGAGGAGGTGACATAGAAGCCAAGCCTCAAAATGAGGGGCAGCAGTTAAGAAGGAATGGAAATGCCTCCTGGGCTTGATCAGAGATCTGGAAACAAAAAGGATCAGAGTCCATTGGGAAGCTACAGGCTGGTCACTGTGGAATGTAAATAGACAGTGTGTGTACGTGTGCACACCAGTGTGTGTGGAGGGGAGCAGGGGGGCTGAGAGAAGTGGAGGATAGAGATGAAAATGGGCTGGCGAGGCAGGCAGGGACCAGTCAGACCCAAGCCTTTGGCCCTCTTAGTAGTGCCTACTAAGCCCAGGCAGACCCGAAAAGCCTGCTCCCAAGAGTCTGTGCCCAAGGCAGATGACGCGTCTTGGGGAGACTCACCAAGTCTCTTTTGAACACATTTGGTAGAAGAAGCAATCCTATAATTACTGTGGCCATAATTAGAGGAACTTCCATCGCTTCTTTCAACAAACATTGCATAAAATGTGGCTCTCTCACCTTCAGGGCAGGGGTGGGGTGTGGTGGGGTGGGGAAGAAGTCAGGCATCCCTCATGGGGGAGGCCAACGCCTGCATCTTTCTCCTGCCAAGGACACCTGACTACCCTGCTGCGGCCCAGAGGTGCCATAGATACACCTGGGACAGCTCCAGCTTGGAGCTGAGTGTTGCTGGCCGGGGGACGAGAGTCACTCCCGAGTTCCCCAGGCTGAACAGACTATAACCTTTATTTCAGTCTGGCCTTTAGGCCTGCAGAGAGCCCACCCAGGACCTGGATGTGCCTTCTACATCTTGGCCACTTTAGCCTGAGAAGCTCAAGCCACTAGTCTCTGGGCTCACGTTTCATCTTCCTAGGACCACATACACAGGGTCTCTGTGGCATGGACATGCTCCTAGGCCGTTACATGTTTCTTATACAATCTACATTCACATGTATACCCAAGAGACATCTTGAGGGCCTCTGGTTTAGATGGAGAGAAGAAAACGTTTCTTCTCATTTCTGACCCCATACCTTCACTTCAACCGCTTCTCCCTCCTTTCTTCTACCATATATTTCTCAGTGCAAAGAATGGTCCCATTGCTTCTGGGACGGCCTAGACTTTCTTCCCTCAGTGCCCCGTGGCCCATCCACCCGATACCAACAACTTTTCACTTGGCTTTGCTGTTAGTGACTCACTGGGAGTGAAATCCAAGCGAATTGCCTGAAGGCTCTATGTCTCTTTTTGTCTCATTAGTGACATGTCTGGTCTGTTTTGTTCTTAGCCTTCCAGACAAAAAGCTTCTGCACCTCTCAAAGCCACTTGTACCTATGGTTTCTGACCTTTCCCATGGGGCCTGGAGCCTCACTCATGCTCCTTTGAGACTCAGGATGACTGTGGGTCACATTTAAGGGGATAGCTGCTGTTCTGTAAAAACACCTGGCAAATCTGTAAGAGCTAAACAAACAGCAAGAATTTAGGCTCTCTGCCTTCCTATTTCCCTGTGATATCCCTACATCCAGTGGTGTTTATGGCTGGACAGATATTTGCAGGTTGGTATCTTTCTGCCAATGGTCAGAGGAAGGACCTGGTATTTTCTTGGGACCCTGCCTTCAACCCTCTTTGGGACTTTGATCTTATCAGTTGGGTGTTTCCCAGGCCTCTCTGGTGGAACTTCAGGAAACATGCTGAACCTGACTGGTCCTGGCACCTGGCAGTAGGGGAAGGAGGAAGAAGGAGAGATTCCTCCTGAAGGAAAAGTGTACTTGGCTTTCTCATTAATGGGTTCCCCTTGGGCAACAGGCAAGCAGCAGATGTATGGGCAATGGCCAACTGATCCATTTGGAGATAGATTCAGGGTGTGGTGTTCCCTGTAAGCCTGGGCAGGTCCTGGGAAACAGGAGCAGGGCTAGATCTGCTAGCTGAAATTGGGCCTGAAATTGGGCAAGCAGCGTGGAACTTGAATATGCTGATTTCCCGTGTGCGAGCTCTGCTCCCAGTGGAGACTGGGTCTGGGGAGCTAGTGTGTCTGTTGCTCAAGCATGCTTCTCAAACATGGAGCTGCACTGATCATTTTCACTCATGAACACAGTAGCCAGCAAGGAGGCTTGGCTTGGCCCTTGAGAATCTCACTTCAGAGCAACTTAACAGTCCCTTCTCTCGATACTTGCCAGCACAAACCGTCTATCCCACTCCTGGATCCAAGGTCACTCCAGGCCTTCATATCTTTGGGCCTTGCCTCATGCCATTCTCTCTTCGTAGAATGTCTTTCCTCCTAGGAGACCACTAGAGTGGTCTTGGAGAAGCATCCCCCAATGCCCAGAGGCTCAATACGTCTCTCTCTCCTCTGTTCTCCTATGCCCCAGACTCACTCTGCTGGTCTCCGGTCTAGCCCTATTACGTTTACTTCGTGCCTGCCTCCAGTCATGCCCATGGGTAGTTCCCTGAGCTTTTTGCTCCTGCATGACCGGCTCCTTCTTATCCTTCAGGGTCAGCTCAAATATCATCTCCTCAACTAGGCCTTCCTTGACCATTCATACACATTCTGCCCCATTATCTGGGAGTTATCAACTTCGTGAAACTTAGCATCTGAAATTATCTTCATCTATATGTTGGCCTGGACTATGTCTCTTCCTCTAGAATGTAAGGTCCTGGAGGGCAGAGATACAGCAGAATCAATTGATAAGTGGTTTGTGCCCAATAAATATCTGTTGATTGATTAAATGAAGGCAGGTATGGGGTATTCGAGTTGTCACCCTGAGGCCCTGGCACAGAGCCTGGCGCAATAAAGGTTGGCTGCTTGGAACGTTTGCTAGACGAATGAATGAACCAAGGAACAAACGAACCAAGGGATGCAGCGATCTGATTACTGACTGACAGGTTGACTGACAGTTGGGGGACGCTTGGCCCGCACACTGTTGATTGACGACTGACAGCTGAGTGGCAGCCAGCGGACCCGCATCGGTGCTCCTGATTGGCTGGTTGCTTCAGCCCCTGAAAGGGGAAGGGGAAGGGGAAGGGGCCTCAGGCTACTGCTCGGCGTGCGGAGGAGGCGGCACCAAGCGGCGGAAGGCGGCCCAACCGCCAGAAGCTGTGCGAGCAACAGTCGCCTCGAACCAGCAAACCGACGTCTCGCGCAAGGGCCCGGCGCGAGGGGCGGGGCGAGAGCGTCACGTGAGCGTGTTTTGGGCACGTGACCCGCGCGGGGCCAAAGCTGGCCCCCGCCCCCTCCTCTCCTCCTCTCAGCGGGTGTGAGCCGAGCGGCCTCGCCTCACCGCCTAGCGCCCCCCTCAGCCGCCGCCGCCTCCGCCCGCCGGCCATGTCCCCCGGCCGCCGCCGCCGCCGCTTCAGCGCGGCGCTCCGGTGGCCCAGCGCGCAGTGAGCGCGGGGCCCTCTCGCTGCTCGCCCGCCCCGGGGCCCCCTTGTTCTCAGCGCCGCCGCCGCCGCCGCCATGTTGGGTTTAGAGCCGCAGCGGAGCCGCCGCCGCCGCCGCGGGTGAGGGAGGCCGAGAGCGGAGCCCGCCCCGCCCCGGGGCCCAGGGCGCGGGGCCGCCTCGGAACCCGGCCTCTCCCCGCCAGACGCCTTCCCGGCCCGCCCGCCGTGCAAGCCAGCGACCGAGCGCCGGGCCGCGGCCGCGCCTTCCGCTCCCGGCCGGAGCGAGCCCGCCGCCCGTTCGTTCCCGCGCCGCCGCCGCCGGGCCCGGCCAGAGCCTGCAGCGGAGCCCACGAGAGTCAGCGCCATGGCGGAGCAGACCTACTCGTGGTGAGTGCGGGGCTTGGGAGGCTGGGGCGCGGCGCAGGTGGGGGTCGGGGCGCCGGCACGGCCGGCGGGGGGTGGGGGAGAGGAGGAGGAGGAACAGGTGCGCGTTGGGGGGGCGCGGGTTGGGGGTGCACGCCCCCCTCGTCCCCACCAGAGGGGGCGGCTGGCCCTAGTGGCGGGCGGTCAGCGCCCGGGGACCCAGAGTCCAAGACAGGGGATGCAGGCGGCGGCGGCCGCGGCGGATGTCATCTGGTCATGGGCGGAGCAGGTGATGGAGAAGGGGAGCATGACCCCAAAGGTGGGAAGCCCACGGATGGGAAGTTGAATCCTGTGGGCACCCCGGAACTAACTTGAGGGGGTGGCTTCTGGGCAGGAGGGTTGAAGGGGTGGGTAGAGGCGGGTCGGGACAAGGGTGGGCCACCGGGTTGCGAGGAAGCTGGTGGGGAAAACAGGTGATAAGAGTCTGAACTTGGAAGTTGTGAGGGAGGAGGAGCCGTCTAACTGGGGGCCGCTGCTTATTAGCGCCGGGCTGGCTGAGTGAAGGGAGAGTTGGTAAGGTGGGCAGAAGCTCGGGTGTAACCGAAGGAAAACTGCGGAAGGAGTGTCTTGGGAACCATGGAGGGGAGTCCCTCGTGAAGAGGTTGGAAGGGGATCCTGTTTGGATAACCACGTTCTGGAAAGGAAGTCGTTGGTGGCAGTGAGGCATGAGTAGAATCTTTGTGAGGATTGGTACTCTCTTCTTCAGAATTTAAAGTGGCCTGCTGCCCTGGTTCAAGTATGGAAATGGAAGATCTACTAGTTATGTCCATTTTTATGGGACTTCTAAAGTTATTAAATAGATTGTTAAGGATTGAGAAGTGTATTCTGCGGCTTATGGAGTGAGAGCTTACCTATCCTGAGAAGGGAGTGCAATGTTTGGGGAGAGGGGACTGAGAGGCCTCCCTTTAGCATGTGGAGGTGGAATAATTGCAGGAGGGGTTGAAGGATGATGATAGTTTCCTTGAAGAGTGGAAATCGGACAGTGGGGAGGAAGTAATAACCGGAGGTTAAGGAAAGAAGAAATGGAATGATAAGTGTGGGATGGGAAACCTGGTTGCAATCTAGAGAGATTGTTTGAAGATGGTTTAACTCTTCCAAGCAAACGTGATTTGGGACGGAATTGTACTGCTTTCCCTTGTTAGAAAAAACACAATTGGGAAGAGCATGGCTTTCGGAGTTGGAAGACTTTGTTTGGAAGTCCTGTTCATCACTGACTTGCTTTGTAACTGGGCAGGAGAGTAAGTTCTCTGTTCCCCTTCCCTTACCTATTAGATAGGGAATTGCCTTTTTCATAGGTGGTAAAGATTAAATGAATAACTTTACAAAGCACACGGCAAACTGTAAAGTGTTGTATTTTATTACATTATAGCTAGGGAAACAGCAAAGAAATGGGTAATACATGAAAATGAAGAATGGTTTTAGGTAGAGGGCTTTAACGGAGTAGATGTTTTGTGGTGGTTGAGGTTGTGATAGATAAGTCAGGAACTCATTGTGTCTTCACATAGGGAAAGAGGGTTAGTGATGGAAGATGATAATTCAGAAGGGAATGTCAGTGCTCAAAAAGAAGATAACAGAGTCTGCAAAAAGTAACACTAAAAGAAGAATTAAAACATTGGTGAACAGTTGTGACTGCAAATGTATTTTTAAAAGTGTTAACTAATTGGATAGTTTTGAGCAGCAGTGAGCTGTCTCTCTTTAGCAGGTACTAATGGAACACAAGATCACAGTTTGAGCTTTCTTATGGACCAAATTAAGTCCCATAACTAACTTAACTAACTCATCTTGAGCTCTTAACACTGACTGGCCCAGCTGAGAGTTCTGATGGCTGCCCTTCTGCTTTTATTGTGCCATACAGTGACTGGATGGTTGAAGGGGTAAACACAGGGGCCAAGAAGTGGGGAAAATGAACATGTTTTGCTAGATATTTTGGCCACACACTATATGATGTTGGACAGCTCTACTAGTTAAGGGGAGACTACTTTGTGAAGTTTGGTATTTTATAATATTTATCCTTCTGAAATACTTCAAATCTTAGCTGCTTTTGCTTTATAGGCAAAGAAGCCTCTTGAAATCAGAATGGTTATTAGCCTGCCACCTTTGGCAAGTTTTGAGATGGTGAAAGTTTTTACAGCATCTTGAGAGAGGGAGGTGTTTGAGGAGGGAGGATTGGGAAACCAAAGAGCATTCTAGGTTCTGATAGTTACCATAGGTAATTATCCATGTAAGGTACACGTTTAATTCTCACCAGTCCCTGAGGTAGGTGACCATTCTGTTTTATGGAGGAGGAAGCTTAGGCTGAGGAGACCAAATGGATTTGTCTGAGATACTTCACCTGTGATGCTTTATTTCATTTGACACAAATTCCCACATCATTGTTTTCATTCTCCTTGTAATATAAGTGTGGAAAAGGTATTCCAAAAGTACTTGTGAACTGAGTTTTGGATTATCTCTCGTTTTGCAGTATCTTTGTCACTGTTCCTAGAAGTTGATTTTTTTTTTTAAACAGACTTGTACTTCACTCATTTGTATGTGGCCTTTAGGAAAATCAACCTTGTGGGGGCTATTGTGGTAGTATAGATTTGTCTGAGGATGAAGTCAGTGAAGAATGTAGAAAGTAGATGTTAGAAGAATGAAAATAGGTTCCTTAGGCTTTTCTTTTCTTTTTAAAGATTTTGTTTTTAGAATCTCTACACTTAAATGGGGCTCCAACACAATCCTAAGATCAAGAGTCAAAAGTTCCACTTATTGAGCCAGCCACGTGCCCCAGGATTGTCATATAATGATATGTAAATTATAAAGCAAAATTGGCCATGCGGTGGTGATTGTTGAAGCTTAGTGATGAGTACTTGGAGGTTTATTGCCATGTTTACATTTTTTATAATAAAAAGTTAATTTATGAAAACTAATACATGTTGTTCATGCAGTTTTCTGGTTTCTCGTGCTTGCTTTTTGTGTTGAGAAGCCAGAATGGGTGTGCTGAATTAAGAATATGAAGATTATGACCTGATGAATGAGGGGGCACAAGCCTCTCAGGTAGTTGGCAGGTAGTTTTCTCAGCATCTGAGCTCCCACTTTGGGGAAGGGAAATCCAGGGGGTCATTGCAGTTGTAGATGCAGTTTCAGTACACCCATACAGTGGAAGTACAGTAGCCCCCGTTATCTGTGGGGTTTACATGCCGGGATCCCAGTGGATGCCAGAGGTTGAGGGTAGTATAGAACCCTATATGTACTGTGTTTTCTCTATATGTACATGCCTGTGGTAAAGTTCAAGTTATAATTTAGGCCTTGTAAGAGATTAATAACAAATAATAAAACAACTACAACAATACACTGTGATAAAAGTTATGTGAACGTGGCCTCAAAATACCTTATTGTACTGTATTCACCCTTGTAACATACGACCTGATAAAATGCTTATGTGATGAGATGAAGTGAGATGAATGACATAGGCACTGTGACATAGCATTAGGCTACTATCAACCCAAGGACAATACGTAAGGAGGAGAATCATCTGCTTCTAGACTGGTTGATCCTGGTAACTGAAGTGGTGAGGCTCAGTGAGCCAGGGAAAGGGCAGTCCTCTGTCCCAGGTCACAAACAGGAGATACAGAATAGGGTAGCAAACACCTATTACTTATAAGATGATGGAGGTGGAAGTCAGTAATTGGGGGTCTTACTTCTAGAGGTTATTTTTAAAGGTGCCCTGGGGAAAAGCAAAGCAGAGACTTGTGGGCCTCCTAAACTCAAATCGTTATCTAAATGTCCAGACTCTGGGTGTTATTACAGATAATCATACTGTAAAATGGCTGGGCACCAACTCTGAAAAACAAAATTCTTGTCTTTGAAAGTTGTTTTCCTCATCACGCTTTCTTCCAGCAAATTCTTTCAAAATCCCATTACCCAAGGTTCACCTGAAATTCCACATAGCTGAGAAGTATTTTCTGAACACCCCAACTGAAAGTGATCTCTTTGTTTTGGATACTTGTAGTCTGCATCTTTCCTTCTTTTACTTGTGTGAGTACCTAGCTTCTTCATTAGATTGTAAACTCCTTGAGGGAAAGGACACGGTTATGCTAGCTACCCTTTGTCCTCCCATATACTTAGCACATTGTCTTGCCCGTAGCTTCTACTTAAAACACGCTAACTGAATATGATAGGTTTAGACGGTGGTTCTTCCTTTGTTGAAAGAATATTTTAAGTGTAAGGGAAAAACTACAGATAGATAAGTATTTATTAAAATCCTTGTACTTATAAAAGAGAGCTTTTGGTAACTTAGTTTCCTGGTGTCACAGTGCTGTAAGAATGAGTAATGCCATCCTTAATAAAGTTTTAAATAAAAGCTATTGACAGATGGAATTAAAATAATTGGTAGTAACACCACAGTCTTTATCACCATGTACCCACAAGATTCATCTTGTGTTCTTTTTACTTGTATACTGAGGAAGAAAAAGAACTCATGTGAAAACACAAATAGAAGGTGCAAACTAGATTTTTATTAATTTGAGAAAAACACCTTGCTCAATATATATTTGTGAGCTTTATTTTAGCAAAAGTTCTGTGGAAAACAGGAACTTGTCTCTCTCTCTCTCTTTTTTTTAAAGGAACTTCTCTCTTGATGGAGTCAGTGCAGTACTTCAGTCTTGGTGGTAAAAATGATTTACATTAGGATTAATATTGGTGTGGAAAGAAAAGGAAATAAGTACATGTTAACTTCGTCGAGATGAATTTTGTTACCAGAGTAGTATCATAATATTTTATTGTGTGTTTTCTGAGTGTTAGCTTTAAAGAATTGCTAAGTAAGGAAACTGAGGCTCAAGGAATTTAAGTAACTTGCCAAATAACATGTAAATGGTGAAAGGGCTCAAAGTCAAGACTGTTTAATGTGAAGATTCTGTCACTGAATCTGTCAACTTCATTTCCACAATCACTCCTCTAAGCCAGCCCAACTTTTGCTTGAGTTCCCTGTTAGCCTCCTCTCTGGGTCTCCCTTTCCCCATTCTCCACATGATGGCCATTCTCCTCAGTGGACTTTTTTTTTTTTTTTTTTTTAAGATCTTATTTATTTATTTGAGAGGGAGAGAGAGTGAGAGAGAGCATGAGAGGGGAGAAGGTCAGAGGGAGAAACAGACTCCCCATGGTGCTAGGAGCCCAAAGCAGGACTTGATCCCGGGACTCCAGGATTCTGACCTGAGCCGAAGGCAGTTGCTTAACCAGCGGAGCCACTCAGGCATCTCTGAGTGGTCTTCTGACAGTTTAACTTAGATTGTGCCTGTCCTCTGCTTAAAACTCTTCAGTGTTCATACTTGGAATAAAATCCAGGTTTCTCAGTGTGCTCATCATGGTCTCATCTTGTGTGTCTCTAAGGGTTGACAGACAATAAACAAATTAAAAGTTGCACAGTGACACAGAATCTTTCTATTTGGGTACTCTCTTGAGTGCCTGGCATGTAGTGGGTAGCTGGTAAATATTTATTGAACAAATGAGTGAGAACGCTTCCCCCTGGGCTAAGTATCCTAACATCTACTCTGAGGATTGCATTATATTGAGGTAATATACTGTGATGATAATGGGCTTTACCCTGCTGGGTATTTGCAAATAGTGCTACACCTGAGAATGAGAAATAACACAGATCTCTAGAACTTGATGGAAGTCACTTCCCTGCAATTACTGTTGTGTATTATCATTGTATCTCTTGATGAACATATCTGTTCTTTGTATCTTGTGATCTTTGCATCTTCTGCAAGTTTTTAACCTACTGAGCCACCCAGGGGCCCCCTTATGCAGGTTTTTCAGAGAGAAACTATTTAGTTGAAAATGTGTGTCTTGCTACTGGGTATTTACCCCAAAGATACAGATGTAGTGAAAAGAAGGGCCATGTGTACCCCAATCTTTATAGCAGCAATGGCCATGGTCGCCAAACTGTGGAAAGAACCAAGATGCCCTTCAACGGTTGAATGGATAAGGAAGATGTGGTCCATATACACTATGGAGTATTATGCCTCCATCAGAAAGGACGAATACCCAACTTTTGTAGCAACATGGATGAGATTGGAAGAGATTATGCTAAGTGAAATAAGTCAAGCAGAGAGTCAGTTATCATATGGTTTCACTTATTTGTGGAGCTTCAACAAATAGCATGGAGGACAAGGGGGGATGGAGAGGAGAAGTGAGTTGAGGGAAATTGGAAGCGGAGGTGAACCATGAGAGACTATGGACTCTGAAAAACAATCTGAGGGTTTTGAAGGGGCCGGGGGGTGGGAGGTTGGGGGAACCAGGTGGTGGGTATTAGAGAGGGTACGGATTGCATGGAGCACTGGGTGTGGTGCAAAAACAATCAATACTGTTAATGCTGAAAAGAAATTAAAAAAAAGAAAGAAAGAAAATGTGTGTCTTGGGATGCCTGGGTGGCTCAGTCGGTTAAGCCACTGCCTTCAGTCCGGGTGGTGATCCCAGGGTCCTGGGATCAAGTCCCACATCGGGCTCCTTGCTATGCAGGGAGCCTGCTTCTCTCTCTGCCTCTGCCTGCCACTCTGCCTGCTTGTTCTCTCTCTTCTCTCTCTCTCTGACAAATAAATAAATAAATAAAATCTGTAAAAAAAAGAAAAGAAAATGGGTGTCTAGCATTATAGACTTCAGATTTGCTCACTTTAAAAACATGTTTTGCTTATAGTTAAGGTGGTATAATAATGGTTTGGTGATGCGTGATTCAGACTGAAATTAACCAAAACTAAGACCAGAAATTTGTACTGAAATCATTTCCCTCAGGGTTTCTTATGAAGCCTGGGGATGGGGGAGAGGGAAGCTGGAGAGTCTGTAACCATATCAGCTTTTAATTTCCCAAATGGTGTTATGAGTTAAAATGCCTAATGTCCATGCATTTCTTAGAACAGATTTCTATGTGACCATTTATTTTAGAGATGACAAATGCCACGAATTGAGGCATTAACGGAGCTCTGTGTAACTGTATTTTACTTCAACATTAGTAACTTAGTTTTTATCATTCTCCTGTTTCACCAAATCATCTCTTAGAAAATCAGGGGATGTTCTAAGAGGAGGGTGTCTAACCAAATACTCTTGGCTACATTTGGCATCTGAGCCTTATGTGATTGCTGTCCCCAGCAGTAGAGCCATAAGTATGACTTGATTTGTTAAATTTTAGAATATATTTTCTGGAGTTTAATGGTTGCTTCTTGGGAGTTAAAGGAAATAGTGGTTTTATATGTTGTATGTATAAATCAATAAATTTTTACAACTTCGCAACAAGTTTCTGTAATATTTTCCAATCCTCACTTAAAATGTTAGAGGTAGAATGCTCTTCTTCTGTAATTTTAATCTCTTAGGTGTCTAGATGGGCTTCAGGTACCAAATTCAGTTTTATAGGGAAAATCTACAGTTAGTCCCCAGGATCCTCACAATGAATTCTTACCTCCCAGATTTTATTAATAGGTCTCACTAGGGCCACAGCTTAAAACAGACCCATGCATTAGCTGTGATTAGACTAGATTGAGCACCTTTGAAAAGTTAGGTTAGAAAATATTTTTAAGGTATTAGGCCAATTAATATATATAAGCCTAGTAGAGACCTAATAGAAAATCCCATTTCTTGGTTTTTAGGTGTCACCCTAATTTGGTAAGGAGACTTGAGAATCTCTATTTTGGAGTTCTGGTATGGATAGTGAAGAACCGCTAAGGGATAAAAACCCAGAGTGTGCTAAAGTAGAGATGTGCTCTACTTGGTTTTTCTGTGTTTGTGAATTATATTGAATATAATTGGTTGCTCAAGAAGTATTCAGTTCTGCCAATTCCCCTGGTTAAATTTTTGTTTGAAATCAAAATTCTAAAATACGAGGATCTAATTCCGTTCTGGTTTCTTTGAATTGGGAAATTTTTTCTTTGAGGGTGATTTTTATCTCTGATGAACTGTGATCCTAGTCTTGTCTTTGAGTCACAGTATTGTATTCTGTACAGTGGTTATGCCTGTCCTACTCCGAAGAGTTGTTGCAAGGATTCAGTGAGATAATACATGTGCAAATGCTTTGTAAGTTACTAAGTGAAATATAAAAACAAGGTATTTGTGCTCTACATTGTTAGATCCAGAGAGGTTCCAAGTACAGAATTCCTCACTACAGAAATGATTTTTCTCGTTTCATAATATAACCAGTCTTTAAACTTTGAGATGTCCATTCTGAGAATTCTTTTGAGGATATCCAAATAATGCCATATATAAAAAGAAGGAGAATAGTTTGCATATTGTCATTGATTAATATAGTTGCCTTTGAAATGTGCTATAAGGCCATCTTCTTTTAGTCACATTTCCAAAAAGAAAAAAGAAAAATGGTGAATTGAATAAAACAGAGAAAAATAAGTTTTTTCATGTAAGTTTTATTTTGATCTTAAAGGCAATTTCCTTCATAATATACTCAGATGAGGGAAGAGGACAATGATGTAGATAATCATAGTCTTTCCCTGGTTTTCTTTGGAATGCACAGGATACTTATACCCTAAAATGCCCAAGGACGGGCTCTTAGCAGTCTCTTACCTGTTTCCTTACTCCACACTACTTATTCAAGGCACACCCACTTGCCCCTCATCTGAGGGCCTCAGACTTTGGGACATGTGCAGCAAAGTTTTAATTGTTTGTTCAATTTGGCTATACAGACATTTTGACTGAAGTATAGTGCTTGACTTTGTTGTTTTCTTGTCTTAATTTTTGCCCAAGTTGTCTAGCTTTCCAAACTTGTAAATCTTGGGGCTTTGTCGGACAGCCTTAACTTTTTTAAACCTTTGACTGTATGCTCTGCTGACTTACAAACTCCCCCAATTTACATTTATTTCTCAAAAGTGCTTGCAAAAATACTGTTAGAGGTAAAGGTTAGTTTTAGGCACACTTGGGGTGGCTCAGTCATCAGGGTCCTGGGATGAAGGCCCTGTGTTTGGCTCTCGGCTCAGCAGGGAGTCTGCTTCTTCCTTTCTCTCCCTCTGCATGCTCTCACCCTCTCTCAAATAAAATCTTTAAAAAAATGAGTTTCAGAGATTGAATTCTCTTACCTCTGCATTGATTAGTGCAAGTGCCAGTACCTTAAAAGTATTAAGGTCAGATATCTTAAAAATATTTTCAAATGTAAGTTTTATAAGGACTCAAGTCTAGGCTTTTACAGAAATGCCACCTGGGACCACTGTGAGGCTAGTGAAAGTTAAAGATTTGAGATGGGGTCAGTTAACCAAGACGGAGAGAGTAGTTCTGAGGGCAGAATGGAGGCTTGGAAGTTGAGGCTTGGGAAACCTCACAGTTGAGAAATGGGAGGAAGAAGAGGAGTAAGAGGAAGCTCCATCAGAAGTAGGATAATTCGCAAAGCTCAACAGTGATGAAAGAAAAGGCATGGAGCATTTTGAGGGACAAGAGTGTAAAAGGCTACAGGGTTCAAAGAGAATGAAGAAAAAACAGGCTGTTGAATTTGCAAAGGAAGTCATTAGTGAAAGTGCACTAATAAAGATCAGAGTAGTGAGGGTGAAAGGCAGATTAGGTCAGGGTAATGAAGAAATAAAAGCATCCTTTGGGTATGGGCCATTTGTTGGCAAGATAAGATGAGAAAGACATAAGGAAAGAAGATAGGATGCTTGATATAGAGAGGGCCATAGTCTTGTGGTTTTCTTTTTTTTTCCTTTTCTTTCTTTCTTTTTTTTTTTTTTTTTTTTTTTTTTTTTTTTTTTTTTTTTTTTTTTTTTGGTAAGGGGAGAGAATTGTGCATTTGAAGCTAGAGAGGAGGAGAAACTGATCTTGGAAAGACTTTTCTGTTTTTAACTGTAGTTTAAATTTAGAGATTTTTATTTGTTTATTTTAATCACGGATTTCCATTAGGAGTTTTGAAGGGAACTTAATGGGGAATGTGTATACATTTACTCTTTGCTTCTCTGGTGTTTGTCTTTGTATTGCCACTAGTTCAGCTTATATTGCTTTTGAAGGTCGTTTCCTGTTTTGTGTGTGTGTGTTTAACTGTATCAGTGTAAAATCCAACCTCTTTGGTCTGACTTTCGAAACAGTCTTGCCTTGTAACCCTACTTCCCTGTATTTTCTTTAAAATGAAAATGCTTGTTATTTCTGCCAAACTGGGTTACTCATCATTTCCCCTTTTATTTAAGATGACTCCTATACCTGGTTAGTCTTTCTCCCAAGTCTCTAAATATGTAAGTCCAAAGCATCTTTCAAGGTACTGTTGAAATGCTGTCCTCTTGTTACAGAACCTTCTGATTCGCCCAGGAGAAATATTCTTCTGATGCCTGTAGTTCTTTTTCTGATCCTGTGATGTGGCAGCCCTTTTATGATTTTTCTGACCTTGTATTGAATATATTTATGTGGCTGTCTTCCCACCCTGCATGAATTCTGTAAGCATAGGATTTTAGGTGTAAGGATCTACACATAGTAGAAGCTGTGATTTCCCCCCTTTTTTTTTTTTTTTTTTAGATTTTATTTATTTTGACAGAACGAGACACAGCAAGAGAGGGATCACAAGCAGGGGGAGTGGGAGAATCAGGCTTCCCACCTAGCAGGGAGCTTGAAGTGGAGCTCAAACCCAGGACCGGATCATGACCTGAGCCGAGGGCAGATGACTGAGCCACCTAGGCGCCCCATAGATTTTCCTTTTTTTAAAGATTGGATATTTTGGAGGTGAAATTTACCAGGTGCTGGATTTAGAATAGACAGGACACACAGAAGAGAGAATACTTACCTAACATTTCACAACTCTTGGAAGAAAATACTAAAGTAAAATTGTTACTGTTAAGTTGGGTCAAGGGTTGTGGCTGGATTTTGCCTAACTTACTAATATCCACACAGCACCTTGAGAAGAGAAAGTGGCTCAGCCCCTGAACGGAACACGTGAGGAAGACATTTACAGAGGACCACAGGCTCTTTAGAGTCACCATCTTTACTTATCTCATCTTCTTCAACTTGACCACAGACCAACTGCTACCAACTTAGTAATACTTTTATCTCCCAAACAGGCACTTTGTGACATATATTATTTTTTTTTAAAGGGGAAAAGCTCTGCCTTTTTTGTGCCGGGGGCGGGGGGAGGCTGGATGGTTAGGGAAAAGTTTCAATCTTGTGCTCAAATGAAATATTTTGCAGGAAATTTCCTTTAAGGTATGAGAAGAAATAAGCAATATGGAAAGTAACTTCTGAGCAATTTAACATTTTCTGTCTCTCTTGCTACAATTTCAGAAATTCATACTCCTATATTTAAGCTTTTGTTTTAAGGAGCTAAAAATATTTTAAAAATAGAAACTTATTTTGCCTTCATTTTTCCCCCCATTTCTAAGTCTATTTTCTCTTTTAAATCATTTCTTTTCTCTTGTTTAATAATTATAATTTAGAAAGGGCAATTAAAAAAAAATCTCTTGGCCTAGTGCATGCATATTTTGAATTTCATAGCTGCAGCA
Organism: Mustela putorius furo; assembly: GCF_011764305.1. Lineage (NCBI taxonomy): Eukaryota > Metazoa > Chordata > Mammalia > Carnivora > Mustelidae > Mustela > Mustela putorius. Next base: position 14,330,132 of record NW_025422387.1, on the reverse strand, counting down.
GTGCCTCAGTCTTAGTTCAGAATTAAATCAACTGGTCATCTGAATAGACATGAAACAGAAGTTTGGGGGATTAGAAGTTTGTTTTTGTTTTGTATCTTTGCTTGTTGTGCAATGGTGAAAATTGCAGACCTAAAGGTGATATATTAGAGCAGACTTAGAACAAAAGAGAGTAACAGGTAGAAGTGGGAGAGAGCAGTGAATAGCAGAGGTGATTGGACAGTAGAAGCAAGGTTAAGGTTAGAGACTCAGCATCAGGAAGCTCAGATAGTGAGAGCAAATGGAAAAGATAGCCAGCTCCTAGAATAGGAAAGTCAATGAGAGTCATCATGTGGCAGAGATGCAAATGGCCTGCAAATCCAGCTTTGTGCTTCAGGGTAGACTTACCAACTTGCCATATGGAGACCTTGGAGACATTCTTAACCCTCATCAAACAAGTCAGTAAGTCTTGTTGATTTTATACATATAAAATTAAAAAAAATTATTTGTTTCTTTTTGAAGTATTGAGGACATGACTACATTTTGTTTGTGTGTTTATTTTCAGTGATTTGACCCATAGTTTATTTAAATATTATTCCAGGGCACCTGGGTGGCTCAGTCAATCAAGTGACTCTTGATTTTGACTATGGTCGTGGTCTCAGGGTCGGATTCCTCACTGGGCATGGAGCCTGCTTAAGATTCTCTTTCTCTCCCTCTGTCCCTCTTCCCCATCTGAAAAAAAAGTTTTTAAAAAAATTGAAAAGATTTTAAATACCTGATAGAGCATACAAGTGGGGGAAGCGGGAGGGAGAGAAGCAGATGCTGCTGAGCAGGGAGCCAAGTGTGGTGCTCCATCAGTCCCAGGACCCTGAGATCATGACCTGAGCTGAAGACAGGCACTTAACCAACTGAGCCACCCAGGTGCCCGCCCCCAATTTTTTTCAAATAAATAAATATTTTGTATTTGATTTTTTAAAAAATAACCCTTAAAAAAGTAAAATTAGTAAGATGGGAAAGTATGTTGCTCTCAACTTTCAGTTTAAGCAAGGGGACAAGCATCAAATATCATTTGAGGTCAGTAGCTCACTGTTTATGCTAAGTAATTTAAAGTATCATTGTGCAGAATGTTAGGCCAGATCTGCCTTGATCATCACTGTTTAATTTATGGAACCTCTTCAAAATACAGTGGGAGTATTGGTTACTGTATTGGCTAGCTGTTGCTATCTTAATGCTGTATAACAAATTATCCCCACATTTAGTGGCTTAAAATAGCTGTCTGCACGTTGGCTGGTCAACTTCAGATCTGTATGTCAGCTGGGTAGCTCTGTTTCATGTGTATTTATTTTGAGGCCTAGACTGAATGGGCAGCAGCACCTAGGGGAAGTTCTTCTCATGACAGTTGACAGAAGCATAGGAAGGCAGGTGGAAATCTACAAGACTTCTTGAGGCTCACACTCAGAACTGGAATACATGACATTTCTGGGTCTTTCTTTCAACCAAGGCAAGTCATATGGGGGAAACCAAAGACAAGGAGCCACAAAATTAAGCCTTGCCCATTTGTGGGAGTAGCTGCAGAATCACAGGGCTAAGGAGTAGATTGCAGGAGGAGTGAGGAATCAGGGCCAGTAATGCAGTCAACCACAAGTGAAGTTCCCTCTTTGCTTTGGTATGACTAGTTGTCAAATATTTTCATTCAATTCTAAAATGAAGTGTAGTCCGATTTCATATAGGTCCCTTCTGTAGCATTCAGGTTTTGACTTTAATGTTTTATTTTATTTTCCGTTAATGTTTTCTATCTTTAAGAAAGCTTTTTTGAGATATAAGTCACATAACATACAATTCACTCTTTTAAAGTGTATAATTTAGTGGTCTTTGGTACTTTCACAGAGTTATGCAGCCATCGCCACAATCAATTTTAGAATTTTTTTTTTCATCTCAAGTGAAACTCTGTACCTATTAGCAAGTACTCTCTTTCCCCTGTTTCTCTCCAGCCCCTGGTAGCCAGTAATGTACTCTTGGTTTCTATGGATTTGCCTATTTCATATAAATGGAATAATTCGATAAAGAATTATTCGATAATTCGATAAATAATTCGATAAAGAAGTCTTTTGACTTCCTTCACTCAGTCTCCTGTCTTCAAGGTTCATCCATGTGGCATGTATTAGTGCTTCATTCCTTTCCATTGGCAGATATATTCCATTGCATGGATATACCACATTCTACTTATCTGTTCTCAGGTGATGGTTTCCCTTTTTTTTTTTTTTTTGCTATTATGAATAATGTTACTATGAACATTTGTGTTTGTACAGATGTATGTATGTTTACATTTCTCTTGGGTAAATATCTAGGAGTGGAATTGCTGGCTCATAGGGTTTCTCTGTGTTTAACATTTTGAGGAACTGCTGATTGTTGTCCAAAACATCTGTACCATTTTACATTCCTAACTGTAATGTGTGAGGGTTCTAATTTCTCCACCTCCTTACCAACACTTGTCATTGTTCGTGTTTTTTATTATAGCCAGTCTAATGAGTGTGAAGTAGTTTTTACTTCTGTAATGTTTATATTGAAGGGTTTATAGAGGATGAAAGCAATGGTTACAAATTAAATCTGTTTGTAAAATAAGTAAATAAAAAATAAAATGTTAAATCTCTTTGTACTTAACAGTGTGGTACTAAAGTCACGCTTCAGTTTTAGTTACCTAAAAAATCTAGCATTAGGGAAAAAATTTTTTTTGTCTCACACATTTTTCTTCAGACTACTCCTTTATTTTACATGCTAGAATCATTTAGGATGAAATTAACCTCAGATGATTGTTACATGAGTTCTTAATTTTTGGGTAAGTGAATGCCCAGATTACTCTGGCAACCTGCTGCATCCCAGTCGTCTTGGGACTATGACTGGTTTAATGACTGAAGTTGTTGGGTTGTTTTTGAGGAGGGGTGCGGGGAGTCCTCCATATCTATTCTTTGCCAGGAAGATAATCACTAGAGGAGTTAGTTGTAAAATATGACCTTTTGGGGCTTAGCACTGTCTGATAGAAATACAATATAAAGCACCTATGTCATTCATAGTATTCTAGTAGCTTAAAAAGTAAAAGAAACACATGAAATTAATTTTAATAATATAGTTGATTTAATCCAGTGTATCAAATATTTGTATCATTGATTATATGTAATCAATACAAAAATTATTAACAAGATATTTTACATTTTTTAATACAAAGTCTTCTCAGTTCAGGCTAGCTACATTTCACAAGCTCTGTAGCTACATGTGGCTAGCAGCTGCCATATTGAACAGCACCATCCTGGAGGTCTAAGAGCTTATGATCTGAATTTCTTCTCACAAGCATAATGATCCGTATCTTCAGGAAAAACAGATGAGTGCTTGATCAGCCTGTATTTCTGATTCTTCAGTTTTATATTGTTACTGCATTTTCTCTTTTTTTAAAACATGGGAGAGAGTCTTCAGAGGGGTATAGAGACAAGCTCCTTACAGCGCAGATTTTTGGCTGTGAGTAGAGATTTGTTAGCAGGAGGAAGAAAAAAGTGGTCTCCCTCATCATTAAGGATGCACCAGGTTCTATAGTTCTTAGCAAATAAAAGAACTACTGCTATTTGGTTGTTATTCTGATTATTCTTAGATAGTCAGAGTCTCTTTTGGCCTGTTCTTGTACTGTCTGACCACATAGCTCACTTGGTTAGACAAAATAAAGCTGTAGATTTGATCTCTGTAATTAATGACTGACTTTATGCCTGCTGGGGCTTCACTATATTAACTAAGGCAGAATAAACAGGATTCTCTGTTCCATGAGTTTACACTGTTTTTCGAGACTGCTGGCATTTGCTGGATCTAGTGCCAGCAAATGTAATTAAAACTTTAAGAGGAGATTTCAGAATGGGCCATTCATTGTATAGAAGGCATGTCTTAGAGGGACTGAATTTTGTCAGGTGTCTTAATAATTGAGCGCCTTCACCCATAACTTACATTTTCTAGTTTGCCTCAGTGCCTCCCACTTTATGTTGCTGTACCCTGAATCTCTACATCACTAGTTTTATATGATTTACCTAGCCCTTGGAGGCAATTGAGTGGTGACCCCTTGATGTCTGTGACCAGTTCTAGGTCATTGCCACAAAGGTGGGTTAGGGATAAGGAGATAGCTGATCAGTGCTCCAGTGACAGTAGATCAAAAAAAAGTCGTATCTTAAGAGCACATGCAACGTTAGACACAAAAAGTTTCCCCATACTTGACTATTGCATTAAGTATTGCTGACTACTGGATGTCTTAAGGTTCTAACAAATGTTCCATTGGCCATGGTTCTGGTTTTTCTGAGCATTTACATGCAGTTATTCTAAATGGAATTCACTTGCTTTTATATTGTAGTCTGAATGGTTTTCTGATGGAGAGAACAATGTCACTATCTAATTGACATGATATATCCTATTGCATTCATTTTTGAATTCTTTTGAACTCTTTTCTGAACTTTTGAACTCTTGATATTTGTGATCGTGTGGACCCAGGGCCCATTTGTTGGGTTCATGGACTTGAATTTGAATTTTAAGTCCTTATGAGTTGTAGGTCCTCAGTGCACAATTGTGGAATTAAAGAATACCATGAGTGGTACTTTCTTTGGTCAACAGTTTACTGGGTGGCTATGTCAAATTTTTGATACACGTTATGATTTTGATAATCTCCAAATATTTTAGTTTGACACTTGTTTATTCATTTTTGAAATGTGCTTGAAAGCTTTAGCTTTATTAAGAGAAAAGTAATGTTTTTTAGTTTAGAATTTGAAATGCTTTGATTTATTGCTATTATGAAATATTCCTTTAACAGCTATTTTACTTGTTCTTAACTGAGTGCACAGCCTCCAGTGTCTAAGCTCCAAGTCGGTTGGCCCAGTGGGGACAGAATTGGAAGCCTTACTTCTCTGGTTCTGTGTACTAAACAATTCTACTCTTTTGGTGATAAAAGCCAATTTAAAGCTTTTCTGATGGCAAAAAAAAAGACCTGATGTGAAGTTTTTTTTTGTTGTTGTTTTTAAGATTTTATGTTTATTTGACAGAGAGCACAAGCAGGCAGAGCAGAGCAGCAGGCAGAAGGAGAGGGAAAGCAGGCTCCACTGAGTAGTGAGCCCGATGTGGGGCCTGATCTCAGAACCCTGGGATTATGACCTGAGCTGAAGACAGCCACGTAACTGGCCAAGCCACCCAGGTGCCCCATGAAATTCTTTGTATTTATCTGTTTATCCCTCTTAGTGTGACTCTTCACTCTGTGGCAGAAATATTTGTGTTTGATTATGGGACACTGCTTGATATAAGGGTATGTTACATAATCCTAATACATGTTTTTGTGTTGCCTTTCTAAAAGAAAAAAGAAAAAAATCTGATTTCTGAAATGTCTCTGGCTACAAGAGTATCAGATAAGAGATTATAGAACCCTAATACATATATTATTGGTGCAGTTTTGGAAAATGCAGATGAACAGGAGAAGAAAAGAAAACCGCATATTCCTCTTCCATGTCCTCATTAAATTTGTTGCATATTTTTCAGGTCTTTTTTTTTCTTTTAAGATTTCATTTATTTGTCAGAGAATGGGGGAGAGAGCACAAGCAGGGGGAGCGGCAGGCAGAGGGAGAAGCAGGCTCCTCACTGACCAAGGAGCCCAATGCTGAAATCAGTCCCAGAACCCTGGGATCATAACCTGAGCCAAAGGCAGATGCTTAACTGACTGAGCCACCCAGGCATCCATTTTGCAGGTCTTTTAAAAATACATATGCTCGTGACTATTGTTTAATTACACACAAGTTCATAAAAAAATCGGACATCTCAGGTAATAAAAAAAATTGTCATTACCTAAAATTTAACTTACCTAGGAAATTCATGGAAAAATTTCATGCAACTCTTCTGGGTGTTGTAGGAATTATAGATCATTTTTTATACAAAAAGGGGAATCAGTTCATAGTGTATTTTCCTTCTTACATCATATGGGATACCTACTCTGTGTATATAAGTTATGAGACGAAATAAGCATTCATGAACCTCACTAACCACCTAAAGAACTACAGGATTACCAGTACTCTCTTGAAGCTCCTGTATACTCCTTGGTTCCTCCTCCTACCTGTTCTCCCTCTACTGCTGTCATGAATTCTGTATTTAGCATTCCCTTGCTTTTTAAAAAAATGGGTTTTACATTTACTGTTTATTAATGTTTTACTGTGTACAACATGTTTGTTTTTACTTTTTTTTTTTTTACAGTTAAGTGTGGTAAAGATAAAATATGTGGTCTTATACCTTGCTTTTTACAATCAATATTGTTTTCAAGTTGTGTCCTACTTATTGCACTCATTTTCATGAATGTATAATGTTCTACCCTGTGAATTATACCATAATTCATATATTTTCCTGTTATTATGGATATTTAGGTTTCTAGGTTGGAGCTGTTTCAAAGAGTTCTGTGATGTGTTCATGTTTATATATATAGTATATATTCCTGGGGTTTATGTTTTAAGAGTTTTCCTAGGGTTTATACCTGTTGCTAGAATCTCTTTTTGGTGAGTGCTTTTGTGTCATAAGAAATCCTTTTCTGGCCCAAGGTCATATAGGAGAAGGTATTCTCCTATATTATAATTGGAGTGGGTTAGTGTTAACACTTTGCCTTTCATGTACAAGTTTTTAATCTAAAGTCTAGATTAAATTTAGAATTTAGCCTAAATTAACATGAATTTAGGTAAGAATTAAGACATGTGTAATTGTTGGGACGCCTGGGTGGCTCAGTTGGTTGGATGACTGCCTTCGGCTCAGGTCATGATCCCGGAGTCCTGGGATCGCGTCCCGCATCGGGCTCCCAGCTCTGCGGGAAGTTTGCTTCTCTCTCTGACCTTCTCCTCGCTCATGTTCTCTCTCACTGTCTCTCTCTCAAATAAATAAATAAAATCTTTAAAAAAAAAAAAAGACATGTGTAATTCTTAGTTAAACATAGGATAATAGGATTATTGATTATATTATTGTATCCTATTAGTAGAACATAATAGGAATCCAATTGTCCCAGCTCTATTGAACAGTCCCTTCTTTTCTCACTGATCTCTGATGTCATCTCTGAGACTTTTTGGTGTGCTTTGTGTGTTTAAGTAATTTCGTTGGTAAATAATATTTTGTTATTAAATGACAAATGGTATTTTGTTATCCGCCTTTTTTCTGTTTAAAATTCCTTGAACATCTCTTCATACCATTAAATATTATAGATTAGTTTTTAGTGTATGTGCAGTAGACCACTATATTCAACGCCCCCCCCCTTTTTAAAGATTTTATTTATTTATTTGACACACAGAGAGATCACAAGTAGGCAAAGAGGCAGGCAGAGAGAGAGAGAAGGGGAAGCAGGCTCCCTGCTGAGCAGAGAGCCCAATGCGGGGCTCTATCCCAGGACCCTGGTATCATGACCTGAGCCGAAGGCAGAGGCTTTAACCCACTGAGCCACCCAGATGCCCTTATTCAACCCCTTTTTATTTAGTCGTGTTCATTCCTTCTCCTCCAGTCTCCCTCTCCAGTAAAATTTATAATTAGTTTTCTCTCCATTCTTCTAGAAATGTATGCACATGTATAATCCTATGAAATCCTTTTTTAAAAAATTGTGGTAGCATATAGAAAATACAACATTTTCCATTTTAACCATTTCCAGAACTTTTTCATCTTACGAATTGGAAGCTCCATATCCATTAAACACTAATTCATTCTGACTTCTCCCTTTCTTGACAGCCACCATTCTCCTCTCTCAGTGAATTTGACTACTGTAAATATCTCATATAAATAGAATCATACTATTTCTCCTTTTGTGACTGGCTTATTTCACTTAGCATAATATCGTCAAGTTCCATCCAGGTTGTAGCATGAGTCAGAATTTCCTTCCTTTTTGAGGCTAAGTAACACTCAATTCTGTGTATATACCACATTCTTTTTATCCACTCATCTATCAGTTGGCTGTTGTATTATTGAATAATGCTGTTATGAACATGGTTATACAAATACCTCTTCAAGTCCCTGCTTTCAAATCTTTTGAATATATAATTGGAAGTGGGACTGCAGATAATGCAATAATTATTTAATTTTTTGAGGAACCGTCACAGTGTATTCCATGGTAGCTACACCATTTTATATTCTCACCAGCAGGGTTCCAGGCATAGGGTTCCAGTTTCTCCACATCCTCTCTACTACCACTTGTCATTTTCTGTTTTTTTTTGTGTTTGTTTTGTTTTGTTTTGTTTGGATAATTGCAATCATCCTAATGGTGTGGTATCATTGTGCTTTTGATTTATATTTTCCTAATAATGAATGATGTTGAACATCTTTTCATGTATTTTTTGGCTATTTGTATATATTTGAAGAAATGTTTCTTTAAGTCCTTTGCCTATTCTTTATTCAGGTTGTTTGATTTTTGTTGTTGAGTTGTAGGAGTTCTTTATATATTCTGGATGTCTTTATATATTCTGGATGTCTTATTAGTCATATGATTTTTTTTCATTCCCTAGGTTGCCTTTTCATTTTGTTAATAGTTTCCTCTGGTACGCAAAAGTTTTTAATTTTGATGAAGTATCAATTTATTTTTTCTTTCATTGCGTGTGTTTTTGGTGTCATATCCAGGAAATCATGGCCAAATCCCAGGTCATGAAGCTTTTCTTCTGTGTTTTCTTCTTTGAGTTTTATTGTGTTGGCTCTTATGTTTAGGACTTTGATCTATTTGGGATCCATTTTTGTGTATGATAAGCATTTGATTTCATTCTTTTGTTTAATCCCTTTTTAATGAAGTGATGGTGTGTTCTATACACCATGATGCCTGTGTCTTGCCTTTTTCACTTAGTAATGTATCTCAACCCTACTCACTCGTTTCTTTTTTGTTCTGTCTAGTATTGAGTTGAACAGTGTAAGTCAGTATATAGGAGAGCTTCTGGGTATGGCTGCCTTAAGTAACAGTTAAATGAAAAGAAAATCAAATAGGAATGTTAAACCCAGGAATGAAAACTCAAAGGAAAAGACAAAAGCAAGGAAGGGATAAAGAGAGGGAGATAAGGGAATAAGTTCATTAATTTTTACTCTCTGGAAGACAAATTGCAATTTTGTGGAAAGTTATTGGTTTATTTATTCCTAATACTGTGTGTATGTAATTTATCTTTAAATCAGTCCTCTGAAGTATAGGTATTGCTTCCCCCACTACAATTTTACAGTTGAAAAACTGATTACTCACTCAAGATTATATAGTTAATGAATGGCAGAGCTAGAGTTTGAACACAGATAATTTTTAACTCCAAACCCTAGGCTCTTTGCCACTAATGGTTCTCTGAGAATAAAGGGAACCTTTAACCAAGTAAGCTTGAGAAAGGCTGCATGTTAAATCCTTCTCTTGGAAATTCATAGTCTGAACTAGTGTATTTTGAGGTCTGACAAGTCAGGTGGTAATAAAGAAACCTGTTTAATTTTGTTTTAAATATTAAAAGACACTTGCTCAGGGAAAGAGTTTGCTTGGCATCTTAATACCTAGAACAGTTCTCCATTAACACTATTTTGGGAAGTGCTGCTCTCAAGGTTGTGTTTTCTTTCTTGTATCAAATCTCATCAAAGGCTAAGGACAGGAAATTAAATCCTAACTTGGTGAAGAAAAGAAACACCCTATAGAACTATGTAACACAGACAGGCATGTCGTAGTTTGGAGAGTGAGAGTCAGCTTATATCCTAATATCTGTGAGGTGACTCAGATGGACAGCTAGCTGCTTTTCCAGAGGCAAATAACATGTGATTGCAACTTCTAGCTTTATTTCAGTGTGTATGATATAGTAAAATTGTAATACAATAGAAGAATTTAAGACATTTATTTAGAAATATTTAAGAACAGATATTTGACCTGCAGTACTTCTTACATGTGAGATTTCTGTTAAGGATTCTATCTTGGTCATGAATTGTTCATTTTAGCTGTACCACAGAGCTAGGACTTAGGAAATGAAAGATTGTCTCTATTATGAGTGTGCCATTTAAACATTGAACAGAGGGATGCCGGGGTGGCTCAGTTGATTAAGTGTCTGTCTTTGGCTCAGGTCACGATCCCGTGGTCCTGGGATTAGGTCCCATGTCTGGCTCCTTGCTCGGTGGGGAGCCTGCTTCTCCCTCTGCCTGCTCTGCCTGCAGCTCTCCATGCTTCTGCTCTCTCTCTCTGACAAATAAACAAATAAAATCCCCCCCAAAACAAAACAAAACATTGAACAGAAATTAGTGTCAGTGATTGTCAGCAAATGAATGAATCAGCAGCCTATTTGCATTTATTTTGCAAGAGAAAGTCATTTTTTAGTTTCCTTAAGCATTGCTTTAGTATAACATAGGGCTAATCTTATTTTCATGATTTAACAGATGCTCCTTGATTTTTCACTCATTTATTTTTCCAAGTGCTCAGGTTGTACCACATTCTTGTTAGTGTTCTGATTGGAGGTACATTATATTTGTTTATTTTTAACTTGGACAGAATTGTCGTCTTCATGTTATGGTATATGTTCTATAACCAAGTTTTCTCCCTTTAAAGTTTAGTTTTTTTATATGTTCAGGACACCAGTTACTAAGTATTTTATACTTTTTGTTGCTCTTTTAATGGAGAGAGTTCCCCATTCTTTTTCTAGCTGGTTACTGATGCTGTATAGGGTTACATTGATCTTTGCAGACTCACTTTATACCCAACAACTGTAGTAGACAAATTATTCTGCTGATTCTTTGCTTAAATTTTATGCAGACTGAAGTAGTGATACCTATATTTCAGTAATTTTTGTAATTCTTTCGTTTTATTTGTACCTTAAAAAAATACTCTGGAGTAAAAAAAAATTATTCTGGAGTAAAGAATATGTAATATATGCTATTATAAATAACTGAATAAGGCACTTCTTCATCTTTTAAGTGGAAGGCCACTAATGTTTAACCATCAAATTTGTGGTGTGGATTGTTTTAATTATATTGAGTAACAAGTATTTTATTGCTTTTTATAAAAAGGAATGGGATTGAGTTTTATAAAATATGTAGAGTCTATTGCTATCATCACATTTTGCTTAAATGTTTGTACACTATCAATAATTTTACTTACTGGGCGCCTGGGTGGCTTAGTGGGTTAAGCCGCTGCCTTCGGCTCAGTTCATGATCTCAGGGTCCTGAGATTGAGTCCCGCATCCGGCTCTCTGCTTGGCGGGGAGCCTGCTTCCCTCTCTCTCCCTCTCTCTGCTGCCTCTCTGTCTACTTGTGATCTCTCTCTGTCAAATAAATAAATAAAATCTTTAAAAAAAATAATTTTACTTACTTAAAAAAACAGTGTTTGTATTTGTGGGACAAAACCTATTCAGTAGTTTCTAAAATCTCTTGAGGTATTGTTTAATTGCTTGAATTTTATTTCATATTTCTCACATCATTATTCATAAATAAGATTGTCTTGTAGTTTTCTATTTTAATTTTATGTTTTTTTTTGTTTTGTTTTGATTTTTTAATATCTTGTTAGAGAGCAAGCAATTGAGCACAGGGGAGAGCAGCAGGCAGAGGGCGAAGCAGGCTGCCTGCTTAGCAGGGAGCCTGATATGGGACTGGATCCCAGGACCCTGACACCATGACCCGAGCGCAGAGGCTTAACCCTCTGAGCCACCGAGTCGCCCCTTATTCCATGTAATTTTAAAAATTTCTTTCTGAGATATAATTGTCTGCAGTAAAATTCACCTATTTTATGTGTATAATTCTCTGAGTTTATGACCATACTCTTGTTGGATCTCCAGCACAATCAAAATACATTTCTTCCCAGCTCTCCAAGTAATCCTTTATGCCTCTCTCTCATTTCTAGGCCCTTAGCAATCACTGATTTGTTTGTCGTTGTTTTTGTTTTTGCTTGGAATTTCAAATAATGAATCATATAGCATACAGTCAATTCTAGCTTCTTTCACTTAGAAAAATGTTTTTGAGATCACCTGTGTTGTTGGGTGTATCAGAAGTTTTTGTTCTTTTTATTGCTGGACAGTAGTCCTTTGTATAGGTGTATCACCGTTTGTTTACTATTCACCATTTGTTGGGTACTATTTCTTGTTTGGGAGCTATTATAAATAAAACTGCTATGAATACTTAAGTATTTTCACAGTTCATGTTGCAGCTGGTAGTTTTGTCTTCTCATTTCTGCTAGGTTGTATCATTTGTTGGTATAATATTTTCTATTCTGATAATATTCTTATTTTGATAATCTTTCTTAATTTTTAACAATATTCTTTCTGGGGGCACCTGGGTGGCTCAGTGGGTTAAGCCTCTGCCTTCGGCCTAGGTCATGATCTCAGGGTCCTGGGATCAAGCCCCGCATCAGGCTCTCTGCTCAGTGGGGAGAGAGGCAGGCAGAGAGAGGAGGAAGCAGTCACCCTGCTGAGGAGAGAGCCTGACTCGGGGCTCCATCCCAGGACCCTAGGATCATGGCCTGAACCGAAGGCAAAGGCTTAACCCGCTGAGCCACCCAGGTGCCCTTGTTTTTTATATTTAAACTGTTTCTTATAGATAGCATATGGTTGGGGCTTGCTTTTTTATGCAGTTTGACAACATTTGTCTTTTAATTGAAGTAGACTGTTTATATTTTCTTTAATTATATACTTGTATTAAACATAAATTCAAGACCCCAAAATTAGGAGTTGCACGTTCTACTCACTGAGCTAGCCAGGCACCCCCATATTTTCCTTCTTGCTATTTGTTTTCTATTTGTTCCATGTGTTCTTTCTCCTTTCCTATATTTCCTCTTTTTTTTTTTTAAACATTTGAGAATTTTTATGATTCCATTTTAGCTTTTTTTGCTTTACTTGGTTTATGTCTTTGTTTTATATTTTTAGTGGTTGATATAGGGCTTATAGTATACATCTTTAATTTCTTACTAACTGTGTTGCAATAATGTTATACCACTTCACCTATAATTTACAGGATTTACGATGGCATACTTTAATTTTTCCTGTCCCAGTTACTTTCATGGCATAAGAAGTTATCAGTAACTTAGTGCCTAAAAACTATATACACTGTTAATTTTACAAACCTATTCTGATGGTGAGGTATTTGAATGGGGTATAGTGGGGACGATCCAATGATGTGACCTCTGCAGAAGGAGCTCAAAGCTGGGGGACTGGGATTATCTGAAGATTTTGCTCATTCACATGTTGAGTGGTTGAGGCTGGCTGAGACCTTAGCTTATTAGTCTGTTGGCTAGAACTCATATACATGAGCTCTTTATGTGGCCTATTTTTTTTTTAAAGTCTGGTAGTTGGGTTCCAAAGGCAAGTATCCTAACAAAAACCAGACAAATAGAAATTATTTTGCCTTTTATGATCTAGCCTTGATCTTGAGTCATGCAGTGTTTCTCTTGCTGTATTCTCTGGTGGAGGCAGTTACAAAGATTTGCCCAGGTTCAAGGAGAGGGAACATAGATGTCCCCCCAGCCCCCAATCACACATACCCTATCACCATCTTATTGGAGGAATATCAGTGTCACATTGGAAACAGATCATATGGGTTGAGATGGGAGGCGATCTTTGGAAAATGCAGTCCAATATGCTCTCACATATCTCTGTTCCTCTGTTATCGGACATTTTAATTTTTTGTATGTTGTAAACACCACAATGTGTTACTTTGTTTTATTTTATTTATTTATTTATTTTTAAAGATTTTATTTATTTATTTGACAGAGAGAGAGAGCTCACAAGTAGGCAGAGAGGCAGGCAGAGAGAGGAGGAAGCAGTCTCCCTGCCGAGCAGAGAGTCCAATGCAGGCCTTGATCCCAGACCCTGGGATCACGACCTGAGCCAAAGGCAGAGGCTTTAACCCACTGAGCTACCCCAGGTGGCCCTGTTATTTTGTTTTAAACATGCCTTTTATATTTATGCACATACTTACAATTTGTTTCACTCTTTATTCCTTTTTATAGATCCAAATTTATATCTGATAGTATTTTTTTAAATTTTTTTATAAACATATAATATATTTTTATACCCAGAGGTACAGGTCTGTGAATCGCCAGGTTTACACACTTCACAGCACTCACCATAGCACATACCCTCCCCAGTGTCCATACCCCACCCCCATTCTCCCAACCCCCTTTCCCCATATCTGATAGTATTCTAATGTGAAGAACTTCCTTTAACATTTGTTGTAGAAGGGGTCTGCACCTGATGAATCCTCTCAGCTTTTATTTGTCTAAAAGATTTATTTTGTCTTTGTGTTTAAAAACACTTCACTGGGTATAGAATTTTATGTTGACAAAATTTTTTTCTGTAGCGCTTTAGGATCTTACACTTTTTTCTGTCCTTTGTGATTTCTAGTAAGTCTGCTTTCATTTTCATCTGTGCTCTTATTTGAATAGTGTGGCCTTTTCCCCTGGATGCTGCTCAAAGTTTTCCTTATCATTTTTTCTTTTAAGCAGTTTGATGTACTTCAGTGTTTTTTCCCCTTTGTTTCTTCTGTATGAGACTTGGGTTTCTGGCTCTCTTACAGTTTTTACCAAGTGTGTCAGATTTTCAGCTATTACTTCTTCAAGGTTTTTTGTTTGTTTGTTTTTCTGCTCTCCCTTCAGTTTTTCTGGACTCTAGTTATCTGTGTTTGAACACTTGATAGTGCCCAACAGCTTACTGAGGCTCTGTTCTCTTTTTATTTCCCCAATCTTTTTCTCTATGGATAGTCTCTATTTGCTGTCTTCCACTTCACTAATATTATCTTCTGCAGTGTCTCATCTCTTTTCCCAGTCAAGGTAGAGTGTGTGAGGCAGCGCGTATGTGCACACACACACACACACAAGTGGTGCAGGGAGAGGCAGAAGGAGAGAGAGAGAATTTTAAGCAGACTTTGTGCTGAGTGTGGAGCCTGACTCCACGCTCAGTCCCATGACCCTGAGATCATGACTTGAGCCAAAATCAAGAGTTGGCCAGCCGTCCAACCAGTCAAGACACCAAGGTGCCCTGTATTTTTCATTTTAGATAGTATCTTCTTTAAAACCTCTACAAGTTCCATTGGGTCTTTTTTTTTAATCTATTTCTTTTCTTTCCACTTCACATACATCTGAACCAGATTTATAATACAATATCTTTGTATTTTAAATCCATAATGTCCCATTTGTCTTTAATTCCATTTATGGTTCTGTTTCAGTTGATTTTGATTAACTTTCCTGGATGTGGATCATAGTTTTCCTCTTTCCTTTGTATGGCTGAACATTGTGAATTTTACATTTTACATTTCTGGGTACTGAATTTTGCTGTATTCCTTTAAAACATGTCAGACTTTGTTGTATACATAGTTAAGTAATTTTTAGGCCAGTTTGATCTTTGTGAAGCTTTGAAGGCTTATATGGCTGGTCACAGCAGTCTTTCTCCTTAGACTTTAGCCCCATGTTGGAGTGTGATCCTTCTAGTGACTCTGAGTTTCTCCATTTTGACTAATTGGATCACAGATGATTCCCAGCCCTGTGTGAGCTCTGAGAATTGTTGGACTGATTGCTTTTTGGTAATTTGTTCCTTGCTCTTGAGGAGAAGGTTTCTGAGATCAAAAGGAACTCCTTTATAGATCATTAGATCTCTACATGCATGCAGCTAGTTGCTTTTCAGCCCTTCATTCCTCAAATTCTGACTGCAAATTCTCAGCTTCCCCCTACTCTGTTTTTCTCTTCAATACAGTCAGACCTCTGAATCCTATTTCAAATTTCTGTCCCTGCAGTGAAGCCTAGTAATTGCCTCCAGGCAGTAAAGTTTGGTCAGTCATGGACTTTACTTTCTTTGCTTCCTTTTTCTCAAGGATCACAGTCTGTGCTGCTGTTTGTCCAATGTCTAAAAACTGCTATTTCATGTATTTTGTCAGGTTTTCTAGTTGTTTACAAGAGTAGGCCAATTCCTGTAGTAGTTACCACTTCATGTTCAGAATTAGAAGTCTTCCTGTTTAAATTGCATTTGTACTTTCAACGTTTTATCTGTTTCATTGGACAACAAATTTTTTTTTAAGATTTTATTTATTCATTTGAGAGAAAGAGAGCATGAGCAGAGGGAGGATCAGAGGGAGAGAGGGAGAAGCTGGCTCCCCACTGAGCAGGAAGCCCAAGGTAGGGCTTGATCACAACCTGAGCCAAAGGCAGATGCTTAACTGATTGAACCACCCAGGTGCCCCTCATTGGCCAACAAATTCCGTGTCAATTCTACTTTCTAATTTTTCAGCCCCCCCCCATTGCATTGTTAAAATTGGTTTAGATATACAAATACATAAATATATAATAAAATATATTAACTGTATGTAACATAATGTAAATTAAAATGTACCATTTTAACTATAAGTGTACAGTTTGTGGCATTAAGTACATTCACATTGTTGTACAACCATCACATCGTTCATCTCCAGAACTTTTTCATTTTCTCAGACTCAAATTCAGTGCCCATTGAACACTTAACTCCCCATTGCACCCTCTCCCCAGGACTTGGCAACCACCATTTTACTTTCTGACTACTCTTATTTTAAATGGAGTCATACAGTGTTTCTCTGTATGTGACTGACTTATTTTACTTAGCATGGTGTCTTCAAGATTCATCCATGTTGTAGCATGTGTCAGAATTTTCTTCCTTTGTGAGGCTGAACATTTTATTGTATGGCTGTATCACATTTTGCATATCCATTTGTCTGTTGATAGATGTGGGTTATTTCTGCCTTTTGCTAATGCTGCTATGAACATGGCTTTACAGATACCTGTTGGACTCTGGTTTCGGTTGTTTTGGGTATATACCTAGGCCTTACTAATTTTTATGGACACATGCCTGAGAGAGTATTGAGACATTCAGGAACAGTTCCTGGTAGTGAGTAGATTGCTAATCCAGTAAAATCCAGTTTTTAAATATTCCTATTTTTGGATTCTCAGCTGTCTATTTGAAATCACTACATTTGAAATTCTTTTTGTTCCGGAAGATATATGTTTCCATTCTGGTATTTGCATCATGTTTGAGTACATATATATGTGATATGCTTAGATGTAGTATTTGTTTCTGTTTTTATAACTACTTCTATGTGAATCACTAAAGTGAGTTGTAGCTACAGAATAATACTGTGTAGTAGCAAAAATTCTAATTTAAGAAGTAAATAGTAGCATGCCAATGATTTTTAAATACCTAGCCTAGTTACTTAGCTCAGTAGTTCTCAGGTAGGATAGTGCTGTTGGCGGGGTGGGCAGGCATTTTTGGTTGTCACCACACTAGAGGTTGTTGTAGGTGACAGTGAGCTAAGTTTGCTAGATGTCTTACATTGTGCAGGATAGTGCTGTATAGTGAATAACGGTTCTGTCTCTTAGGAGGTTAGAATCTCCTCTGATGACCTCAGTCTAAAATATTCTACATACATATACAAGACATTTTTACGTGATGTTAATATATACTGCAGTCAATGAATGCAGTTGGTATGTACATCAGGGACTGAGTACATAGAGGTTTACAAAGAATTGTTTACCGTTTTGGAAAAATGGTTCACAGTGGTACCTCTTAGAGTATTTTGGTCACCATTTCATATACCTGATTGAGTTAGCATTTGTAGGTGTCAAGTTCATGGTGATTCATAGTATTGATGCAGACATTTTACTAGATCATATCTTCTGGTGTAGTGATGCTCAAGTTTTTACATGTTAGCGTTTTATGAGTCAGTTTCCTTTTCTCTTTCCTTCATATTATAGTTAGGGCATTGTATTTTTTTTTTTTTTTTAAGTTATGTGGCTAGGTAAGTTTTCAATATAATTTCAGGGTTTAGTAAAGGAACTGTTAAAAAGTTCATTGTAAATGGGAGGTTTTGAGTCTGGTAAGCTTGAAGGCCCTGAATTGATTGAATAGCAGAGAGGACTGAGCTGCAGAGTCCCTGTGGCACACACACACACCTTTAAGATTCCTGTAGTATTTCTATGAAAAGTTATCATTAATATTGCCTTACAGATACGTGTGAAAATACTCTTTTATCAGTATTCTTTGGAAGTTACCAATATCTCATGAATGGACATACCATTGGTACTTTGAGAAACAATGCCGTGTATCTTGTCTTTTACATATTGACCTTATTTTTTTCAGTTACTGTTTTTGTTGTAAATTCTTTATATGTAGTTTTTTACTCCAAGCCTCTTTTTGTTTTGTTTTAAATTATATTTACTGAGGCATAACTGACATACAACATAGTAGTTTCAGGTGTACTCCAAGGTGCTTTTTATTGTAGTTCAGTACTAAACTTTACCCTTCAGTCTGTCCTTTTTGAACAATTTGTTATTGAATTTGGGCTTTAATTCATTGCGATGAGACTTTTTATAAGGAAATCTGATCCTTTACATTTATCACTTTAATTTTCCTTTTTTAACTTTAATTTTCTTATATATAAATTATCTGATACTATAAGCCCAACTGTGGAATGAATGTTTTTTAACACTTTTAAACATTTTTGATGTGCCTTTGCAGTCCTTAATGGCGAGTGAAGTTTGCGATTTACTGGTGGATAACTTTGTACTGCAGTTGTCACTGGCTGCTTATATGTCAGTTTAGCCATGTGTAAAGGTGTCTTTTCACTCACTTGCCACCTCAGTTATTTGCACTGGCAACATTACACATGGCTGAATTTTAAGTTAAATTTAGGTTAGAACTTGTGTATTCAACGGGAATGTGATACAAAGATTTTTTTATGTACAGGAAGCAACCTGTACAAGGACAGATGATACAGTTAAAAGAGATAAAGTTGTTAACACATCTTAGAGTTTGAAAGGTAAGGAAGTTGAGTATGACGAAAGGTAAGGAGGTTGAGTGTGACGATTCATGATTTGTGGTGGATTATAACCCGAGTGCTGACATCTTTTATTTTTTTTTTAAGATTTTATTTATTTGACAGAGATCACAAGTAGGCAGAGAAGCAGGCAGAGAGAGAGGAGGAAGCAGCCTCCCTGCTGAGCAGAGAGCCCAAAGTGGGGCTTGATCCCAGAACCCTGGGATCATGACCTGAGCCAAAGGCAGAGGCTTTAACCCACTGAGCCACCCAGGTGCCCCAAGTGCTGACATCTTTAAAAATCCTAATTTTTAAACAGAAATTGCTCAACATCTTGCGGTCTAGTTAAGAAAAAATGAAACAGTATAACCACGTACAAAATTTAGTAGTATACTAAAAAGTATAACCACGTACAAAATTTAGAAGATTCCCTGATATTTCTTTGTTTGCCTCAAAGTTATGTGTTCTGAGGTTGTGAAAGAGAATGCAATTAGTTTTTAAAAAGTGACATGTTAATCTGATAAGACAGGACTGCTGATGGCCAGAAGTTCAGAAAAATTGTTAAATTTTGAATTTGAAGAAAGTTTCAGTTCAAACTTCGATCAGCTTTTGAAGAGGAAAGTCGTATGTAATTGTTTTGAGAAATGTGTTGCCATGATTTCACAGTGGATGGCCCCTTAGAATGGAAGAAATGAGTTATTTCTCCCTTTTAAATCTTTCCTGTTTTCAAACATGCTTTTTTCAAGATAGATTATGCCTTACCATTCAGTTTATTCAGAAACTGACTTTATATTATCAACCTTTTATTTATTTACTTATTTTTAAAAGATTTTATTTATTTTAGAGAGAAAGCGTGCATGTGAGCGGGGAGGGGCAAAGGGAAGGAAGAGGAGAGGGAGAAAAAAACTGAACTAGACTCTTCACTGAGCTTAGAGCCTGATGTGGGGTTTGAGCCCATGACCTCAAGATCCTGACCTGAGCTGATCTCAAGAGTCTCTTGCTCAACTGACTGAACCATCCAGGTGCCCCATGTGTCAGCCTTTTAATAGTTACATTTGTAATTAATTTCATGCTTTTCAGAGAATAAAATATATAAATTGTGTGACTATAGGTAGGATCTAAATTCCTCAATTACAGTGTTTCTTCTAAAGTATGTTTCCTGCCCTCACATGATCATAAGAATCCCTAACATGTTGCTGCATAGGATTCCCAGGCTTCTTCCTTGAAGTTTCTGGTCTACTAAGTCTGTGGTAGAGCCCAGGAATCTAGATTTGTAGGCACCCTAGGTGATTCTTCAGGATAGTTTGGGAACTGCTAGAGAGCCTAGGCTCATTCCTGGGAGTGCTGCCTAATTTTGACTGCTATACAAAATTTTCTTTGCTACAATTTAGGATACATCTGTTCTAGTTAAAGAGATATTTTGACTATTACTGATATTTTGCAAGTACTTCTTTTGTATCAGGCCCCATGCTAAACACTGAATGGGTTGAATCCTCACAACTCTTAGACGTATAGGTACTATTATTCTCATTTTGTAAATAAGGGTAAATAATTTGTATAAGGTCTTTGCTAGTAAGTGATAGACCCAGGATTGGAACCCAGACAAACAGACTTAAAGCCAGTGCTCTTAACCACACTATATTGGCTGTTGCAAGTCAGATGCTGAGCTAAGCTGGTTGTGCAGTACGTTGTAGAATAATGTACAGTTCACTGTGTGTACAAGGTGAAAGACATAGTAGAACATAGGTTGAAAGTCCAGCAGAGTGTTGTCTTCTAAATATGTGAGAGTCCGAGGGGAAAACAGTAACCAAACCTGAAAGATCACAAAAGGATCAGTTAGATAACTATTAATGATAGAGATTAACAGTTTTCAACATGTGGTATCTGTACTCCTGGAAACCCTGAAACCCTTTCATGGGGTCCTCAGGGTCAAACGTTTTATAACATTATTGAGAAATTCTGACTTTTTCTGTGTGCTAGTAACATTTGTACTGCTGGTACAGCTGCACTGGTAGATAAAGTGTTGGTGCCTAAGCACAAAACAGGGCATTGGCACCAGATTGTCTAGTAGCCATTTTACTCTTCACTGCCGTATATTCAATAGTTAAAAAAAAATAAAGGTCCATTTCATTAAGGAATGCCCTTATTGAAGTAAAAAATAGAGTAAAAGAGTATGTGTCCTTTGATTTGTCTGTATAAGGTAATGGGGAGTATATAGATGGCACTTCTGCATATTTATATACCAAGGTGGTTTTAAGGAAAAACACTTGGAGGATTAGAGTTGCATACTGATCTAGCAGATTTCTTCATGGAACACTGTATTTATTTATTTACTTGAGAGAGAGGAGAGCCCGCACACATGTGGGGGAGGGGCAGAGGAAGAGGAACAAATAGACTGGCTGAGTGCAGAACCAACATGGCCAGTCCCACAACCCTCAGTTCATGACCTGAGCTGAAATCAGGAGTCAGTTGCCTAACTAACTGAGCCACCCATTTTTACTTGAAAGATTAATTGAAAGAAAAATTATAGTTATTCTGATTTGGGTATTTAGCAGACATTTTCTCAAAAATGAAAAGTCGGAAGTAGGAGGTTCTGGGTGACTTTGGATGTCATTCATCCTTACCATAGGGACTACTTAGTGCCAGACCTTGCAGATTTGATCTTTTCTCCTTCTGGACCTGAGTCCTCTACTGCAGCCATGTTATGTCAGATCCTAAGGCATCCAAGCTTTTATGTCAGTGGGTTAGGAAGAATAACCCAGAATCCTGGAACAAACTGGATGTTGGTGATTAAAGCAAGTTCTACTCAGTGAATGTTGATTATAGCAAGCTGAAGAAAGGAGTCCAAACTTCTAAATGAAATGTTTCACTATATAAAGCTGCCTTGAATGAAGCCATCTGCACAGTTTTCCACTTATCTAGGAAATATTTCTTCTCTAAATGTGAAATCATGTTGGTGTATTGTGTTGGGGTTTACACGAATTAATAAATCTATGAAACTTGCAGTGGGGGAGTAATGAAAGAACTGAGTGGAGAGGGGTGCGCCTGGGTGGCTCAGTTGGTTGAGCGTCTGACTCTTGATTTTGGCTCAGGTTATGATTTCAGAGTCTTGAGATCAAGCCCCATGTTGGGCTCAGCACTGACTGAGAGTCTGCTTCAGAGTCTCCCTCTGCCCCTTCCCCCCATGCACGTGCATTTTCTCTTTCTAAAATAAATAAAATCTTAAAAAGAAAAAACTGATAGTATTTGTTGCCGATGGTAAAATTTGAGCTTCCCAGTATTTAAAGGCTTTTCTGAAGAGATCGGTGGTAATGTTAAGAAATAAGAATTTTTGATATTGAATAAGGAAATGTGTTAATGTTTTGAAGAGCTCTGTAACTCAGTGAAATAATAATTGCTGACTAAAGATCCAAAGTGCAACGTAGACCGGTAGATTTTAATGTAACATTGATGTGGTTTCAGGTTCCATATTGTGTGTTATCTTTAAGAAACTACCATCTTTTGAGCTTTGTTTCAGTACTGAAGAAGAATATCCATAATTTTCTGAAAAGCTATTTACAAACTCCCTTTTTAAACTACAGATTCGTGTGAGGCTATATTTTTCTTATATATTTCATCCAAAGCAAATTATTGCAACAGATTAATTGCTGAAGTAGATGTGAGAATGCAGCCAACTTCAGACGTTAAAGATATTTGCAAAAATGTAAAAACAGTGCCACTATTCTAACTTAAGAAAAACCTATGTTTCATTAATATGTGATTTATGTGCATATGTATTGGGCTTATTATTGTTTTAAAATATTTTTAATGTTCTCAGTTTTAATTCTAAAATACATATCTGTATATATAATGTACATAACAAAAGCCTTTTGGGTCCCCAGTAGAGTCCTAAAATAAAAAAAGATGGCGAACAGCTTCTATAGACACTGTGGGATTATTTTACAGTACAGTATTTTAATTATTGTTGACTTGTTTATTGTTGTTTTAAAGTCTTAATTCCTTCAAGTGTGTGCCCAAAATTCTAGAATTGAAACCATGTGGAAAACATGAAAATGTCGAGAACCACCACCCAAAGCCATATTCTTAATCCTTTCACAGTTCTCTTTTATCCCAACTCTCTTTTAGGCTTCCTTACCTTCTTTTTAGTATCTCAAACTCTTGGGTATCAAGGATCCAGAGCATATTTTGAAAGGTACTTTCTGCTCTTCCCTTCTTCCCTTCTGCATCTGTTATACTTATTGCTCTTGTAATCTAGTTATTGACCCTCAGTTTGAGAGATTTTTCTTGAGAGATATTAAAGATATCTTTAAAGTTTTATGGCTTTATTTCAGATAGTTGGAAGTCTGAATGCTGGTGGGGTTTTTATTCTTTGTTACATATATTGAGGAAATCTTGGTCTGGTGAGAAAGCCTGAATAATAGGGATCAGGAAATCTGGATTGTGGTCTTGAATCCACTTTTAACCAGTTACGAAATTTCTTGTTCCCTTGGTTTCATCATCTGTGAAAGGCAGATACGAATCACCCCCCCCCCCCACCGTTAGATCTTATTCAGCAAATAGTTGACTTTTTAAAATGTGCTTAGTAGAAGAGATACAAAGAAAAATCAGCATGAATTCTGCTCTCAAGTAACTTAGGGTCTAGTAGGAAAAGTAATGTAATTTTTACCTTGCATTTTGGCTATTTATAGATGCATCTTATTTTAATCATTAGAATATAACTTTTTTTAAAGGCAAACCTATTTTTACACCCTCAGTAATGGATACCACCAACAGAGCTTTGTACCTATTAGGTACAGAAACTATTAGATAACACAAATAATAAGGGACAGGAGAAATCTATTGGGAAATTGGATTGTTTATTATATGTTATGATTTTAAGGATGTGGGTTTTTTGTTTTAATCTACTGGAGATTTGGTTGTATGCTAAGTGTAAAAGCAGACTGTATCCTCCCCTGCCACATAAATCAGGATTCAATCCTTTGCTCTGATGCGTGTAAATGAAGGCATCTTACTTATGTAGTATCACCACAAGACTGTAGTTTACTGTAATAAAGCAAGGATCCACCATAGCCTGGTTAACTAAAAATGTGACTACTGGCATAGCTAAATGAAATCTAGATTACATTGATAACAGTCTCTTCAGGATTGGATTCTAAAATTCTTACTCTTTTCCCCTTCCTGTCTTTGGTAAAACCTTTCCAAGGTTTTTGTCCTTTGAGAGAATTTTATGCTTTGTCTCCTTCTTCCTCCTATTTTTTTTCAATGTTATATAGTACAGGAATCAGTGAATATGGCCTATAGGCCAAATCTGACCCACCAACTGTATGTGTAAATAAAGTTTTATTGTAACACAGCCATACCCCTTTATTTTCATATCATCTATGACTGCTTTCATGCTGTAATGGTAGAGGTTAATCATTGGAGCAGAGACCCTATGGTTTGCAATCTAAAGTATTTACTGTCTAGCCCTTTTAAGGAAAAGCATGTTGGATTCTGCTTCTCGCGCTATTGCTGATAAAGTGCCAGTTTCTCATTCCTCCCTGCCCCCAATTTGTCATGAGCACATATTTTGGTAAAATACACTAAAATAAATTATCAGGAAAAAAAAGTAATAAAAGCTTACAAAATGCGCACCCCCAATTTCATTATTAGAGGGAACAGACATAAAATTACCAAATTCCTTTAAAGGTTTCGAAATAATTTATTCTGTTTTTGTACTTGAAGTAGGTCAGTTACCAGTAGTTTTTGAACCAGCACCAACGCTGAATCACATTTTGAATAGCCCTGTTCTAGGGACACCTGGGTGGCTCAGTTGGTTGAGTGTCTGCCTTCCACTCAGATCATGATCCCAGGGTCTTGGGATTGAGTACCTCATCAAGCACCTTGCTTGGTGGGGAACCTGCTTCTCCCTCTCACCCATGTTCCCCCTACTTGTGCTGTCTCTCTGACAATAAAATCTTAAAAAAAAAAAAAAAATGAATAGCCCTGTTCTAATAATCAGTCTATTATTTAAGGACTTTTGCATTTATATAATTTATTCAGTTTGTTTAATAATTATAAAAGTATTTGTGTAACTTACTTGGCATAGTATGCTAAAGATATATCCGGAAAATGATGTGTTTTCCACAGGTGAGCCAAGTCTTTCCTGGGTAATTTTATGTGTTCTTTTTCTTTTCTTTTCTTTTCTTTTTTTTTTTTAAAGATTTTATTTATTTATTTGACAGAGATCACAAGTAGGCAGAGAGTCAGGTGGGGTGGGGGCAGGGAAGCAGGCTCTTGATGCAGGGCTCAATCCCAGGACCCTGGGATCACGACCTGAGCCGAAGGCAGAGGCTTTAACCCACTGAGCTACCCAGGCACCCCTGTGTATTCTTCATCAGCTTGAAGACTTTGCTTAGTGACTGAGTAGACCCTTTTTTTTTTTTTTAAGATTTTATTCATGCATCTGACAGATACAGCACAAGCAGGCAGAGGGAGAGGGAGAAGCAGGTTCTCCTGTGAGCAAGGAGCCCAACACAGGGCTCGATCCCAGGACCCAGGGATCATGACCCAACCAACTGAGCCACCCAGGCACTGTCTGAGTAGACTTTTTGACTCTGTGTTTTATATTGTATTTGAACTTAGTATAGCTTCCTTATTAATGGGGACAATATGTCTAGAGATATAAGTGTTCAAAAAGAATTTTTTTAAATTAGTGGTTTTTCTTTTCTTTTTCTTTTTAATTTTTTATTTGTCAGGGAAAGAGGGAACAAGTGGAGGGGAGAGGCAGGCAGAGGGAGAAACAGACTTCCTGCCAAGCAATGAGCCTGATATAGCTCTCGATCCCAGGACCCTTAGGATCATGATCTGAGCTGAAGGCAGCCACTTGACTAACTGAGAGACCCAGGCATCCCAAATTAGTAGTTTTTATAGGATTTTTGTTTCAGGTGGTACTTTTTCAGGAGGTCAAAATAAACCATATATACCCAGACACACTACTATATATGGTACACATGTGTGTGTATATATAACACAAATAACTTCAGTTACTGCTTGAAAACATTTGGATTCAGTAACCTTTACCTTATTTAGGAAGAGATGTAAGCACTTAATTTTATATTTTGCTTATAATAAGCACTCTAAGTTTTCTTTATAGATAAAACCTCCCCATTAGAAATTTTTCTTACCGTGCCTCCTAGAAACATGATGAGACTAAAATAAAAAATGAAAGCATAACTTTTTATTTTAAGGACCCTAAATAGAGTGACTAAGTAAAGGAAACCCTAATAGATTATAAAAAGAAACTGGTTCATAAAAAGTTAAGCGATGTACTGTATGACCCTACAGTTTTATTCCCACTAGTTTGGCTGCCTATAAATTCTTGGCTCACATTTGGTTTTTTCTGTTGTCTTCTGCCATATTGTATTACTGTCCAGGACTAAAGATATTCTGATAGTTCTTACAAGTGATTTGGTCTTTTTGCCTGGATGCCAGAGTTTTTGCTGGCTGTTTTTCAAAATCTAGTCATTTACTAGAGTGTCCTAGTAGTGGTCATTAGGGCTTAATAGATTCGATATATAGTTTTTTTTGTTTTGTTTTAAAATTTTATTTATTTATCAGAGAGGGGGGGGGAGAGAGCGAGCACAGGCAGACAGAATGGCAGGCAGAGGCAGAGGGAGAAGCAGGCTCCCCGCTGAGCAAGGAGCCCGATGTGGGACTCGATCCCAGGATGCTGGGATCATGACCTGAGCCGAAGGCAGCTGCTTAACCAACTGAGCCACCCAGGCGTCCCAGTTTGTTTTTTTATTTCATAAAATTTTTCTCAAATTATGTTTCAGTATTTTTTATGTTCCATTCCTTTGCTTTTGTTTTGTTTTTTTTTTCATTATGTTATTATGTCATTTACTTAAAATTTTAAAGCTGATTTTGAAATATTTTGTTAGAATTTTCATAAAAACATGTTTTTCTAGTATGCTTTCATTGCCTTTAAGGATGGTATCTGCCTCCTCCCCCACTCAACCCCTTTAAAAAAGATTTATTTATTTATTTGACAGAGAGAGAGACGGGGGGAGAGGGAATATAAGCAGGGGAAGCAGGAGAGGGAGAAACAGGCCTCCCTCCCACGGAGCAGGGAGCCTGACGAGATGCTGGGCTCCTGACCTGAACAGAAGGCAGACGCTTAATGACTGAGCCACCCAGGTGCCCCACCCTTTTCTTTGAGTAACTTTGAGATACAACCCCTGTGCTTTCCCTTGCTCATTTGTAAGTGAAATTAATTTCCTGAACTATTAGAAAAAATAAAGAGTCATGAAAACTTTTCTAGCTTCATGATTCTAGCTCCCTATTCCGAATTTTCTGGTTGGGGGCACAGAGGTAAGCTTGTACTTGCACAGAGGTAAGCTTGTACTTGTACTTTCCTGGCCCTTACTCCTCCCGTTGTTTATCCTGACCACCTTACTCCTCCCATTGTTTATCCTGGCCACCGTCTTCCTTTCCCTCTCTTGTCTCTTTGATGCTTAACAAGGCTTTGTCCTGAAAGGGAGCTTTAGATGGGCTAGCTTTGAGTTTGTAGGGCCAGAGTACTCCATCCCCTTCAGACCTCCACAGTCTCCTTGAAGCTACCCATAAGTTGGAATGTATAAAATTCCTTTTATTTTCAACTGCTGTTCTCAGTTGTCAGGCTGCACTTTCCATATAGTGCGTGTCATCTCTTTTGGGGTTCTCCTGATTTCAGGTTCGTCAGATATCTTGTTGCTTCCCTCTGCTGCTTCTCAAATGAATGGCAGTTGCACGTGGGTCTTTATCAGGCAGTAGTTGGCCCCTACCTGCTTGTATATTGGGTTTCGTAAGCACACCTTATTTCTTAGTTTTGTTGTAAATGTAGATTTTCAGTTTTGCTAACCAGATTGCTCAGTTTGTTTTTATGGGAGAATTCAGGAGGAGTCAAAAACAACTATGCCCTTGCTGCTGCCATTATTCTAGAATCCTGTCCTGTAATGAAATATTTTTAAAATACTTTTTTGAGCAGAAGGGTAGCAAAATTGAAAATGATAGTATTTTGGTTTTGCTTTTTATGTCAGATATGCGTGTCTTTTAACACAATATAGCGGGGAAAAGCTCTGGTGTGATATGCTATCTTGATTCATTAGGAGTACCAAACAGATTTAAATTATTTCACTTTGGAAGCATGATTTAATCTGTTTATATGATTAGCAGAATTCATGTTTAAGGGACTGTTCTTTGGTTTGAGAACGGTTAGGTAACTTAAGTACTGTGTATTTTGTAATTCATACAAAGCAGTAGAGAGAGAGAGATACATGGAGGAGAAATTAAGTTAGAAAAATACTCTGTTTTTACCAATACCTTAATAATTATACCTTAAATTCATCATTGGATGGTAGTGTACAGGTGGTTAGTTTACTGTTGACCATATTTGTTTGTTTCTTCATAGTCTGTCCTTAATACATGTTAACAAAATGATTTTTAGCAAAGTACTTATGACCCATTATTTAGGATATAATTGTTTGGAGGTGCAAATTTGGAATTGACATCAATGTCTGATCATTATATATTTTTTCACTGCTGTATGGAGAGAGACAGTTTACTTCCTCCACTTTTTCATTCTTTTATGAATTGCTGTATCTTCAGTATCATTAACAATAGTCCTGACCTAACTGACATAACAAAAACTTACTGAATTCATATTGTCAGGATTTTTTATCTGTTGTGCTTATTGCAATATCTCTAGTCAGTACTTAGGAAATATCTGAATAAATGAAAATATCTAAAATACCTAAGTAAATAGATGAAAATATTATCTCCATAATAGAGGTTGGGCAGCTCAGTGATAGTACCAGGGGCCCATATTCTTTCCATTCTTCTGCTCTCCTCTCCAGTGTATCTGCCTTATCTGTAGGCTTGCTGCTCTCCTGTTTGCAAGATGGCTGCAACATTTCCTAGACATCACTTCCTCGAGACCACATCTAGTGGCAGAAGAATCTTTTCTCCCTGTGTATGGGGGCGGAAGGTGTTTGGATTTTGCTTTGTTTTGTTTTAGATCAGGGAAGACCTTTTCCTCTGATCTCATTGGCCAGAATTGTATCATAAGCCTAAGCCAGATCACTGTCAAGGGGACTGGAATCTCCAGAATTTGCTTAGACCTGTGCTGTCCAATAAAGTAGACTCTAGCCACATGTGGTTATTTAAATTTAAATTCACTAAAATTAAGTAGAATTATAGATTCAGTGGCACTCACCGTGTTTCACTTATTGGCCAGGGCAGATACAGAATGTTTCATCATCACAGAAAGTTCTGTTGGACCGCGTGGGCTTAGGTTAACATGATTTATCCTCTGGGCCTTTTAGAATTACATTCACTCTTAAAACTGGAATTCTCTCTGTGACCTTCCAGCCTTCCAGGGACATCTGCATAATGAATATGTACAGTATCTGACAGTGATTCCACCCTGGTGTGGCTCTTGGGCTACAGGTACACCTCTACTCCCTTTGCAGGGTGATGTATTTCCTCCGTGTGTGAAAAAGAGTAAGATTTTTCTGCCTGAAAGAGAACCTCACACATTTTTTGAAGCAAATGTTGTTTCCACTCGAGACCAGTAACTTTATTTGAAAATAAAGCTTGGAGTCAAAATGCTGAGTAGCAGAGAGCTATGATTTACTGGACAAAAACTGATTTTTATACATTTGTCGATTTTTTTTAAAAATAAAGATTTTATTTATTTATTCCAGACACAGTGAGAGAGGGAACACAAGCAGGGGGAATGGGAGAGGGAGAAGTAGGCTGCCTGCTGAGTTATTTATAGATTTGGGATAGGAGCACTTTATCTGATATGTCATTTGCAAATATCTTCTCCACTCTTCTCCATTTTCTTTTGGTTTTGTCGACTGTTATCTTGATGAAGTCCTAGTAGTTCATTTTTGCTTTAGTTTCCCTTACGTTTGAAGACGTGTCTAGGAAGAAGTTGCTGCAGCCAAGGTAGAAGAGGTAGTACTATGCTGAATAGCAGTGACGAGAGTGGAACATCCCTGGTGTATTTTGACCTTAGGGAAAAAGCTCTCAGTTTTTCTCCATTGAGAATGATATTTGCCTATGGGCTTTTCATAGATGGTTTTTATGATATTGAGATATGTTCCCTCTACACTGTGAAGAGTTTTAATCAAGAAGGGGTGCTGAAAAGCATTCCTTTTTTTAATCAAAAAGGAATGCAAGAAAAATGTGTTTTCTGCATCAGTTGAGAGTATCATATGGTTCTTGTCCTTTCTTTTATTAATGTGGCTTGTCATATTGATTGATTAGAGGATGTTGAAACGCCCTTGCAGCCCAGGAATAAATCCGACTTGGTCGGGGTGAATAGTCCTCTTAATGTACTATTGGATCCTGTTGACTAGTATGTTGGTGAGAATTTTGGCATCCATGTTCATCAGAGATGTTGGTCTGTAATTCTCCTTTTTTGTGGGATCTTTGGTTTGGGGATCAAGGTAATGTTGATCTCATAGAGTTTCCTTTCCTTCCATTTCTAGTTTTTGAAACAGCTTCAGAAGTATAGGTATTAATCTTCAAATGTTTGGTAGAATTCCCCTGCCTTGCCCCCACCTGTGTTCACTCCCTCTCTCTCTCTCAAATAAATAAATACAGTTTTAAAAAAATAAAATGAAAAAGAGTAAAGGAAATTTAGTTTTTCATTATTGATAAACTTTGCAAAGTTCTGTAATTTAATGATACTTAGACTTTGGGGCATTCACGCTGACTTATTTTTTTTAAGAGGAGGGAGGGGCATAGAAGAAATCTTTTTTTTTTTTTAATTTTTTCAATTTATTTATTTTCAGAAAAACAGTATTCATTATTTTTTCACCACACCCAGTGCTCCATGCAATCCGTGCCCTCTACAATACCCACCACCTGGTACCCCAACCTCCCACACCCCCGCCACTTCAAACCCCTCAGATTGTTTTTCAGAGTCCATAGTCTCTCATGATTAACCTCCCCTTCCAATTTACCCAACTCCCTTCTCCTCTCTAACACCCCTTGTCCTCCATGATATTTGTTATGCTCCACAAATAAGTGAAACCATATGATAATTGACCCTCTCTGCTTGACTTATTTCACTCAGCATACTCTCTTCCAGTCCCATCCATGTTGCTACAAAAGTTGGGTATTCGTCCTTTCTGATGGAGGCATAATACTCCATAGTGTATATGCACCACATCTTCCTTATTTATTTGTCCGTTGAAGGGCATCTTGGTTCTTTCCATAGTTTGGCGACCGGGGCCATTGCTGCTATAAACATTGGAGTACAGATGGCCCTTCTTTTCACGACATCTGTATCTTTGGGGTAAATACCCAGGAGTGCAATTGCAGGGTCATAGGGAAGCTCCATTTTTAATTTCTTGAGGA
This sequence comes from Mustela putorius furo, assembly GCF_011764305.1. Classification (NCBI taxonomy): domain Eukaryota; kingdom Metazoa; phylum Chordata; class Mammalia; order Carnivora; family Mustelidae; genus Mustela; species Mustela putorius. Next base: position 14,298,995 of record NW_025422387.1, on the reverse strand, counting down.
ATCTCCACACTGTTCTCCAAAGAGGCTGCACCAACTTGCATTCCCACCAGCAGTGTAATAGGGTTCCCCTTTCTCCACATCCTCTCCAACACATGTTGTTTCCTGTCTTGCTAATTTTGGCCATTCTAACTGGTGTAAGGTGATATCTCAATGTGGTTTTAATTTGAATCTCCCTGAGGGCTAATGATGATGAACATCTTTTCATGTGTCTGATAGCCATTTGTATGTCTTGATTGGAGAAGTGTCTGTTCATATCTTCTTCCCATTTTTTGATATATTTGCCTGTTTCGTGTGCGTTGAGTTTGAGGAGTTCATTATAGATCCTGGATATCAACCTTTTGTCTGTACTGTCATTTGCACATATCTTCTCCCATTCCGTGGGTTGCCTCTTTGTTGTTTTTTTTTTTTTTTTAAGATTTTATTTATTTATTTGACAGAGAGATCACAAGTAGGCAGAGAGGCAGGCAGAGAGAGAGAGGAGGAAGCAGGCTTCCTGCTGAGCAGAGAGGCCTCTTTGTTTTTTTGACTGTTTCCTTTGCTGCGCAGAAGCTTTTGATTTTGTTGAAGTCCCAAAAGTCATAGAAAAAATCTTAAGCAGGTTCCAAGCCCAGTGCAGAGCCAGGTGCGGGGCTTGATCTCACAATCCTGAGATTATGACCTGTGCCAAAATCCAGAGTCTAGATGCTTAACTAACTGAGCCGCCAGGGCACCCCCAGGCTGACTAATTTTACTTTATTTTTAAAGATTTTATTTATTTGAGAGAGAGAACAGGAGTGGGAAGAGGAGCATAGGGAGAGGGAGACTGCTGGGCATTTGAACTCCCTCCTGGAGCCAGATGCAGGGGCTCAATTACAGGACCCTGGAATCATGACCAAAGGCAGACACTTAACTGAGTCATTCAGGCGTCCCCAGGCTAACTAATTTTAGACTGAACCAGTTAACTGCCTTTCTGTTTGTTTGTTTAGTATTGGGATGCTTTCTTGCCTTAATAAAATATGCTAACACAATTTGACATTTAGTTGATTAAGGATTTGATAACACCTCTTACTCCTGTTTGTCATTTACTGTTTTACTGATTTTAAATGTTGGTGTTGTAAAAGACAGGTGAGCAACACAGCACATCTCCCCTTGATTAACAAACAAAACCAAACCAAAAAAACCTGCTGCCTCCTTGCATACTTCTCCATTTTATGTCCGCAGGACTAGATTTACTTCTATCTATTCGAGTGTAATTTAACAAACACCACCAAAACCTACTTGTTTCTTCATTCTGAAGCAGTTGAGGGATGAACAAATATTCTGAAGTCTTTACAAATGTAATAACCTCCCATTGGATGTGGAAAATTATTCTCATGCTTGATGGTGAACCCTGGGGCTTTTCTGAGCTTTCGTTTCCTCTGCCCGCCGCCCGGCTGGCTACTGCGTGTATGTATTGTCTCACTGCGCAGAGCAGTCAGTAAAGGGTAAATTGATAACTTGCACAGACCATGAGGAGCTCAATTTGAGTTGGCTCAGTTTTCTTGTTTGGGAAAGTACTGACTGTCACTGTGTTTTGTTTCCCCCTGGGTGTTTTTGTTGTTGTTTGTGGTGGGTTTTTGTGGTTATTTTGCAGTTTCAAATGTAGTTTTGTTTCCTCACCAGCTTTCATAATTACTAGCTTTTCTGGTGCCATGAATATCTGAATTTTATCTAAAACAGCATTTCTTTTAAAGTATGGTCCTTGTACTAGCAGCATCTGCATCACCAGGGAACTTTTTAAAAATGTAAATTCTTGACTCTGCCCCAGGTCTACTGAACCAGAAACTTGGGGGAGTGAGGCCCAATTGTCTGTGTTTTAATAAATCTTTCAGGTGGTTTTAATGTACCCTCAGGTTTGAGATCTCTCTCTGATCTAGAAGATCCATGGATTTGCATCATTTGGATCAAGCTCTGAAACTTTCTCTCCATGTGCTTTGATCTGCTTCTCTTCCTAACAGTCTTAAAATGATACCACAAAAATAAGGAAATAAGATAATTTATGTTGAGAGTTTTTTACTTTACTAATATTGTGTACATTTTTTAAAGATTTTACTTTACTAATATTGTGTACATTTTTTAAAGATTTTATTTATTTATTTGACAGAGAGAGATCACAAGTAGGCAGAGAGAGGGGGAAGCAGGCTCCCTGCTGAGCAGAGAGCCCAATGTGGGGCTCGATCCGAGGACCCTAAGACCATGACCTGAGCTGAAGGCAGAGGCTTTAACCCACTGAGCCACCCAGGCACCCCTATTGTGTACATTTTTAAAGTTTGTGAATTTTTGACGTTTGGTATCAGGTGTTCTTGTGATATCTTAATGAGTAAGTAAATTCATTTGGGCAGATAAAAATGTTAGTGGATCTTACTTGTCTTAACACAGAAGTTCTCTGCTTTTAGATGCAGCATACTCCTGGAGAATTATAAATAAAAGTCCTTACTATATACAGATACTTTCTTTGAGCTGCTCGCGTGTTCTCTCAGGAGAATATGATGAGCAGATATGGTGGTGATAAGGAATGTATTTTTAGTAGAAAATGTCAAATGGGATGCCTGGTGACTCAGTTGGTTAGGCAACTAACCTAACCTTCGGCTCAGGTCATGATCTCCTGGGATTGATCCTTGCATGGAGCTCCCTGCTCAGCAGGGAGTCTGCTTCTCCCTCTGACTCTCCCCCACTTGTGCTCTCTCTCTCTCTCTCAAAATCTTAAAAAAAATAAAGAAGAAAATGTCAAATTGGCATGCCAGTATGTATAGTAACAGACAGGGAGCTCTCTATATTGTCTTAGCCCATTATCCAGAAATACAGCTATCATTTTTCATACCAAATAGCATATCCCCATAGGTCCAAATAATTTACCTGTATGCTGTGGCGTGCCTCAGCAAAATCATATGGGCATCACAGGATATTTTTAATTTTCCAGGAAACACAGTAACATCTGTCAGACATCATGCAAATTGCTGGTGTAATGTAGTTCGCAATTCAACATTAAATCACTGCATTCCTTTATATAGGATGTTGTATTTTTGCAAAACTGGGATTTTGACCATTGCTGTAACCAAGCAAGTACTGTATTATGAAAATCAGTGTGAAGCAGGAAATAAGGGAGGCAATTTCCAATCTGATTCTAAGACTCAGAACTTGAGAAGTTGAGAGTACCCGAAAGGTGCTAAGTTGTTAGGACATACTTAGTATACTTGGAGCTAACAGAACTATTTGGCATTTCTTTTGGCCCAGTGGACACCATAAGATAATGACCAAGGTTATAAGGGAACAATGACCTGAAGAAGTGAGGGAACATCTGGTGTGAATTAAGTTTTCTTTGATAAATTGCTGTTTGGACTTCAGGTATGGTAAAAAGTTGTACAAGAAAACAAGAGGAAGAAAGTGAGATGATTGTAAACAGCACAGTCTAGGAGAAGGCAGTATGTGGTGATGTGTGTGGTCTTCAGGACCATATACTCTTGTTTTCAGTCCTGGTTTTTTGGCTAACTATATGACTGAGTGAGAAATTGACTTTTCTAGACCTGCCTTAATATTCATAAAATAGGAATGATTAACATCGCATAAGATTTAAGTGAGACATTCTAGGTTAAGTATGCTTTATAGAACTTAAAATCTCTAGACAGGTTGAGGGTAGGCTCAGTAATGTTTCCTCAGAGATGTCCATATTCTAATTCCTGTTACCCTAAATATGGTAAAATAGACTTTGCAGATGTAATTAAGTTAAGGATCTTGAGAGGGGGAAGTTATCCTGGATTATCCAGGTGGGTCCTTAAAAGAAGGCAGGAGATCCAAGTGAATAGTAGTAGAGTTGATGGTAGAAGCAAGAGGAGGGGGTGATGTAATTAAGGGGGCATGAGCCAGAGTACAGGAGGGCCTCTAGAAGCTGAAAAAGGCAAGGAGACTAATTACCCCTCAGAGCCTCCAGAAGGAACCAGCCCTGCCAACATCTTAATTTTTAGTCCTGTGGGACTCACTGCAGATTTATGACCTCCAGAATGATAATAAATTTGTGTTGTTTTAAGTCACTGAGTTTGTGGTAATTTGTTATAGGAACAATAGAAAATGAATACAGGGTGTTACTGAACAGGGGACAGTTTCTTTAAGAAACCATTAGACCAGTATCAGAAGACTCATTTTTTATCATACCATGAAGTCTGGAATAGCAGCATGTGGCTTCTCTACACTGTGACATAAACTTCCACCATGTGTATATGTTGAGATTTCCTTTGGCCTTAACACTCAGATGGCTCTAGAGACTAAGAAATTAGATTTGATAGGGATGGTGGGGAGGATTTCTAAACCTCTGGAACATCTAAAATAAGAGCATCTCCAGAAGACTTAATGCAATGGAAAGGGTTCCAGGAACGGGAGCTTCCTTGGCAGCTGTCTGTCCTTTACTGATCATCCATCCTGATGAGTTTGGTGCAGCAAGTTATTTTAGAGAAGTTTCTCCAAGCCTAATGGTAATTTAAGTTTGCACACTGGCGGGTAGTATTTCAGAGCCTCTCTAAAGTGCAAAGTTGGGGTTTTTCATAACCCACTGATTGAGCTCTGAGGGAAGCATCTGACCGGTGTCTGCTTGTATGTATCTGTTACACTGTTAAGAATGGTTATTTTCACTGAGTTTTTGTCAACAACTTTTCAGTCATAGATTTTTAGATAAAATTTGTTCACACTAGATATGGATTTATAAAGCAGTAGCTGTCATAAAGAAGTGGTACGTTTTGAGGACATGAAAACTTTAAGGGGATGGTATGTGTGAGAAAATTTAGAGCCTATAACCCAGAGTTGTTTTCAGGAGTCTAAGCTAACTAGGGTTTTCCTAGTCCCAAAAGGTATAGACCTTATGTATCATTTGCTAGTCAAGCTAGTTCACAGCTTAACTAGAATGCCTGTACAAGCCAGACATTTTCTTGGACATAGTCTCAGTGCCATATGGAAATATCATACAGAATATGTTAGTCTCTGGTTTTTGACCAGTTTTTGGATTTTTAAAGTGAAAGTCATAATTTTACTTGTATTTGCTACATATTGGTAATTTAACTGCCTTAAATCTTTTTTCTTTTTTTTCAAGCTCTATTTATTTTAGAGAGCATGTGCATGAGGGGGAGGGATATAGGGAGGGGGAAACTCAACCAGACTCCCTGCTGAGCGGGGAGCCTGACATAGGACTTGATCCCACTACCCTGAGATCATGACCTGAGCCAAAATCAAGACCTATAACTGACTGAACCATCCAGGTGCACACTGGCCCCAGATCTTTTAAGCAGTTGCTAGGGTAAACAGATCACCCATTTCCACTGAGTCTGTGGTGGCTCACTAATCATTAGTAGCTACCTAAACAGTAGCTTAGGAAACTGCCCTGCCAATTGGATATAGCTTTGTAGAAGTTGGTACTAATTACATGAAACTATTTTTTACCTTAGAAGACTGGCTTAGATGGTTTGATACACCGTAAAGCTTTTTAGAGTTATGATCCCATTTCTGGTAACTTTGTTGGAGGGAAGTGAGTATGAGAGATACAGGGTTTTTTTTTGGGGGGGGTTGTTTGTTTGTTTGTTTTTAAGATTTTATTTATTTATTTGACAGGTAGAGATCACAGGTAGGCAGAGAAGCAGGCTCTCTGCTGAGCCCGATGTGGGGCTCGATCCCAGGACCCTGGGATCATGACCCGAACGAAGGCAGAGGCTTTAGCCCAAGGAGCCACCCAGGTACCCCGTATGAGAGGTATATATGTAAGTTTAGCTTTAGTTTTACTTTATTGATGTAAAAATGTTTACACGGTAACCAAGTTCGTATTATGCCCTGAGCCCCAGAAGGTGGTTAAAAAAATAGGATGTCATACAAATCATCTATAGCTTGCTCATTTTTTGATTACTGGTGTTATTTATCATATAGAGGTAATAAAGAGTAGTTTCTGCACCAGTTTGTTTAGAATTTTATCCTTACTGTTTGCTTACTTTCTTTACTATTCCTTATACTTTAGATGTAATTAGATATGTTAGAAGAACAGTAATTTTAAAGCACGTGTAAGAAATCTAGCGTTTAAAAAAAAAAGAAATCTAGCCTTTTCCTTTGGAATCTTCTTAGTATGACTTTGGAAATGAAACAATCAGAAAGTAGTTATGAAAGCTATACATTTGTCTTCCTTTAATCTTAAATATATAGATTAATTTTACAAGTCCATGCAAAATATGTTGGATGATTAAAGTAATAAACAATTCTGATACTTGTAAAGGAGGCTTACTTGGTGGGGTAGGGAGACAAGTAAATTAGTTAAAATAAACTCTTGCCATTCTCTTAATGGTACCAATGTTCTAAGTCATTGAGACTGGACGAGAAATAGTGCTGGTGTGTCACCTGCCTTGGGCGAAGCTTCCCATGTTGAAGGACTTTAATTTGAGCTTAGTTCTGTGATTTTGAGAATCATTATAGACCCACACACATCCCTGTAGTCTTCAACTTCATTCTAAGACTTTAAGATCTAGAGCTGATCCTAAATGGCTGTGGTTTGGCCTGCTTTCTCAGACCTTTTCCTTGAGATTTATATCTTGATCCTGGTATATTAGAAAGTAGCCTCTGGAGAAAACAAGGTTAGACACTGCAAGTACAACTTTGTTTACGGTGCCAAGTAGAGCAGGCTTGAGATTCTCTATCAAGGCCTTGCTAGTAATGTTCTTTTACCAGGTTCTTGCTGCTCTATTCATCAAGAGGTGGTAGATAGTCTAGGTCTGAAGCTACTCTTGGACACATGTAAAAACACCTTCTAACTCACTCCAGTGTTCATGGGTAAGACTAGTTTTGAAGTTTCTCGTGGTTCCCCCCTACACCGTGTTTGGGATGGGGGGCATGCATAATGCTTTCTCTTTTCTGTCATCAGACATTCAGCAGTCTATAAAAAATCACTCTCAGGCGCCTGGGTGGCTCAGTTGGTTAAGCGTCTGCCTTTGGCTTAGGTCATGATCCCAAGCCCCCTGTTGGGCTCTCCCTCAGTGGGAAGTCTGCTTCTCCCTCTGTCTCTCTCTGTTGTCCTACTCTCCATTCTCTGTCTTTCTCTCTCTCAAATAAATAAAGCCTTAAAAAAATATATATATCACTCTCTATCAAACCAGAGCTATCCCCTTTATCTCAACAGTTAAAAGGAATACATTTTGTGTTTACTGTGGCAATTTCAAAGCAAGGGCACACACCCAAGGTTTATGGTATGTAGTTACAGGAGAAGAGGAAGACCAGTGCCCTGCTGTGGAACATGAGTTATGAATATCAGCACTACTTTTTTGTTAGATTAAAAGCCGATTCAAATGGCTGCCTTAAAAAATAAACCTAATGGATATTTCTGTTAGGCTAACTAAATTTGTCTTTTTCTTTCTTTATTTCCTTTCTCTCTAGTTAGCATGGAAATCAGTGTTATATCTTCTTTTGGTTTCTTTTGTTTCTGGAGTCTCCCTTTCTCCTTTTTTCCATCTGTTTGCTTCTGTGCATAGTGAAGCTCAGGGCTCTCTGTGCAGGCATTGAGTAGCTTAAGTTATGAGTAACTTACGTTACTTATTTGTGTCAGAATCCTATTTCACTTCTTCCTGAGCCTGAAGAGAAATCTTAGAAAAGTCCATTGAGATTTAAGTTTTAAACACACTAAATTACTCCACAAGCTTAACCACAGAGTTTGCTTTCACAATATAAACACCCAGAAGAGGGCCTGAAGGAAGCCTCCACACTTCTACCCTTGTGAACTCCCTTGGATTTTCTGTCCTGCCCTCTATCTGGCAAACAAAAGTATGGAATCCATTCCAAGAGCTACTGTAGAACTGGCTTAGAAACTTTATAAATGGCTCAATGAAATGCTCAAAACTCTACTAATTCTATTCCGTTTTACCAGCTTTCCCCAAACCATTTTTTAACTTAAAAAAAAAAGGTTATTTTTCTTGAAAACTTTGTGATTGTATTCTTAAGACATTCTGTTTGCCTTCCTGCCAAGTTTTTAAAACTCCTAATTTTAAGACTTCTCTTTCTCATCTTAAATTATATATACTAAATAAGCAAAAAACATCTCTGACTCACTATTTTACTCTCCAGAGTCTTTATAGGATAAAACATGTTCGGGCTTTTAAATTCTAAGGCAACTATTTTAAATTGAAAGAGCAGCTATACACCAGAGACTGTGGGTTGTTTCATCAGTTTAAAATAGTAACATTTCATTGCCTTCAATACAATTAAAAATCTACTTGAAGAGCTCAACATAATATCTTCAAAAAAAATCAAATGACATACTAAACAAATGTGTCATACTATGTATGTGTTTGAAATGAATTTGTGAAATGAGATTATTTTATCAGTCCTCTCATAGTGTTCCTACTTTCCAATTATTCAGTCATTTGAAATATTTACTGTGCTCTATTTATGTCAGGCACTGTTTTAGGTGCTGGGGGTTTACTAGAACAAGGTGTCAAGCCCCTGCTCTAGTCTAGCTGTAGGGAGCAGTAAACAAGGAAGATACCAATAATGAATTCTAAGCACAGAATTAATATAGAATGATACAGTGATGGGATGACTGAAATTGGGTAGGCAGGAAATAACTGCCTGAGAAGGTGACATTTAAGCTGATGTCTGAATAGTAAGAGTCAGCTATGCAAAGATCAGAGGAAACATATTCTAAGCAGAAGGATTAGTCCTAAAGTGGACATGAGTTGAGTATTCAGAAACAGAAAGGTGGCCAGTGAGGCTGAATCGTAGTGTTTGTATTGGTAAGGCATGGGGTGTGGGGCACTGAGTTGGGGTGATTCAGGAAAAAGAATAAGATTTTGGTCAGATGGGTATATAGGAGCTTGGATTTTATCCCTGTGGTGAATGCCACTGGGGGATTTTTAAACACAGGCGCAACAGTACTGTTTAGACATGAAGAGAGAGAGAGAGAGAGTGTGTGTGTGTGTGTTGGGGGGGGGGGGAAGAGATGGAAGTAAGGAAGACCAGTTAAGACTGTTGCTGTGGTTCAGGGTAGAAATTGAGTTGAGCCAGAATGCTTATAATGGAGATGGAGGTGAAAGGATTTGGGGATATGTTTCGGGGGTATGATTGATTTACTTGTGTTGTAGATTTTAACTTGAGTACCCAGAGGGTGATGCCTTTACTGATGTAGTAAAAACTGGGGAAGAGAAGCTTTTTGAGAAAAGCCAAGAGTTTCTGTTTTGTCCATTTAAGATTTTTTAAAAAGATTTTATTTATTTATTTGACAGAGATCACAAGTAGGCAGAGAGGCAGGCGCAGAGAGAGGAGGAAGCAGGCTCCCTGCTGAGCAGAGAGCCCGATGCGGCGCTCGATCCCAGGACCCTGGGATCATGACCTGAGCCGAAGGCAGAGGCTTAACCCACTGAGCCACCCAGGCGCCCCGTCCATTTAAGATTTTTTTAAAAGACTTTATTTTATTCATTTGAGAAACAGAAAGCATGAGTTGGGGGAGGGGCAGAGAGAAAAGGACAAGCAGACTCTCCTCTGAATGTGGCTGGATCCTACCACCCTGAATTCATGAGTCAGTTGCTTAACCGACTGAGCCACCCAGGTGCCTCTTGTTCATTTGAAGTTTAAGATACCTGTTATTAGCCAACTGGAGATCTTAAATTAGCAACTGAATAAATGACTCTGGAGTTGCAGGACACGGACAAATGGAGAGGTATTAAGTAGTAGAGAGCAGGTGTTTCAAACCACCGGACTTGTAAAATGGAGGAAATTGTGTAGATTGAGAAGAAGAGGAGAGCTAGTACCCTGGGGACCCCAGAAGAAAGCCAGCAAAAGTGACTGAGGAGGAACAACCACTGTGGTGGAGGGAAACCAGTGATTTGTGGCAACAAAACTGAAAGTTGAAAGTTTCAAGAAGGAGGAGTAGAAACTGCCAAACACTCCTGAGGGTCAAGTTATATAAGAACTACAGGGATGCTGGCTTTGAGAGCCATCCATGATCTTCATCAGAACATTCTCAGTGGAGTTGATACGAATGAATGTCAGGGGAGAATAGAAGCAAGGAAGGAGACAGTTATTGACAACTTTCAGATTACAAAGGATTATGTCAAGAATAGATAGAACAGGAAATAATGTTTTGTAAGAGTGAACTGGGATAACAGACATATTTTGTTCCTAATGCAAATCTACAGAAATGTCACTATATAATTTATAGGTACCTCTCTCCCCGTGGACCCAGACATGCATTAGTAGAACTGTAATCCATCACCATAAGAACGCTATTGAATGTGGCATAGACCATGTTGAGAACCTTACTTACTAGTTTGAGGATGTAATTCAATATATTTCAAGTTAGGAACAGTGCGTAGTGCATAGTTGATTGGTATGTGGATGTGTGTGTATGTTGTATTGCCTCCTCCAGCTTCCAAATCACTGGTCAGCAAGCTCTTCTGTATTTAAAACAAAAACTAAAGCAAACAAACAAAAAACCTCCTTGGTGTTTTTTTTCCAGTAACTGAATGTTTGCTAGAACTCTCTCTTCAGCACTATATTTTCCCCTTTCACTATTTTTGAAAAATAATTTGTTCAGGAACATTTTTATAGGAACATTTTATAAGCTATTGGTAAGGTTCCTTTCTCCCTTCCCCCACCATCTGTAGCTTCTTGGGGGTGTATTTTAATGTTCTGCCACTATCCTAGCCTGAGGAACACGAGTTTCTGACATTTTGTTTGTACATGTGTATAACTTTTTTATGGTGCCTGTTGGCATTATTATTTGTATCAGTCAACTAGATCATTGGGATCTTTATGACTTATTTCTCTCTTCTTACTCTACCTAAAAAGTACTAGCTTCCTGTCTGTGAGTGTGACCCATCATTTCAAAAATTGAGCTCTTCATTTCATCACAGGTGGTAGCTGTGCTTTATTTTTTGTTTGTACTGTAATAGTCCAGCAGAAGAGACCTAGACAGTATGTGTTGGTGACCAGAATTAATTGAACCTGCAGATCCTTAGAGTTACTATTTCATATGATAAGATAATATTGGGGCATGATAGAAGCTTAGGACATAAAACAGTTAACTCATATTTTGCCATAAATGTCTAATAGTACTGTGCACATTTCAACGTACAAACCAATAGTTATATGACTCAGGTTCTTGATTAGTAGTAAAAATAGAAAGGTAGATATATTTTAAGATTTTACTGATTTGAGAGAGAGATCACGAGCAAGAGAGTACAAGCAGTGGGAGCAGCAGAGGGAGAGGGAGAAGCAGACTTTTCCACTGAGCAGGGAGCCTGATGTAGGGCTCCATCTCAGGACCCTGAGATCATGACCAAAGGCAGCCACTTAACCGACTGAGTCACCCAGACACCTGGTGAAAGCAGAAAACAGAAAGGTATTTACGTTGATGCTTATTTTGCTTTGAAGAAAGAAGTTGTATTGCTGGGTATTGCTGGGTAGTCAAATACTGAGACTCTCTGACTAAAGGACAGTTCGGTTATCACTCCCTGTCTGACCTTTCACTTTTCAGACTCAGAAGCTGAATAGATTTGGACAACAAGGGATACTTGTTTTGTAACATTGGGCTAATTGTATAAAGCAGAGGCTGGGACTTACCCAATTAACACATTTTGTTTCATATTCCAGAACTTCTGACTTACACAGTCAAGTAATTTAACTTAATTCACATGAATGTGCAAGCTAGGCGGTGTCTCTTTTTTACTCTTTTAAGGAAAGTATGTAACTTGGCTCTTTATTTCTCATCCTTTTACAACACGAATGTCTCAGGAATCTGTAACAACGTAAACTGAGTTGGAGGAAGGAGACACCCTCCTGTATAAGTAATAAGTAATCTGTTCTCTTCACTTGAAAATGCATAGCAGAGGGGCACCTGGCTGGTTTAGTGGGTTAAAGCCTCTGCCTTAGGCTCAGGTCATGATCCCAGGGTCCTGGGATCGAGCACCCCATTGGGCTCTCTGCTCAGCAGGGAGCCTGCTTGCTCCTCTCTCTCTGCCTGCCTACTTGTGATCTCTGTCAAATAAATAAATAAAATCTTTTAAAAAAAAATGCATAGCAGAGAAAATCAATGAATAATAAAGATTTGAACAGTTCAAAGCTTTTATTCTTTTTTAATACCAATTTTATTGAGATATAATTCACATACTGTAAAATTCAACCTTTCCTATCTACTTCACTGTTTTTAGTTGCATAGCCATCATCATCTCATTTTCATTCCCCCCATGAGAGATCCATGGGTCCTAGCTGTCACTTTCCATTTCCTTATCCCCTACCCCAACCTTAAGCCACTAACCTGCTTTTTACTGATTCATCTCTTCTGCTGTGTCATAAGGCGACTCCTACAAAATGTGGCCTGTGTGTCTGACTTTTCTCCCTTAGCATAATGTTTTCAAGGTTCATCCATGTTGTAGCGCATATCAGTGCTTCATTTCCTTTTTATGGCCCCAAATAGTCCTTTGCATGGATTATACCAGTTTGTTTATCCATTCCTCAGGGGTGAATATTGAATTGTTTCCACTTTTGAGTTATTATGAATAATGCTGATATAGGAGTATCTGTGTACATGTTTGTGTGTGTGAACATGTTTTCAGTTTTCTTGAGTATGTACCAAAGAATGGAATTTCTCCATTTTGCAGTCTATTTTATTGTTTCTTAAATAATTGTTATTTACAGTTGTTTCTTAAATAACAATCACTGTTGACTAGCCCAGTGAATGGAATGTGATAGATGTACTTACATACTGAAAAAATAATTTATCCACTGAGCTAAGCATATTCTTATGCTGTTTTCCACCTTTGGTTATTTAAAGACAAAGACTCCTTCATTTATTATGAGTTGAGGAAAATTGATTGGGTTTTTTGAGTCTGCCTTTCTTGGAATGATGGCTATGCACTTTGGTAATACCTTTAATTCTAATTTCACATTTGCTTCCTGATTACTCTAAAAATTTTTGCTAGTTGAATATTTGGTTAACTAGGAATGAGGCTTCTTTAGTGCAGTGACTGAAAAGTCCAGGTAGTCCTGCCTTGGGGCCTTCCACTCTTAAGATGAGTTCCCTGATGGCTTTAACAGAAGTCCCAGTTGAATAGTATGTCCATGATTGATCTGCCTTGGGTAGTGTGCTCTTCTTTGGTCAGGATTTGGGTTAAACTAGAACTGGGAATGAGTACACTCCAGGTTAGGGTTCTGTTAGGGAAAGAAGAATGTGTGTTTGAGATGTACCCAACAAGGGCCCATTACACAGTCACATTTCTCTTTCTGTAGAGCAGATAAGGGAAAAATAAATTCACATCTCACTGCCGTTGAGCCTGAACCTGATAACCTACCAAATTCAGGAAACCCATCTTTCCTCAAGAGATCAACAACCCTTTTCTAGACTTTCCTGGAGATCTGTGATGTCTGAACCTCTTTATTCTTGAGTATTTGTTTTGATAAAGCGTTTTATAACTTGTTAGATAAAAATGGTTCCTTCTCTTTTAAGTAGTATGTGTGGGCTTTATTCATAAATCACTGGGTCTGAGTTTTAATACTAAAGAGACACCTGCCATGGTGAAGAATGTTTTATTTTTGCTCAGTGATAGTCTTGCTTAGTATTAAGAGTTGGGTTTTTAGTGACCAGTGCAACTTGAATTTAAACAGCATCCCTATATGACTCTTCCAGCTCATTCTTTTTTTTTTTTTTTTAATTTTTATTTATTCATTTGAGAGACAAACAGAGGTACAGACAGAGAGAGCCAAGCTGAGGGAGAGGGAGAGAGAGAAGCAGACTCCTTGCTGTGCTGGGAGTCCTCCCAGGAACTGGAGATCATGACCTGAGCTGAAGGCAGATGCTTAACCATCTGAGCTACCCAAGTGCCCCTAGCTTATTCTAATAACTAACAGGGCAAGGCAGTATATGGGGTGGCTTAAATATTCTTTTCTGGGCATCAGTGACAAGAATGCAGATAAGCATTCTGTGTATAATACAAATTTTATTCAGTTTAATAACTTTCCTTGTATAGCTTTTTTTTCTTTTTTCTTTTTTTTTGGATGCTGCATAACCCCAAAATCTCAGTGAATTACAGCCAACATTTATTTTTGTTCATATGGGTTTTTGAGTTGGTGCATTTCCTCTATAGGCTTTGCTTATCTAGGCCAGGCTCAGTTTCTATTTCACAAGTTTTTGAAAATAGTTTGAAAAAACTATTTCACAAGTTTTTGTTCTGGGGCCTGGGCTGAGAGGCATTGGCTATCTGGGTACAGGGCTACATGTTTTTGTCATATAGGCTCACAGGAATATGAGAAGGGTGAGTAGAAACATGCAGTGTCTCTTAAGGCTTTATCTGGGAATTAGCACACTGATACTTCCTCCCAGTTTTATTAGCCAAAGTAAATTATATGGCCAAGCCCAAAATTAATGGGGTCAGGAAATACGCAGCTCCCACAGTGGGAGGCATTGTAAAGTCACGCAGCAGGGAACATGGGTGTATAATTCTAACCAGGGGTTGAATAAAGTATTGGGAATGATAATCTACTTAGCTATAGGTATTATCCCAGAAATAATGGTGCATGAAACTACCTGACAAAAGCAGACTTCTTAGAGTGAGTAAATTCAGATTATGTAAGAGTATAATTGGGTACATTTTAATCTGATTAAAACCATAAATGTTCTAACTAAAATTAATGATATTTTATTTACTGCTACCTCTCAGAAAGCAACCTTGGTTGGTACTATGCTCAATCCTCATCTCAGGGTCTGAAGACACTTGCTAAATTGCTTAATGATTGTTAGTACTGGCCTTTTGTATTAATAGTAAGAAGGGTTGAAATCCTTGTTTGTGGTCAGTCTTAAATTACTAACCAACTCTTATTATTCCCATACTTTAGAATTTAGCAAACTACTAATCAGTCAATTTATATATCAGCTGTTGCAAGGATCTCATAACAGCTAGAACATAGAATTAGTGAAAAGGTGAGGCATCTAAAATTATATTTAGAGGGACACCTGGGTGGCTCAGTTGGTTAAGCACTTGCCTCTGGGTCAGGTCATGATCCCAGAATCCTAGGATTGAGTCCCCAAATCAGGCTTCCTGCTTGGCGGGGAGCCTGGTTCTCCCTCTCTTTGCCTGCCGCTCTGCCTACTTGTGTTCTTGCTCTGTCAAAATAAATAGATAGATAAATAAAAATAATCAAAAACAAAAAAATAAAATAAAGTTACATTTAGAAACATTTAGGTCATCTAAGGAACATTTCAGGAACACTGTATACATTCTCCTAGACAGAATTGTTGGTTTGTGTTTGTCATTTTGAAAGTTTCCAATGCTGGTAGAAAAGTGATTTTGTAGACTTTGAGCAATGTAGGTTTTAATGGGTAGGATGGTGTTTTTCCTACTCGTTTATATACGGAACTCTTTCACAAAAAAAGGATATTTTCAAAAACTAAGATTCCTGAGGGGTATGTTTTGGAAAACACTGTTATAGTCTTTATTTATTAGCTGAGATTAATTTAACTATATGTTATTTAAAAACTCAAGATAATGGCGGCTTATACGTGAACTGTAGAAAGCAAAATTATTTTGTGTTTCGAAATGTAGTTAAATATATATTTGGACTTTAAAAGAGCTCAGATTTTAATGTAATGTGTTTCAGCTCATCTGAGACTGTGGATTTAAAATGGACCATTATTGGGGCATATGGATGGCTCTTTCAGCTAAGCGTCTACCTTTGGCTCAGATCATGATACAGGGGTCCCGTTGTCTGTTCTCTGCTCAGTGGGAAGTCTGCTTCTCTCTCTCCCTCTGTCCATCACCCCAACTCGTGCTCTCTCTCTCTCAGGCTTTCTCGCTCTCAATTAATAAATAAAATCTTAAAAATGAACCATATGTTTGCACTACTAAAGAAAAAAATGCTGTCAACTGTAAAATAACAGTCCAATTTCAGAGATGTTAAGACATGGAAAAGGGTGCTTGTTAACAGTATTAACCTTTTTCATGTTTGGTTTTCTCTCCCCGCCCCCCCCCCCCCATTTCTAACTAGCCTGTTGAAGGAATAACTGTTGCATGCAGTTGAGAAATGTTTGGTCAGATGCAGATGAAATTAGGCAAAAATAATGCACCATACTAATAATAGTACTTGTTAGCATCAGTTATATATCCAGTTACTGTTTTCTTATAAAACTAAGCTAACAAGTTACATTAAAATATTACCACTCTGTATCAGTTATTTTTTGCTATGTACTTAAATATTTTTAGTTGACATTTTTATTGAGGTAATTGGATTCCTATGCAGTTGTAAAAAAAAAAAAAATGCAGAGAGATCCCATGTATCCTTTGCCTATTTTTCCCCAGTGGTAAATTTTGCAAAACTTTAGTATTACTGCCAGGATTCTGGCATTGATCTAACCCACTGATCTTATTCGGATTTCACCAGTTTTACTTGCGTGTATGTGTGTGTGTGTGTTAGGTCTGAACAATTTTAACATTTGTGTATGTTTGTATATCCACCAGAGTCAAGGTGCTGAGTAGGACTAACACTAAAAGTACCCTTCATATTGCTCTTTTGTAACCATACCCACCTCCCTCTCAGTGCTGACATGCCACTCTCACTTCCATCCCTAACCCCTGGTAATTACTGTCTTTTAATTTTGTCTTTTCAGAAATATTTGCTCATGATTGCATGGATCTGCCTTTGGAGCAGGGTTCAGTTGGGATGGTTTGTCTTTGCTCCACAGAGTATCCACTGGACTCTACTAGCACTGAAGAATCCAAGATGGTCTTGGTCACTTGCCTGCAGTCTTGATACTGGCTTTCAGTTTGGGTATCTAAGTGTTTCTCATGACCTTTCTCATGTAGCCTTCTCTCCTACGGGCCCTTTTCCCACATGGCTCCTTGTTTCTAGCAGTAGAGTTGGGACTTCCTTACATGTGAGCTCAGGGCTCTAAGAAAGCAAAAATTGGAAGCTGCGAGGTCTCTCTCAGTCTAAGTCCATAACTGGCACAACTTCACTTCTATAAGCAGCCTGTTGGTTGGAGCAATCACGAGGATAGCCCAGGTTCAAGGGGAGGGGAAACAGGTGCTGTCTTTTGGTGGGAGGAGCAGCAGGTGTGTGCAGGGATTGTTGCTCAGCTTTGCATATAGTCTCTCATTTTAAAACTTGAATTCCATAAAAAGTACAAAGAATATAAAATTCGTAGTTTTCTGCTGTTAATGCCTGTTTCAAATAGAACAGTTCCTTTGGAGGGCAAGTTGCCAGAGTTCAAGTTATCTACCAAATCTAAGGATTCCCAAGGGGCCTGTGGTATTTACAGAACAAGTGGTTGCTTGAAGTGGCTGTTAAGGTGTTAGAAATGGTTCACCTCTCTTTTATTTTCCCAGGCTAGCTGTTTTCTTGGAATCTTAGAATAGCAGGGGCTTATATACATACTTCAGATTTCTGCAATGCTAACTTTGAGAGACCGTACAGATATCTTTCTTTTTATTAAACTTTTTAGGTAAGGCATAACGGTATTTTTTTTAAGATACTTTGACTTAATAGAAAAGGTCTTTTAAATAGGGAATAAAGTTGTAGAAGGAGACACTCATTTCAGCCAAGAATTTCATTTTCTCAAGATTTTTTGGACTGTGAAATGTTACTTACTCTGAGAGGGTTCATTTTGCTGTGAGAGTGGCAGTAGAGTGGGTCAAGGGTTAGGTCCTGGACTTGGTTGGAAGAATCATTGTTTATTTATTACACTGTAAGGAATAAGTATTCTTAGAATTTCTAGAATAACCGGTAACTAAAGAGCTGTTGCCCAGTGAGGGCCACATGCTTAGAAAGTCTTTAGTGAATCATGAGGGTGTATAGTTGTGATTTCAAATATAGAAATGAATTTTTCAACTCTGAGTTGTAGACCAGTGTGTTATTTGATTGTTTCCTTTCTGATTTCTTTTGAGTGATAACTGACTCTACAGACATTTACTATACACTCTATATTGGGGCACTTTGTTAGACATCATTAAAGGAAAGTTGGAACAGGGCAAATAAGATGCACACAAATATCTGATATATAATACCAAGGTGATAACATAGAAGTTCAAAACAAGTAGAGAACATTACCGGCAACAGGCTGAGCTGCCGGAATTTTCACCCCTGTGAAACCAATTACTCTTTGAGTAATCTAAAGTATTATAATTCTGAAATGTCTGCCTTAATGATTAGTTAGTGGTTTATCGTTTCTTTCTTTTTTTAAAAAAGATTTTCTTTAGAGAGAGAGAGAGACAGACAGATATGTGCATTTATGAATAGGGGGAGCGGCAGGAAAGGGAGAGGGAAAATCCCAAGCAGACTCTTCATGGAGCTCAGAGCCTTGATGCTGGGCCCAATCTTGTGACTGAACTGAAACCAAGTCAGCCACTCAACCAACTGAGCCACTCAGACACCCCAAGTTTATACTTTCTTATAAGATGTATCAGATTCCATGTGATGTTCTGATGTTCTGAAAGATTTATTGTAATTTTGGCATGTTTTACCCACTGTGCGTACGCAGTTATGGACACCAGTTTTAATATTTGTTGATAAAACAACAAATTACATTCATTAATGAAATACAGAAAAGGAAACAAAAGTTTTTTTTATTTTTGGTTAAACTAGAATAGTTTAAGACTTTCATTTAGTGCTTCTCAGATACTAGGGGTGAGAATGGCATAGCTGATTCCTGTTTACTCTGCTAGAAAAGGAGAATGAATTAAAAATTACAGAAGGTAGTTTTACCTAGACAGTGAGAAGGAAAGGCCTTCCTTTGTTTTAGTAGACATTGCTAACTTCTTTGGTGACATCCATGTCCTCTTTTGCTTCCTACCTCCTGAATGTTAGTTAGGTGTTGACATGGAAGCTGCTCATGGTCCATCTGTCTGTCTTCCCAGCAGTCTCTCAAAGAGTACTTCAGAGGGCAGAATCACTGTCCCCACCCCCCCCAACCCCTTTCAGAGACAGCCATGCAGCCTTCATGGACCATTGAGCCCTCTCCTCACCCTGCTGTCCCCTGTTAACCATGGCACAGTTGGTTTCAGACTGTGTAGCATACATGATTGGGCTGAAGAGATCAGGGAGCTACGAGGAGTAAGAATGAACTGAATGATTGTCATACTGGCTTGGTTGTCTGTTAAGAACTGAAGACTTTTGAAACATTACCTGTGGGATATTTCCTTTGTTTCTGCTTTACAGATTGTGGTTAAAACCAGTTCTAACTGAAGTTATTAGCTAGGCAGCATTTATAGGCCAAATATTATCGTTTCAGGAAATGGTGATAAGTAATCATGTGAGATAAATGCTGTCTATTTTATTAGGATTAAAGGAGAATGTAAGTGAAAGTGTCTAATCCTTGACATATGTTTATTTTGAGTCTTCAAAGAGTCAACACTATGCAAATTTACCAGCAGTTGGGGGTGGGGGGCGGGTGTGGGGGGGGTGTGGGTGTTAGGGTGAAATCTCAATCCTGAGTGCTAACCCCACATTTGGAGCTCACTGCAGTTACGTAAAATACAAGTGGATCTCACCATTGAAATGTTCCTCTATCACTTGAAACTCAGTGTATAAAAAATAGCACTCGGGGCGCCTGGGAGGCTCAGTGGGTTAAGCCGCTGTCTTCGGCTCAGGTCACGATCCCAGGGTCCTGGGATCGAGTTCCGCGTCGGGCTCTCTGCTCAGTGGGGAGCCTGCTTCCCTATCTCTCTCTCTCTGTCTGCCTCTCCATCTACTTGTAATTTGTCTCTGTCAAATTAATAAATAAAATCTTAAAAAAAAAAAAAACAGCACTCCTTTCCCTGTCCCTACTCACATGCATCTGTTTCTCCTCCTTTGCTGCATATTTTTATCACTGTATTACCATCCTCTCATTTACCCAGCCTCATTCGCATTTCACTGTTGTTTCACCATACCATGTCAGCTGCCAGACCCTGCTGTCTGTTTTACCTTTTAAAATGTTTTCTGGTGTCAGCCTTGATTCAGGTGTTCTCCTAGAATATTAAAATCACTCTTCCTCTATGCTCTCTGCTGCTGTCACAGCCCAACTTAACCTGTCTGGCCAATCTTATTTTCTAAGGTTTCCTCTCAGGGCCCCATGCTCCATGTGAAGTACTGAACACCCCCCACACTTCCATCCCATCCACACTTCCTTGTCATCATGTCATTATTCTTGTTGTACCCTTTGCTTCTGAATGTTCTTCTCTCTGCTGGATTCCACATATCCAGATCCTACTTATCCTTTAAGAACATTTCAAATATTACCTCTTCAGAAGAGGATAATTTGATGTCTGTATTTGGAAGTAGTTTCTTTCTTGTCTCCGGTAGCTATCTTTTCCTTTTTTTGTTATTTAATTATCCCTGGCTTATTTAGAGTTATTTGTGTGCATTTTTATCTCCCCACTTAGATTGTAATCTGGAGGTCAGGAGCCGTGAGTTATCACCATATTCCTATAGTGCTGATGTGGTGCCTAAAGTAATCTCTCATACTTTGGAAGGGCTCCGTAAAACATCTGTCCAATACACTATTTTAAAATAGTGTCTTCCTGTGCATTTAGATATCTGATACTAAACTACAGTGTAAAACAAGGTGCCTGTATAGTGTAGGGAGCTCTCAATTGCTGTGAGGACAACCTCGAGTTCCCTCGAGGATTATTACAAGGATTTCCAAGCAAAATAAAAAGTATTTTCATTTCCATAAATGTGATATTTTCAAATAACCTGTTTTCTTTAAGAGCAGGCACACCTGTATTTTTCTTCCTCCTCCTCCTCTTCTTCTTCTTCTTCTTTTTTTTTTTAATGTCAAAGCCAGAAAATAACAGTATAAGGCAAAAACCACTTTTTCTAATCCTTTGGGGACTAATTAAATGTCATACTCTTTAGTATAATGCCAAAATATTGGTCATTCAAACCAAATTTTAGGTACTTGGTGCTTGCTTACTTCTAAGGTTAACATATATCTTTGTTTTTATAAATGTTACCTTGAATACGAACTTTACATGAATAAAATAGGAGTAAAGATAATGGTAACTTTGTCACAGGGTTATTTTGAGTATTAAATGGGCTAATTTATTTAAAGCACTTAGCACAGCACCCCACGCATATTAAATTGTCAGTAAACCCAAGCAGCTGTAATTACCATCAGGAATTTACAATTTGAGATTTTGCTTGGTAATGGTGTAAAGGCAAGTGCTGCTGCTGGTTTTTATGTTTTGAACTCTGTGGAGTAGTTTCCTAGTAATTAGATTAGCTCTAAATGTTATGTCAGCTGAGAATTTTGGTTTCTAGGTGACAGTAGTGTAGTAGGAAACAGGACTGGCTCTCCCTTCAGAGAAAAAAACTTTCATTGGGAATCCGTGGTGGCTTTTTTTGTTTTGTTATCAGGTTCTTTCTTCCCACCTTTCAGATTAAAATGATAGTCAGTGAGGGGCACCTGGGTGGGTCAGTCAGGTTAAGCATCTGACTCTTGATTTTGTTGAGGTCATGGTTTCTGGATGGTGAGTTGGGCCCCATATAGGACTCTATGTTCAGCAGGGAGTCTGCTTGAAATTCTCACTCCATCTCCCTCTTCCTGTACTCCCCCCCCCCCCGCCCCGTAAATAAATCTTAAAAATTAAAATGATAGTGTAAAGGAGAGAATAGGGAGCCTCTGAAAGGATCAGGACCTACAGAACTTTAGAGGAACTGACTCACTGAAGAGATGGGAGAAACAAGAAGCAGTTTTTTCTTTGTTTTTGTGTTTCAAGCATACCGTTTACTAGTGGAAATGTTGAACTCTATAATAGGAAGAGAATGCTGTATCAGAGATACAGGTGATTCTGACATGAATCCCCAAAGTATCCAACCTCTCCCTTGCATAAACAGTGGGGCAAACAGTGGGCATAATAATTGAAGTATAGAAATAGTGATGTGGGGGTGCCTGGGTGGCTCAGTATGTTAAGCCGCTGCCTTCGGCTCGGGTCATGATCTCAGGGTCCTGGGATCGAGCCCCACATCAGGCTCTCTGCTCAGCAGGGAGCCAGCTTCCTCCTCTCTCTGCCTGCCTCTCTGCCTGCTTGTCATCTCTCTCTGTCAAATAAATAAATAAATAAATAAATAAATAAATAAATCTTTAAAAAAAGAAAGAAAGAAATAGTGACATGAGAGAATTTCTGTTAGAGGGTTTGTGAGACCTGAGTAAATAGGAGCCATGGACAGTGGACACATTTTTGCCTTTGATTTAAGAAGAGTATGCTTCGCTTGGAAATGATTGCTGGTAGTACCATTAAGCTACCATGAGCAGAATATATGATGACTAGGCTTCCTTCTAAGGTCACAACCAAGTCTACATGGTAGGACTTCGGACTGAAATGGAGGAATACAGGGGCATATACAAAAAACACATAAACATGTTTGTTACCCATGAGATGGGTAACATTATCTGTCTTTGATAGCAGACTGGAGCTTAGAAGTGAACTCCTGATCAAACTCCATCCCTCCTCCCCCCACCCTTGTTCCCATTGTAGTCATCCAGTGTCAGTTGATGGTGGCTTCATGTTTCCAGTTGCTCGGGCCAACCATGGTAGACATCCTTGGTTTCTGATTCTCTTCATGCTCCATTTTCAGTCTGTCAGGAAATCCTATAGACTTTTCTTCAAAATAAAACTAGATAAGATCACTTCTTACACTACCATGACTTTCATTTGGTGCCAGCCACTGTCTATTGTTGTTTGCCTGGATTAACACAGTAGTCTATTTTCTCTCCTCCTACCTTAACCCATAATATCTGTTCTTACTATTATCAGCCAGTCATTCCCTTTTTTGTCCAATTTTTTAAAAAGTCACATTTCTTAAGATATACTTTACAAACAGTAAAAATTAACTTTTTTAAGCATAGAGTTTATGAATTTTGATACCACAGAATCTTGTACCAGCCACCATAATCAAATAGAGGGAACACAAGTTAGATTTCTACCTCAGTCTGTGCCTTCCAAATTTCTAATTGCTCAAATAAATGCCTGTTTGCAGAAGGAAAGAAAAGAGGGAGGAGGGAAAGAGAACATTTCCATTGCCCCAGAAAGTTCCCTCATGCTCTTTTGTAATCATTGTCATTAGTCCCCTCATCTGATCCCTGGTCCCTGGCAACAGGTCTCTTTCCTCTCTTTTTAGTTTTATGTTTTTCTGGAATGTCTTATAAATAAGATGAGGTTTTGCAGTCTTTTGAGTCTGGCTTCCTTGCCTTAGCATAAGGAGATTCATCCACATGTATCTATTAGTAGTCTGTATCTTTTTATTTCTAAGTAGTACTCTGCTATGTAAAAGTTCCGTAATTTTCTCTTCCCTAGTTGATGGACATTTAGATTATTTCCAGGTTTGGCAGTTCTGGGTAAAGCTGCTGAAAAGATTCATTCACATTGAAGATTTTCTGTGGATATATGTTTTCATTTCTCTTGAGTCCTAGGGTAACTTGTTTCATTTTATATGAAGCCCAAACTGTTGCTAAAATGACTGCTATTTTGCATCCCCACTGGCATTGTTTACAGTTTCCAGTAGTAGCTCAGCTTCCTTCTCAAAAGTTACAGTCACTTTTTGTTTTTTAATTTGAACCATTCTGATAGGTACCTAGTTGTATCTTTTTTTTTTTTTTTTTTTTAATTTGACAGAGAGAGAGAGATCACAAGTAGGCAGAGAGGCAGGCGGGGCCGGGGCAGGGGGCAGTGAAGCAGGCTCCCCGCTGAGCGGACAGCCCAACCCAGGGCTAGATCCCAGGACCCTGAGATCATGACCCTAGCCGAAGGCAGAGGCTCAATCCACTGAGCGACCCAGGTGCCCCAACATAGTTGTATCTTGATATAAGTTTTAATTTTCATTTCCGTAACGATTAGTGGTGGTTGAGCATCTCTTTATGTATTTATTTGCCAACTGTATCTCTTATTGGTGAATTATCTGTTCAGATCTTTTACTTATTTTTTATACTGGGCTATCTGTTTTCTTACCGAGTTGGGAATGTCATTTGTGTATTTGGTTAGCAGTTCTTTATCTGATAACTATTTGCGAATTTTCTCCCATAGCTTGTCTTTTTATCTTCTCCACAGTGTCTTTTGAAGAGCAGAAGTTTTTATTTTATTTTATTTTTTTGGTAAAGATTTTATGTATTTATTTGAGAGAGAGAACAGGCAGGGGGAATGGCAGAGGCGAAGGGAGAAATAGGCTCCCTCGATCCCAGGACTCTAGGATCACCATCTGAGCCACCCAGGTGCCCCCAGAAATTTTTTATTTTTATAAAGTCCAATTTACCCATTTTTCTTTTATGATTAGTGTGTTTTATGTCTTAAGAAGCCTTTACCTAACCCAGTGTCACAAAGGTTTTTCTCCTCTCTTTTCGTCTAGAAGCTTTGTGGATTTCAATTTTACATTTAAGTTTATGGCTCATTTTGAGGTAATTTTTGAATCTAATATGAGGTTTTTGTCAGTTTGCATTTGAATGTCCAGTTGTTCAAACACTGTTGAAAAAGACTATTCCTTCCCACTTGGCATCTGTGTCAAAAATCAGTTATGTGACCATAACTTTTTGGATTTCTGGAATCTCTCTGTTTTGTTCCATAGAACAGTATATATATTCTTCATCAGTTATCATGGTATGAATACTGTAGTTTTGTAGTAAGTCTTGAAATCAGTTCATGTTAGTCTTCCAACTTTTTCCCCCCAAATTGTTTTGGCTGTTCTAATTCCTTTGCCTCCCTAAAAATTGGAATTAGCTTATTGATATCTATAGAAATCTTCTGGTTTTCAATTTCATTGATTTCTGCTCCATACTATTTCTTCTTCTACTTGCTTTGAGTTTAATTTGCCTTTTTTTTTTTTCCTGGTTTCCTAAGGTAGAAGCTAGATCATTGTTCTTTCCTAAGGTAGAAGTTAGATCACTGATTTTTAAACATTTTTTCTTTTCCTGTATAATGATTTAATGCTGTAGATTTCCCTCTGTGAGCTGCCTTAGCTGCGTTTCACATAGTTTAGTATGTTTTGTTTTCATCTTCCATCAGTTCAAGATATTTTCTAATATCCCATGTGATCTCTTATTTTGATCTATGGATTCTTTAAAAGTGTGTTGTTTAATTTCCAGATATTTGGGGATTTCACAGATTTTCTGTGGGTGATTTCTAATTTAATCCCATTGTAGTTAGAGAATATACCGTGTATGATCTCAGTTCTTTTAAATGTTTCTTTTTTTTTTTAATTTATTTATTTGACAGAGAGAGAGATCACAGGTAGACAGACAGGCAGTCAGAGAGAGAGGAGGGAAGCAGGCTCCCCGCTGAGCAGAGAGCCCTATGTGGGGCTCGATCCCAGGACCCTGGGATCATGACCCGAGCTGAAGGCAGAGGCTTTAACCTGCTCAGCCACCCAGGTGCCCCCTTTTAAATGTTTTTATGGCCTAGCATGTAGCTTATCCTTGAAAATAGTCCATGTGTGCTGTGTTTATTGTTAGCACTTAAAAGGTGTGTTTTGATCCATCGTACACAATTTAATGATCTGGGCTGTGGTTGGGGAATAAGCAAAGTTGGGGAGGAAGATTCTGCAGTGGTTTAGAGCATGACCTCTGAATCTAGAGTCAGATTGCCTGGGTTGGCTTGCTAGCTCTTCTCCCTCTTTAGGGGTAAGGTAGTTCATCTCTCTGCACTTCCCATCCCTTCATCTCTAGAGCTGGTAATCTAATTGTCTTCTTCAGAGGGATGTAGTACAGGTAAAATGAGTTGGATGTTAACAGCTTGTACAATGTCTTACAATATAAGACACCCCCCCCAAATAGTAGCTCTTGGAATTGTTACTATTATTATGTGATAGCATTGTAATTTCTTGGTCTCACAGAACTTTTTTTTTTTTTTTAAGATTTTATTTATTTGTGAGAGAGAACAAGCGAGTGTGCAAATGAGAGGAGAGAGGTCAGCAGGAGAAGCAGACTCCCTGCAGAGCAGGGAGCCCGATGCAGGACTCATCCTGGGACTCCAGGATCATGACCTGAGCTGAAGGCAGTCGCTTAACCAACTGAGCCACCTCACAGGACTTTCAGATAGGGCCTGGTTTGGTTGCTTGGATACTTTTTAAAGAATTACTACTCCCCTTTTAAAGGTTCTTCTCGTGTTAATTATTTATGGGAAGACAGATAACACTTGTTTGGGGGTTTGTGTCATGTATGCAGAAAATGGAAAGTTTGGAAAATCTATATAACCCAACCTTTTAAAACATCACAATTGAAACAAGAATGTGACTCTTAGTCAACAGTTGCCTCTGAAAATATCCTCATACGTAGCAGAAATCTCCAATTACAGAATTGAGTCCCATTATCATTATAGCTACCAACTAAAAATAGTCTTTTCTCAGTGTGACTTTTAAATATTGACATTTGTCTTATGAATATCTCATTTTTGTTTAAGATTAATCAGAAAATTCATAAGTAAAATCACCTATGGCTTCTTGTTCTTGTTTCTGTTTCTAATAGTATATTTTTATTGCGTCTCCTACCCCACCCTGCTCCCTGGAGTCCTGGACAGTAGTTAATTGATCTGAATCTTTTTAGAGTAGTGAAAGTGGATTAATTCCAGCTAAAGACTTCAGTCACTGATATTTTGCATGTATCTCTGAAAAAAGCAGGGAATTAAATATTCTTGTTATTGCTAAGGACAGAAGAGTCCTCTCTAGACAATAGAGTGTCTGCTTTTTGCATTTACTTAGCACAGAGTATGTTAGAGCTCTGGGCTCAAATAGCCTGGATTTGAATCCAGACTGTGTCACCGACTAATTTTGTACCATTGAACAAGTTCTTTTTTTTTTTTTTTAAAGACTATTTATTTAGGGGTGCCTGGGTGGCTCAGTGGGTTAAGCCTCTGCCTTTGGCTCAGGTCATAATCTCAGGGTCCTAGGATCGAGCCCCACATCAGGCTCTCTGCTCAACAGGGAGCCTGCTTTCCCCTCTCTCTCTGCCTGCCTCTCTGCCTACTTGTGATCTCTCTCTCTCTCTGTCAAATAAATAAATAAAATCTTAAAATTTAAAAAAAAAAAAGATTTATTTATTTATTTTAGAGATCCCATGAGTAGGGGGAGGAGCAGGGGGAGAGAAACCTCAAGCTGACTTCCTGCTGACCAGGGAAGACCATCAGTGAGGCTGGATCTCATGATCCTCAAATCATGATCTGAATGGAAACCAAGAGTTGGACACTTAACCAACTGAGCCACCCAGATGCCCCAAACAAGTTCTTGAACACCTTTCTGGTCAGTAGTGTCATCATCTTAAATTAAGGATAATGAAAGTTACCTGTTTTATAGGGTGGTAATGAGAAATAATTTAAAGGGGCGCCTGTGTGGCTCAGTGGGTTAAGCCTCTGCCTTCGGCTCAGGTCATGATCTCAGGCAGGGTCTTGGGATCAAGTGTGGCATTGGGCTCTCTGCTCAGCAGGAAGCCTGCTTCGCCTCTTTCTCTCTGCCTGTCTCTCAGCCTACTTGTGTTCGATCTCATTCTGTCAAATAAAATCTTTAAAAATTTTTTAAAAAATAATAATGAAATTAAAGTACTGAAGGATGGATACTTGGCATATAATAAATGCTTAACAAATATTATTTGCTATTATGATTGTGGTTGTTATTTGTGTTTAGTTTGTCCCATCCAAGTACTAACTAGGCCTGACCCTGCTTAGCTTCCGAGATCTGAAGAAATCAGGCGCGTTTGGAGCCGTACACTTGTGTTTAGTTTCTGAATGAAGAGTTAGAGACCAAGTTTTTACCTGACTTTGTGTTGGCAAAAAGACTCCTTTTAGAGCAGAGCTTCTCCAGGAATGCACTGTAGAGTATAAAACTTCCTCTAAGGAAAAAAGGGGGAGAAGTATAAGTTCTGTGGAAAAATAATATGATGAGGGCACCTTGGTGGTTCAGATGGTTTAGCATCAGCCTTCAGCTCAAGTCATGATCTTAGGGACCTGGGATCCAGTGCCGCTTGGGGCTGCCAGCTCCTGCTTCTCCCTTTGCCTCTGTCTCTTGTGAATAAAATAAATTCTTAAAAAGAAAAAAACATACATGATGAGCAGCAGGAAGTTCTCTACTTAAAAACAACAACAACAGCCCATAGTGGTATAGCTCAGCATTTAACAAGCCTGCTTGTCCATTACTGGTTTTAGTCATGCAAATCAAATAAATTGCCTAAGAAGCTTTTGTCAGCATAGATTCTGGGAAACACTATTTATTAGGTTTGTTGTTGTTCTTGTTTAGTGATAACGAAGTGTGCCAGATGTTTTCCTCTTATCACCCTTGTATTTGTTGTAAGGCATTAGTTCAGCTCTGACCAATTTTATCAAGGTTCTTACTTACCATTTCTGTTTCTTCTGAATCACTGAATTCTGGGTATAAACAGGGCAGTGGTGAAATAGACAACTGCATTTCTCTTTCTGCATGGGCCTATGCTGTGCAAGCTCAGGAGTATAAGTTGGGCTGCTGTCCAAATAAGGGTGATATGGGGCTTCAGGGAGCTTGGAATTCAAGTATGACCTTACAGTAAACATGTGTTTATAATATTGGGAAAGCAGCAACAAAGCTTTTTTAATTGGTTTTGGAAAATTTGTGTGTTACATGAATGTTGCACAGTGAGTTGCCTTTTACACTGAGTTGATAAATGTTGGCCTTTTTAACATGCTGTAAGTAAAATATTCAGGTTATAGATTCCTTATAAAATATATTAGAAATAGAATAAAAGGTAATGTTAAAACTTTCAGAATGCTATAAGCTATTACTTTTAAATATATTATTGGAAACCTTATACTTTATTACTGATTTGGAGGCAAATTGCTGAATGACCTCCAGTTTAGTTGAAACACAAATTATTTATGTTTTCTGTTGTGGACCTTCATCTGTGGCCAGTTCTGGCACCTGATACATTAAGGGTAGGTATGCCTTTTCCTCATACTCCAGAGTAATATCTAATTCAGGTAGAATCCAGCTGAATAAATTGGGTGAGTTCAAGATGAAGTAAAACATTAGCACTTGAAAATGTGGTAGTACAACTAGAAGTGGAAAAGGATGGAGGGACTAAGTAGTCAAATGGGAGTATATATTCCTAGTGGGAGATACAGAAGAGTTTAACCTCAACGGGGTTAATAACATTTCTTCCACCCACCTCCCTACTGCAAGCAGCCCTAAGTCACTGCAGTAATTCAGCATAGCTTTGGGTCTCTGGAAAAAACCAGGCCCTGGCGCTGATCTTGATTTGTTGCTGGAAAATGACAAATAATCGTATCTGCAGACAGTCCTTGATTATTTTCACTAACAAAGGGAAGCCTTTACTTGGGAAATACAAATGGCAGCTATTCAGAGTAAACAGAGTACTTTAAAGTTTCTGTACCCCAACTGTCTGGATTTGAATCCAGACTCTTGTCACTTAATACTTTGTAACCTAAGCAAGATAGTTCACCTCCGTATTCCTTAGTTTCCCTCTATGTAAATTAGGGATAATAAAAGATACTTCCTGTAGTGGTAATGAGGATTAAATAACAGAATTATTCAGAATGAGCCAGATCTTTTTCTTAAAAAAGATTTTATTTATTCATTTGACAGATCACAGGTAGGCAAAGCAGCAGGTGGGGGCAGGGGGGAGCAGGAAACAGGCTCCCCACTCCGCAGAGAGCCCAATGTGAGGCTCAATCCCAGGACCCTGAGAACTGACCTCAGCTAAAGGCAGAGGTTTAACCCACTGAGCCACCCATGTGCCACCAAAATGAGCCACATCTTTAGTAGAGATTAGCTCTTACCCTCTATAGAATCATTAAAATAAATTTCTCTACTTTTCTCTTTTCATAATCACTTAGCTGAAGAATATGTGATTCCCATGAACAGTAAACTTATAACTCCATCTCCCAGGTAACTTTGAGAGTAATGGTGTTATTATCATCCTCATTTTACAGGTGACAACACTGAAGAGTAGAGAGGTGAAGTAACTTGCCCAAAGTCTTAGTTGGCAAAGGACAGAGTTAGGATTTGAACCCAGGACATCTGACTATAGAACCTGCTGTCTTACCTGTACTATCTCATAAGGCACTTCTGTCCACTCCACGTGTTTCATTGACCCAGTTCTCATATTTTCATTAGGTATTTATCCTCCTCAAGTCAAATCAGTTGTGCATTTCCATCTCCTTACCATTTTATGAGTCATTTCTTCTGCTTAAAATACCTCCCTTTTTCAACCAGTCTTCTGGGACACCTTGCACACTGTTCACCTCACCCAACACTTGATGTCTTTCTTTGGCATCTTTACCTGGCTGATTTCTGTAGTGCTTAGATACTCATTATTCTTTGAAGGGAATTCAAGTGTCCCTTTTTATCTATTAATTCAGTGTGAAGATTTTCTAACATGAATCTTATAAAAGTACATGATTAATTTATCTTATGAAACCAAGCTGTGAATTTAAGGAAATTTCTTTCTTTCTTTCTTTTAAGATTTTATTTATTTATTTGACAGAGAGAGAGATCACAAGGGGGGGGGGGAAGCAGGCTCCCTGCTGAACAGAGAGCCCAATGCAGGGCTTGATCCCAGGACCCTAAGATCATGACCTGAGCCAAAAGCAGAGGCTTAACCCACTGAGCCACCCAGGCGCCCCTCAAGGAAATTTCTGCTTACAGTACTTTCAAACATGCTCTTTTCTTTGAACTTGTACCATCTTTACTTCATACTGAACAACTAACTCTGCATCCTACTTTATGGAGAAGATTGAGATCTTCTGGCATGAGTACTTTCATAAAACCTCATCTGTACTTCAGCCCATTATTGCTTATCTGACCTTTCTGGTCTTGGTAGAGAAGGTGTTTTTTTCACTCCTGTCTAAAGTTAACCCTTTCTTTCCTATTTTCTGTGGAATCTTGTCCACATAGTCATTTCTCTCCTCTGGTGCCCTTAATCTCTCTTTCTCTAAGAATTTCTGGTTTTGCTTCATTCCAAGTGGCATAGGTCTCCCATCTTTAAAAGTGTATCAGTAAATAAAGTCACCCTACTTACCTTTTACATTACCATTCAGTTGCATTCCAGTCTTCTAGTCGTGGACCTCCGCCAGCAGTGAAGGGACTTAGCACTTCACAGTCTATCTGCCATTCATGGAAACTGCTCTAGAAAATAACCTATAATCTCTTTTAAACCAAATGACCTATTCTCAACACTCATGCTCTTCTTTTTTTTTTTTTTGAGAGATAATATGGAGTATTGGTTAGAAGTGTGGGCCTTTGGAGCCATACTATGTTCACATACTGTTTCTGATGCTTTCTGTATAACTTGGGGCAAATACCTTATCATCGGCCTGTCTCACTGCCCCAGCTTGCTCAGTACATATGCCCAGAATTTTTAACTCTTCTTTGTTCTAAATCCAAATGACGTTTTTTTCCCCCCTCGACTTTCAACTCTCTCTGTTGTAATTCCTAATTTCCATTGTGCCATTGTTCAAGATAATTGAAACCAAAGATTAAATGCTGGTTTAAAATGTCAGAGTCATTTTGCTGTCGGAGAGTGAACCCAGTCCAGCGGAGTCTAGGCTCAAGAAGATGAGATTTAAAGAAGAGGAAGTGGATTAAGGCTTTTGCTGTCAAAAGATAGCAGAGTATCTTAGTTCCTTATTAGGAAGGTGGAGTGTGGGGGGGGGGGGTTGCAGGTTGCCCGCACTTGTTGATTAAGGAAGCATTGGGCCGGGAGGAGATGGTCTATCTAGAGGATTTTTCTGTCTTGGTTTGTGATTTTCCAGCTGCCTCTTCTACCAATATGAGGTACCTGGACCTGGATTCTGGTGTCCAGTCAGGTGTCCCCACCATCAGGCTAAGTGGCCCAATCACTGTTTGTCATACTGCAGAAATTTTCACTCTCGGCTCTTCTTCATTCCCTTTGCCCAGTGTTGTCACCAGGCCTCTTTGGTATTTCTTTCAAAATATAGTTTGTAGGGGCGCATGGGTGGCTCAGTCGGTTGGGTGTCTGTCTTCAGCTCGGGTCATGGTCCCGCGGTCCTGGGATTGAGCCCTGCATTGGCTCCCTGCTTGGTGGGGAGCCTGCTTCTCCCTCTCCCACTCCCCCTGCTTGTGTTCCTTCTCTCACTGTCTTTCTCTCTCTCTCTCTCTCTCTCTGTTAATAAAATCTCTAAAAAAAAATTATGTAGAGAGAGAGAAACTGTATTAGCTCTTCTGTTTCCACTTCTTTTTCTTTTTTCTTTTTTTTATTTTTTTAAAGATTTTATTTATTTATTTGACAGAGAGAGATCACAAGTAGGCAGAGAGCTAGGCAGAGAGAGAAGGGGAAGCAGGCTCCCCGCTGAGCAGAGAGCCCGATGTGGGGCTCAATCCCAGGACACTGAGATCATGACCTGAGCCAAAGGCAGCGGCTTAATCCACTGAGCCACCCAGGCGCCCCCTGTTTCCACTTCTTATTAATCAGGCTTTCTCACTTAAGGCCTGGATTGCATAAGAATTTTAGTTACTCTCCTTCATTCCAGTCTCATTTCTTCTGTCCCTTCCTTCTACATTGGATATTTCTACCTGACTGATTTTCCAGAATATTATTGTATCATTTTTATGATTTATTCTATTGACAAAAGTAGTATTTCTAGGTGAGATCAAAACTCCAGCAGATAAAATCCTACTGACAAACCCAGAACCCTAGTACACCATATTTTAACCTGCTCACTTAAATAGAAGCTAAACTTTCAGTTAGTCTCTCTGGAATTCCACTCTTCTGTGAGACAAGAGAAACTTGCTCCTATTGATGTATTCTCCTTATGTACCTATATCCTCTTCCCAGAGTTTAAGACTTTAATAATAAAGATGTCCATTTGTGCTACTAAATATAATGACTGTCCAATAGATTTAAGGTAAAGTCACGTAGGGGAGGGCATACTATGGGAAAGAGACTGAGGGGTCTGTCTACTCTTTAATGTTTGCTCAGCCCCATCTGCAAATAACCTTTCTAAAAATGTTCTTAAAAATCTGTTACACGGGCTTCTGGGTGGCTCAGTGGGTTGAGTGTCCAAATCTTGGTTTTGGCTTAGGTCATGGTCTCGGGATCATGAAATTGAGCTCCATTATGGGTCTGTGTTGGCACTCAGCTGGCAGTCTGCTTTAGATTCTCTCTCCCTCTGCCTTTCCACCCACTTACATGCTCTCACTCACTCAGTAAAGAAATAAAATCTTTTTTAAAAATCTGATATATGGGCTCCATCTTGTGCTCAGGTCCTCAAGTCATGATCTCCAGGTCCTGGGATGGAGCCTCGTATTGGGCTCCCTGCTCAACAGGGAGTCGTCTTCTCCCTCTCCCTCTCCCTCTGACTCTTCCCTCAGCTGTTTCTCTCTCTCTCTCTCTGTCTCTCTCAAGTGAATAAATCTTTTTAAAAATCTGTTACAGTAGCTGCTTAAATATTTTTAAGCTGCCTTTTCAAATAAATTAGAGTATGAGAGTATGTTGCCATTTCCTGTGTGAAAAGAGGGGTCAGTAACTAGAAAAATAACATTTACCTGCAAGTAGCATTTAGTGCTGAATCAAGATCTCAATTGATGTGACTGTATGACTAAATAAATCTTAAAATACGAATGTAATCGTAATGTTGGTGCTTTTAAAGTTTAAGAAAACCTTTATCTTTAAAATTGGCTTTTTAAAAATAAATTCTATAGATGGGATGTTACGTTTAACTGTAAAACATAAGCTTTTAGCATTTGGTTAAAAATAAATGAAAAATATAGCCAAATCAGAAATCATAAGCACTTCTTTTTCTTAACATGTCTTCTAAGATCCTAGACACAGTTTTTTAAAAATTTAAATGTTTGTGTTACTTTAAAAATGCACATAATATAAAAATGTGAAATAGTACATCCCATTTTTTTTAAAAAGATTTTATTTATTTATTTGACAGAGATCACAAGTAGGCAGAGAGGCAGGTAGAGAGAGAGGAGGAAGCAGGCTCCCCACTGAGCAGAGAGCCTGATGCGGGGCTCCATCACAGGACCCTGGGATCATGACCTGAGCCGAAGGCAGAGGCTTTAACCCACTGAGCCACTCAGGCGCCCCAGTACATCCCATTTTTAATAAAAGTAGGATTATGTGGTATATTGGTCTTTAGCCTGCTTCTTCCTATAATAGTTTCTATGGTCTCCTTTTAAAATTTCTTCATCGTGAGTGAATTATACAAAGTTGAAAGAGAAAGGTTGATTAAAAGAGAAAGAGAAAGGTTGATTTCTACAAAGTAGAAAGAGAAAGGTTGATTAACCTCACTATGTTTCAGTTTCTTCAGTCGCTTGATGCAGTGCTCAGTGGAAGATTGTTATTGCTTTAGAGGAGGGAGTCATCAGCCTGTAAAGATGGTAGCTGAACACACAACAGTGGACAGTGTCACCCAAAGACAATGTGTAAGATAAGAAGGGAAGAGAACTGATGACAGAACCCTGATGGGCTGAGGAAAAGGAGACCAAGTAGGAGCCAGAGGGATAGGAAGACATCCAAAAGAAAACTATGGAAGCTGGAACAAAATTGTTTCAGGAAAAGGAGGCAGTCACTGTTGCCTAGATCCTGCAAGGGGCCAGAGGGAGCATGTCAAGTAAGATACTGACTGAAGTTTAATAGATGAAATAAAATTGTTGCTGATCTTGGGGAGGGGAAGAAGAGCATGTTGCATGGAGTACTGAAGGCAGAAGACAGATTGTGTCAGAAAGACACTAGTAGCGTTGGCAATCCAGCCTGAATCCCTCAAAGACTGGACCTGGCCTATTTAACTTTTCTGGCCGTTTGTCTTTTCACTACATCACCACACACCCTCCCCCTTCCCTAACCGGTATAAACCCCAACAGATACTTTTGTGGGAGTACATTCTTTTGTTTTTTTTTTTTTTAATATTTTATTTATTTATTTGAGAGAGAGACAGTGAGAGAGAGCATGAGCGAGGAGAAGGTCAGAGAGCGAAGCAGACTCCCCATGGAGCTGGGAGCCTGATGCGGGACTCGATCCCGGGACTCCGGGATCATGACCTGAGCTGAAGGCAGTCGTCCAACCAACTGAGCCACCCAGGCGTCCCAATGTGGGAGTACATTCTTGCTCTATCTTTCCAATCCATTCTTGCTGCCTCACATCTCTTGGTTCTCTTGCTCAGTCTTCTCTAGCTCAGCTGAACTACTGAACTATTTGTAACCTCCCAGCGGACCAGAGTCTCCCATAGGCCTCCAAGCTGAACCTTTACACATATCCACTCAACTTGATAGCATGTTTATTTCTCTTTTTCCTTAGTGGGTGATAGGGGGCTGGGTCTTTATCTTGGAGTGCCAGCACTTACCAGAGTACTAATTTCAATAGTCATGCATGCAGTGATGCATTGGATAGGATGGGATAGTGACAAGCAGTTATTACTGTTGGAGCGCATATAACAGACGTTAGATTTTGCAAGGTGATGGGGAGATTTGTTTGGTTTTAGATGTGTTGAATTTGAGGTGACCGCAGTCTATGGAGGTGGAACTGCCTTCATGGGCATTGGAGATTTTTTACTGAAATTCAGACTGTCTTAGAAATTCCCCTTGTTCTGGGACATTTCCTTTTAACTCTGGTTTATCTTGACAGAAGTAATGGAGGCACCGTGACTTAAATTGTCAGGCACCTTTTTGCTTGTCTACAGAAATAGATTCATCACTAGGAGAGGTTAGCTACCAGGAGATGACTAAATGTCAACCTGTAGCATTCACTTTTTTTTTTTTTTAGATTTATTTATTTACTTTAGAAAGCACACATTCACCCACAAGGGGGAAGAGGGTGAGAATCTCAAGCAGACACCCTGCGGAGCACGGAGCCTGAAGCAGAACTTGATCCAGGACCCTGAGATCATGACCCGAGCCAAAATCAAGAGTCAGGGGGCGCCTGGGTGGCTCAGTGGGTTAGGGCCTTTGCCTTCGTCCAGCTCAGGTCATGATCCCAGGGTCCTGGGATCAAGCCCCGAATCTCCTGAATCTAGCTCTCTGCTCCGCAGGGAGCCTGCTTCCTCCTCTCTCTCTGCCTGCGTCTCTGCCTAGTTGTGATTTCTCTCTGTCAAATAAATAAAATATTTTTAAAAAATCAAGAGTCAGATGCTTAACTGACTGAGTCACAAGGCACCCCTGCAGCACTGACTTTTACAAGGCATTGCAGAATTTCTTCTTAAAGTCCAGATTTTGGAATTGTGTGCATGCTTTCAAGACTTTGTTTACAGAATAATACGTAAAATTATTATATTATCAGCATTAAATGGCAGAGAATAATCTTGCAATGACACTCACGAAGTGAAAATCAGTTTGCTGCATGTTTTTAAGAGCAATGTTAAAAACTAATTCCTTTCTTGTTAAAAAAAAAAAATGTGATGGGGCGCCTGGGTGGCTTAGTGGGTTAAGCCCCACCTTCATTCGGCTCAGGTCTTGAGGTTGAGCCCGGAATCAGGCTCTCTGCTTGGCAGTGGGCCTGCTTCCCCCCACCCTCTGCCTGCTCCTCTCCCTACTTGTGATCTCTCTCTCTCTCTGTCAAATAAAAAAAAAAAAAAAAAAAAAATTAATGTGATAAATACAGAAGTTACCAGTTGAGTCATTTGTAAGTGGCATTAAATCCATTCACTTAGGTTGTTGTGCAGCTGTCACCACTATCCATTTTCAGAGCCTTTTCATCATCTCAAACAGAATTCTGTACCCATTGAATAATAATTCCCAGTTCTGGCTACCTCTACTCTACTTCCTCTATGAATTTTTTTTTAATTTTTTAAAAAAGATTTTATTTATTTGTCAGAGAGAGAGCATGCCCACAAGCAGGCAGAGAGACAGGCAGAGGAGGAGAGAGAAGCAGGCTCCCTGCAGAGGAAGGAGCCTAATGTGGGACTTAATCCCAGGACCCTGGGATCACGACCTGAGCCAAAGGCAGTGGCTTAATTGACTGAACCCCCAGGTGTCCCTCTCTCTATGAATTTAGCTCTTCTAGACCCCTCGTATAAGTGGAATCAAACACTATTTGTCCTTTTGTGTCTTGCTTATTTCACTTTGCATGTTTTCAGAGCTCATCTGTGTTGTAGCATGTATCGAAGTTGACTTTTTTAAGCCTGCATAATATTCATTTGGATATATATACATTCCACATTTGCTTTATCCATTCATTTGTTGTTGGATAGTTTGGTTGCTTCCACCTTTAGGCTGTTGTCAATAATGTTGCTATGAACATGTATTCAAGTATTTGTTGAGTCCCTGCTTTCAGTTGTTTTGGGTATACATAGGCCTTACTAAGTTTTATGGGCATATATCATGAGAAAGTGTATAGACATCCAGGTGTAGTTCCTTCATGAAATATTAATCTTGGCCAGCATGTTAACACAAATTTTTGTAAATTTGTAAGGATATTTATTTAGTTCAAGTTCTCAAGCAGTCTTGGATAGTGATACAAAAATGTCTTTGAAAGCTGCATTATAAGTTTCGTTTCCAAAAATGAATTCCTTGGTCAAATGAAAATATACAAACCACTTTACTCCAGCCTGTACCTGTCTACCTTGAGAAAACCAATTGCCTAGGTTTTTCCCTTGCCTTAAAAATACATCTGTTACAGCTAATACAGGTCTATTTCTGGCTGCTGGTGTATTAACACAGAGGTCACAATTAAGTTGCTGGGTGTATGCTCAAATCACAAAAAAATGCACATGCTTTTGAAATTGTAATATGAGGGCATATCTAAAAGAGTAATTAATAGGAAAAAATGAAAGCATAGTGCCATGGAATCCTTCAGTATTGGGTCTTCTTATTTCACAGGAGCATTGTATACCCTTTCTTATCTCTCCTATGCAGTAAAATCCATCTGAAAACAAAATGACTACAACTCATCTTTACTGCCATGGAGAGTAATACCTTTCTTTCATAGGAATTTGCTCAGTCCACAGGTTGTGCATTTCTTTTTTTTTTTTTTTAAGATTTTATTTATTATTTATTTGATAGAGATCACAAGTAGGGAGAGAAGCAGGCAGAGAGAGAGAGGAGGAAGCAGGCTCCCCGCTGAGCAGAGACCCCCCGATGCGGGACTCGATCCCAGGACCCTGAGATCTCATGACCTGAGCCGAAGGCAGCGGCCTAACCCACTGAGCCACCCAGGCGCCCAGATTTTGCATTTCTGATGGAAATGATTTTCTACTGTACTGTTTGGGTAAAATGTGAAATATTAACATATGGTACATCTCATATATGTTCTTTCCATAAAGTATTTGGTGCTAGTGAAGGGATATGAACGAATGAAAATTCTTCTTTTCTGATCCAAAAATACTTTGATATTGGAAATCCACCCATCTTCATGTTGTGACTCAGAGATGTTCGTGACTCTTGATAGCCTACATACATACACCTCTTTGGCAAAGCAGGAAATAGTGCCTCCATGACTGAGTGGACTCAGGCTCATAAATAATCACCTTTGTGAAATGAAAAGATGCCACTCCTACCAGGTAGTTGCATCCATCCACTAGGAGACAAGGTCATGCTTATCAAGCTTTGTACCGAATGTCAAGCTGCATCCTCTGGGAGGAAAGGACATGTTGTATTTTGACATTTTCTCTCCCTAGTAGCCAGGTGGCCTTGTACAGTAACAACAGTAATATAAGAGTGAGCAGACTGTTTCCATGTAGGACTAGATAGTAAATATTTTGGGCCTTGTGAGCCATGTGCAGATTGTCACAACTTTACAACTCTGCCAGTGAGGCACTTAGACAGCAATAAACAATAATTTAATGGATGAGCTTAACTAATGTTTACTGAATAGCAGTAGGCCGTAATTTGCCCACTCTTAGTATGTAGCAACCCATAGCACCTCCCATAACACTTTGTTAAAACATTGCATTCTGGGGCACCGGGGTGACTCCGTCAGTTAAGCTGCTGCCTTCGGCTCAGGTCATGTTTCCAGGGTCCTGGGATCAAGTCCTGCATTGGGCTCCTTGCTCAGTGGGAAACCTACTTCTCTCTCTGCCTCTGCCTGCCACTCTGCCTGCTTGTGCTCTCTCTTTCTCTGACAAATAAATCAATAAATAAAATCTTTTTAAAAAAAAGGAATTGCATATAAAAAATGCTAGCAGTCTGTATAGCCAGGGCTGTGGGTAAATGTGTAAGGCAGCAGTTCTCAAAGTGTGAACTTTGAATCTCTCAGGGTTCCTCAGACCCTTTCAGGGGGCTTTAGGGTCAAACTGTATAACGCCATTAAATTTTTTGTCTTTTTCATTTTGAAGTGGTTTTTTTTTTTTTTTCCTTATGGTAAGTGGTGATCGGTAAAACCACTGCTGGACTGTTACAGGAATCAAGGTAGTGTCATCAAAACTATGGTAGTTGGGGCACCTGGGTGGCTCAGTGGGTTAAGCCAATGCCTTCGGCTCAGGTCATGATCTCGGAGTCCTGGGATCTAGCCCCAAATCGGGCTCTCTGCTCAGTGGGGAGCCTGCTTCCCTCTCTCTCTCTCTCTCTGCCTGCCTCTCTGCCTACTTGTGATCTCTCTCTGTCAAATAAATAAATAAAATCTTAAAAAAAAAAAAACTATGGTAGTAACCACTGTATTCTTCACCATCATGCACACATTGTTTAAAAAAGACAACAAGGGCAGTTTCACTGAGGGTGAAACTGTGAAAATTACTTTTATTAAATCTAAACCCTTGAGAACACATTTTTTATTATTTTTTAAAGATTTTATATATTTATTTGACAGAGAGAGATCACAAGTAGGCAGCGAGGCATGCAGAGAGGAGGAAGCAGGCTCCCTGCTGAACAGAGAGCCCATTGCGGGACTCGATCCCAGGACCCTGAGATCATGACCTGAGCCAAAGGCAGAGGCTTAATGCACTGAGCAACCCAGGCGCCCCAAGAACACATTTTTTAATAATAAAATGGAAAGTTCTCATTAAGCACTTTGCTATATACTAAAGTACCATGGGTTTTCTTGAAAAAACACTTATGCAGTCAAGTGAGATGCTTGCCAAACTGGCTACTTTTTTCTTAGAACACTATTTTTACTTAAAGAATGACTAGTGGACAAACTAGAGTTACTCACACTTTGATGTTTGACAGTTTATGCAAAATGAATAAAAGTAAGCCTGTCACTTAAAACACATACACACACAGTACTTTCGCCACTGATAAAATTTGAAGTTTTTAGTGAAAATTAGAATTTTGGAAAATTTATATGTTATCATTAGCCTGAGGAATGATACTAACAAATGTGGTTTTCAGATACTGTATAATGAAATGTGACAACATGTGGAATAGCTACATAACTCAATGAACCAGTATTTTCCAGATGATCAATACGTAGATGTTACAAAAATTATCCATAGGTAGAGGATCCGTTCAAAGTATAGCATAATCCACTGGATTTTAACATATGATCCATTGGATTTTAACATAATAACAAAAAAATTCACTGATATGGTGTCAGATTTCACTTTGAAACTAACCTTTAAGAAATTACCACTTGCTGAAGTTCAGTGTAGTATCAAAGAAGAGTATCCTCATTTATCTAAAAATGTTATTATAATACCCCTCCCTTTTCCTACTACCCATCTGTGTAATGCCAGATTTCCTTCTCTGAAGCATTCAACTAAAGCAATGTATGGCAACAGAATGAATGCAGAGGCAGTTAAGGAAGAGTCTGGCTGTCTTCCTTTTAAGCCAGCCATTAAAGAGGTACGCAGAAATGTAAGAGAATGCCATCCCCTTGTCTCACTAAATTCTTTTTTGTTTTGGAAAATAGTTCTTTTTCTTTTAAAAAATTTGTGCTCAGGACACTTGGGTGGTGCAGTTGGTTGAGCTTCTAAGTCTTGGTTTTAGCTCAGGTCATGATCTCTGGGTCGTGAGTTAAAACCCCATGTTGAGCCCTGAGCTCACTGCCAACTCAAGGCAAAGTCTGCTTGAGACTCTCTCTCTCTCTCTCTCTCTCTCTCTCTCTGCCCCTACCCCCTGTTCTCTCTTTCTCTAAAGTAAATAAATTTTTTAAAAAATTATGCTCCTATGTAATGGTTTGTTATATTTAAATGAGTTAGTAAATGTTTTTAATTTTTCTCAGTTTTAATTTCTGTTATTACCCACAGGAACAAAAACACTAAAGGGTCTTCACTTCAAGAGTATAAATAGTTTCAAGATGAGAAAGTTTGTAGAGTGCTAGTGTAGGGCACTGTCTGTGCCGGGTTGGAATATTAGTTGCTTGGTTTGTTGGATGGATAAGAATGCTTTCATTGTATAGCTGGAAGGCTGACACATAGAACACATTATAGAACAGTACTTTCTGTTTCTCAGTTTGGCATGTGTTATAAGAACTTGCTGGTAAAACATCTAGAAATAGATGTTTGATTGTAGAACAATTACTAAGTAAAATCCAGCATGGTTCTAAAAATCTTTGGGTGTAGAATATAATCTTACTGTATATGAGAGAACTTTCTAGTAGCTTTTTGTCTTTGTCTATTAAGGTTGGGGGAATGTAGTAAAGGAATTAGGAGTTTTCATAGTGACCATATAAAATAGCTCAATAGCTAACCTGTACTAATACCTTACTTGGCACAATCTCCCAAGTCTGTCTGTGGTACATTTGGCTAACCTGATTTTGGCATGTCTAAAATACATGTATTTAGTTTCTTTTT
The DNA here is from genome assembly GCF_011764305.1 of Mustela putorius furo. Taxonomy (NCBI): domain Eukaryota; kingdom Metazoa; phylum Chordata; class Mammalia; order Carnivora; family Mustelidae; genus Mustela; species Mustela putorius. The sequence continues at coordinate 14,257,407 of NW_025422387.1, read as the reverse complement.
GCATTTCAGTAGGAATTCCTTTGTTTCAGGGTGTAGAGTATGTTCCTGTCTTTAATGTGCATCAAGTCTCTGGAAGAAACACCTCACTAGGAGGTCTTGAGAGATGACACATTTCTGCTGATGGCTTTGGCAGAGTTTGAAGTATGGGATAGGAAGAGGTTATAAAATAAAGAAGATCACAGGGCTTTGATTTCCTAGATTTGATTTCCAAGAATTGGCCAGACTACCATTTTCTTGGGAATGTCTTTCCCTCTCTGCCTACTGTACTCTGGTTGTACCCCCAAAGCCCAGACCCCAATTCTGTTGTAAAGTTCTAGGATCTCTGCATACTTCTGAAGTGGTGGCAATTCTTTCTTCACTGCTTTTTGTGGACCAAGAGAAGAGAAGAAAGAGGTATGGACCCGACACTCTTCTCCCATCATTATCAGCAGTGAAAACCTTTATCGAACAATCTGTTTGACAAAGGAACAAAAGAGCCGTGGGTTAGACCCTAGAGCTGGCCAGTTTTTTTAGAAAGTGACTCAGAAGGATTTTCCCTGGGTTGATTAAACCAACCAGTTATGGAATTAATAAGTCACAGAAATAAAAGGCACAGCACAAGAAATATAAGCAATGATATTATAATAGTTGTATGTAACAATTGTATGGTAGCTTGTGGTGAACATAGCATAATGTGTAAACTTGGCGAATCACTATGTTGTATGCCTGAAACTAATTTAATATTGTGTCAACCATACTAAAAATAAATATCAATTTTCAGTTGCCTGAAAACAGTACTGATTTACCTATAACATGCCAGCGATCAGCCAAACATAAATGGATATTTTTGGAAGGACTTAAAATTTTTTTTTTTTTTAAAGATTTTATTTATTTATTTGACAGAGAGAAATCACAAGTAGGTGGAGAGGCAGGCAGAGAGAGAGAGAGAAGCAGGCTCTCTGCTGAGCAGAGAGCCCGATGCGGGACTCGATCCCAGGACCCTGAGATCATGACCCGAGCCGAAGGCAGGGGCTTAACCCACTGAGCCACCCAGGCGCCCAGGACTTAAAATTTTTGGAAGAAAAACACAATATAAAAACCTGGAATCTTTTTTTTTTTTTTTTAAGATTTTATTTACATATTTGACAGACAAGTAGGCAGAGAAACAGGCAGAGACAGAGAGAGGAGGAAGCAGGCTCCCCGCTGAGCAGAGAGCCAGATGCGGGGCTCAATCCCAGGACCCTGGGATCGTGACCTGAGCTGAAGGCAGAGGCTTTAACCCACTGGGCCACCCAGGCACCCCTAAAAACCTAGAATCTTAAAAATAAAAACTAGTTGGGCCTTCAAGTTTATTGAGGACAAAGGAGGATTTTATAGAGACCAGGAAGATGTAAAGCCTTGCCCAGGAAAGATCACATGGCTAGTTACAGTGTAATTAAAAATAGAAAGAAACTGGAGCTTCCTGACTCCCAACGTTGTCATCAGATGATCAAGTCAGTTTGGGAGAGTCTGGAGTAAGGCTGCATGTGTTCAGAACTGCACCTGGCTCCTCACCTCAAAATGGTGATCATCACACAGGTCCACAATTCCCAAACCCCAAGTTCTGAAAACCCAGAGTTTTTCTGTAATTCTTTTGGAAGCAAAACCTGACCTAAGCTGATATGAAGCAGTTTCTAATCTTCATTTATCTTACTTTGGTTATTCATGTTTCACTACAGAAACATTAATATTTGATTATGAGGTACTGTACTAGACCCAAGTGAGGGTGTTTTCTGTGGAAGATCCAAAAAATTTGAATTCTGCAGCACATCTGTTCACAAAGTATTGTTTTGGCTAAGGAGTTGTGGACACGTAGGACCTAACCTCACAGAATGGTTGTGAGAATTAAGCACTCAGTAAAATGTCAGATGTTGCTCTTAACCACCAAGAAAGCGCCAGAAGCCCAGTTTTGAAGTAAAATATGGGCCTCTTCCTATACAAGTGTATGTCAGGGCAGTCATGAGAGCTTTCTCCTTTGGTGGAAATGTTACCTGGCCATTCAGTACAGTAGCCACCAGCTATTGGACACTTGAAATTCAACTAGTATAACCGATGAGCCAAATTTTTAATTAAATTTAAATAACCACATGTGTCTAGTGGCCGTTTTAGTGCCAGTGGCTGCTATATTGGACAGTGCAGTTTGGTATTTGAGTTCATGTTCCATTCAGTCTTTACATTTGCTATTTTTGTCATTACTTCTTTGTATTGATTAAGATACAACATGACCCAGCAGACTGTTTGGTAAGACAGCTGGTGTGAGGGGGAGAACTTATGTTTCTAACTACATTCTAGGCTTATCATCAGCTGAATAGTTATTTTGTCCTCAGGGATTTTTAAAGACTTAATAGTAAAGTGTACATATTGCTACTTAAACTTGACATGGGCAATCTCTAGTGAAATAAATGTAAGTGATTCATAAAACATAATGCATCTATGCGAAGAAGTCCCTAAACGTAGAGAATGTAAGTGGCAGAAGGTTTTCTGGTAAATGTGAAAAGAGAAAAACTTCATCGTGAAGTTTTTAGAATAGCAGAATGTGCTAACATGTTCAATGTCCGTGACGAAGTGTGCTAGCATGTTCACATTTCATAAGCAGATGTTATTGTCCAAAAATACACATTTGAAATGTAATATTATGTATAATATCAATGTTTTCAATAACCTCTAGGCTGGCAGGAGTCATTAGAGTGCATCTATCAAAGCACAAGATACAGTGTTTCCTCCTGTTTTCCACAGGAGATTTGACTCTTCGGTGTCAGGACATGGATGTTATCTTTAACTGTTTGCCTTTCCATGGTTTTTGCCTTTGAAAAAAGGACAATAGAAACGTTCCTGTCTTCACTAAATCTTAAATTGACAAAAAAGAGCAACACAGGCACAGGCATCCATTTGTTTTTGTTGAGGTTAGAAACAACAGTCTACCCTCCTAATATAGAAAGTCAAGTGAGATGAAAAAGTGTGAAGCATTGGGAGATCCTGCCATTGTTAATACCTCAGAAATAAGAATGTTTAGATGGTGTGTATGTGGTTAAAAGCTGTGAAGGAAAAGGAAAAGAAGAATGCTTTCTAAATTGTCAGGTTTTCCATGTCTTAATTTTATACCCAAAGACCAATAAGGTAAGGCAGTAGAAAAGAACAGTTCCTGGTACATAGTTGAGTTTTCAGAAAAAGTAGGTTGTAGAAGAATGTGTGTGTGTCCCGATTTTATGGCTGTGTATATATTTTGCAATTTATGGAGAAGGATGCACACACCAGATTGTAAACAGTGTCTGCTCATAGGGAATGGGAGTGCAAAGGAGGAGGAGGGTGGAGACGGTTGTATTTTTGCTTCTTAACTTATTTGTTACAATGAACATGAATTGTTTTTGTAATTTTTTAAAAATATATTTTTGCTTATTTATCTGAGTGTGCAGCTTGAACAGGGGAAGGAGCAGAGGGAGAGGGACAGACTCTGACCTCAGCATAGAACTGTCTCAATGGGGCTGTCTCAATGACCCCGAGATCACGACTGAGCTGAAATAAAGTTTCGGAATCTCAGCTGACTGAGCCACCCAGATGTGCCCCATTTTGGCAATTTTTTAAAAAGAAAATCACTACTGTTTTTAAAATGCAATTTGGCCAAAAATAATTTTAAACTGTACTCTGTATAAGTTCTTTGTGTTAAAAAGCTTTTGTAAAACTTCCATAATGGTAGAGTTGAAAATATATGACATTTCAAATAACCCCATGAAATAATTTATAACTTCTAATTATGTGATAATTGGTACAGTTTGCAGTGTGATAACTTTTTTAAGTGTTATTATAAATTACAAAATACCATGGATATATCAGGAGCCAGCTTTCACCAGATTTTCTTGTATAGATTGGAAAAATAAAACTGTTCAGTCTAGACAAAGCCATTTTCTGAAGCTGTGCATTTAGTTCTACAGTGGGTAACGTGCTTATTGGCTGGTAGCCCTGGTCAGCCTCTTTAGAAGGCATTTTGCACATGGTCAGACCTTTGCCTTGAAAAAGACTGAAGAACGTTGGTGACTACAAGATGGTCAGCCACAAAGACAAGAGCATAGTCCAAAGGATCTGTGGAAGATAAAGAGCTGGTTTAGTAACAGTTCATCCCCAAACTTTTAGAAATCTTAACTGATGAGTCTTTGGAGAGTCTCCACTGATTGGAGAGATGTAGCAAAAGGAATAAACAATGGTATGAGATCTTAAGATACTGAGTTTGAGGGGTGCCTCGGTGCTCAGTGGGTAAGCCTCTGCCTTCAGCTCAGATCATGATCTCAGGGTCCTGGGATCGAGCCCCACATCGGGCTCTCTGCTCAGCAGGGAGTCTACTCTCCCCCCACCCCCCTCTTGCCTATCTGCCTACTGTGATCTCTCTCTCTCTGTCAAGTAAATAAGTAAAAATCTTAAGAAAAAAAAAAGATGCTGAGTTTGGGAAGTTTAGACTTTAATATACCTTTTTGGTGATGAGGCTTCAGAATACAAAGGGTATAAAAAAACCAAGGCATCCAATCCAAGTAAAACACCAGCAAAAAAGGGGGTGCCTGGGTGGCTCAGTGGGTTAAAGCCTCTTCCTTGATGATCCCAGGGTCCTGGGATGAAGCCCCACAATGGGCTCTCTGCTCATCAGGGAACCTGCTTCCCCCCTCCCCTCTCTCCGCCTGCCTCTCTGCCTACTTGTGATCTCTGTCAAATAAATAAATAAAAGCTTTAAAAAAGAAAAAAAAACAGCAAAAGAAAGGATCCTTTAAAAAAAAGTATGCCTTAAATAAATAAATAAATAAATAAATAAAAATTTAAAAAAGTATGCCTTTGTTTTTTATAGCCTTGGAATCTGGAAAAATTTTTAAATTAAAAAAATGCCTACTAGCCTTTAATCATGTGAAAAGCTGCTTAAGCTCACTTTTAATCAATTTTTAAAATTTTAATTACATCAGGAAATTAATGCAAATAAAAGCCATATTGAGATACCAATTTTCATGTTTCAGATTGGTAAAAATTCTGAAATTAGAGACACCATTGACAAGGCTTTGGAAAGAAGAACTCTAATCTGTTGCTGGTGAGAATGCAAAATGATGCAATGTCTCTGGAGGGCAGTTTGGCAGTATCTATCAAATTGCATGTGTATTTCCTCTGTGATAGGCAGTCTCACTTTTAAAACCTTTGTTCTAAACAGATGTGTCATTTCATGTGTGCATTGCAGATATAATTTACTCCGCCGTTTTTTTGGGGGGGGGTAGAAGTGTGGTTAACAGAATTTTTGGAAACAACCAGTGTCTATCTAAAAGGGATTTGTTTAAAAACAAACAAACAAAAAACTGTGTTTCAGTGTATCCACACAATAGAATACTATGCAGCTTAAAGAAAACAAAAAAGAGAAAATCCGCACATACTAACATATAGGAAGATCTGTACGTTATATTGTAAAAGGAGGATGGGGAAGTACAGAGTCTTGGCTTTTGTGTAAGAAATGGTGAGAAATAATGTGTTTATATTATATATTCTAGAAGGCTCTACAAGAAACTAAAGTGGTTATCCAAAGAGGAGCTGGGGGAAACTAGATGGGAATGGGACTTACTGGTGTGTCCCTTTTGATATATGTAGTTTTGATTTTTGTACCATATGATTACATGATGTTTTCCAAAAATTTGTTAATTTTAAGAAAATATTCCTTCTAGGGGCGCCTGGGTGGCTCAGTGGGTTAAGCCCTCTGCCTTTGGCTTAGGTCATAATCTCAGGGTCCTGGGATCAAGCCCCACATCAGGCTCTCTGCTCAGCGGGGAGCCTGCTTTACCCCCTCTCTCTGCCTGCCTCTCTGCTTACTTGTGATCCCTCTCTGTCAAATAAATAAATAAAATCTTAAAAAAGAAAAAAGAAAGAAAGAAAATGTTCCTTCTAAACAGAGGTCATTTGTTTTCAGAATTTTAAGAGATGTACAAAAGCGATTATGTCAAAGCAAGAAACTCAATTCTAAAATAAAGGGACATTGATTGAATTTGTTTTCCTAATATATGAAATGTAGTCTTGTGGTGGGTAAGCCCTGTCTATGTTGTCTGGTTGTCTGCCTGAAAGAGGACACATTGGCCAGTCAGAGCTGCATGGCTGAACACAGGCTGGCAGAGCAGCTAGGGTGGCTGTCCTGTCGCCTGCATCTCCAATTCCTCTGCTGACTGAAATTTTAGGAAGGGGTGATTGCCTGCTGTGGGGTGCTGTGGTTCAGAACTCATGATCCAGAACAGATGTTCCTGTATCCATTTGCCTCTCACACTTTTAACTGTCTCACCAATTTTCATGTTGCTGTGAAAAAAAGATGTTTTTTTTTCCTTTTTTAACTTTTTATTGTGGAAGTTTTCAAAATACACAAAAGTAGAGGGAAGAGTATAATTGACTCTTGAATAACATGGGTTTGAACTGCATAGGTCCACTTATACATGGATTTTTTTTTCCAGTAAATACACTACAGGACTGTAAATGCACTTTTCTTACGATTTTCTTAACATTTCTCTAACTTTATTATAAGAATACAACATGTAATATAACATAAAAAATATCAGTCAACTGTTGATGTTATTGGTTAACAGTAGTTTAGAAACAGTTAAATATCTGGGGAGTCAGAAGTTGTATGATTTTCAACTGTGAAGGGGGTTCAGCATCCCTAACCCCTAGGTTGCTCAAGGGTCAGCTTTATAATGAATTCCCATCTACCTATCATTCTAGCATCAATAACTAAAAATTTTGCCTTAAAAAAAACTATCCCTACCCCCCCACCCCCGGACATTTTAAAGCAAACCTTAAATCATTTCACCCAGAGTCACTGCAGTATGTGCCTCTAAAAACTGAAGATCAAAAAAAAAATGACACTACCATTGAATTTCACTGTGTGTCCTATTTTTTACAAAGGTTAAAACTCCTCTGTATTCACCAGTTTTTCTCTTCTCACTGGGATAATTTCCAGTCAGCCTACACAAAATGTTGAGTATCTCCTATCTTTAAAAAAAAAAAAAATCAGACCTGGGGACCCTGGGTGGCACAGTCGGTTAAGTGTCATACTGGTTTTGGTTCAGGTTGTGATCTCAGGCAGTTGTGGGATCGAGCCCCCTCCTCGAAGAGTCTGCTTGTCTGCTTAAGACTCTCCCTCTTGGGGCGCCTGGGTGGCTCAGTGGGTTAAGCCGCTGCCTTCGCCTTCGGCTCGGGTCATGATCTCAGAGTCCTGCATCGGGCTCTCTGCTCAGCAGGGAGCCTGCTTCCTCCTCTCTCTCTCTGCCTGCCTCTCTGCCTGCTTGTGATCTCTCTCTGTCAAATAAATAAATAAAATCTTAAAAAAAAAAAAAAAAAGACTCTCCCTCTTTCCCTCCCACCCCCTGCACATGCATGGGGTATCTCTCTCTCAAATAAGTAAATCTTTAAAACAAATTTTTTCCAGGCCTCCCTAATCCTTACCTTCCCCTCCTACTGCTGTTCCCTTCTTTGTGCCTTTCAAAAAAGATGTCCATTTGCTTGATTATCATTCTCAGCCAGTTCCAACCTGACTCCATCACTGCCATGCCTTAAAATGTTCTTGTTTGGTTTATTTTTTTTAAGATTTTATTTATTTAGTTGACAGACAGAGATCACAAGTAGGCGGAGCAGCAGGCAGAGGGGGGTGGGCGGGAAGCAGGCTCCCTGACGTGGGGCCTCCATCCAAGGACCCCAGGTTCATGATCTGAGCCGAAGGCAGAGGTTTTAACCCACTGAGCCACCCAGGCACTCCATAAAGTGTTCTTGTTAAGGTCATAGGTGACTTAGATGGTAAATAAATCCAGTGGATACCAGTTTTTATCTTACTTGCTATCTCCTCAGCCTTCAGCACAGGTGACCTCTCCCTCCTAACACTAACAGTGATTGTTAGTTCAGCTGTTCAGCTCTTCGTAGGAATTGTCTCAAGGGGGAGCGGCAGAAGGAGAAGCAGGTTAGATGTGAGCCTGATGTGAGGCTTGATTCCAGGACTCAAGGATCAGAACCTGAGCCATAGGCAAATACTTAACCAGCTGAGCCATGCAGTGTCCCTCATTTGATTGTTTAATATCTATTTAAGGTAGGTGCCATTATTTGCGTTTTATAGGTGAAGAGGCTGAACGTAGGTTGAGTAACTACTGGTAAGTGGTAAAGCAAGGGTTTAAATTCAGGCACCATCCGATCCTGCTGCCTCTGTGAAACACTCTCATCACGTTGTGCTATCCTGGGTTTTCTGGGTTTTCTTCTTTTTTCTCGTTCATTTTGGGAGGTATTTCTTTGTGTTTTCCAGCTTCTCCTTTTTGACCTTTATATTTTATAGAAGTTTCTCAGGCTTTCCTCCTGGGTCCTCTTACTGCTGCTGCGCAGTCTCATGCACACCTATGGTTTCAATTAACATGTTGAAGGTGATGAGCTCCCAATATATATCTTTGTCCTAAAGCTGCTTCTGAGCTCTAGACCCACATACCCACCTGTCGACTCAACGATCCAAAACCCAACATACAAGGAATTTGCTTCTGTATGTTGCCTTTTTTGCTTAATGGTACAGCCATTCAGCATCTGCTCCCCAGAAAGATGGGAATGCTCTTAACTCTTAAAAACAATTACCAAGTCCATTACTGTGTCTTTTATCTCATTGTTCATCTGTTACCCTAAGGAAAGTCCCTCACCCCCGTTTTTTCAGTAGGACCCACCTATTATATATTCTCAGAGGACCTTGTACTTGTCTCTCTCCCCTTTACAACATTTTTTATGATGATATTTACTTGTTTTAAACTTTTTGTTTTCATTCCTTTGGAGAGAACGGAGTTTAATTTTTTCATTCCTTTAGAACATTCAGTATGGGACCGAGACAGTCTTGTTTGTTACTGTGTCCCCAGTCAATAGCAGAGTACCAGCATAGAGGCATCATCAAATATTTGGTGAATGAAAAAAAAATGAGAAATTTGTTTTAGGAAAATCGTGAACAAAAATGATTAGTGTGAAGGGTTAACTCCTGGAGACAGGCTTATACACAAGAATTTTGTTGGTCAAGCCCTAGAAGAGAGCTGAAGAATTGGCCAGTAGGATTTAGAGAAGTGGGATGGTTGGGGATGTGGCAGTTGCAAGATTTGCTGATGTTGTTAATGTGTAAAGAGAATGGGGTGTCAAGAATGCAGCCAACTTCTAGCTTTGAACTGAGGGAATTGTAATTCCATTCCTTAAGAGGATCAAGTATGAAGGGAAGTATACTGACTTTAATTTTGGACCTTGTTGTCTGGGAAGAACGCCTGTAGGACACCTGGATGGGGAGAACCCAGTGGGCAATTAAAAAATGGAAATAGAAGAGATACAGGCTTCACCTCATCACTGAGGGAAAGCAGTAAAATACTATTAACAGTTCAAGTGTAAACTGTTAACAGTTTAATCACTGAGACTTTTTATCTTTGGCACAGTGATGGTATATATTTTGGTACTTCTTAAATTGGGAGTGGATGTTGTAGGCATATGTGGTATACAGAGGTGGGATTTTTACATTATATCATTTAACATCCTGAGAGTGTTAACTAATGATAGCTGCGAATCTACACATGTATTCTTTATATTAAACTAGCAGACCTCATTTTAATTATGCTGTTTGTTCATGCTAATTTACATTTTATTTTTTTATTTTATTTTATTTACATTTTATTTTATTTTTTAACTTAAAGACAATAATGAAGCTTAGTGGGATCCAACTCCACCAGACTGTAAACTCCATGAGGGCTTGTAGCATGTGATCTAATTTTTTTTCCCTCTTTATTTCTCTAGGGCCTATTCCCTGGTGGATTCCAGTCAAGTGTCTACATTTCTGATTTCAATTCTGCTTATAGTCTATGGTAGTTTCAGGTGAGTTGCTCTCAATATGTATGGATTTCAGTTGGAGCTAGAAGAAGCCTTGCTTTGAAAGTGTGAAAACTTACTGCTCTGTGAATAGAAACATGACTAACAAGAATTGAGTTAGAGTGGGAGAATTCTGATATTTATTCTTTGGTTGGCTGCTGTTAAAATATTTTAATCCAAACATGTAAAAATTGCTTAAAAATTAAAATTTAAAATTGCTTTAATTCTGGTTCTAGAAATAATGACTCACATAAATGTATTCATTGAAAAGATCAATGAGAGAATCCTTGGTAGTGATTCTACAGAGTTTGAAAGGGGGCAGAAAGTTTTCCTTAATATAGAGGGATTGACATTGGTTGAGCCATATGCAGTTACTGATGGTCTATTCTTTTGACCTGCAGAAATTATTTCATACGGTTTAACCTATTATTTTTAGGATTGTGCCAAGATCCTTCACCAAGTATTCTGCTAATCTTGGCAGTGCTGAGACTGGATCCTCTTGAAATCCCTGTCCTACCAGACAGCCCTAGGAATGGAATACTAAGGGAAATCCAGAAGCTGGAGGCTTCTTCTTCTCCCTCCTTACTTGAGAGAGAGGAAATTAGTGGTTGTATAACTCAGGTGTTTTATGGATTATATATTTACAAATGAAGGCTGCCTGAGAAGTTTTAAAGAGAGAACTTGGAATGGGTTGACAGTGACAAATGAAATAATCAGGTGTGAGGATTTTTTTTTTTAATGACTTTATTTATGTATTTGACAGACAGAGATCACAAGTAGGCAGAGAGAGAGAGGAGAAAGCAGACTCCCCGCTGAGCAGAGAGCCCGATGCGGGGCTCGATCCCAGGACCCTGAAATCATGACCTGAGCCAAAGACAGAGGCTCAACCCACTGAGCCACCCAGGTGCCCCAGGTGTGAGGATTTTGAACTGCCCAGTATTATAGCTGTATTTGAATGACCACTCGATAAAATCAGACTTCTAGGCTTAATCTCAAAAACTGGGTAGAATGGTAAAATAGTATTGATAATTCCAGTATCAGCTGGTGAAAGTTTGAATGATTAAGATTTCTACTGAGAGCCCTAGAATCATAACCACTCTTAGGAAGCATTAATCAAGCTAGAGTAATTTAGAACCTTATCAACATAATCTTGATATTTTGTATCATACTTGGGATGTGTTTCTGTTTTTTTCTCTTTGAGTATATAATATATTAACATTACAAAATCTACTTTGCCATTAAAAACAAGATCTTGGGCGCCTGGGTGGCTCAGTGGGTTAAGCAGGGAGCCTGCTTCCTCCTCTCTCTCTCTGCCTACTTGTGATCTCTCTCTGTCAAATAAATAAAATCATTGAAAAAAAGAAAAACAACAAGATCTTGTAGATTCAAAATTCTGATACTACTTTCATTAGTAGAAATGACTTTGGTGTATAATTTATATACAATGTACATTTTCATCTTTAAATCATTTACTTTCTGATTATTTTTACCTAACAAAAAATATTTTCCATAATCTTCATACTAAGTTTTAGTAAGTTGATATTTCTTTGTGTTAGTGTCTTATTTCACTATTGTTGGGCATGTGGATTGTTAAAGTGACCATCTTTTTATGTGCTCTTTGACTGGTTGAATTATTTTCTTAAGACAAATATCCAGAAGTTGAAAAACTTTGCCAGAGAGTGTGAACTGGCTCTTACTACATACATATTGCCATATTGTTTTCCCGAAAGGTAATACCAATTATACGACTGGGCAGATTTTAAACAAAATTGATGTAATGGGTGTACCATAAAATTATATAGATGGAAAGGATTCTCTGCTCAACTCTTTTATTTTACAAATGAAGGAACTGAAGCCCAACAAGATGGAGTAACTTGACAAAGATTACACAACCAATTGGTAACAAACTCCGGACTAGAACCCAGTTCTTAATACTTCTGGTCCAGTACCTTATATCTTTTATACTTTAAGGAATTTAAATTGACCTCACTAAATAAGTCTGGAAGTGTTTTCTTCTGTTTCCTGGAAAAGATTATGCAAAATTGTTACTTCTTTTTTATGTATATGCTAGAACTCACCAGTAATACCATCTAAAGCCTGGCTTTTCTCTTTGTGGGAAGATGATTTTTGTTTTCTCCTACTTTGTTCACTACTTTTTCTTTCTCTCTCTCTTTAAGTATTAGGACTGTAAAAAATTTTTTATTGTGATAAAATATAATGTAAAATTTACTATTTTTAACCATTTTTAATTATACAGTTCAGTAGCCAGTTTGAGCCTTTTTTAGCACACGTTACTGTTCTTTTATTCTAGCCATTTTAGTACTAGGATGTGAAGTGATAACTCATTTTGGCTTTGGTTGCATTTCCCTAATAATTCAGATTAGAATGTTGAAAAGTTGTTGAGCATCTTTTCATGTGCTCTCTTGGCCATATGCTTTTCTTCTTTGGTGAAATGTCTATTCAGATCTTTGGCCATTTTTAAATTGGGTTGTTTTTGTTATATTGAGTTGTAACATTTCTTTAAATAGTCTGGATACAAGTTCTCTCTCAGTCCTAGGATTTGCAGATGTCTTCTCCCAATCTCTGCCTTTCATCATCTTGATACTGTCTTTCATAGTGTGTAAGCATCTTTAATTTTAATAAAGTCCATCTTACCAACTTTTTGTTTCATGGATCGTGTTTTTGGTGAAAAGTTGTTTCCTAATCCATGGGCACAAAGAGTTTCTCATGTTTTCTTTAAAAAATTTTTCTAGTTTTACTGCTTTCATTTAAGTCCATAATTCATTGTGAGTTAATTTTTCTGTGTGGCATGAAGTAAAATGTAAATTTATTTTATGAATGTGGCTGTCCAGTTGTTGTGGCACCAGTTATTGAAAAGTCTGTCTGTTTCCCCATCAAATTGCATCAGTGCCACTGTGAAAACACAGTTGACTGTAAATGTGGATACCGATTTCTGTTCTTTGGTCCATATATGTCTCCTTAGGCCAGTACCACAGTGTCTTTCTTGATTGCTGTAGCTTTTATAATTGTTGAATTCGATCGTGCTTGTCTTAACAACTTAGTACTTTTTAAGAATTTTTGCTATTCTAGATCTTCTGTATTTCCATGTAAATTTATATTTAGCTGGTGATTTTCTACCAAAAAAAGTATACTGAGATTTTGAAGGTATTGTGGATATGCAGATCACTTCAGGGAGTGGCTCTCCTAAAACTGAGTCTTCAGTTCAGAGACCTCAACTATCTCTCCATTTACTTAGAGCTTTACTTTTTCTTAGTCATGCTTTGTAATTTTCTGTGTACAAGGCTTGTACTTCTGTTAAGTATGTCATTCTTTTAGATATTCCTAAGAATTTCGTTCTCTTTGGATATAGTATTTGATGAAATTTTCTTCTTGGTTTCATTTTTGGGTTTTTCATTGGTGAGTATGTAGAACCATGCTTGATTTTGTATGTTGATCTGGTATCCTTTGGCCTTGATGAATTCATTTATTGTGCTGATAGTTTTTTGTATACAGACTCCTTAGGTTTTTCTACACACAGGATAATGTGGTCTGCAAATAAAGACAATTTTGTTTCTTCTTTTCAAATCTGAATGCCTTTAATTTTTCCTCCTCCTCCTTTTCCCACCCTTATTGCATAGGATAGAGCCTTCAGTACAGTGTTGAATAGAAAGTGAGAAGAGCACACTTCCATCCTTCTTTGCTTTGTTCCTCATCTTAAGGCGAAAGCATTTCATTGTTCACCAGTAAGTGCAGTGTTACCCGTATGTTTTTCATAAATGCCTTTATCTATCAGTGAGGAAATTTCTTCCTTTGTCTAGTTTGTGGAGAGTTCTTATCATGAATGGGTTTTGTCATGTATTTTCATGCTTTTACTGAGATAGTCATGTGGCTTTTATGCATTGTTCTATTAATACAGTATATTAATTTTTTAATGTTGAACCAACTTTGTATTCCTGGGGTAAATCTCAGCTTATGATTATATACCCTTTTAAACGTTGCTCATATTTTGTTAAAGACTTTTGTGTCTATATTCATGAGGGATATTGGTCTGTTCTGTTCTTGTTATCCATCTTCTTATGATTTTGGTACCTAGATAATACTGACTTCATTGAATGAGTTGGGAAGTGTTTCCTCTTTTATTTTCCTGAAAAGATTGTGTTAGAATTGTATTATTTCTGGGGCGCCTGGGTGGCTCGGTGGGTTAAGCCTCTACCTTCAGCTCGGGTCATGATCCCAGGGGCCTGGGATCGAGTCCCGCATGGGGCTCTCTGCTCAGCAGGGAGCCTGCTTCTCCTCATCTCTCTCTCTCTGTCTGTCTCTCTCCCTATTTGTGATCTCTCTCTCTGTCAAATAAATAAATAAAATCTTTTATTAAAAAAAAAAAGAATTGTATTATTTCTTCTTTAAATATTTGTTAGAGTTTACCTAAGGCCGGGCTTTCGTTTGTGGGAACCTTTTTTTGGTTTTGTTTTTTTCCTACTTGGTTCACTACTTTATTCCTTTTTCTTTTTTTTAAGTATTAGTAGGGTTTTTTGTGTTTTTTTTTTTTTTTTTAAGATTTTATTTACTTATTTGACAGACAGAGATCACAGGTAGGCTGAGAGGCAGGCAGAGAGAGAGAGAGGAGAAAGCAGTTTCCCTGCAGAGCAGAGAGCCTGATGTGGGGCTCGATTCCAAGACCCTGGGATCATGACCTGAGCCAAAGGCAGAGGCTTAACCCACTGAGCCACCCAGGTGTCCCTAGTAGGATGTTTTTTTAAATAGCTTTATGCATATCTATACATAGATAAAATTCTCCTATGTAAAGTGTGCAATTTTAGTATTTACAATTTTAGTATTTACAAAATTGTGCAACTGTTACCAATTGTAGAACAATTTTATCATCCCAGAGGAAGCCTTGTATCCATTAGCAGTCATTCCCCTTTGCCTTATCCCTTGTTCTAGGCAACCACTAATCTGTTTTTTGTCTCTATATAGATTTGCCTATTCTGGAAATTTACATTTAAGTAGAATCTGCAATACATGGCCTTTTGTGCCTGGCTCTTTCACTTAATGTTCTTAAAGTTTATTCATGTTGTAGCATGTGTCAGTACTTCATTCCTTTTTATTGCCCAGTATCTTGTTTAACCATGCATCAGTTGATAGATATTTAGGTTGTTTCTACATTTGGGCAGCTGTGAACATTCGTGTATAAGTTTGTGTGGGGACATAAGTTTTCATTTCTTTTGAGTAGATACCTAGGACTGGAATTGCTTGGTCATATTGGCAACTTTTAACATTTTGAGAAACTGCCACTGTTTTTCAAAGCAGCTGCCATCATTTTACATTCCTACTGGCAATGTATGAGGATTCTGATTTCTGTTATTATCTGTCTTTTGATTATAGATACTGTATTCTGTTTTGGTGAATAGGAGGTGGTATCTCACTGTGGTTTTGATTTGCATTTCCTTAGGGACTAATGATGTGTTGACCTTCTTTTCATGTGCTTATTTACCATATGTGTGTCTTCTTTAGTGAAGTGTCTATTCATATCTTTTATCCATTTTAAAATTGTATCACCTTCTTATTATTGTTCTGAGAATTCTTTTTATATATTATGGGTCCAAGTCCTTTATCAGATAAATGCTTGCAGAGAGTTTCTCCTACCGATGGCTTTGTCTTTTCACTTTCTGTTTGTTTATGATTTTTATATTTTCCTAATAGATTGAGATAAAATGTCACTTTTTAGAAATAATTTTTGTCATGAAAGTCCTATATTATCTGATGTTAGTATAACCACTCCAGTTCTCTTATGGTTGAATGTGGAAAGATTTTTAATTACCAATTTTATTTCTTCTTCTAAGTCTACTTAGATTTTCTGTTTCTTTTTGAGTTGGTTTTGGTAATTTGTGTCTTTCTAGGATTTGTGCATCTTTTCTAAATGATTTCATTTGTTGACATCAATTTGTTCATATTGTTCATGTATAATTCATTTAATTTTTATTGATCAGTAGTGAGTGATGTTCTTTTAATTTTTTATCGTAGTCATTTGTATCTTTAGTCTTTTTTTTTCCTTGATCACTCTAGCTAAAGGCTTATCAATTTTGTTGATCTTATCAAAGAAACAGGTTTTGGTTTCATTATTTTTTCTTCTTTTTTTTTTTTCTATTTTCTGATTTAATTGATCTCCACTTTAATTTTTATTATTCCTTCCATCAGCTTGCTGTGGCTTTAGTTTGTGCTGCTTTTCCTAGTTCCTTAAAGAAGCTGAAGTTACTGATTTGAAACCTTTCTTCTTTTTCACATAGGCAATTAGAGCTGCAGATTTCTCTCTAAACATTGCTTTAACTGCATCCCAGACATTTTTTTATGTTGTGTTTTGTTTCATTCCATTCAAGATACTTTCTAACTTCCCTGGTGATTTTTTCTTCTCGGGTGATTTATAAGTGTGTTGCTTACTTTCCTACTATTTGGAAATATTTCAGAATTCTCTCTGAAAGGAATTTTAAGAGCCTAATTCAATTCCACTGTGGCCAGAGACATTATGATTTCAGTCTTTTTAAATTTATTGAGGCTCATTTTATAGCCTAACATATGATCTGTCCTAGAAAATGTTCCATGTGCAGTTGGAAAAATTGGCCTACAACAGAGGGTTGAGAGCAGGAAGTGACATAATCTGGTTTGTGTTTTAGAAAGATTGTTGTGGGTTCTGTATGAGAAATAGCTTTTTGGATAAGAGGGAAACATGAAATAAGGGAAACTGGGAGTGTGTTGCCCTCGTACAGGCAAGAAATCATGATGGCTTTAACTGGGTTAATAGTAGTAGAGTGAAATGTCAGTGGATTTGGGACAAGACGGCTGATAGAATGGATAGTATGTGTGAGAGAGGAGTCAAGGAAGACTCCAAGGTTTATGGCCGAAACAACTGGATCCAGTAATGATGCCATTTCTGAGATGGAAAGCTCTATAAAAAAAAAGCAGACTTTTCGTGGAAACACAAATATTACAAAGCAGATACGATTTATCAAGAGACTGATGTCGGTTCTGTTCTCTTCCTTCTCTTTAATTTAGGACAAGAAATTTAACCTCTGTAGACCCCTATCTGGACGGTTGTTAATTTGATTAATTAATGAGTATTACTATGATTTATAATAATAGTAGTGTCATTTATTCTGACTTAATAACGGTATCTCTCTTTACGGTTTCCAGAGGAAGTTGGAAGTATGTTTTAGTAGTACTTTACCAAATTTAGTAGTGCTTTCACATCTTTTTCTTTCTGAAAGAAAGTAAACAAGGGATACTGCAATTACTGTTTTGGTAGGTCAAAACTTGTCAAATATTGGCAGTTTTATGTAGTTCAACCTGATAGATTCTTTTTACTCATTGACTAGGATCATGTAGGGTTTTATGTATTTCTTTTCTCAAAAATACCTCTTTGTGATAACAGAAGTGAAAATTGAAGTCATCATTGAGGTAAAACTAGTAGCAAAGTAATTTCCTTAATTCTTGCTTTCACATAAACGTCGGATAGCTGGATGAAGAACTGGCCTGTGACTTCTTTGTACATAGATTCCTTGATGAAAATATTTACAGAGAGTTCATTGAGGCAAAGCCTGTGTGTACCCTGCTTCCCAGTCTACATGCTGTCTGATTCCTACTGTTTGGGTTTTCTGCAGTTGAGATGCTTTATAATTGTTGTGAGTTGACTTTTGTTACTTACTGTGAGGAGGTTGGGTGGAGATGTATGATTTTTGTTGGCTCTCATAATCTTTTTACTGTGATATTAACTGAATTTTAAAATGTGACAAAGATGAAGAAAACAGCTAATAGTTTGCTCAGCATTTATGTGACAGGTATGGTGCTAAGTGCTTTACATAAAGTCTCATTTAATCCTTATATTAATTCAATAAAATACATATTGTTATTCCCATTTTACAGGTGAGGACACTGGGCCCAGAAATGTTTAAGTGGTCAAGTGTAATAAGTGACGAAGCTGGGATTTAAGTACTTTACTACTGCCAACTATTGAGAATAGTAACAATTTCAAATCTGAACCAAATAAATTGATCTGGTAGTAAACTCAGAAGGAATGAGAAGCTTTCTTATAAACCTCTTTTTTGTGATTTTTTTTTTCCTTCAGCTGTGGTCTTCAGGCCTTATTGTGCATAAAAATCACCAGGGAAAGATTGCTTCACTAGGCTTTGGATGGGAACCTAACACCCGAGCCTGTTCAAGTGGCCTGTGTGACACACTTTGTGCAGACTCTTTCCTGACTTTCTAAGTTGTTAGTTCTTAATTGCTGGTAGCATTTTCAGGGCCCATTTGTTGATATGTTGTTTATCCTTTACAGATCTATTTGAAACTCTCCTGAAGTTCTCAAAGTTTTTCTCTTTTGCTAAAAAGAAAAAAAATTCCCCTCCAGTCTTTTTTTTTTTTTTTTTTAAGATTTTATTTGAGAGAGAGCATGCTAAAGAGAGAGAGAGAGTACACAAACAGAAGCAGTGGAGAGGGGGAGAGGGAGAGGGAGAAGCAGAATCCCGCAGAGCAGGGAGCCCAATGCAAGGCTCTGTGGGGTCATGACCTGAGCCAAAGGCAGATGATTGACCAACTGAGCCACCCCGGTGCCCCCCAGTCTTTATTCTTGGTTTACCACCACCTGCTACTGAAATTTTCTCCATTAGTTTCATGATTCACTTTTCATGCTATCCTCCATGCACAAAAAACATTCCTGAATTTGAATAGAACAGTTTGTATTATTCCCCTTCCCCCACTACCCAACCAGATATGTTCATATCTCCTCTGAGACCATAAGACTATATTATTTACTCATTCAAATGATCACATTTTTACTCAGAGCTGTGAAGACATGGGGAATATCATAAAATATAGGATAAAAGATTTGTGAATTGTATGGGTTATTTCTTACCAGGCTTTCATGTTTTTAAGTACAGAAGGAAAAACTATTCTGTGTAAAACTAGATTCTAAAAGCCAAAGCCAATCCTCAGTTTAGGAACCCTTATGTTTGCCATCCCTTGGCTGAGCTTTGCTAGATTTCCTGTATTACTTAAACTGACACCTGTATCTCCTTAGTCTTTCCACTTGCTCAGGAAAAAATATATCATAATTACTCATTTAATCAGTATGTCCCTGAAGAGTTTGACAAACTATGACAAACTACAGAAGAGCACTAACAGAGAAACAGAATAAACTTCCAACCACAGCTCATTAGTGGCAAGATATTTAAGTTCTGTTTCATCAGGAATCACAGCCACAGAAATAACAGGTTTGAAATAGATCTAAAAGAAAATCCAAAGGAAGACATATTTTATATCCTATCTCTCTAGGAAGATAATTATTTAATATATATTTATCTATAATCCCTATATAAAGTTACTGTATGAAGGAAGAACAGAACTTCTGTAACTGTAGGGTAATTACTACCTTTTTCCTAGGACAAGCACTTACCTGTGCTTTCTTTAATGGCAAAGGCAATTTATTTTCTTATACCCAGACCTACTCTAGGAAGACAATGTTGTCAAGTTAGTGAGACTGCAAAGAGTATTAAGAAAAACACTTTCTGGGGGCGCCTGTGTGGCGCAGTGGGTTAAAGCCTCTGCCTTCGGCTCAGGTCATGATTCCATGATTCTGGAATCGAGCCCCACATCGGGCTCTCTGCTCAGCAGAGAGCCTGCTTCCCCCCCTCTCTCTACCTGCCTCTCTGCCTTCTTGTGATCTCTGTCTCTCAAATAAATAAAAATCTTTAAAAAAAGAAAAGAAAAAAAAGAAAAGCACTTTCTATGATTGTGTTGGCCTTCACACTAAATGTGTATCACTGTAGAGTCAGACCGGGTTAATAGAAACAAATTCCATTGTGGTCCACAGTGTCATGACAGGTGTTGATCACACAGTGCTGTGGCATTTGATGTGTTACCTTTTGAACTGCTCTTATTGCCACCTCATAATCTCTCCGACCTTCAGAAAACATCATATACTGGGGCACCTGGGTGGCTCAGTTTGTTAAGCATCTGCCTTCAGCTCTGGTCATGATCCCAAGATCCTGGGATTGAGCCGCACATCAGGCTCCCTGCTTGGCAGGAAACCTACTTTTCCCTCTCCCATTCCCCCTTCTTATATTCCCTCTCTCACTGTCTTTCTCTCTGGCAAATAAATAAATAAAATCTTTTTGAAAATCATATACAGAAATCTGAATTTATTAGGGAATGATTATGTACATTGTAATGTCTATGGACAAGTTCCTTGATATACTTAAGTTTCATCAGCCCTTTTTAAAATGTTCCATTTATTTAAAAAAAACACTTGAGTTTTCTAGAAACACACATCAAGCTTAAGTCCAACTCAGCCATGTAGTTTTCTCTGACCAACTGAATTCCTCTCTTCATTGCACCTGCTTCTGATAGTAGAATGATTAAAAAACATGTTATTATTAAAATATTAAGATAAAAAATCCCAATTTGCCTGTCTTCTCCAGTACTCACAGTGTACTCTGTTTTCAAAATTCAAATGAAATGAACAAGTATAACTCAGCAAATACGTTCTCAGCTCCATTTTGCTTCCTGCAATTGTTTATTTTTGCTCTGCCCTGTTCAAAAGGCTTTCAGGCCATTTGCTAGAGTTTTCCAACTTTTGATGAGATAAGGTAAATTAAAAAGGGGCCAAAGAAAAGAAAAAGCATGGGTGGAGACAGAGAGCCAAAAATAATTCTAAAAATGCAAACCATACTGGCCAACACCTTTATTACTGGTGGTCCACAAATAGCACAGTAAGCCTTCTAGCAGCCAACTTTAAGAAGAAAAGAAAACCTTTACACTGCTGTTGAATAAAAAGAACCTAGTTGTTCAGGTGAATTACAACTGTTGTTGGTCTTAAGATCAGACAGACATTTATCCTGAAGATCCTCAGAAAGAGGAGAAACTTTGAATTTCATAGCAGTTCAAAATAAGCATTCAGATGTTTGTTGAATGAATTACAGTGCCCTTCAAAATCAGCTAGAAGGTCGTTTCATGAAAGTACATATCAGCAAAAGTAATTTTGCTAAAATTAGAGGCACACAGCCAGCAGCAGAAAGTTGTGGTTCAGATTGCTAGCTTATTCTGGTCTAACATTATATTTTAGAATATCTAGGGAAATGAATGGGTTGTTCGTTCTTCAAATGATTATTCCTGAATATTGATCTCTTGATAAATGTTGGCAGCAGTCCAGACATGTACTCTCTGTTGCCAGGCGAATACAGACCTCTTTGTCTTAACAGTGCTCAGAGCACATTTGTATTTTCATCAGAACTAAGGAACCTAAAAAGGCCTAATGATAAGCCCATATTTCCTCTTATTCTAGGCAAGCAGTGGAAATTCCCACGGGCCTAGGACTTTCTTTAGAAAATCCTTTATAATCCAGTCCAGTATATAAAGACATGAGTAGTTGATTTCCTAAAGTTCTGTTACTTGCATCTGAATTAGTTTTAGTCTGAAAAATTTAGAGCAAATACGACCAGATTTCCAGCTCAGCCAAAATAAAATCTTATTAAAGCACTCAGAGAACATTAAACCACTTCCTCGTGTAGTTAGTGTCTGTGATATATTACTTGTGACATGTACGTCAAAGTGACCCCAAAAAGGCACACTTAAGATTTTTACTTATTCACAAATTTAAATTTGAAGAACATTGATCATTTGGTTCTTTCTGACACTAATTAGCCGGCAGGCTCAGTTATCAGTTGAACCCTTCCCAGTTCAGTATAAAACCATATCATCTTATTATAAAAGGGTGCTTGTGTAATAAGGTAGGATATATGTAGTTCATCCAAAAATGGTATCAGGTTAAGTTAACTCAAGGAGAAATACTGTGTAGTTTGTTTCTTATGGGTTGTTGTTGTTGTTGTTGTTGTTTTAATGAGAAAAAAACTAATATGTATTGATGTAAAAAGACATCCTTGTCTTTTGGAATAGTCTTCAACTATTCCAAATATTAATTTGTGAAATAATACTGAATTGATCCTCATTTTTAAAAAAGATTTACCTGCATTCTTAGTAGTAGATTCTTCATATAGGTTCTTTGCTATCGTCAATAATTAGAAATTTGTATGCCTCCTACAGCTTGACCCATAACTATTTTCTATTCAGTCATAGTTGATGACAAGGCAACTAAAAATAGCAAATGATATGCTATAATTTAGATGGCTTTTTCTGCAGTGGTAGGTGGTTGTGATGAAATAGCCACAGCTCAGATCTTTCTGTGAGTGTTTGAACATTGATTTCAGTAACCCAGATTTGCTGTTAAGCAAATAGCCAAGATACAATTTGGCTGGAATGTCTACTGATAACACTGATGAATTAATGTGTGTTATTGTGTAGTAATAACAGTGAGGTTGTGATGGCAGAGAATGAGGGGGTGGAGTTAAAGATAGTCTTTTATGAAGATGGAACAAATGCTTCTAGGTCCATACAAGCAATTTCATGTCTGTAGAGTTAATAAAGATCACCAAGTAAGGCGGGATAAAGGCTCATCATTCCACTCAGGAAGCAGCCAAGACTTTATTTAAACAGCTGAAGTTGGCTGTCACTTGCTCAGTGTGGGTAACTGTTGCTGGACCCCAGTAACAGTGGCCTGGAATCTGCTAAACCTAGGTTGTCCATTGATCTTGTTTTGTAAAGCTTACAATACATGAATCTTCCTGTTTGAGCAAATACATGGGGCCCCACAACCTCATTTAACCAGATTTCTGTTTTGTAGAGTAGTGACCCATGGTCTGTTTATCAAGCAGTGCTTGATTTTAGCTAAGCTTAGTTGTGGCAGTAAGAAACCCAAAGTAAGCTTCAAACCATATACATGCTTGCTTACCCCACACCCCTACCTTGTACCTCATTAGGCTATCTAAAACTTTCAGGTTTCAGGTTTTCTGCAACGGTTCTTACCAGACTAGGGTCTAAGAAAATGTTACAGCTAAAACTGGTTTTAAGTTAATCCCAACCTACTAGTAATTGGAAAGAAGGGGAATTCTTGCCTTAAAACAGCCAGGTAGTCTTAAATAGTCCTTAGTTAATAACAAATTGAACTGTAGTTAGTTATCACCACTAAGCCTATCTGACAGTACTCAGCAGCCAGTCTCATTTACCCAACGTTAAGACAGAAGCTTTGTACTAGCTGTGCCGAGGGTCAAACCAGAAAGATGACTGGAACTTTCCAGTCCAGACATCATTATAATGGCCAGGAGAAAGCATAGGAAAAACTAACAATTTGTAATAGCCAGCCCCAGTGGTTGAGATGCGGGTTAACAATTTCTGTACATGTATCATGCTGTCTTCAAGATTCTAAGCAGAATAGGCATAACAAATGTTGTTGTGATTTCCACTCGTAAGTGAACTTGAAAAATGCAATTTAAATTAATACAGGTCTTCACCAAAGCATCCCCACAGGGAAGAAGTGGTCTTCATATTCCCATGGTTCCAGATAGGTCCTCATGAATTATATCACCCATTTTAGAGTTTAACTCTCTTAGCTTTTCCACAAGAAACATGGATTAAAGTTTAAAAACCCAGAAACTGAAAACTAGGACCAATGGCTTAGCAGGAGAAATATTTGCAAAACATTGTGTCTAGTTAGTTGTGGAACTAATCAAAGTTGACTGGGTAGAGTTTGTCCCTGGAGCCAGTGGCTGTAGCAGTAACTAGGGCTGACTGAGGTGCGAACAGCTTGTATACTTCTTAATTGCTGTTAAAGTGTCTTCTTCTCATTGCTGGAGGAATAGAAATCCCTAATACTAGATATGAATACTAGATATGAATGTTCTAAAATAGAGGGCTGCTTTTTTTTTTTTTTTTTGTAATTATAAACTCCCAGGAAGGCCAATGCATCAGAGTCCTGACCGTATTCAGAAGAGCAGTGTTACTATCCATGTTTTAAAGTGTGTTGCCGTTTGCAACCACATGGATGGAACCAGAGGGTATTATGCTAAGCAAAATAAGTCAGTCAGAGAAAGACAATGATCATATGATCTGCAGACACCGGAGGGTTAGGGGTAAGGGAACAGATTGTTCAAAGGGTACAAACCTTCAGGTACAAGATGAATAAGTTCTGGAGACCTACTGTACATTGTGGTGACTATAGTTAATGTACTTCTGTACTTAAAACTTGCTTAGAGAATAGATTTCTGGTGTCTGACCATGAGAAAAAGAGATAATTGTGGGAAGCAGTGGATATGTTAATTAGTTTTATTGTGGTAATCATTTCACAGTGTATACATGTATCCAAACATCATGTTGTATACCATAAATAGTACAGTTTTTACAAGTCAAAAATAAATTTAAGGGGCGCCTGGGTGGCTCATTCGTTAAACGTCTGCCTTCAACTCAGGTCATGGTCCCAGGGTCCTGGGATCAAGCCCCATGTCGGGCTCCCTACTCAGTGGAGCTTGCTTCTCCTTTCCTACTCCCTCTGCTCGTGTTCCCTCTCTTGCTGTCTCTCTCTCTCTCTCTGTCAAAGAAATAAATAAGTAAATAAATAAATAGATATAAAATAAATTTAAGAAAAAGGGAAAACATTAAAGACAATTCCTAGGTAATGGTGTAGGGAGAGACATCCCTTTCCTCAAAAAGACAGCTGAGAGTCGAGGAAACATAAGGCAGCCAGAGTTAATAGGACAGAGTATGAAAGACAAAAGTGTTTAAAGCCAGAAATCCCCAGAGATCTGCAGGTGCACCGTTTGAGAAGTCATGGGAGTATTGATCACTGCATGCTTGTGAGGACGTTACCTGAAGCTAAGGAAAGAATAATGTGGAAAGAGTAGAAGAAGAGTGCCTACTCCCTCAGCTGGTTGGAAAACCTTATGATTCATGTGGCATTGGATAGAGTACTTCAGTTGGTAGAGAGTAATTACCCTAAATTGAGCACTGCCTAATAAATTACAACAGCAATACCTGAATACACACTACGTCTGAGTAACTAACAGCATTCCAGAAACAAAGCTCAAGAAGATTTGTGGGAATATAAAAATATCAGATAGTCAGCAGGAATATAAAAATATTCAGACAAAGTAAAACTCATAATGTCTGGCATACAAGCAGAGGTGACCAGGCAGCAAAGAAGAAGGAAAACATGACCAGTGATGAATCTTCAGTCAAAACCAACCCAGAACTGACACATATGTTGGAATTACTAAAGAAGTACATTAAACTGATACTATAAATTACATTCAATCTGTACAAAAAGTTAGAGAGATACATGGATAAATAAAATAATACCCAAAGTCAAGCCTCTGGAAGTGAAAAACAGCAACATCTGAGATTTAAAAAAATATATATGCGGAATGGGAACTCAGTGGCAGCCACTGCTCAGACCAGACACTGCTTGCTCATGCACCTCACTCTGCTTCCTCTGTAACCATGTCTCACAAACCTGATATGGTTGAGATTGGGAAATTCAGTAAGTCAAAATTGAAGAAGATAAAAATGGAAGAGAAAAATTACCTACCCTCAAACAACAGAAGGAGCAAGCAGGAAAATTCTAATAGGGCATGTACTGCCAATATTCACTATACTCCAGGAGCATTGTGTATTTTACTGCTTCTAGCTGTTTATAAGATACAAAGAGTTTGGGTCAAGTTAATGACTGCTGCCCCTTTTCACATCAAAGAATCGAAGACTATGGACAACAAAGGTCACATACTTCTCTCATCTGCCTGTCTGGCTGGCAGGAAAGGAAAACTTGGATGCTACTGAGAGAAGCTGGGTGGGACAACAGTGAAATCTAAAGGAAAATCAAGCTGTCCTAAGGGGTCTCGTAGGCTGCAAAATGCTGTTTAATCGTGGGGGGGGGGGTTGTTCAAATGATTTTAATTATTGGACTGCACACATTTTTAAATATGTAAGTAAGTTTTAAAACCTGAACAAAATACACTGGGAGGGATTAATGGCAATTAGACATTACAGAAGAAAGGATTAGGAACTTGAAGGCACAGTGACAGAAAATATCCAAAACAAAATACAGAAAAGAGGGAAAAAAATGTTCTTAATGGAAAGGGTGCCTTTGACCTATGGCCATCACAGAACAACCCCCAGGGGGGGCTAATATATGGGCAATCAGAATCTGCAAGAGAGAAGAAAGGGAAGGAGAGAAAAATCCTTGAAGAATTAATGGCCAAAATTTTTCCAAACTTGAAGAAAACTATCACCCACAGATCTAAGAAACTTAAACTCATAGTACACAAAAACATGAAGAAAACTACTCCAGGGCATAGCATAATCAAGTCACTCAAAAGCAGTCATAATAGAAAAAAATCTAAAAAGGAGCCAGGGGTGAGTGGGGGTGGGCAGAAGAACATGTTACATAGAGAGGAACAAAGATCAGAATAAACACCAGATTTCTCAGTGAAAATAATGTAAGTGAGAAGACAGTGGAACAACAGCCTTAAAGCACAGAAAGGAAAAGCCATCAACATAAAATTCTGTGTTGGCAAATTCTGTTGGCAAAAAAATCTTTCAAAAATGAAGGCAAAATACAGATGTTTGCAGATAACACAAAACCACTTTGCCCTATAAGAAATGTGAAGGGAATTACTTCATGCAGATTAAAAATGGTACTGCTAGAGATCTGGATCTACATAAAGGAATAAAGATCACCAGAAATGGTAACAATGTTGATAAATATAAAAGGACTATTTTCTTAATATTTAAAGTTTTTTAGAATATATTTATGTAAAAAAAATAATTATGTAAACAAAACTAACAGTATATTGTACAGTTTATAGCATAACATGTAAAAGTAAAATGCATGGAAATAGTACAAAGGTTCAGGGTAACAAATGTAAACTTGTCAGGTTTTTATACTACACATGAAGTACCATAATATAACTTGAAGGTACACTGTATGGGTTAAAGATGTTTTAATATAAATTCTCAGTGACCACTAAAATAACAAGTTACAGATAGTAAGACAACAAAAGAGATAAAAAGAGAATCATTTAAATGCTCTTAATCCAGGCGCCTGGGTGGCTCAGTGGGTTAAGCCGCTGCCTTTGGCTCAGGTCATGATCTCAGGGTCCTGGGATGAGTTCCACATCCGGCTCTCTGCTCAGCAGGGAGCCTGCTTCCTTCTCTCTCTCTCTCTGCCTGCCTCTGCCTGCTTGTGATCTCTCTCTGTCAAATAAATAAATAAAATCTTTAAAAAAAAAAAAGAAAAGGTGACCAACTTATGAAACCCTTTTGAGTCTTAATTTTAGTCCACGGTTAGTGGGGTCCACCGGCAGTGGCTCCCATTTCTGGGGGGTGTCCTTGTTTTCGGCTCATTTGACGTGACACGCATGAATCCAAGCCCTGATGCCTTCTACTTTTACTGCTGTGGGGGTGGTCAGGATGACCATGAATGGTCCCTTCCAGCAGGGCTCCAAGTTTTCCACTCGGTGATGGCATATCCAAACCAAGTCTCCGGGTTGGTAAGGATGTGGTTCTACCTCCGTCTCCGTCTCAGTGTAGGCAGCTCGATGCCCTGCGTGGGCTCTTTTTAAGACAGACTGTAATGCCTGCAGTGACTCGAGTATAGACTGATTGGTCATTTCTGCTAGGGCAACCTTTTGTAGCCATGGGCAGAGTGGAGGGGGTCGCCCAAACGTTATTTTAAATGGGGTAACCTTGTTTAAGTAGGGTATACATCATGCCCTAAGAAGGGCAAAGGGAAGAAGATCCACCCATCCACCGCCAGTGTTCAGAATTAACTTTGTTAAGGTCTCTTTCAGAGTCCGGTTCATTCTCTCTACTTGTCCAGAGCTCTGGGGCCGGTAGGCACAGTGTAGTTTCCAATTAGTGCCCATGGCATTGGCCAGTGCCTTTGAGACTGAACTCACAAATGGAGGGCCATTGTCTGACCCGATCGCGAGAGGCAACCCAAACCTAGGAATTATTTTTTCTAATAGTTTTTTTGGCTACCATTCCTGCCGTTTCATGTTTGGTGGAAAAAGCCTCTACCCAGCCTGAAAGGGTATCCACAAAAACTAACATATACTTGTTTCCCTGTTTCATCTCTGTAAAATCTACTTCCCAATTAATTCCTGGTTCCCTTCCTCTTACTCTTTTTCCTCTTCCCATCCTGGTTTCTCCCGCATTTACTGCCTGACATCGAACGCATCTATCAACCACATCCTGAGCCATACACCCTAATTTAGAAACCTGGAACTGTTGACCCATGAGCTCCTTAAGCTTGCGTGTCCCTAAATGAGTGCCCTGATGTATTTGGCTTACTAATTTTTTTTTCCTAGTCTTCAAGGAAGAATTAACTTTCCTGCCCTAGTCTTAGCCCAATCCCCTTCATAGTCTAATTTAGTCAATTTTTGTAAATATTTTAAACCTGCCACTGAATAATCTGTTTTTTTCTGGTAGGGCTGGAGCCGGGAGTATAACCAGTTCTTGACCCAGTTTCCCTGGCTGCTTGCTTTGCTGTTTGATCTGCTTATTGGTTTCCTTTTGAAATCAGATTAGTCCCCTTTTGGTGCCCCAGGAAATGCATAACGGCCACCTCTTTTGGGTCCCAAATAGCTTGGAGGAGAGCCAGGATTTCTTTTCTGTTTTTAATTTATTTTCCTTCTGCTGTTAATAGGCCCCTTTCTTTATAAATAGTCCCATGTATATGGAGAGTAGCAAAGGCATACCTGCTGTCCATATAGATGTTCGCGGGCTTACCCTTGGCCATCTGCAGTGCCTTGGTGAGTGCAATCAGCTCCGCTTTTTGTGCAGAGGTTCCGTGTGGCAGGGCCACCTTTCAGAGTTCTGTTCAGGAGAAACCACCGCAGGCCCCGCATACCTCTTTCCATCGGCCATGAGGCTACTCCCATCTGTGAACAGACAGAGTCATCTCTGCATCTGGGAGGGGAGTGTCTCTGAGGTCAGGCCTTATTTCTATGATCTGGGTTAGGACCTCCCCACAGTCCTGTGGGTTATCAGCTAGCTTTTCTGGCAGCAACGTGGCTGGATTTAGCACCGCAGGGGGCCTGAAAATCACTTTCGGTTCGTTGAAGAGGAGGGCTTGATACCTGTCGCTCGGGCGTTTGTCATCCATTGGTCTGGTGGGGTCCAGAGGAGGCCTTCGATAATGTGAGGAGTGGTCAAGATGAAATTTTGATCCAAAGTTAATTTACTTGAATCCTTGACCAGGAGGGCCGTGACAGCAATTATGCAGAGGCAAGGGGGAAACCTGGCCGCTACTGGATCTAGGTTTTTTTTGCTAAGATAGGCTACTGGCTTTTGCTAAGGCCCCAGAGTCTAAGTCAAAACCCCTTTGGCCACCCCTGCCTTCTCCATGAAAAGTGGAAGGGCTTGGTAACATCTGGGATGGTCAGCACTGGGGCACTCAGTAAGGCTGTTTGTAATTTTCGAAATGCTCCTTTTGCCTCAGCTGTCCACTCTACCGTAGTGAGTCCTCCCTTAATCAGTTCGTAGGGGGGTTGGGCAATTTCCGCTAACCGCGGTATCCACAGTCTGCAGTAGCCCACCGTCCCAAGAAACTCCCTCATTTGTTGGGGCGTGGTGGGGCGGCAGTATCGGGTGATTGCCTGTTTCCTGAACTCAGACAGTGAGCGCACTCCCTCGTGGAGATCAAAGCCTAAATAAGTGGCGTGGCTCTGACAAAGCTGTGCTTTCTTTGCTGACACCAGATACCTTTTTTTTTCTGCAGTCTGTAAGAGTTTTCGTCCCCCCTCAAGCATGACTCATAGTCCCCAGTGGCTATTAGCAAGTCATCAACATACTGTAACAGAGTGACTCCCAGGTTGGTGATTCTGTACTCCCACAAATCCTCGTGTAGGGTCTCGTCAAAGATGGTGGGTGAATTTTTGAATCCTTGGGGAAGTCTTGTCCAGGTGTGCTGGCCCTGGAACCCTTCCTGTGGGTCAGACTACTCAGAAGCAAAGAGGGGTTGAGACTCCCTTGCTAAAGGTATACAGAAAAATGCATCCTTGAGATCTAAGACCTTATACACAGTTCTTTTGGGGCCTAGGAGGGAGAGTAGGGTATAGGGGTTGGGCACCGTCATGTGGGTCTCTTCAACCCATTTGTTAGCTTCCCGCAAGTCCTGAACGGGTCGGTACTCCCCAGTTTCAGACTTTTTGACGTTCAGTAAAGGTGTGTTCCATGGAGACTTGCAAGGAACTAGGATCCCGTCTCCTCGGAGGTGGTTAATGTGTTTTCTGATCCCTTCCTTTGCTTCCCAGGGGAGGGAGTACTGCCGGACTCGAACGGCTGTAGCTGTTGCTTTTAACTGTACCACTACTGGAGGCCGTCCCTTGGCCAGGCCAGGAGGCCTCCCTTCTGCTCAGACTTTGGGAAATTCAACCTGTAGGTTTGGAGAAGGCTTCCCTCCCTTATCTCCTCTGGTTTTGAGACTAGCTTGTAAAGGAGATGTTCATCTGCTGCTGCCCCAAGCATCTGCACAGTGGGTTGTCCCAAAGTCACAGTCATGTCTCCTTCCAAGAACTGAATGCCAGCCCGTAGTTTGTGGAGGAGATGGCTTCCCATCAGGTTATACGGGGCATTAGGGAGGACCAAGAATTGATGTTTGACTACTCCCGAGGCCAAATTTAAAGTCCTTTCTGTTGTCCATTTCTGTCTTTCTGTGCCATTTGCCCCTTGTACCCAGACTCCTCTCTAGATAGTTTTCCCATAGGCTTTAGTAATGATGAAAATTGGGCTCCTTTGTCCACCAAAAAATCAATTGATTTCCCCTCCACCTCAATTTTAACCAGAGGTTCAGGGAGGGGCTCTGAACCACGGCCCCTTCAGTCTTTGGTGGCCAGTATTGCACTTTCTTCTTAGGGCACTCGCCGGCCCAGTGTCCTTTTTTCCTTGCAGTAAGCACACTGATCTGAATCTAAGCCTTCCCACCTGCTTTCTCTGTGTTTAGGCTTTTTTTTTCCATTGACCATCTCCTACCTGCCTTTTTCTTTTCCACTGACTTTTATTTCCTGTCTCCTTCCCGCCTCATGTAATGTCAAAACTTTAACTATTTTTTTTAGCCTGTTTTTCATCTTCTTGTGTATCCCTGTTGTTAAACACCTTTTCTGCTATTGCCACTAACTCAGATTCTTCCCTTCAAATCCTTTAATTTTCTGAAGTTTCTTCCTTATATCTGGGGCTGACTGACTGGCAAAGGCAAGATTTACTGCCCTCTAATTTTAACATTTACTTGAATTGATCACCAATATAGACTTGCCATGACACAGGGCTTTAGTCTTCCTTCCTTAAATACTATGTCTCATTTGAACAGAAACATTTTATAGGAAAAAATTTATTAGTCTTTTTTCACCTCTTGTGAATAAATCATCAAAACTGATCTAAGATGGTCAGATTTTTAACATATTTCATTGTTTCCTTTCAAACCTATAAACCAAGGCAAAAGTCACTTACTTTCCCCAAGCCTTCTACGACTTACTATATATCCTCAAGTTTAGTTTTTATTATCTCCTTTCATGTTCTGGTGCAACCAGATATTTTTACTTTAAGACAAAACTATTTACTCTCTTAGGCCCTCTTTTTTGTGTGTAGAGTTTTTTTTTAAACTTACTATCAGTCAACTGCCTTTCCTCTGGTTTTTCAGACATTACAACTTTTAATAAAAATCCTTAGGGCGTTTTTCTTTTGGTAGTCCATCCTGACCATACCTAAATTTATTTTTCTTTTTTTTTTTTTAATTTCCCTTCACAAACCTTTTACAACTTTCTTTTGTATCCAGGTTTTGTCCCAGGCCATTTCCTTTTAAACAACCATCTCATTTAGGACAAAATTACCTTTTTTTAAACAAAATATATTCCCATTCCTTATCTTTCTTATGTATCTCCTACTTTTTTACATATAGGGTTATTTCCCTTACTTCCATCAGTCTTAGTTACAGTTAGCAGAATTTTCTATTCTTAGAAACATTTCGGTTTCTAGTGATGGTTAAGTATTAACCAATTGTGAACAGTTACAACAGAAGTCTGTAGATGGCAAATTTTATGAATCAGTTAAGCACAAAACATGTTTACCAACAGATTTAAATATTCTTCGTTTCTTTGCAGTAAGAAGTCAAAAGCACAAACCTATATCAAGTACTCAATGCTTTAGCATTTTATCCCATTTGGTTAAGACCTAGGTGTCCAACAAATTTAATTCCAGTTGTCATCCAACCAAAACTTTGAAGTTTCAGGTTACCAAAGACTTTGAAAGTTACCTTAACAATTACCCATTAAAACTTTGAGACAGACAATTAACCATCAGTTCAGTTATTTCTTTGCTAACAGATTTTATCAAAGAGCATGAGCTTATTTGACCTTCAGGGAACTTTGATTGAAGTTTCATATTTACTGCTATAACTTTAAAGACATGTCTATCTTAATTAAACCAACAAACTTAACTTAGTTCAAATACTGATTTACGTTTCATCTGGACCCACTCCATTTTTAATGTTTACCTGAGACACGGATGGGAAGATCTGGAGTGGGGGGTGTTAGGTCCAGGAGCAGCTCTTCTTGCTCCTTGACAGTGAAGAGGGAAGGAGCCATGGTGCAGGAAGCACCGAGGATGGTCTAGAGGCCAGTTATGCAGGCCACACCCAAGTTGGTGCAGAAACAGAAGGGGGAGTGCTGCCAGAAGGCAGAGAAAGGATTCCCAGTTCTATAGAGAGTTTTCCTGGGTAAACCTTGTCACCCAACTGGGTAG
This sequence comes from Mustela putorius furo, assembly GCF_011764305.1. Classification (NCBI taxonomy): domain Eukaryota; kingdom Metazoa; phylum Chordata; class Mammalia; order Carnivora; family Mustelidae; genus Mustela; species Mustela putorius. The sequence continues at coordinate 14,224,860 of NW_025422387.1, read as the reverse complement.
TTTTACCTTGAAAATCCTTGAAATGCTGGAGAACAAGACTTAGGGGTGTCATAGGCCCCTTACTTTCTGCTTGCCCCATTTCTTCAAACACAACAAACAATACAACAGACAACAAAAAGACAAGACAAAGACATCTGCAGACCAGGCCCAGCAGCCCTTCCTCAACCAGATAACAAGTCTAAGGGTGTGCAAGATATACAACCTGCTGCTGGTGGGGATTTTCTCAGTCCCCTGACCGCCTAGGGGGACTCGAACCCCCTGGCAGTCTCCCAGTGGCAGGATGGGGCGTCCCCACATCCACTCCAGCCCTGGGGAGCAATGCTGTGTCCAGCTTCTCCCCAATGGGCTATACCCTGGAGCTCCGCAACCAGACAGACCAGATCCTGCAGGATAAAATCTCGAGATCTTACCTCCAGAGGCTTACCAGAAATTCTGATGCTGAGTCAGTTCTCGTCCTTTAATCCCGGACGAGCCCCCAGAATGTTGGGGTCCATTATCAAAGGAACGCAACTGAGACAAAGTGAAAGTTACGCAGAGCCTTATTCTATGCCAAGCATTAGAAATTAGACTGACTGGCCAGGGCCATCTCCGAAGAAAGCGACCCCCTCCCGATCTCACAGGCTGGTTTTATAGGACATAACCACAGACCCAAGGTACGCGGCTTCTATTGTTAAGGCATTTACTCCCAGAATCGATTCCCGGAACCATACCAGGAACTAGGGGGGCATTTATTCCTGGAATGAAGTCCATGGATGTAAACAACAGTATGGCTACCTAGGCAATATGGAGTTGCTCTGGCTAAGCAGGCCCTAATAGTTAAACAGGTTTTAACATTAAATTGGCCCTAACACCTAACAGCTCACAGTTGAATCAAATTAGGGATCAATAACAGAAAGAGGTCTAAAAAATTCCCAAATATTTGGAAACAAAAATAACACTTCCATGCATCAAAAAAGAAGGAAAATACATTGAATTAAAGTGAAAACACACTAAATTTATGGGTCGCTGCAAAAGCAGTACTTAGGGAGGAATTATACCTCTAAATGCATAGGTTAGAATAGAAGAAAAAGGTATCAGTGATCTAAACTTTAACCTTAATAAACTAGGCAAGAAGAGAGTAAATTAAACCCAACTTAGCAGTAGGCAAACGGTAAGAATAAAGATCAAAGCCAAAATAAGTGAAATATTTTCTCTAGGGGTAGAGAAAAATCCGTGAAACCACAAGCTGATTTTTAAAGACCAATAAAAGTGGTAATCTCTGGCCTGACTAATCAGGAAGAAGAGAAGCCATAAAACCAGTATCAGGAGTAATAGAGGGGTTATTACTAGAGCCTCCGGTATTAAAACAATAATAAGGGACCACTGTCAACAACTTTATGCCAGTAAATTTGATGACTTAGATGAAATGGACCAATTCTTTGAGAGAGACAATCTGCTAAAGCTCACTCAAGGAGAAATCAATAACCTGAATAGCCCTATATTTATTAAAGAAATTGAAAATGTCAGACTGTTTTCCAGAGTGTCTGCACCAATTTAAATTCTTACTAGCAATGTCCTTGCTGACATTTGGTTATTATCTGATTTTTCTGGTTGTACCATCCTGGTGGGTATGAAGTGCTATCTCATTCTGTTTGGCTGTGTATTTCCCTGACATTTAATGATGTGAAAAATCTTTTCGTGTGCTTACTGGCAGTCATTTGCGTATCTTCTTCGGGGAAGTATTTATTCAGATCCTTTGCTTATTGTTTAATGGGTTGTTTTTTTATTATTGAATTGCAGGAGTTCTTACATGTTCTGAATACAAGGCCCTTATCAGACATATGATAGCAGGTATCCTATCCTCTGTGTTGGGACCTTTTTGATTGTGACCTTTGAAGCATAAGATTTTTATGATGATTAAGTCCATTTTATCAGTTTTTGGCTGGGTCTTTGGCATCATGTATAAGAATTCCCTGACAGGGCACCTGGTTGGCTCAGTGGGTTAAAGCCTCTGCCTTCAGCTCAGGTCATGATCCCAGGGTGCTAGGATTGAGCCCCACATCAGGCTCTCTGCTCAGCAGGGAGCCTGCCCCCTCTCTTTCTCTGCCTGCCTCTCTGCCTACTTGTGATCTCTGTCTGTCAAATAAATAAAATCTTAAAAAAAAAAAAAATCCACTGACAAATCCAAAGATCATGAAGATTTATCCCTACGTTTCATCTAAGAATTTTATAGTTACAGCTCCCATATTATTTAAATTAATTTTGCCCTCCCACATATTAAGTGCTCGTGTGGCTGATGTCTCCCCAGTGCAGATAAAGAATGCTTCCATCATTGCAGAAAGTTCTTTTAAGATTTTATTTATTTGAGAGAGAACAAGTGAGAGAGAGCATGAGCAAGTGAGAGGGGCAAAGGGAGAAATAGACTTCCCACCAAGCAGGGAGCCCGATGTGGGGCTCTGTCCCAGGACCCCGGGATCATAACCTGAGCTGAAAACAGCTGCTCGACTCACTGAGCCACCCAGACACCCCTGCAGGAAGTTCTTTAGGACATAAACACTTTAACATAGATGAAGATGAGCTAAGGACTTGAACAGTTAGTTAACCAAAAAATGAGTGAACTCATGTACACTAAACTGTTCAGTAGTTAAAGAATGCAATATTAGAACAGAGATTGCATTGTTAGTTCCCCAGATGGACAGTGACTACTTCCTTCAGGTCTTGACTTAAAAATCACATCAGTGAGAGGCCTTCCCAATCCACCCTATTTAAAATTTCAAACTTAGTCTTTTCATTTCCTGCATTTTCTCATTAGCTGTTACCATATATATATTGAACTTATTTTCTTGTTTATTGTCAGTGTCCCCCCCCCAACTTTGAATGTAGAATCCATGAAAGCCTGTTTTATGCACTATTTATTGTTCCTCCAATTTGTAAAACAGTTCTATGTATAGAAATACAGGGGCACCTGGGTGGCTCAGGGAGTTAAAGCCTCTGCTTTCAGCTCAGGTCATGATCCTAGGGTCCTGGGATCAAACCCCGCATCTCGGCAGGGAGCCTGCTTCCCTTCCCCCTCTCTGCCTGCCTCTCTGCCTACTCGTGATCTCTGTCGGTCAAATAAATAAATAAAATCTTTTTTTTAAAAAGCATATTAAAAAAAAGAAACTCAAATACATGTTGTTAAATGAAAGCTGACAAGGTGTAGAGAAAACAATGTTCTCATATACTGCTATCAAAGAGTAAATTTGGTACAACCTTGTTGGTGGTAGTTGTGTAGTATGTTAAAGTCTCAAAATTGCGCTTGCCCTTTGACCTAACTTTTCTCTTTCTAGGTATTTATCATAAGGAAATAATTAAGGATGTGCACAGAGATATGGCTGGAAGATTTGGCCACAATGGAATGCTTTTATCTGCAGTCTGAACTCTTGAACTGACATACCAGAAGGAATGTAGATTGTTTTCAAAATGTGATGACAAGAACTGTTTTTGCAGAGTTGTTCAAAGGAGCCTTTCCTGTCTTCCATAATGCCTTAGCGTATTAAAATATTGTCTCATTACTGACTTGTGGACCTACTTTCTTTCTTAAGCAAAATTAAAACTTGTCTATGTAATTTTTTCCACAGGTCCCTTAATATGGACTTTGAAAATCAAGATAAAGAGAAAGACAATAGCAGTTCTTCTGGGTCTTTCAATGGCAACAGCACCAATAATAGTAAGGCATTTTTATGTCAATTAACTTTAATACATATAGTGGTCTTAATTAGATTCTTCCTATAACCCCAGTTAATTTACCGGGTTTAAGGATTTATGTTTAATTATAATAATAAAATCTAATCTGTATTGGTATAATTTGTAAAAATTCCTATGTTCTGAATCTAAACCAATGATTTCTCATTAGTGCTTTTAACTCATGCCTAAAAGCTTGCTGCTGAGATTATTTTCTTAAAAACAAGTAGGATAGTAAAGATTTTGTAAGAATGTTGAGTTATAAGAAATAGAAGTGTGCTAGATAGCAAATGTTTGGCAGCATTGTTTATAATGGCCAAAAAGTAGAAACATGACTCAGAGACCAATAAACTCATTGATGGATAAACAAAATATGGCCTATCCGTGCAATGGAATACTATTCAGCATTAAAGAGAATGAAGTACTGACAGAAGTACTGATACCGATACATGATATGAACCTCAAAACATTATGTTAAGAAGTCAGAAAAGAGTATATATTGTGTGAGTCCACTTAAATGAAATTTCCAAAAAGGCAAATATGGAGAAACTGAAAGTGCATTTGTAGTTTCCTGGCAAGTATTGGACACTAAAGATGGGTGAATTTTGCCATATGTAAATTGTGCCTCAGTAGAGTTATAGAAAATTGGTGATGTTTATTATAAGGGGAATTTAATTATAAATAAGGAGACTTAATTTGATCATCAAGAGCTTGATACTGGGTTCCTACCATGCAGTTTATTAGATATATATTTTTAAGATATTCTATTAGATATTTTGAAAGCTGCCAAAGCACAAGAGCCTGGTACCCAAGCTGTCACTAGGCACTGTGGCCAAAACACTTTGTGAGGCATTAATAAAGTGCTGAGACAGAGATAGTAAATACCACTTCCTGTCCCTAGAACAGGAACATTCTCTCACAGACCCTTACCGTAGCCTCAGAGTACTTCTAACAAGCATCTGCTATCAGTAGATCAGAGTAAGCCCTAGAGATGAACTCATTTGACATCCATGTACAGAGAGAGCAAAGAGAAAGGCAAGTCAGGGTAAGCCACATGGGTCAATTTAATAAGGGATTCCCGTGCCAGAGAAGGTGAGTTTGATCTGAAATTTGAAATGGTGTACTTGGAGTGCTGGAGAAGTCATTCTGGATGGGAAGAGCATGTGATTAACAGGCACAGAGGAGAGAATGAGCGTGACTTACAGAACAGCCTCAAGTCACCACCTAACAGGGAGGAAATATTGAGGATCCAGGATAAAGGTAGAATACTGATAGAGAATTTTAGAACTTAAATGTAAAGAGATCACTTATTTTCTCTAGTTACTGCCCCGCCCACCAAATTATACTTGCCTAGCTTTTACCCAGTTAAATGTGTTCATTGTACCCAGGAATGTAAAGTGGGCATTGCAAATACAGTAAGTAGAATTATTTAAATATAATGAGTCTATTCTTAAACTTAAGACACAGATTCTTTTTTTTTTTTAAAGATTGTATTTATTTATTTGACAGAGAGAGATCACAAGTAGGCAGAGAGGCAGGCAGAGTGAGAGGGAGAAGCAGGCTCCCTGCTGAGCAGAGAGCCCGATGTGGGACTCGATCCCAGGACCCTGAGATCATGACCTGAGCCGAAGGCAGCGGCTTAACCCACTGAGCCACCCAGGTGCCCAAGACACAGATTCTTGTATGAGGTAAAATACCATATCAGTAACTTACAGGGAAACCAGGTAAAACCCAGTATCAATACCCGATTTTCAGGTTAAATGATTACATAGCGTTTATCGTCTGTCAACATTTTAAGCCAAATCAGTTTTACAACTGAAACTCCTTTGCAAGTCCTGTGTTATGTAGCATATATGCGTATGATGTGTTTTAACCAGACTATAAAGCCATTGTACATTGAATCACAGAAACCTAAGAGAAATGGACACTGTGTGTCTTAAGTACTATTTTATCCTCAAATAATTGATTAGGTCAGTCCATACAGTAGAAGGAAGTTACCTAGTGACATGAGTCTTCATTTCTCACTGCTGATGTCTAAAGAGTAGTAAATGCTTGTTGAAGTGGTCATTTTCTTTTTTTTTTTTTTTTTAAGATTTTATTTATTTATTTGACAGAGATCACAAGTAGGCAGAGAGGCAGGCAGAGAAAGATGAGGAAGCAGGCTCCCTGCTGAGCAGAGAGCCCAATGCGGGACTCAATCCCAGGACCCGGAGATCATGACCTGAGCCGAAGGCAGCTGCTTAACCCACTGAGCCACCCAGGCGCCCGAAGTGGTCATTTTCTTAAATCTACCTCCTGTGTTGTGCTAAATGATCCTCACAAATGTATTTCCTCATCTGGGAAATACAGATGAGTGCCTCATCTGGGCCATGGATACCAGAAGAGATAGATTAGGAGAGAATGCAGTCCTCTTCCACAAAATCAGGAAAAACACAATGAAAGAAATGACTGTTGCAGCAGGGAAGGCCAGTATTTGATCATGGGGCATGACACCATTCCAGATTGAAGGGACAGCATGGAACATGGGGTACATTTATCAAAATCAAAGAAATAATAACCGCCAAAAGGATGAACAGAGAAACAAGAAATTGTGTGGGTGATGAAGAGATTGAAGTCCTGAATGATAACCAATGTAGAAGAATTACAGGGTTGTTCTCAGGAAAGGAAGGTATGAGTTTAGTATTCAGATTTTGGCAAGAGTCTTGATTGAAGGAGAAAGTGTAAAAAGGTAGAAGTTGTTGTTAAAGGTTGCAATATTAAAAAGAAAAAAAAAGGTTGCAGTTGCCTAATCCCAAAATAAATAAGAATCAAGGAATTTGTGAAAAAGACAACAAAAATGAGTGACGTACGGTTTCCTAGACAGCATGGATGCTGATAACAGTATTGAACAAAAGGAAGCCAGACACACAAAAACACATGCTACGTATCAGTGTATGCAATAAGCTCAAAAAATAAGCAAAATAAATACTAGTATTTTAGAATGTGCAGTTGAGTAGAAAACATATAAAACAGAGCAAAGAAGAAAGTGTCATAAAGGCCAAGGTAGTAGTTCCTTTTGGGGAAAAGAATGGGGACTTAGGAGGGGCACAGGAAAGACTTCTGGGCTTGGCAGGGTTGTTCCCTGACCTGGGTGGTATTTGCTGATTGATTGAACTCGACATCTTTGTTTTATGTACTTTGTTTTATGCCTGTTGTGTTTTTAAGATTTTTATTTATTTATTTGACAGAGACCGTCAGCGAGAGAGGGAACACAAATAGGAGGAGTAGGAGAGGGAGGAGAAGCAGGCTTCCCACTGAGCAGGGATGGCGGGGCTTGATCCCAGGACCCTGGGACCATGACGTGAGCAGAAGGCAGCAGCTTAACAACTCAGCCACCCAGTTTCCCCCGTATGCTGTTGTGTTCTACAATAAAAAGGGTTAGAAAGAAAGCGGGGAAGGGGAGTGCCCTCCAGGTTCTGTCTGATTTTCCTGAACCTGGTTCTAAAGCTGTCTCATCCCTATATCTGCCCCAAGAAACCTATATATTTTTCCTTCTGGCACATCAACCCTTCATTTAATCAGTATTAAGTGAGTTTAAAAAAGGACAGCTCCCACCCTTGGCCCCATTATCTGACATTTTGAAGTCCTTACCAGGCTTCCCATGTAATTTATCCGAACTCTGAAGACTGTACAGCTTTTCAAAGCCCTCATGTTACCTACTGTGTAATAGGTGCTTAGTAAATAGTGAAAAGCATACTTCTTTCATGGAGGTACAAAATCAGTAACTTTCTTAGTGATTATCAATAATATGCTGGTGTATATTATTGTTCAGTATCTATTTCATGACCATGTATTTAGCCTGTAGCCTTGTTCAGTAAATGCTAAAAATAATTTCTCTACATAATTTTTTCCATCACCCTGCCTATTTTTTCTTCCTTTTTTTTTTTTTTTTTAAACGACTGCCCTCCATCTCTGTGCTCCAGCAGTTTCTTGCCACTGTCCTAAAAGTACTTTATCTCTAGGGTCCACCTTGAAGAAAAAAACCGTGCCTATTTCTTACGTTAATTTTGGCTTTAAAGGTAATGCCAACTGCTTTTGAGTAACTCCTCCTAATTATGACAACTCTGTTTTGCTTTGGTCTGTTTTGTTTTGAAGTCACTGAAGTTTGCCCAAAATTTCTATTAGCTCCATCCCTTTCAGGACCATTATCTTCAGACCTTTAGGAAGTACAGTATTAACGTTGTGTACATTTTTTTAGGTAGCATATTGTCAGCAACTAAAGGAACTCTACTTGCCCTGTCACATTGCCGTTTGGTAAACTCCCTTGGGCATTCTTCTATAAAACTAATGGAAGCAGTGCCTCATACCTCCTGGTTTAAAATCTGTGCTTTTAAAAAACAAAAATCTGTGCATTCTCTCTAACACTCTAGAAAGGCTCTTTGTATTCAGTTTTGCATTTTTTTTTTAAGATTTTATTTTATTTGACAGAGATCACAAGTAGGCAGAGAAGGCAGGCAGAGAGAGAGGGGGAAGCAGGCTCCCCACTGAGCAGAGAGCCTGATGTGGGGCTTGATCCCAGGATCCTGAGACTAGGACCCAAGCCAAAGGCAGAGGCCTCCAGTTTTGCATTTTAATTGCAGACTGAACTTCTAAAATTTAGTTTTTTTATAAACAAATACTTATCATATACCTGACTCACTAAAGTCTTTATTCTAGCCAGCCATTTAAGTTTTCTGTTCATGTTTTAAACCAATTAATCTGTAGACTATATGATGTTTTGTTTTACAAAAGAGGGGGGTGTGGATGTATATTTTAAGACTTACAGTTTTTTAAAGATTTGTTTCTCTTAAAAGATTTGTTTCTCTTCATATAGCAATTACTTATTTGTGAAACTATTATTTTCTGTTGTGAAAGGCACCTAAAATCTTTAGTTTCCTCTAGTAGTTCTTTGACATAGTATAGAGTACTTAGACCAACTAGGTGAAATTCAGTTAGAAATTTCATGGAGTTGTGTCTCATAAACGTCCGTAAGACACTTCACTTTAAGTAAGGTACCACCCCTAACTAATCCCACCCCCCCCCCCACCCACTCCCATATACACACACAGATGATCCAGGCCAAGTGAAGGAGTTTGACTGCAGTTCTGGTCAGCAGCCATCTTCCTTTTTTTTTTTTTTTTTTTTTTTTTAATTTGAGAGAGAATGAGTGAGAGAGAGCATGAGAGAGGAGAAGGTCAGAGGGAGAAGCAGACTCCCCCAAGGAGCTGGGAGCCCGAGGCAGGACTCAATGTGGGACTCAATCCTGAAAGTCCGGGATCATGACCTGAGCCAAAGGCAGTCGCTCAACCAACTGAGCCACCCAGGTGCCCAGCAGCCATCTTCTTAAGAGCATCTCTGTCTTGACACATAGCTCACTCCTCCTCAATTGAAATGCCCTATTCCTACGTGAATTGACTCCTCCACCTAGCCAGTAAGAAACAATTCTGTTTTGTAGAAATATTTAATATTTTATTTAACTAAAATGCCTAAGTAGCCTTCTTGGGACAGATAAACTTAAATACCAAAGAGCAGTTTTTAAGCATTGGTTGATGATTGCAACCCTTCGTGCATAATTATGTTCTTCCTGGTCACATTATATCTTATTCATAGCCTTAATTTAATGAAGAGAGACTTCTGGTATTTCTTTATAATAGTTTCATATGAATATTTTTTCTTTGATTCCTCTCAAGAACTTTATATCTCTGCAGGGTTAATTTGGAAGTAGATCACACACAAGATTAATAATTTTTTCTTTTAATAAAGTGGTTATCAGATATAGCCATGTTTTCTCTACCAAATATTTTTTTAATGCTATTCAACTCTGTATGCAAAATAAAATTTTCTGGGAGTTTTTAGTTGGGCCTATTAACCCCTAGAGATTTCAGTTTCATTGGTCTGGGGTTGGGCCTGGGCACTGTAATTGTTACAGCTCTGCAGGTGATTCTAATGAGTAACCAAGAACTGAAAACCACTGTGCTAAATCCTGTACCCCAAGTAATTGTTTTCTCCCATTTATCCTTTAAGTGTTCCCATAAAATTTTTCTGATTTTCGGTTTTCAGATGTCTTATTCCCTCCACTCCCCAACTCTACTCAGCAACAGTGGGGAAGAATGAATATGAATAAACCCGTAGATGATGAGAAATGATTTTAGTCATTGGATTTAAACCATCTCTTTTACCAGACCTGCACATGAGACCACGAATGTACTCAAATTGACTAATCTGATTTTTTTTCCCTAAGATTTTATTTATTTGAAAAAGAGCTCAAGCCAGGGGAACCACAGGTGGAGGGAGGGAAAGGGAAAAGCAGGCTCCCTGCCAGGCGAGAAGCCTGATGCAGGGGTTTGATACCAGGACCCTGGGGCCATGACTTGAGCCAGAGGTAGACACTTAACTGAGACACCCAAGTGTTAATACAAATTTTTACTACCTGTTGATGTTCTTGGTTTTTCGTTTTTGTTTGTTTGAGGGTTTTTTTGGTGCCCTGTCAACCAGATTGTTAGCACCAGGAGGTAGATAATGAAGGCACCATGAGGAGAGCAAGGAGTTCATGATCTCAGTGGGAAGGAAAGAATCAGAGGTCCCAGATAAACTGTATCTTACATACTAACCCCTGGAACTTTTAAAGTGTCTGGAGTACATGGGCACAGTGCCTGTTACTTAAGTCATTAATCTGTCCCTTTTTCTCTTTCAGGTATCCAAACTATTGACTCTACCCAGGCCCTGTTCCTTCCAATTGGAGCATCTGTCTCTCTCCTAGTAATGTTCTTCTTCTTTGACTCAGTTCAAGTAGTTTTTACAATATGTACAGCAGGTAAATGAGTTTCTTCTCTATTCTCAAACTTTAACCTAGAAGGAATTATTTTCACCTCTTTAATCATCATTCAAAACTTAAGATTTATACACCATGCCATGCAAGTTTTTCTTCTTAAGTCTGTTTTTTCTCCCCATACTTCTCCTTGAACCACTGGATACACATAACATCAGTTTGGGACTGCCAGTACAGCATGAACAAAAGACCAGGGGGTTTGAAAACTTGCAGACTTTATGATATTAGAATAGGACCTTTTTTGACTGTGGCTTCTTGTCTGGGGGGTTACTAGAAGATCCAGTGTGACAAAGTGGTCATTGGCAACCCCCACTGATGTTTCTGTAGTAGACAGACACAGTGATAACTAATCAAAGTAATTTGACTGTCAGCCTCTGATCAGTTTTTAAGCAGAGAGGTGATGTAAGTGTATATAACATCAGCAAAATGCTGGACATGTCAGATCATCCCCTGGCCCGCTGTTTCTCTTTTCATATTAAGATAGAAGAGAATGAGAAACCTAGATGTCTCTGCCTCCCCTACTTCAAATCAGGTACTTCTTTCTTCTCAAGACTTTATCTGTATGGTGCTAATGGAAGACATTTTTTATCTCTAGTTAGTTAATTGTATCTACTTATTGAGAAAAGTTTTCTGGGCAGTCAGTGTTTCCATAAGTCATGCCATTTTTCTTACGGTTATTGAAAATAAACAACAAAACCTAACCATACATTTTCTTTCTCTAGTTCTTGCAACAATAGCTTTTGCTTTCCTCCTCCTCCCGATGTGCCAGTATTTAACAAGACCCTGTTCACCTCAGAATAAGTAAGGACTTGGGATTTTCTTCTAAATTATGAATTTGTATATGTTTTTATCTTAGACTTGATAGCATTGTTGGGAGTCTCAATTTCTGGTATTGACCAGAGGACACAAATGCCAGAAGACTGGGAAGGGAGATATTTGATCTTTTTTTTTTTTTTTTAAAGATTTTATTTATTTATTTGACAGAGAGAGATTACAAGTAGACAGAGAGGCAGGCAGAGAGAGAGAGAGAGAGAGAGAGAGGCAAGCAGGCTCCGTGCTGAGCAGAGAACCCGATGCGGGACTCGATCCCAGGACGCTGAGATCATGACCTGAGCCGAAGGCAGCGGCTTAACCCACTGAGCCACCCAGGTGCCCGAGATGTTTGATCTTTAAGACTAGAAAACAGTACTTCCTTTTGTACCTTTCCATAGCAGAGGAAATGTAAACAAATCTTACAAAGTCTGAGTCGTTGAAATATGCTTCCTGCTTAGATTACTGAAAGATGAGCAGTTTTATTTTGAAGCAATATTCTTATTCCTTTACTAGGGAGTTAACGGGATGTGAAAATAGTGGTTGACTCAAACATTTTTTGCCTTTCATCTTTGGTGGCCTAAAATATACACTAGCCACTTAGGTTCAAACCCCATGTGCATACCTTTCACTCCTTAACTCCCAAAGCCGTTGCTCCATAGAAACAAAATGCTGTGCTAACAGAAATGCTGTATGCACTTAGGAAACCCATCACTTGGGGCAACTGATTTTCCCAGGAATTAGTGATAGCCAAAGAGAGTTACTGCAGATTTTTTTAAATATGTATTCATCGTTCATTGCCCAGTGGATTGAAGGTCAGTACTTTTTCATTTTGTTTTCCTCATAAGAACAGAATTTCCCCTATAATTTATTTAATTCTCCAAAGATTGGTGTTGTCACTTAAAATTTCTAAACACCCATGCTGGTAATTGCGGATAAAAAGTACAATCAGATGGGTGCAGAAGTATAATTAATTACTCTTTTTTTTTTAGCTTTTTTTTTTTATGATTTTATTTATTTATTGACAGAGAGATCACAAGTAGGCAGAAAGGCAGACGGAGAGAGACGGGGAAGCAGGCTCCCTGCTGAGCAGAGAGCCCAATGCAGGGCTCGATCCCAGGACCCTAGGATCATGACCCAGCCGAAGGCAGAGGCTTTTACCCACTGAGCCACTCAGCTGCCCCTAATTAATTCCTCTTTGTTTCTGTAGCTTACTCCAAGGAGGTTTGGGTATTTTCGAATTCCAGGTGTCTGGGTATTGCCTACTGTTCTTATCTGGCCATATGAGCTCTGATCATAAAGGACCAAGGTAGAGTTTGGTTATTGAAATATAATGTATTGCCTATTAGTCCAATAAATGGTGTGTGTTTTCCAGGATTTCCTTTGGTTGCTGTGGGCGTTTCACTGCTGCTGAACTACTATCATTCTCTCTGTCTGTCATGCTCGTCCTTATCTGGGTTCTCACTGGCCATTGGCTTCTTATGGATGGTGAGTAACATGTGAAAATTTGAAGTTTTAATGTAGTTTATACAGTTATATTTGTCCTCCCTTCCTCTACTGTGTTTAGTAATATTTCCCCCATTTACTGTGAACATTAGGTGTCCTTAGGCGGTGCTACCCATTGTTGAGTTTTACCCACATTCCTTTTTTTTTTTTTTTTTAAGATTTTATTTATTTATTTATTTTTTAAAGATTTTATTTATTTATTTGACAGAGAGAGATCACAAGTAGACAGAGAGGCAGGCAGAGAGAGAGAGGGAAGCAGGCTCCCTGCTGACCAGAGAGCCCGATGTGGGACTTGATCCCAGGACCCTGAGATCATGACCTGAGCTGAAAGCAGCAGCTTAACCCACTGAGCCACCCAGGTGCCCCAAGATTTTATTTATTTATTTGGCAGACAGAGATCACAAGTAGGCGAGGAGGCAGTCAGTGGGGGGAAAGCAGGCTCCCTGCTGAGCAGAGAGCCCAATTCAGGGCTCGATTCCGGGACTCTGGGATCATGACCTGAGCCGAAGGCAGAGGCTTTAACCCAGTGAGCCACCCAGGTGCCCCTTTTTACCCACATTCTTAAGATATTTTTGAATAACAGCTTTTTGAGGTATAATGTCCAAGTGTATAAAAGTACAATTCATTGGTTTTTAGTATATTCAGAGAGTTGTGCAACCATCACTCCAGTCAATATTGAAGCATTTTCATCACCCACCCTCCAAACCCCATACCCAGCAGTCACTCCCACTGGCCCACCCAAGCCCCAGGCATCCACTAATCTACTTCTCTATGGATCTGCCTCTTCTGAACATTGCACATAAATAAAATCATACATTATATGACCTGTGTGTCTGCCTTCTTTCACTTAGCATGATGTTTTCTAGATTCATTCATGCCATAATCTGAACCCGTACTTCATTTCTTTCTCTGGCCAATACTACTCATTGCATAGCTATGCCAGTCTTATTTATCCATTCATCAGTTTTTTCCACTTTTTTGCTTTTATGAATAATGCTGCTGTGAACATGTTTTTGTTTTTGTGGAGACTCTAGTACATAAATGGAGTAATACTGTAATATATATAAATACATATGTGGAATATATGTTATATATGTGTTATATACCACAGACTTTTTATGTAATGATATAAATACATGTCTGTATCATTACATAAAGGTAGCATATCCTTCTTAATAATTCAGGAGTATTCGGTTGTATGTTACTTCACTATTGCTGGACCCTTAGATTGCTCTTAATCATCTCTTATAAACAACCTGAGGTAAACATTGTTCTACTTGTGGATATACATGACAGATTACTTAAAACAGTTATTTCTGTGGATGAGTTCCTAGATATGAAATTCCTAGATGAGAGGATTTTTGTATTAAAATTTTTTTTCTCTGTTACCGTAATGCCTTTCAGAAAAGCAGTAGCACATTATACTCCTACCTGTAGCGCATGAGACTCCCTCTTTGTTGATGATAATTAGGATGAACTAAAAATGTCATGAGGAGCTAACATTTGTTGAGTGCTATGCATTGGCCACTTTCCTGGATGTTTACATGGAGTATCTCATTTAATCCTGAAAAGTCTTTGAAGTAGATACTTCCGTTCCCACTTGACAGAAGAGGAAACAGGTTCAGAGAAGTCCCTTATCCAGTCACAGAACTGGATATTTCATGTATATTTCATACTTCTCATCAGAATATCTTGAAGGGACATTTCCAGAAATCCCTCTTTATTCTTTTCTCTCCCTTAAGACTTTTTTTTTTAAAAAAGATTTTATTTATTTGACAGACAGAGATCACAAGGAGGCAGAGAGGCAGGCAGAAAGAGAGGGGGAAGCAGGCTCCCATTGAGCAGAGAGCCAGATGCGGGACTCGATCCCAGGACCCTGAGATCATGACCCGAGCCAAAGGCAGAGACCCCAACCCACTGAGACCACATAAGCATTTCCACCTCCTTTTTCATTCAGTCCTTAATTTCACACTTCACGTTCTTGATCTCAAGAAGCTTTATCTAACTGCTTTTGCCCCACAAGGTCTGTTATCTTTTTCCTTTCTTCTGGTGTTTCAGAAGAGGAGGAAGTTAAAATACAAAAGACAGTTTTATGTAATTTGTAATACTATCTAAGGAATATTTAAGGGAGGATTTTGAAAATCAGAGATGATGGGTACAGATCACACTTATTCCTGTTATCCATTTCAAGCAAACACAAGGCTAATCAAGACTTTGGAAACAGGGCTCTTTGGAGGCTCCTGTCCTCCAAGACTCTCCTCACAGCTCTGAGAATGGCTCAGCTATTGTAGACTCATGGTCATCTAAGCACAGAGCCACCCAAGCGTGGTGCTCCCTATCCATGTAAGGAGTAGGAAACATTTGTGTCACAATGTTCTGCTCATGGTCAAATCAGATAGAATTTGACAAAAAGGATTTTAAACTGCATGTGTGTGTAAGTGTGCAATCTAAACCTTGACAAGGAAGTAATCTTAAATCTTGAGGAAAACTAAAAACATATTTTTGTTTCAAGGGATTTTTTTTTCCTCATAATTTACTTGGACTAGTTTAGGGATTTGAAATTTATGTGTGTGAAGTTAACTGGCGAAACAATATTATGAGGGAACAGGCTGTCAAGTGGTTTGAGAGCTCTGTAAAGCTATATTAAAATGGCACATCATTTTAACTCAAGGTGATAATTATGGAGAAAGGATTTTTCAAATTGTAAACCATACAAATATCTGATACACTTCTTCAGAAAGTATTTTTTAAAATAATAAGGGGACGCCTGGGTGGCTCAGTTGGTTAAGCAGCTGCCTTCGGCTCAGGTCATGATCCCAGCGTCCTGGGATCGAGTCCCACATCGGGCTCCTTGCTCAGCGGGGAGCCTGCTTCTCCCTCTGCCTCTGCCTGCCATTCTGTGGGCCTGTGCTCGCTCTCTCCCTCTCTCTCTCTGACAAATAAATAAAATCTTTAAAAAAAAAAAAAAAAGAATTACGGTGATGGAGAAACAGGTGAGTGGTTGCCAGTGTTTATATAATAATCATAATTTTATAAATATATAATTTGTATATTGTCATAGTTCCTTGTTCCAACAGTTGTCACTATTCCATTGTTCCTTGCTTTTTTGAGTGCCTACCATATACCAACCTGTTGATACTCAAAAGTAGTTCCTTGAGGTTGCAGATCAAGTTACCTCTTTGATTTATATAGAGACCTTTAATGAATTGGAATGGAAGGCAGAGTCAGAATCACTAGTGTCTGACCATGCAGTAATTGACATTTGCTGATTTCTGACAGGTTTGGTCTCTCGTTTTAGCTTCTTAAGTTGCTTTGTAAAAAACATTTCTGTGGTCATTTGCTTTGGAATGTGTATAAACATCCTGAAGTTTGCAGTGTTTAGGATTTTTAAATGGTTACCAGAACTACTCAGTTTCCCAAGTCAAGTATCAGTGCTTTCAGTATTCCTACGGATTGGTGTTTGATACATCAGTGCTTGTGGAGATTGATAAAGAGTTAAGTTTGAGGGAACGAAATTACATCTAAAGTCATATAAGTTGCTGGCCTGGTAGAAGAGTGAATGCCAGTTTTTATATACTAGGCATTGAGTATTGAGAAATACCAGGTATGTACATTTGACTTTTCCTAAGATTAACTCTTGATATCTGCAGAATGATTTAACCTAAAAGCAGTAGGTGATTTTGAAAGACTTTAATAGAGCATAATCTCTTTTTAAATCTGTGTTATAGAAAATTAAGGAGTCTTAGTCATGATGATTGGAGTAAGGATAGTAACTGATTAGTCCAAATCAGTCTCATAGCTGCTTTTATGATTATATCCTTTAATCTCACCTAAACCAGTGCTTCCTGATGAGGAAACAAGCAGTTTAGATATTTCTCCTCTACTACTTCTGAACAAATATATTTAGAAATGCTGGTTGGTTGGTTAATATCTAAATCAGATTACTTCAGTCTGTTTAAAATCACTGGATGACTGTTAGCTATATACTCTTAAGAGAAACTGGTCTGTGTTGACGTCCTTAAATGAAAGAGTCCACTCCCATAAATATTACACATAAATGATCTCCCTATACAAATACTGTGTTAAATGAGATGACAGGAGCTTCAAGTGCCACTGTTTTAACTAGAGTAATAGCAGACAGTCATCACCTAACCAGACTGATTAGTTTCAAAGCCGACACACTCAAAGTCCAGATGGTGCTTAAGCTACATTGAAGTCTCTCAGCTTCCTCTGAGGTTCTTTGTAATCCCACTGACTTCTGGTGACTCTGTACTTTCGTGGAACTCTTTATTCATGTGTCCAGACACACATGTTACTATCTGTAGGCTTTGCTAAGGGTTTTAGTTTACCAAGCTGCTGACCCGCAACGATTAGATACCTCTCAAAGCAGCAAGCAGTGTGTTTATACTCTCATCTCTGCTCTTCCCAAGCATTGCAGAGAACAGAGAAATACATATTTTCTAGTAGTATATAACTAAAAGAGAAAAGGTTGGCATTGGAAGGTGACATTCTTTTCAAGATCCACTGATTTACACAGCCATCTGAAGTACATACTTGAGAAAGATAAGCAGAATTTTCCTCATTGTAACTCTGCAGGCAGGGCTAGGGACAGGCTTACTAGACTCACTAAAAGAAGAAACGGATAAGCAGATCTCTGTAAGATAGAATGCAGAGTCCATTGCACTACAGGATTTCCTGTAGACTGTAGAGTTCCTGAGAGCTGCCCATACAATACAACTTTCTTTTCCCAGTGACCACTGTCGGAAATACATTTCCATTCTCAAATTCACCTGATAGCTTAAATTCTTTGAGGGTTCAGTGAGGTTCCCCAAACCCCACTTAACCCGAATGTGTGGATGTTTTTATCACCTTTTGTCATTATTGCTGGTCCCCAAAATTTACTTGTCTAGGAGTCTCTTCTCCCCACCAGTTCGCACTGGTTAAACGGCCTTTGTAACCAAAAATAGAGTTCTCTCCCTACCTGGTCCCCCGAAAAGGGGAACCTTTGAGCTTTTTAAAATTGTTTCTCAGACTCTAGTGTTCAGTGTGTGTGTGTGACTTGTTTTCTGCTGTTAAGAAGAATCTGGAACTGGTTCTTTTCTGACATGGAAATTATCTTTGTAGATGTCTCTGCAGAATCAGAATCATCATAGGGAGTGATAATTTGGTAGTAGAATTTTTTAAAAAATGAATGTTTCTCAATGAACGCCTGTTTCTTGAAGTTAGAGTGAAAACAGAATGATAAATGTGGTTGTTTTAGGGCAAGGCATGAAGTATATTTTCAGGCTTATATACTAAAAAGCATTAGTAAGAGACTTAAGCATGTTCTTGAACTAAACCTAGAGTATTTTATCTACTTTCACCTTCATCTGGCAAATTAACCTTTTAAATTTGGGAAGCCTTGAAAGAATTTGACCAATGGGTGGTGTGGTACATTAGCTAAAAGTTGATGAATCTTGTGCACACACATTTACTGTTCAAAGATTATTACACCAGGTCCATAGTGTATGTCCACTAACCAGTTCAGGGACTAGAAGTCTTGAATAGATGTCTAGTCCAGCCACCTCATTTAATATGCTTGTTACTAATCTATGATTAGAAAATGTACAATGCCAAAAATCTAGTAATTGGTTTGTTTTAAAATGCTAGACTCGGGCAATTAGTCCACATAAGGCTAAGATAAAGATTCTACAGTTCTACAGAACAGAGTACTGCCTAAGATCTTACTACAGGTTACATGTTTCTCTTCAAGAACATTTTGGCTCGGTTCGGTGTTGTTGTCTTTGTCCCTGGCCCTACTGGTCATGGAAGGCAAAGTGACACAAAGATTATATCAATAATACGTTGAAAGTAATTCTAGATAGCTGGCTAAGAATAATAATTTAATTAACAATTTTGGTTATTTTACATTTAACCAAAAGTTAAGGTTGGTCTTGAGTTTCTCAAAAAGTCAAGTCTTAGGCACCTGGGTGGCTCAGTGGGTTAAAACCTCTGCCTTCGGCTCAGGTCATGATCTCAGGGTCCTGGGATCAAGTCCTGCATCGGGCTCTCTGCTCAGCAGGGAGCCTGCTTCCTCCTCTCTCTCTGCCTGCCTCTCTGCCTACTTGTGATCTCTCTCTGTCAAAGAAAGAAATAAAATCTTAAAAAAAAAAAAAAAAAAAGTCAAGTCTTCAGTTTCTCAACCAGCATGGAATGAGGGAAAGCTACCACCCCTTTTCATTTTGGCTTGGAAAAGCCCTAAGGAGGAGGTGAGACTTTGAAGGGTTATTTAATTGAAAGCATGAAGAAAAAGAGAGGCAAACTAGGCAAACACCTGTGTTTCAGGGATGTGACAGATTGTGGCAATATTTGTTTGGGGGTAGGAGTGATACTGTGAGAGTCAGGAGGGATGCATTTTGCCTCTTCAAATGTGGAGCTCACAGCACAGTGGGGATGGTTGGTCGGAGTGACTGGCAGAGGGTACGCTCAGCTTAGCTGGAGACGAAACAGTAGCTGAGGAATGGGAGCAAAGGAAGGCAGACTCTGAAACCTCACTGTGAGTTGTGCCCAAGGCCATGGGACTTATAATTAGACTAGACCCATCACAGAGTAGGGAACCTAGTACCATATGCAGGAAACACACAGTGATTGTTTCCAGTGGCAGGGAAGAATTAAGTGGGAGAGAAGCCAGAGTGGGAAAGGATGCATGTCAAACTAGGGAGGTGTAGGGAAGCGTGAACAAGTGTACTGTGGCCACAAAGGGTGGCACCCAGAATGCCTGCAGCGTGAGTGTACATGATGAGAGACTGTGGAAAACTGAAAACAGACCGAGTTTCTAGTTTGGAAGATAAGAAACTGAATGGCATTGTCTGGAATCATGGAAAATCCTGTCACTAAGCAGTTCTATCTTGTCCGTGGGTGGTTTCCTCTCTGGTGGGGTAGGATTAGTGTAAGAGGATTGGCAAAGCAACAAGTGGATGCTTAGACCATATGGCCAGAAAGGCTTCTCCAATTTAGGATTAAGTAACTGTATGGCAAGTTGAAAAGTTCTAGAACAGACCAGTCACCTGCATGTGTCACAGAGGCATATACATTTAACTTGGGAACCTGCCATTTTGCTTGTCTGTCCCTTTTGTTAGCATAATACCTCTTTTTCAGGTGTCATCAGTCCACTGACCTCCACTGGCCACATGCCTGTCCCTTGTATGTCCATCTCAGACCTTCATTTCTCTTTCTTCCCTTGATATGCTTCGCACTCCACATATGCACTTGTCTAAGTTTCTGAACAGATCACTTCTTGTTCCCCTACCCCTGCATCACCCCTGCATCTGCCCCCAGGGCTTCCCACCCTCCACTGACCACTGTTGTTCCTCAAGTCAGCTGAGCTTATCCCTGCCCGTGTCCTGAGTATTGATTCACAGCATAGCCTACTCTTTTTTCCGAAGATCATTATAATGGAAAATATCATTATTAAAAAACAGGTATGAGTTGATTATATCAGGGTCCTTCATTGTTTTTATGAATTTATTAAAAATTAAAGGGGACCCTAGTAAAATGAGCACATCCTAGATTATTGTAAAATCAGAAATTATGTTTGACCACCTCTCTCCAAAACATACACACAGTGCACACCATGGAGATTAGTGAATACTTCATAACAATAATGACAGGGGAAATTGAGATAGTTTGCTCTTCTTCCCAGTTTTAGTGTTGTCTTCCAGGGATGGGAGTGGTTGTTCTCATTTGTTTGTGCAACACCATTCCCATGGTAGGAACTCACCAAATACTAGTTGAATTGTTGCGTCTAGGGTCCACCGAACTGCTGTATTTGCCCACTTAGTTACATGTATTGACAATTTACCACCAATTCTATTAAAATGATATCCATATGTTAATACAGTCTTGCTTTTCTTACCTTCCTTAGAATTAATTTGAAATTTAAAGTAGACAGCAGAATTTTTCATTCATTCAGCAAATATTTGTTGAGTGACTACTCTGTTAAGTGCTGGGGCTTCACAGAAAGAATAAGCCATGGTTTCTGTCTACCAGGAGCACTGAGTTTAGGGAACAAATTCACTTGTATATAAATTAATCACACTGTTACAGAATGGATGAACGTGTTGAGAGAGAGAGTTCTGTAGCATCACAAGAGGTGTTTCCTTAATCTGATTGGATCAGGAAAGACTTCCCTGAAGAGGGCTTTTTGTGAACAAGAAGGAACATAGTTGAGAGGTGTGATCATATTTAGGTGACTAGAGAACAGAGCCAGAGCACTGCCTGCTGAGGGCAGGGGACTTGGGCAGTGGAGAGCGCCCTCCCTTACATCCCTGTCAGTGCCCATCCAAGTTTTCTGACCTTTGTTCCACTGTGAGAACCCACAGGAAGTACAGAAGCAGCTGAAGTGGTCTGATCAGACCTGTGTTTCAGAAGAATGGAGGAGAGCTGAAGGCAGGGAGAGACCATTCATCTGCGTGACCTGTTCTGGTCTCCCGGGATGCAGCAGGGAACCATGCCCTCAAGGACCTGGTATTTTAGTTGAGAGAGAATTTAAACACATATATATAGTGTATGTCAGATTTTGAGAGGTGTGAGGAAAAAAAATAAGGCCAGAATAGGAGAATGAATTGCTGAGTAAATAAAAGGGGATGTGATCCAGACCACGTAAAGTCAGGAGCAAGGGGAAGGCCAGAAGCAGAGCCAAGAAGTCTTAAACTGGGCCTGGCCAAGAGCTTTATCATTCAGAACAGAATCTCCTGGGTCTTACACAGTTAGCACTATCCAAGAACATGAAAAAAAGGATGTTCCCAAAGACCAAGCAGGTCAGAATTGGCTCAAGTGGGCTATCTGCACAAGTAGAGTATAAATGTCTTAAACTGGAGCTTAAACTGAGCTGCTTGGTTTTTGAGGGGACTTATAAACTGTTAGGTGTATAAGCAAAATAGCTTGTGGAAAGAGGATGAGCCCATACTCCACACTGACCAATGTCTGTGGTCTCCTCCCCAGCCCTGGCCATGGGTCTCTGTGTAGCCATGATCGCCTTTGTCCGCCTGCCCAGCCTCAAGGTGTCCTGCCTGCTCCTCTCAGGGCTTCTAATCTACGATGTCTTTTGGGTAAGTGTCTGTTTCCCCGAAGCCACCGCTCTCTCTTGTGTTTAATTGGAGTGTTGATTCCTGAAAGTTCTTAACTTTAAGTATCCAAATGCTGTCTGGCTGGAGTACCTCCTGCCTAAGATCACTCCATCCAGTCCTGATGTACATCCTAAGGGGGGGCAGGCATCTGTCCCCACCTGTTTGTTGAGATGTGTTAAACAGATAATGCATCTGTGTCTCTTGGGGTGAGGGAGAGACCAGGCAGACAAGATTCTCTGCCACGGGAACAAATATTTTTTTCTTCTCCGAGCATGCAGTCAAAGAAGCCTGATGTTAGCCCAGAAATAGACCCTCAACTCTGTGGTCAACTAATCTTCAACAAAGCAGGAAAGAATGTCCAAAGGAAAAAAGTCTCTTCAACAAATGGTGTTGGGAAAGTTGGACAGCCACATGCAGAAAAAATGAAACTGGATCATTTCCTTACACCACACACAAAAGTAGACTCAAAATGGATGAAGGACCTCAATGTGAGAAAGGAATCCATCAAAATCCTTGAGGGAGAACACGGGCAGCAACCTCTTCGACCTCAGCCGCAGCAACTTCTTCCTAGGAACATCACCAAAGGCAAGGGAAACAAGGGCAAAAATGAACTATTGGGACTTCATCAAGATAAAAGCTTTTGCACAGCAAAGGAAACAGTCAACAAAACCAAAAGACAACGGACAGAGTGGGAGAAGATATTTGCAAACAACAGATCAGATAAAGGGCTAGTATCCATAATCTAGAAAGAACTTGTCAAACTCAACACCCAAAGAACAAATGATCCAATCAAGAAATAGGCAGAGGACATGAACAGACATTTCTGCAAAGAAGACATCCAGATGGCCAGTAGACCCATGAAAGAGTGTTCCACATCACTCGGCATCAGGGAACTACCAATTAAAACCACAATGAGATACTACCTCACACCAGTCAGAATGGCTAAAATTAACAAGTCAGGAAATGACAGATGCTGGCCAGGATGCGGAGAAAGGAGAACCCTTCTACACTGTTGATGGGAATGCAAGCTGGTGCAGCCACTCTGGAAAAGAGCATGGAGGTTCCTCAAAAAGTTGAAAATAGAGCTACCCTATGACCCAGCAGTCACACTACTGGATATTTACCATAAAGATACAAATGTAGTGATCCAAAGGGGCACATGCACCCAGATGTTTATAGCAGCAATGTCTGCAATAGCCAAACTATGGAAAGAACCTAGATGTCCATCAACAGGTGAATGGATAAAGAAGATGTGGTATACATATACAGTGGAATACTACACAGCCATCAAAAGAAATGAAATCTTGCTATTTGCAGTGACGTGGATGGAACTAGAGGGTATTATGCTGAGCAAAATAAGTCAATTGGAGAAAGATAATTATATGATCTCCCTGATAGAAGAATTTGAGTAGCAGCGCTGGGGGTTGGGGGTAGGGAAGGAAAAAAGGAAACAGGATGGCATCAGGAGGGAGACAAACCATAAGAGACTCTTAATCTCACAAAACAAACAGGGTTGCTGGTTGGGGGGGAAGAGGTGGTGGGGTTATGGACATTGGGGAGGGTATGTGCTATGGTGAGTGCTGAAGTGTGTAAACCTGGCAATTCACAGACCTGTACCCCTGGGGCTAATAATCTATGTTAATTGAAAAACTCTTGACATTGCATTATTCTGAGACCTTGCTCTTAAGAACAAGGAGGGTTGATGCTGAAATCAAGGTGCTTGATTTAACAGCTTCCTCTGTTAAACACATCTCTCCATTTGGCTTTCGGCAGGTGTTTTTTTCTGCCTACATCTTCAATAGCAATGTCATGGTGAAGGTGGCCACGCAACCGGCTGACAATCCCCTTGACGTTCTATCCCGGAAGCTCCACCTGGGGCCCAATGTTGGGCGTGATGTTCCTCGCCTGTCTCTGCCTGGAAAACTGGTCTTCCCAAGGTAGGACTGGCATGTCAGGCCTCACGTTGTGATAGTGAACACTGTCTTCCTGTTCCTCTGTGTTCCTTGATTAGGAACACAGAGGAACAGGAAGACAGTGTTCATCAACATTCTTATCCTAGACGGGAAAAGAGATGTGAGTCATCCTCTCTGTTTTACGAATGAGGAAGAGAATACTGATTTGAGTATTTATCATTAAATGATACAGGTGCTGCTTTTTATTATTGATTAATGTTATCAAAAAGCCGTATGCTACTATTGTTAGTATATTTTAGAGTTGCTGGAGGAAATCAACAGGAGACTCTGAATCTTTTTTATTTCTAAAGCATTTGTAAAAATATGTCCGAATGCTAAAATTATGCAGTTGCTGATGATACAATCTTAGGAAAAATTATGTTGCTTTAATATCCATGTCTGTGAGTAGTCAGGTGCTTGTTTAAAGTCACAGCAGTGAATGTGTGACAAAATATGGAATTGCTTGACATTTCTGGAAGACGCATTACTTAAACAGATGAATTCAGCAGTCACTTTAGAGGTACTCTCCCTGAAGCAGTGAGGGGCCTGGTTGAAGACATCTGTTGCCAGTAATCTTATGGCTTGTGATCTCTAAAAACTCTTAAAAACTATTGTTCCACCTCTAGAGATTTCCATCTCCCATTCAGGTAAGTCCAACTTCTTAAAAAGCTGACAGACGACTCTGCACAGGAGGAGGAGAAATAGGATTGTTGAGGGTAGCATCCCTGACCTATGACACTGCATTCCAGCTCCACTGGCAGTCACTTCTCTATGTTGGGCATTGGGGACATCGTGATGCCTGGACTCCTGTTGTGCTTTGTCCTTCGTTATGACAACTACAAAAAACAAGCCAACGGCGACTCCTGCGGTGCCTCTGGACCTGCCAATATCTCTGGACGCATGCAGAAGGTCTCCTACTTTCACTGCACTCTCATTGGATACTTTGTAGGTAAGAGAGCTGGAGAGCCTGCATGGGATCCCCTGACTGTCCTCCAGGCCCTGGAGTTAAATCAGGTCTTCTAGCTGCAGACACTAGGTGGAAGGAGAGCAATACTCTGGTTGCTGTTCTCGACAGCCACAGAGAAAGAAATACGTGGCCCATGACATGACAGATGCTGTCTCTACTGGCCAGCCCAGTTCCCTATCCACCAATCTGAAGACCATTGTGGAAAGACTGATCAGGCCTCAGAGTTAGAAACATCTACCACTCAATGATCGTGGATCATTCTGTGTGCTGAATTAAATCTTCAGCTTGAGGTTAATCAATGTCATGTTTATTTCCCGCCTCATGAAACAGGTATTTCCCTTTATTTGTTCTGACTTGTCTGTCACTTCTAACTTTAGACTCTTCCTGGGCCAGTTCTTCTCTAGCTGGCTCACTTACACACAGACAGGGAAGACCCACATAATGGGGCTGTAGGAATGGTGGGAACCTGTCTGCTGCTCCAGTGGCTGGCTACAGCAGGGTGCATCATTTCAGCACTGAGGCTCAGAGAGTTGAAACGCCATGACCCCAGGTGACAACGCTTGCAGAAGGAGCAGAGTCAGAACTTGAACCCACCTCTTTGCCTCTGAGTTTGGCATCACCTACCACACGAGACTGGAGGACCAGGCACATTCAGGGCAGAAGTAAGGGCTTAGACTAGGAAGCTAAGCACTGAGGGGCACCTGAGCCGCTGACGGGTCCTTGGAATTGTAGGACTTTAAAAGCTGTGCTGCTCCACCCTGGGCAGAGATCACAAGCAGGGCCTCTCCCTGGGCATCCCTCTAGACAGCACACTTCTCAGGAGAGCTGTCCGATCAAGACCCTGGCAGGTTATCAGCCAGGTAGCAGGCCTTCCTCACTGAGGGTTGACCCCTCAGTGTTGTATATGAATGTTTCTCCCTTCATAGGTCTGCTCACTGCAACCGTGGCGTCCCGCATTCACCGAGCGGCCCAGCCCGCCCTTCTCTATTTGGTGCCGTTCACCTTATTGCCGCTCCTCACAATGGCCTATTTAAAGGTGAGAGAAGCAGTTAGAAACCTGTGAAAGCAGTACTTGGCATTGACTCAGCACTTGGGTATGTATTCTCCTTGCCAGAGGTGGGTCTCCTTAAGCCCCACAGCTCTTGACCTTGATGGTGGGTTGGTGGGTCTTTGTTCACCTGGTATGAGCAGCCTCTTCCAGCCTGTTGCAGACACTGGCACAAAATGCTAGTGAATTAGACTACTATGCCTCTCCGTCATGAGCGAACTTATTGAAGTCCCTAGAGCCCAGCTGCAGAGACTTCCCTTAAAAGCAGCATCATATTGCTACCTAATAGCTTTTTACTACTTTGCATTAAAATTTTGAGATAGTTAAGAAATGTATGATTACAGCTAGACTTGGAACATTACCTGATACATAAGATTTGTATTATCCTCATTTTACAGAGGGGGAAACAGAGGTAAAACTAGCTTGGCTTTAGCATCTCTCTCTTAAATGATAGAACTTATACCCTTCTTTACTAGAGGGGCCTAAGAGCTCTTCTAGAGAGTTCTTCAAAGAATGATAGGTTACTTTTCATTGAATAAAATTTGCATGTTCTTTGATTCTTCACAGAAGCCGGCTGATCTGAGATCAAGAATCAGAAAGGACTTATAGATGTGTGTGGCTCATGTTTAAATCTATAACTTAGTAAAGTTCCTTCTTCCCCAGGGTGACCTTCGGCGGATGTGGTCTGAGCCATTCCACTCCAAGTCCAGCAGTTCCCGATTCCTGGAAGTATGATGGATCCCAGACAGTGACCAGAATGGCCATCTGAGTCCTTTTCTGTCAACGCGTGGTTTTGTTTCCTCTTAGAGCTGGCCTGGTACTTGGAGATGTACCTGTATAAGGAACTGATGTGTGACTGGAATTTGCGTTTGCAGGGAGCTTGTGTGCAGGAGCGAGGTGCTGGAGCCCTGCTTCGTTTTTTCTCTTCCTGCCGTTGTAGAGGCGGAGCCCTTCCTGAAGTGACAGGCCCTCCCCAGCGCTCCTTCCTCCCCCGTTTTTATGAATCTGCACCAGACTGTTACCTGTGGGGGATGGAGATATGACTGCTTAAAACTGACCACGGCAAGGAGTCGATCTATACCTTTTGAACACTAAAAAGGATGAAAAATATTAGCAAACCGAAGTTTCTTCAGTGAACCCTCAAGAACTTTGGAACCAGTTTCCTATGGGGGACTCCGTTTCAGAGAACTGAGACAGAAGCTCTTCTGTCATTATATTCTTTCCTTTTTCTGGATTTATTAAATATTTTCTGTGGTGTGAAGTGACTTATTAAAAATCCACAGACATTGAGTGACTTCTTAAAACATACAAATAAGAATTTGTTGTAATGAGTTCATGTCCACCCAGATGTTGTGTCGGCAGTGAACGAGGGCACGGTTTTATACATACACACACGCACACACCGATACATATGAATAAACAGAATTAAAACCTGCTAAGATCATGCTGTGTAGCAGACAGGGACTTGCTGTAATTTTTAGCATGTAGAGCAGTTTATTCCGGCTTCCTTGTATATGGATACGCTGCTGTCTCTCCCCTCCACAACTGAACATGCAGTTAAAAAACCAGTATAGTATTCGTACTGATATACTCATGGACTTTCGGGGGCTCTTGTTTGGTTTTGATCAGTGTAGCCAATTAGGGATGAAAAGTTCAAACTTTTTGGCCCTTTTTTTGTTTTGTTTTTACAGGCTTCTCCCTTACAGGGTTTTTAGTAGTTTCTTCTTGAACCAATGCATGTAATATAGCAGCAGGTGTCTTTGTGCTTTCTGATCATAGTAATGTACTACTTGTAAATACATTTTTCTATTTTCTATTGTTTTTGTATTTTCTTTCTTTTTTTTCTGGGTTTTTTTTTTGTTTTGTTTTGTTTTGTTTTTTGGCATTTTGTTTCATTGGTGTGCTGTATTTCCCATGCCCTCACTCCTTGAAGAAAAAAAGGAAAAAAGCAACATGATCCTGTCCTTACTGTTGTGATTATAGTCTCGGTTTACCTGTGGTGACAACTGGGTATTGGGGACAAATGTCAGTTTCCCCTCTGAGCTGGGCCCTACATTGCAGGCATGGCAGACGGAGCAGGCTGCTCTGTCCCCTTAGAATCTGACCGTGTGCTGTGTGGTCTCTGCTGGAGAGCCATGGTATTCTGGTAGTAACTACTGTGATCATGTCAGCTCGCTTTTGTCTTGGCAACCCCAGCCTGATAAGAAATGGCCCACTATAGAGGCAGAAGCCTGGCTACCTGACAGCAGAAGTGGGAGAAGGGCCCACATGTACCCCTCTCCCCCTTCAGTAGGTAACCTGCCACCGCTTTGACCTGTGCAATGAACTGGTGTGCTGTGCCTCCCCGCGGACAGAGCTCATAGGCAGTGCGTGTCGCGTGGTCATGGGGACGTAAAGCGATTAAGACTATGCGTTCACCTGTTGTGTCTTCAAATCCTGCTGAGGGCCGTTTCGTTTTTTGTTGTTTTGTTGGTTTTGTTCTGTTTTTGTTTTTTAATAAATGACTCCTTTCTAGCCTTTGTCACCTCATCTTCACTTTTGGTTGCTGGTACCACACAGAGCCTTTCGTCACCTCCCACCCGCTGTGCCTGTTCCAGAAGACTGACGGGAAGACCTTGTTTTCAGACAAGGTTACCTATAGCTCTGGTTGATTTCAGTCCTAGAGATGTCAAAGAACTGAAGCTTCCGTTGTCCACAGAACTCAAAACAGCCTCTGGAGTTAGTGAAGACCAAAGGTACACTGGTGTGCTTGCTGCTTATCAGCTGTTCTTCCTTAGCCCTCCCTGATGCTAGTGACTAATTAAACGGGGCAGGAGTCGGGGGACTCTACCAAAATTACTCCGATTAAGGGTAAGTGCCAATAATAGTTAAAAGTAGTATCCTGGCAGTTGGTCATTTTGATTTTTCTATCTTTTCGTAAAAAAACTAAATTCCAGACAGAAGGAATATAATTTTTTGTCATCCTTACTTCTGTGCAGGTTTAGGGGGAAAAATACCCACTTGGGTCTCCTGGATGTAATCTGGATCCCAGCTGGTAGTTCTCAAAGCCCTTAAAACTTTGGCAGAGGAACCACAAATAACTCCTTTTGTTTTAACACAGAAGACACATTAGAACTTCCCTGGTTCTGGAAGTAGTGCTGTTGTGGAGGGGTGGGAGGTGCTGCAGTTACAGCACACGATTTTTGTCTTTCCTTATCCAGTCTTCTCCCCTGCCCTGCCTGATGCAGATTTATGTCCTCAGCTTTTTTTCTTTTTTTCTCTTCTGGTTTCTCAGATGGTCTGAGTTCTGTGGTCTTCTAAGAAGTCTTTGCATTAGGCAAGGCATGTTGACAAAGTTCTAGCACAGACCACCTTTCTTCCTCACTGGTCTGAGTTTCTTCCTCCTCCAAAGAGACTGCATGCTGGGACTCCTCATTTACATAGTAACTTTATTCTAATCTGAGCTAATGAAGATAGTTTATGCAAAGCCTAGTATATTCCATTACTGTTACTACAGCTTCTGCTTTTCTGAATAAGATAGCTGCACAACTCGCTGTGTAGGGGAGTTCAAACCAGCACTGGAGGGTGTGGGGGTAGGCTACTATCTAAATTTCCTTTGTAGCATGCCAGCACAAACCTTGGTTAAACAGGTAAGTTATGGCACCCATAAGAAAAAAGACTAGTTCTCTGTGAGGGTGGAGGGAAGGGAGTTCTGTTTTGTCAATAAAATGTCAAAAATAGAATCTGCCGTGTCTGCATAGCAGCTCTCACATTACTGCTAACCAGATCCAGTGTTGTATGTCGACATTTGTGTTTGGTAAAGGCCAACATTTACGTCAGAGCCTTGGAATGTAGCCGTTTTGTATATACATGAAGCGTACTCTTCAAGAATGTCCACTGCAATTCTCCTTCCCCGTAGAAGCAGGGCAGACAGTACAGGCTCCGAAGGAAAGCTACCTGTCCTACTTCTGATCTTCCAGTGCATACTGGCCTGGACAGACTCAGTCACATTGCCTTTGCAATTTCCAACAATGAAATCACTTCAAGAACAATGGCTCTTACACAGGTGGCAGCCTTGCCCCAGAGTCTGTATGAAGTCCTGCAGATCTCCCTGTAGTGCTCAGCCCTCTTTCCTCTTTTGGGAGTGATAAGCCAGGTAAGAGGTTTTTTATCCAGAAATTATTTCTATTCCTGTGCAATTTATATACTGCTGTTTGCAGGACTGAATGAACACTTCTTCAGATTCGGACTTTTAACTTCTCACATGTATGGAGCCTCTCCCCAGAACAGTTCATTGATGACTCCTCCTCGTGGCTGTCAGCCATAATTTGTTTCCTCCTCATTTCCCCTGGAATTCAAAACCCTTTCCTGCCCACTGGTGGTCATTTCAGAGTTGTTTCAACTTAAGCTGTGTCAGGCACTGGGTGCTCCGGGGAACAAAACCGAACAGCTGATCCCTAGTGCCCCACGGCAGGGGTGCCTTACCAGGCTGGGCACGTGGGGAACGTGGTCTCCATAGATGAGGTCACTCAGCAATGTAGCATTGAGTTCGAGAGAGAGTGTGTCAACCTGAAATCGTTAGGAAGCAATAATTAAGTACAGCTATTTGGGATATACAGATTTGGGTAGCAATCCAAATAGTGTCCCACTAGGGAGCAAAAACCAGAGTTAGTTTTGTTTTTTGTTTAACAGGGCATTGATATTATTTACAAAGACTTCTGATTGGTGGTGGCAGAAGACTAATCTTGGCTGAACATAATTGGTTGCTAAGGCTGTCCCCGAAAGCAAAAATCTGTTCCTGTACGAAGTTGCAGATATGTACAGAGTCCTTCAGAGGATCTGTGATTTAGCCCAGTCCAGAAGTTCATGGTTCCATCCGGTGAGGATGTGCATAAGGCCCACCTCCTTAACGGCCTCCTGGCTCCTTTTAAAACTCCTTGACAGAAGTGATCTTATTTCACCTTTGACAAGTAGAATCTAGAGCTTTTGGTCCATGACTCTGGACTTTCCTGTAAATAGCAAAGGCATAGCTGGGAATGCAGGACTGGATCCTGCAGCTAACAAAGGGAAAGCAGGGCTATAAATGCTCCTTTTCCCTGCACCATGGTGCTCCTGGACAAATACATAAAACTGCTGCAGACAGGAGCTCTGAGCACGTGATCTCTGTGCAGCATGGTTTAGGAATCTTAACTAAAGCCAGCAGTTCTAACTTTATGCAGTACTTTCTCGTAGTGATCACTTTGGTGTGCTATACAGAGCTTTTAGGTATTTGAGTTATTAAAAATTCATGTGGCTGACTCAGGCTTAGTTTATGGCTCCTCTGATTACAATGCTGCCTAGTCAATTGTTGAAGTTCCAGGAAGTCTAGCCCCTGTCAAGGAGAAACTGTATCACTTGCCACTGGTTTGCAAGTGAACAGTGTTCCTGAGAGGAATCCATGGGCTTGCTCCAGCCCCCACAGAGTCCTGGGATTCTCACTAGATCTCAAGAAGACAGAGGAATGGGAATCAGTTGGGGAGAGGAAACAAGGCTTGAGACTGGGAGCTGGGAAGTTTGCCAAGCAATGGGCTTTTGCCTTGTGAGGAATGAAAGACAGGAAGTGGGTGTCCAGAGGACAAAGAGATGGAGAGGGGGCAGCAAGGTGGCCGCGTGCCAGCATTCCGGCCGGGATTCTGAATGCCACTTCTCTGCCTTCCCAAACACTCTGGCTCCAGGCAAGTTACCTCTCCACCCTCTAATGAGACGGTTCACTCAACCCACCTGGACTTGGAGATGCAGGTAGCACATGTAGCTAACTTTTGGCCTGTGTGGTTGAACCTTTCCATCGGAGACCATGGATTCCCTCCCTCTTCCAGTTGGTGGTGCAGCTTGTTTGGGATATTTTCTGTGGGTATATAATAGCACATCCTGGAGCAGCTGTGCCCGGCTTTACAGGCTTCCTGGCGAGGGCAGACACCTAATTTCAAAAAGAGGTTAAGGACTTGCTTTTATGAGAAGGAGCACTCCTGGCCTCCTCTAAGGATAAGTCACGGTCTTGCTAGCTTGACAGTGGGGGAAAAAGTGCCACCCACCCCAAGGCTGGTGGCAGGTTTGGCCAGGTCTGAAGGAACACCTCATGCTGGCCAAGAGCCCCAGGCTCCCCGGAAGCCTGGGGAATGAAGAAACACCTTTCCCCCCACAATGCCCCACTCCTTTCAACAACTACAGGTGTAATCAGGGCCTGTGCCACTGGAGGTCATCCAGTGGGTCTTCCTGCTGCCATTCTGTCCGGCTTTCACCATCGTCTTCAAGGAGCTGTTCTGTCAGCAGGCCTCCCTGCATGCAGAGCACAGGGACTGGAAGGTGACACCACAGCTTTTGACCTGAACACTTAATTGCCAAAACTGAGAGAAAGGAAAGACAGAGGAGGAGTTCTGGTTCAGTCAGTAAAGCAGCTAGAGAACTGGAGTGTCTTAAATATAGAAATATACATTCCCCAAGGCTTTAAATACCAAGATGATCTCAATAGTGAGAGGAAGGAAAATGACTCCCAAGTCAGCATTTAGCCTCACACAACCACATGTGGCCTGGGGTTAGTGATAAAGCCCCTCTGGGCCCTGGCGATAAAGGTGCGTTATTTCAAGTACCAAATGAATACTAGGCACTTCTCTGGTCTGTTGAGTTTTCATGTACTCTACACAATTTACCAGTCTCTGTGGAGTTAGAATGCAATTAAAATTATCAGATTTAAACAAATAGACATGCTTTGATTATCAAAGCAAGCACAGCTTCTGTAAGTGCTTCCAGTTCATCACTGAGGAAACTGGTTGGCTGGCACTTGAATTTGAATCCTAGTCTGGGTGTTCAAAACAGAGCAGATTCTTTATAGAGAATAGGATCTTTGCCATAAAACTAGGCCAGCCCAGGATCTTGACATTTTCCGGTGTGCACTGTAGGACTTGGTACAAAGCAGGATGCTGCTGAGCGTGTCTAACAGTTCCCACATGTGTGAGTCCTGCAATGTCTGGGCAGGGCCCAACAGTGAGCCTCACCCTGGTTAAGTTTAAGGAGTGGCCTCCCAGAGCCTTTAGGGCCTTCCTTGAGCCATTCTCTGAGGTCAGTTTACGCCTTAATTGTTTGCAGCCTGGACTTAGCAAAATGCTCACAACAGAAACATGATATGTCCTCAGCAGTGAACATAGAGGCCCTTACAAGAAGCCACTTGTTCTCTGCAATAACTCAAATGCGACAGGTTCTGTGTAATAGGTCCTTAACATTTTGGCTGCCTAAGGCCAAGGGCATCAACCTCTAATCAGATTCTGCAAACCAGTGGTGATGTTTTTGTTTTTCGGAATAAACACTACCTGTGCCCTTTCTCACTTCATGTACTTTAGAGTCCTGCTACTTATTTTGAGGGAAAAGTTAATCACTGCATTGTGAAGCTCCCCATCAGTCATTGTGAGCTTGTATTAGTTCCCAAATCTGCAGGCTTTTCTTGAACAGCCTTGGAACAAAAGATTCAATGGGCTAAACTCCCAGTCTATTTTAAAATAAAGAGCAGTGTCATTCTAAGCCACTTGGCTGAAGTCAGTCCACAAGATAGAAGAGGGACAGAAGCCAGAGTCAGTAGAAAGCAAGAGTAGATTCAGCAAAGCATTTAGAAAATTATCCTCAGGGACAAGGTGGGGAAGT
The DNA here is from genome assembly GCF_011764305.1 of Mustela putorius furo. Lineage (NCBI taxonomy): Eukaryota > Metazoa > Chordata > Mammalia > Carnivora > Mustelidae > Mustela > Mustela putorius. The sequence goes on along the minus strand of NW_025422387.1, from coordinate 14,191,271 downwards.
CAAGGCTGAGGTATCATTGATAAAATAGGTTAATAACTTGTTAAATGACTCTGTTCCAAATAAGCAAAGGAAGGGCCTGGCAGTAACTCAGAGCAGCAGCCCTGGCCTTTGTTTTCAGCCCCACCCAGTAGTTTCCCTGACTGTGTGGCTGAGGCAATGCCTGCCAGGCTTAGCAAATTGGAGGAGGACCTGAAGCGAGGAGCCACAACCATGATCCAAAGAGAACGTAGAGGGCTAGAAGTAGTTAATCCTACATGGAATTTTGATGGTGAGGGCCACTACCATCACCAGTTTTACAGAGGAACTCAACGAGGCTTCCAAGATCACTACCTGATAGCTCCAAACACTGGCCTGTGCCCTTAACCCCTGTACTTGCTCTCCAGCACACTGTTACAGATAGTCCCCACCCTCCGAAAATACAGTCATTAGACTCTCTGTGGTAGCTGACTGGCTTAGTAGCCCCAAAACATTTTAAATCTAACCATTGCCCAAAATGAATGATGATTGTTGCAACCACCTCTGCCCTGGTCTTCTCAAATCCAGTCCATATTCCACGTTTGTAAACCAAAATGGTAAACACCTCATATTTTTAATAAAACCTCATGATACAGACAAAGAAGATTTTATTACCCATTTTATATACCAAAAAAACTTTCAAGGTCAGTTTGCCTCAGGTGTTCCTACCGTCTTTGTCCAGCTTATCAGAAGGTAATCACATCCCGGTGTTGTAGATGTGACTTGTGTGGCTTAAACAAAAGGGGGATAGGGGTGTCTATAAACAGAGGACTGTGCAAACAACATTCTGTTGGAGGAGGTGAGGGACCACCAACCCTATTAGGCAAAGAAGGGCTGGAGTTTGGGCTGCCTGGGCCCTTCTGACTCAGCTGCTGTCCAGAGATGTATGCAGATGTATGCAGAGACTTCATTCCCAGCCGTGTTGTGGACTACTACTACTACAAGAGTACGGTCTTGTATAAATCAGGAGTCCCTAGGAAGGAAGGGCCAGGACCAAACACCTCTTTGAGGCATCTGAAGCAACCAGATTTCAGTGTTAAAATTTTGAATCCCCATTGCTGTCAACAAACCATGAAAATAACTGCCAGCCACTGTTTCAATCTCCAGCAATGGTGAGCTGTAAATTAAACAATCCTTCTGCTAAAAATAACTTTAAACTATAGAAAATGTCTTTTACAAAGCAGTGAAGAAGGTTCTGCTTCTGCTAATGGTGGAAGAGCTTCTACTCGTCCAACCCTCCCACAAATGACAACTATAGATTCTCAACAAAATGAAGAAAACAAGTACCTTAAGGCAGTGAAGACCAACCAACCAAATGGGAGTTGCCCTTTGGAAGGAAATGCCACTGAGTGCCCATTTTTATGGCTTTTTGCCTGAGGACAGTCCCCAGTTGCCACCATAAGGTAGTTAAAAATTGGATAGAAACCTGCAATCTCTCTGGAAAACAGCATGGAGTTTCCTCAAAAAGTTGAAAATAGAGCTATCCTACGACCCAGCAATTGCACTACTGGGTATTTACCCTAAAGATACAAATGTAGTGATCCAAAGGGGCACGTGCACTGGAATGTTTATAGCAGCAATGTCCACAATAGCCAAACTATGGAAAGAACGTAGATGTCCATCAACAGATGAATGGATAAAGATGATGTGGTGTGTGTATACACACACACACACACAATGGAATACTACACAGCCATGAAAAGAAATGAAATCTTGCCATTCGTGACAACATGGATAGAACTAGAGGGTATTATGCTGAGTGAAATAAGTCCATCGGAGAAAGACAATTATACAATCTCCCTGATATGAGGAAGTGGAGATGCAATGTGGGGGGGTTGGGGAGTAGGAAAAGAATAAATGAAACAAGATGGGATTGGGAAGGAGACAAACCGTAAGAGACTCTTAATCTCACAAAACAAACTGAGGGTTGCCGGGGGTAGGGGGGTAGGGAGAGGGTGGTGGGGTTATAGACATTGGAGAAAGTATGTGCTATGAAGCGTATAAACCTGGTGATTCACAGACCTATACCCCTGGGGCTAATAATACATTATATGTTAATTAATTATTAAAAATAAATAAAAAGAAACCTGCAATCTTAGCTTCAGTCACCAAAGGAAATGGTTTGGAATCACCCCAGTACCTTAAAAGTGAGGGAGTCAATCTCTGAAAGAGTGAGTGAGTACCCATGGTCTGTGTATAAACTCTGCCTAAATCTTTAATCTCTAAATATAGTAGACTCCAAGCAGCCCACTGAAAGAGCTGAAAAGAAAGACCAACTGCTGCCCACCACAGGGGAATCCAAGTTTTAAGTCTGAGTTCAGCCAAGTGCCTGTTTTTAAAATATTCTTCAGAACTTCTTCACTGTATTATCACACTATCTAGGAAATAATTTGAAATTACTACAGAAGAAAATGTGATCCATACCAAAGAGAGAAGGTAATTAACGTAAACTGACTTGGAGATGACCCAGATGTTATTAACACTCAAGATTTTTAAATCAACTATTACAATGATGCCAAAGAAGGTAAGGGAAAATAAGCTTATAATGGATGCACACATAGGAATTGTCAGCAGACAAAAAGTAATGAACCCAATAAAATTCTAAACAAATATACAGTACCATAACTAAATTCAATAAGTGGGATTAATAGCACATTGAAGATGACATGTTGAAGGATCATTAAGCTTGAAGGAAAAAAAAAAGCAGGGGCTACGAAACATTTTCTGCAAAGGATCATAGTACTTGTGGCTTTGAGGGTCAAAAGTTTCCATTACAACTACTCGTCTCTGCCACTGCAGTGTGAAAGCAGCTAAGTAAATGAATAGGGATAAACAAATTTGGCCTAGATGGATCAAGTTTCTTAACTCTGAAAAAGAGTGATAGACATCCAATCTAAAGAACAGAGGAAAAATAGCTATTCTTCTGAAGCTGTTTCAAAAATCAAAATGGAAGGAAAACTTCAAAACTCTATGAGGTCAGCATTACCTTGATCCCAAAACCAGACAAAGACCCCACCAAAAAATTACAGGCCAACATTCCTGATGAACATGGATGCAAAAATTCTCACCAAAATACTAACTAATAGGAGCCAGCAGTACATGAAAAGGATTATTCATCACAACCAAGAGGGATTTATTCCTGGGCTGTGAGTTTGGTTCAGCATCTGCAAATCAAGGTGATATGCATACATTAATAAAGAACAAGAACCATAGGATGCTCTCAGTAGATTCAGAAAAAGCATTCAACAAAGTACAGCATCCTTTCTTGATCAAAACTCTTCAGTGTTGGGACACAGAGTACATACCTCTGTATATATCATAAAAGCCATCTGTGAAAAACCTACAGCGAATATCATTCTCAATGGAGAAAAACTGAGAACTTTTCCCCTAAGGTCAGGAACACGGCAAGGATGTCCACTATCATCACTGCTAGTCAACATAGTACTAGAAGTCCTAGCCTCAGCAATCAGACAACAAAAAGAAATAAAAGACATCTGATTTGGCAAAGAAGTCAAACTCTTACTCTTTGCAGATGATATGATACTGTGTGTGGAAAACCCAAAAGGACTTCACCCCCAAATTACTAGGTCTCATACAGGAATTCAGCAAAGTGGCAGGATATAAAATCAATGCACAGAAATCAGTTGCATTTCTACATACCAATGAGACAGAAGAAAGAGAAATTAAGGAGTTGATCCCATTTACAACTGCACCCAAAACCATAAGATACCTAGGAATAAACCTAACCAAAGAGACAAAGGATCTATACTCCAAAAACTATAGAACACTCATGAAAAAAATTGAGGAAGACACAAAAAAATGGAGAAACATTCCATGCTCATGGATTGGAAGAAAAATATTGTTAAAATGTCTATGCTAGGGGCACCTGGGTGGCTCAGTGGGTTAGGGCCTCTGCCTTCGGCTCAGGTCATGATCCCAGGGTCCTGGGATCAAGTCCCGCATCGGGCTCTCTGCTCAGCAGGGAGCCTGCTTCCTCCTCTCTCTCTGCCTACTTGTGATCTCTTTCTGTCAAATAAAGAAATAAAATTTTTTTTAAAAATGTCTATGCTACTAGAGCAACCTACACATTTAATGCAATCCCTATCAAAATACCATCAACCTTTTTTGCAAAACTACAACAAATAATCCTTAAATTTATATGGAACCAGAAAAGATCCTGAATAGCCAGAGGAACACTGAAATAGAAAACCAAAACTGGCGGCCTCATAATCCCAGACTTCAAGCCTTATTACAAAGCTGTAATCATCAAGACGGTATGATTCTGACACAAAAACAGACACATAGATCAACGGAACAGATTAGAGAGCCCAGAAATGGACCCTCAACTCTATGGTCCACTAATCATTGACAAAGACAGGAAAGACTATGCAATAGAAAAAAGTCTCTTCAACAAATGGTGCTGGCAAAACTGGACAGCCAAATGCAGAAGAATGAAACTGGACCATTTCTTTACATCATACACAAAAATGAACTCAAAATGGATGAAAGACCTAAATGTGAGACAGGAATCCACCCAAAATCCTAGAGGAGAATACAGTCAGCAACCTCTTCAATGTTGGCCACAGCAACTTCTTGCTAGACATGTCTCCAAAGGTAAGGGAAACAAAGGCAAAAATGAACTATTGGAACTTCATCAATATCAAAAGCTTTTACACAGCAAAGGAAACAGTCAACAGAACAAAAATTTGAGGGGCGCCTGGGTGACTCAGTTGGTTAAGAGACTGCCTTCAGCTCAGGTCATGATCCCAGAGTCCTGGGATCAAGTCCCTCATCGGGCTCCCAGCTCCATGAGGAGTCTGCTTCTCCCTCTGACCTAATCCCCTCTCATGCTCTCTCACTCTCTCTCTCAAATAAATAAATCTTGGGACGCCTGGGTGGCTCGTTGGTTAAGCAGCTGCCTTCGGCTCAGGTCATGATCCCAGCGTCCTGGGATCGAGTCCCACATCGGGCTCCTTGCTTCACAGGGAGCCTGCCTCTCCCTCTGACTCTGCCTGCCACTCTGCCTGTGCTCGCTCGCTCTCTCTCTGACAAATAAATAAATAAATAAATCTTACAAAAAAATTTGGATAAATGACAATGGGAGAAGATATTTGTGAATGACAGATAAAGGGCTAGTATCCAAAAACTATAAAGGACTTATCAAACTCGACACCCAAGAAACAATCCAGTCAAGAAATGGACAGAAGACTCTACATCACTCAGCATCAGGGGAACAAATGAAAACCACAATGAGATACCATCTCATCCCAGTGAGAATGGCTAAAATTAACAAGTTAGATGATAACAGATATTGGCAAGTATGCAGAAAAGGGGAACCCTCACACACTGCTGGTGGAAATGCAAGCTGGTGTACCAGCGTGAAAAACTCAAAAAGTTGAAAACAGAGCTACCCTATGACCCAGCAATTGCACTATTGGGTATTTACCCAAAGACAGAAATGTAGTGATCTGAAGGGACATGTGCACCCCAATGTTTATAGCCCAATGTCCATAATAGCCTAACTTTGGAAAGAGCCAGATGTCCATCAACAGATGAATGGATAAAGATGATGTGATACGTGTACACACACACACACACACACACAAACACACACACAATGGAATATTATACAGCTATCAAAAAATGAAATCTTGCCATTAGCAAGACATGGATGGAACTAGAGGGTATTATGCTAAGCAAAGTCAGTCAGTCAGAGAAAGACAATTATCAGATGATCTCATTGATAAGTCGAATTTAAGAAACAAGGCAGAGGATCACTGGGGAAGAGAGGGGAAAAATGGAACAAGATGAAAGCAGAGAGGGAGACAAACCATAAGAGAATCTAACAAACAGCATTTCTGGAGGGGAAGGTGGGGAAGGGATGGAGTAACTGGGTGATGGACACTGGAGAGGGTATGTGTTGTAATGAGCACTGGCTATTACATAAGACTGATGAATCACAGGCCTGTACCCCTGAACAAATAATACATTATATGTTCATTTAAATTAAAAAAAAATTTTTTTAAACGTGAAAAAAAAATGGTCAGAGCATCTTGGGACATCAAACAGTCTAGCATACTTATAAATAATTGGGATCCCAGAAGGAGAAGAAGGAAGGCATTAGGCAGAAACGGGGTGGTTTTTTGCTTTTAAGTAGGCTCCATGCCCAACTTGGGGCATGAACTCACGACCCTGAGATCAAGAGTCACATGCTCTACTGAGCTAGCCCAGGGCCCCAGAGATTTTTTTAATAATGGCCAAAATTTTCCAAATTTGGAGAAAGTTCTAGAATCATAACAAACCCCTAATGGAATAAATACAAAGAGAGCTGTACCCAAGGACTTCATTGTCAAGTTGCTGGAAACTAAAAATAGAAAATTTTGAAGGCAACAAAAATGACACACTTAAAAAACCACATTTCAATTATATACTGCAATATTCTGCAGTATATTGCAATACTGCAAGCTTCTCATCAGAAGTCACGGTCATTAAAAGACAATGGGATAACCTCTTTAAAGGTATGAAAGTAAAACATGTCAACCCAGAATTCTATTACCAAGTGAGAATATTCTTGAAAATGCAGGTGAAATATAGACATTTTCAGATAAAAGGAAGAGTCAGCAAGCAGCAGAGCTGCATTACAGGAATTACTAAAAAGTTCTTCAGGGGCATCTGGATGGCTCCGTTGGTTAAGCAGCTGCCTTTTGCTCAGGTCATGGTCCCAGGGTTGTGGGATTGAGCCCTACATTGGGCTCCTTGCTCAGCAAGAAGCTTGCTTCTCCCTTGCCTGCCATTCCCCTTGCTTCTCCCTTGCCTGCCATTCCCCCACTGCTTATAGCTTGCATGCTCTGTGTCAAAAAAAAAAAAAAAATCATTAAAAAAAATTTTCTTTCAGGTCAAGGGAAAAGAGACCAGTTGGGAATTGAGGTTTACAGAAATTAAGCCAGTCGGCCTAGTAATTTCAAAATGATCTCAGTAATCCTTTCTCTCTGTTATTTATCTCTTCTATATAGTTCCCTCCCACACCATCAGGACTGGTCTGTTTGACCACCAGAATATGAAGTGAGAGTGTAAGATGTCCAAAGTGAGGTCATTAAAGACATTGACATAGGCATAAATCTTCATGACCTTGGATTAAGCATGAATTTTTGAGAAATAACTAAAACACATACAATCAAGGAAATAATAGATAATTGGACTAAAATAATTTAAAATAAAAATTTAAAACATTTGTGCTTTAAAGACACAACCAAGAATGTAAAAAACAAAAAATAGTCCAAGGAATTGGATAAATTATTTGTAAATCACAGATAAAGTCTTAGTATCCAGAACATTTAAAGAACACTTACAACTCAACCTTTTTTTTTTTTTTTTTTACAACTCAACCATTTAAAAAATCCAATTATTATGTGGGCAAAAGAACTTGAATAGACATTTCTCCAAAGAAGATATATAAATGGCCAATAAGATCATGAAAAGTTGCTCAACACCATTAATCATTAGGGAAATACAAATCAGTCATGAGATACCACTTCACATCTACTAGGATGACAATAATAATAATAATAAACCAGACAATAACAATGCTAGCCAGGATGTAGAGAAACCAGAACTCTCCTACATTGCTAGTGGGACTATAAAATGGTGCCGCTGTTTTGGAAAACAGTTTGGCAGTTCCACAAAAAGTAAAACATGGAGTTACCACATGATCTAACAATTCCACTAGTGGCTATATACACAAGAGAATTTAAAAAATATATATCCACACAAAAACCTGTACACAAAGGTTCACAGTAGCATTATTCATAATAGCCAAAAAGGGGAGATGACCCAAATGTTCAACTGACATATGGATAGACATGTATCCATACAATGGAGTGTTATTTAGTAATAAAAAAGAATAAAGCATAAACATACACTGGTAGATAATACAACATGGATAAGCCTTGGAAACATTATGCTAAGAAGCCAGACACAAAAGGCCACATAAAATACTGTTTCACCTATATCAAATGTCAAAAACGGGCAAATCCTTAGGGACAGAAAGGAGATTAGTGGTTGCCAGGTGAAATGGTAATAACAGTTAACAGGTGGAGGGTTTCCTATTAGGGTGATGAAAATATTCTGGAATTAAACCACAGTGGTGATTCCATAGCTTTGTGAATACACTAAATATCCACTGAATTATACACTTTAAAAGTGTGACTTTTAGGGGCGCTTGGGTGGCTCAGTGGGTTAAGCCTCTGCCTTCAGCTCAGGTCATAATCTCAGGGTTCTGGGATCGAGTCCCGCATCGGGCTCTCTGCTCGGCAGGGAGCCTGCTTCCTCCTCTCTCTCTCTCTGCCTGCCTCTCTACCTATTTGTGATCTCTGTCTGTCAAATAAATAAAATTTTTTTTAAAAAAGTGTGACTTTTAGGGACACCTGAGGGGCTCACTCAGTTAAATGTCTGCCTTAAGCTTGGGTCATGATCTCAGGGTCCTGAAATCAAGTCCCACATCGGGCTCCTTGCTCAGTGGGGAGCCTGCTTCTCCCTCTGCCTGCTGCTCCCCCTGCTTGTGCTCTCTGGCAAATAATTTTTTTTTAAAGTGTGAGTTTTACAGTATGAGAATTATATCTCAATTTACAGTAACACTAAACAAACCTCCCACTTCCATCTTTCTCAGAACATTCACATTGGGAGAAGCCAGATGTCATGTCATGACAGCACTCAATCAGCTTTATGGGGAGGCCCATATGGCAAGAAACGTAATCAGTATGCTGTGAGGTAAGAACTTGGAAGCAGATCCTCTAGCTCGAGTCAACCCTGTAAATGACTGCAGCTCTGACCAGTATTTTGACTGTAATCTCCTAAGAAGGTACAAGCCAGAATCATCTAGCAAAGCCAATTCTGATTCCTGCCTCACAGAAACTGTGGAATAAATGCTTATTATTATAAGTCACTAAGATAGGAGGTAACTTGCTATGCAGTAATAGATAACTAATACAATTGTCAATTGATTAAAAGATTTTTCTCTAAATTTCATTAATATACCTGTAACTGAGTGGAAAACTCAACATTGTATAGTGGGGTTTCTGATATATGAAGATCTAATACCTATAACAACTATTGCATAAAATACGGGTGATGGGTAAATGGACCTCTATGGTTGCAATATTTTTATATTTTTTGTGAACTAACAAAATATTAATAACTCTAGGTAGATTGTGAAAAGTTTTTCATGTATATTGTAATCCTTAAAGCAAATACTTAGTAAAGTGCAAAAAGTATAACTAAAAAAGTCTAATATGAGGAATTAAAATGGAATATTAAAAACTAAAGAAATCAGGAAAACAGAAAATTAAGATGGACAAATAGGAAAATAGCAAAAGAACCAACCTAAATATGACCGTATCAATAATTACATTAAACATTAATAGGCTAAAAGAATATTAATGGGCTGATAACCCAATTCTGACTAAAGGAATAAAAAGGAGTTTAACCCTCCCACCTTAAACAACTAAAACGTGAAATATATGAAACAACAGGTCTCAGACAGACAACAGGCAGTACAGGACAGAGATCTCTGACAGAAGGAAAACTAATGACATAAACCCTACAACTGCCCCAAAATACAATGTGTAGAGCATTTCCAAACCATGGATCAGAGAGAACATAACAAAACAGAACCCAGAAGTTTCCTTGGAATGCCTAGAATCGTGGGACAAGGTAAAAGAATTTCAGAGGGAAAGAAATCACTGAAAATCTGCAAAGGTTCACCTTGATTTTAGTACATCTGTATGAGAAACTATCGAGGCCAGAAAAGGAACTGGAAGAAAGGAGCAGGGCTCCACAGAGCTCACACATAGCCAGGAATATTTCACACTCTCAACACCAGAATAGAAAGACTAACACATGAGGCATCAATGAGTGTTCTCAAAAAGGTGTTGTCTCAATGCGGTAAATTAGCCACAGATGAAAGGACATGCTGGACCCATCTAATAAAACATAAAAGTATTTCCAAGTAACTGTCACAGGACAAAGCTCAAGAACATTTAAAGGAACACAAATGATACAAAACATCCAACAGTGTAAAATACACAGTGTCTGGAACCCAATAAAAATTACGAGGCATATGAAGGAGCAGGAAAGTAAGACCCATATAGGAGAGAAAAATCCACCAACAGGAATAGACCCAAGAGTTATTTAGATGATAGAATTAGTAGATTAGAATATTTAAAAAGTGGTTATACACTGTATATCCAAAAAAGTAAAGGAGACCATGAACAGGCTGAGAGAAAAAATGTAAGATATAAAGAAGACCTAAGTCAAAATTACAGAAATGAAAACTACAGTGTCCGAGATACAAAATATACTGGTTGGGAAGAACAGAACATTGGATACTGCAGAAGAAAAGATTTGTAGCCTTGAATACCTCAAAGAAACTATCAACAAAAAACATAAAAAGACTGGGGAAAACAGCATCAGTGAATTATAAGACAACATTAAGCAGCTCCACATATGTGTAATTAGAGTGTCAATAGAGGGCGCCTGGATGGCTCAGTTGTGAACTGTCCACCTTTGGCTCACGCCATGATCACAGGGTCCAGAATCGAGCCCCACATTGGGCTTCCTGCTCTGCAAGGAGCCTGCTTCTCCCTCTCCCACTCCCCCTGCTTCTGTTCCCTCTCTTGCTGTCTCTCTCTCCCTGTCAAATAAATAATAAAATCCCTTAAAAAAGAGAAGTGTCAAGAGAAAGATGTAAAACAGAAAAAGATGGTAAGAAAATAATGGCCAAATTATTCTCTGGATTTGTTTTGTTTTGTTTTGTTTTTCTATTTTGGAGAAAACTGTAAACCCCAAAATCCAAGAAGTTCAATTAACCCCAAGTAGAATAAACAGGAAAACCACACCAAGGTATTCATAATCAAATGCTGAAAATACATGATAAAATAATTGTAAGTAGGGGCACCTGGGTAGCTCAGTCAGTTAAGTGTCTGACTCTTGATTTATGCTCAGGCCATGATCTCAGTCATGAGATTGGGCCCCATGTTGGCTCCCATGTCAGGTTCCACACTCAGCACAGTCAGCTTGAGATTCTCTCTCTCTCTCCCCCGACTCACCTGCTCTTTAAAATAAATTAATAAAACCTTTTTTTAAAGTAATTGTAAGTAGCCATGTGGTGGGTGAAGGGGGCAGGATGAAAATACGGAGCAAAGGTGAGAATGACAGAAGAGTTCTCATCAGAAACAATTCAAGCGAGAGGAGACAGGAGAGCAACATTTTTAAAGGACTGAAAGAAAACAAGTCCCCAGCCAGAATTACGAAGAATTCTAAATTTTCTCAGAATTTTAAAAGAATGTTTTTCAGAAATGAAGATGCAACTCATAAAAACTTAAGGGATGCAACAAAAGCAGTACTCAAGGAAACTTTATCACTGTGAAGAAAGTCAGGGCACCTGGGTGGCTCAGTGGGTTAAGCCGCTGCCTTCGGCTCAGGTCATGATCTCAGGGTCCTGGGATCGAGTCCCGCATCGGGCTCTCCGCTCAGCGGGGAGCCTGCTTCCCTCTCTCTCTCTCTGCCTACTTGTGATCTTTCTCTGTCAAATAAATAAATAAAATCTTTTAAAAAAAAATGAAGAAAGTCTTGGGGTGCCTGGTTAGCTCAGTCAGTTAAGCATCAGACTCGATCTCAGCTCAGGTCTTAGTCTCAGGGTTGCGAGTTTGAGCTCCTTGTTGGGCTCCACACTGGGCACAGAGCTTACTTGAAAATAAATGAAGAAAGATCTCAAGTCAATAATAACTTACACCTTAAGAAACTACAAAAAGAAGAGCAAGCTAAACACAAATCTAGCATAATGAAGAAAATAATAAAAATTAGAGAGAAGACAAAGTAGGAAATGGAAAAATAAAAAATCAATAAAACCAAAAGCTGGTTTTTTGAAAAGATGAGCAAAAGTGACAAAACCTTAGACTGACAAAGAGACAAATAATTAAATTGAAAATGAAAGTAAAGACATTCAATAATGACTTTACAGAAATAAAAAGGATTACAAGTGAATACTGTGAAGAACTCTATGTCAACAAATTCTATAATCTGGAAAAAAATAGACAAATTCCTTAAAAGATACAAATTACTTAAACTGGTTCAAGAAATAGAAAATCTCAACAGATCTCTAACAAGTAAAAAGATTAAATAAGTAATGATAAAGCTCCCAAAAAAGAAAAATTCTGTACCAGATGGCTTCCCCAATGAATTCTACTAAACAAAGAATTAACACCAATCCTCAAATTTTTCCAGAAACTGAAAAGAAAGGAACACATCATATCTCATTCTATGAGGCAACCATTAATCTGATACCAAAGCCAGTTAAAGACATCACAAGTAAAGAAATTTGCAGACCAATATTGCTTATGAATATAGATGCAAAAATTCTCAATACTAACAGATCTTTCCCAACAGCACATTAAAACATTCACCATGACCAAATGGGACTCATACCAGGGACACAACATAAAGAAAGTTCAACATAAGAAAATCTTAGTTCAACATAAGAAAATCAGTAAATGTTAATACATCACATTACCAGAACAAAAGGGGGAAAAAAACCCAGATGAACATCTCCATTAGTGCAGAAAAGGCATTTGATAACCCAACACCCTTTTATGATAAAAACTCACAGAAAACTAGAAATAGGGAGAAAATTTCTCAGCATGAGAAATGGTACTTAGGAAAATCCCACAGTTAACCTCATCTGCAATGATCAAAGCCTGAAAGCTTTAGGATGAGGAAAGAGACAAAGATGCCCACTTTCACTGCTGCTATTCAACTTTGTACTGGTAGTTCTAGCCAGACCTAGGAGACAAGAAGTAAAAGGTATCCAAATCAGAAAGGAACAGATAAAACTATCTCTATTCACAGAAGACATGATCCTATATAAAGAAAATGTCAAGAAAGTCCACAAGAAAGCTATTACAGTTAATGAATTAATTCAACAACAAAATAAATTAATTCAACCAAGTTGCAGGGCATAAGATCAACACATAAAAATCAATTGTATTGGGGCGCCTGGGTGGCTCAGTGGGTTAAGCCTCTGCCCTTCGGCTCAGGTAATGATCTCAGGGTCCTGGGATCGAGCCCCGCATCGGGCTCTCTCCTTGGTGGGGAGCCTGCTCCCTCCTCTCTCCCTCTCTGCCTGCCTCTCTGCCTACTTGTGATCTCTCTCTGTCAAATAAGTAAATAAAATCTTAAAAAAAAAAATCAGTTGTATTGCTATACACCAGCAATGAAAAATCTGCAAAGCTAATTAGGAAAGCCATTCCATTTACAATAGCATTAAAAAGAATAAAATAATTATTTAACCAAAGAGATGAAATATGTACACTGAAACTATAAAATATTGCTGAGAGAAATTAAAAACAAATAAATAGACATCCTGTGTTCAAGGATAACAATACTTAATATTGTTGGGGCACCTGGGTGGCTCAGTCCGTTGAGCATCCAACTCTTGATGTGGGCTCCGGTCATGACCTCAGAGTTGTGAGATCAAGCCCCATGTCATGGTGCCTGCTTAAGATTCTCTCTCTCTCTCTCTCTCTCTTTCTCTCTCTCCCTCTCTCTCCCCCTTCCTCCATCCCTGCTCACACTCTTAAAAAAAAAAAAAAAAAAAAAAAAAAAAAAAAAAACTTAAATCGTTAAACGTCAACACTACCCAAAGCAATCTATAGATTCAATGCAATCCCTATCAAAATTTAAGTAGTCTTTGCAGAAATGGAAAAACCAGTTCCCAAATTCATATGGAATGGCAAGGGGACTCAAGTAACCAAAACAATCTTGAAAAAGAAGAAAGTTGGAGGAGTCACACTAACCAACTTTGAAAATTTACTACAAGCTACAGTAGTTATAACAGTATGATAATGGCATCAGGACAGACATATAGACCAATGTTATTGTATAGAGAGTCCAGGAATAAAATTTTACACATACAGTAAATTTATTTTCAACAAGAGTACCAAGACCATTCAATAGGAAAAGGACAGTTTTCAACAAATCATGGTGGGAAAACTAAATATCCACATGCAAAAGAATGAAGTTGGACCATTGCCTTACGCCATTTACAAAATTAGCTGAAAATGGATCAAAATCCTAAACTTAAGAACTGAAACTATAAAACTCTTAGAAGAAAACACTGAAGAAAATCTTCATGACATTGGATTTGGCAGCAATTTCATAGATATGACATGGAAAACAGACAGCAATAGAAAGAAGAAAGATAAATTAGATTTCATCAAAATTAAGACTGCATCAAAGGATACTATCAAAAAATTGAAGTATGGGGCACCTGGGTGGCTCAGTGGGTTAAGCCTCTGCCTTCGGCTCAGGTCATGATGCCAGGGTCCTGTGATCAAGCCCCACATCGGGCTCTCTGCTCAGCGGGGAGCCTGCTTCCCCTCTCTCTGCCTGCCTCTCTGCCTACTTGTGATCTCTCTCTCTCTCTGTCAAATAAATAAGTAAAATCTTTAAAAAAAATTGAAGTCAACTTACTGAATGGCAGAAAATATCTGATAAGAGGTTAATATCCAGAACTTATGAAGAACTCCTCCAATGACAAGCCAATCTAAAAACTTTGTAAAGGATTTGAATTGATATTTCTCCAAAGAAGATGTATAAATGGCCAATAAACACATGAAAGTATGCTCAATCTCACTAGTCATTAGAGAAACCATACATCAAAAGGATAATGAGATACCATTTCACATCCCCTCATTAGGATGGCTATTATATTAAAACACACACAGCTAAAAACAAGTGCTGGTGAGGATGTGGACAAAATGGAACCCTCGTGCATCACTGATGGGAGTATAAAATGGTAAAGCCACTGTGGAAAACACTTTGGAAGTTTCTCAGAAGGTTAAACCCAGAACAGCCATATGATCCAGCCACACAACCCCTAGGTATAAATCCATAAGAACTGAAGGCTTGGACTGATATTTGTACACCCATGTTCATAGCACTGTTATTCACAATAGTCAAAAGGTGAAACCAACCCAAGTGTCCATCATATTAAAATGAGGATAACTAAATTGTGGTATATACATACAATGGAATACCATTTAGCCAGAAAAGGGAATGAAATTTTGATATTGCTACAACATGGACAGAACTTGAAAACATTATGCTAAAAGAAGTAAGCCAGACACACAAAAGGAGAAATGGTATATGAATCCTTTTATGTGAGGTACCTCAAATAGGCCAATTCACTGAGATGGAATGGAGGTTATGAGAGGCTGGAGAAAGGGGAGGAGAGTTATTGTTCAGTGAGTATGGAGTTTTTGTTGGAGATGATGAGAAACTTTTGGGTATAATGAGTGGTGATGGTTATACAACACTGAATGTATTTAACACCACCTAATTGTACACTTATGTGACAGATTTTTTAAACAATTTTTTTAAAGATTTTATTTATTTCTTTGGCAGAGACAGATCACAAGTAGGCAGAGAGGCAGGCAGAGAGAGAGGAGGAAGCAGGCTCCCTGCCGAGCAGAGAGCCCGATGCGGGGCTTGATCCCAGGACCCTGAGATCATGACCTGAGCCGAAGGGCAGAGGCTTAACCCACTGAGCCACCCAGGGTCCCAAGTATGACAGATTTTTTTAAAACGTTTTATTATTTGAGATGGGGAGATCACAAGCAGGGGGAGGGGCAGAGGGAGAGAAAGAAGCAGACACCCCACTGAGCAAGGAGCCAGACTTGGGGCTCGATCCCACGACCCTGAGATCATGAGCTGAGCTGAAGTCCGACACTTAACCAACTGAGCCACCCAGGTGCCCCTAATTATAATAAATATTTTGTATATTCGACATACACAAATAAAACATTTTTTAATTGAAAGTGAAATAAAGACTTTTTCAGTTCAGGCCTATAAAAACAAAAAGAATTCATCATTATCAGACAGTAATGCAAGAAATGTTAAAAGAATTTCTTCAGGCAGCACAATGCTACCATATGGAAACTGTATCTACACCAAAGAATGATGAGCACTAGGAACAGAAAATATGTGGATAAATATAAAAGACTTGCATTTTCAATCTCATTAAAAGATAATGGACTGGTTGGAACAAAAGAAGAAAGATATGTTGTGGGTTCATAAATATAAAGCTAAAACGTATGGCAGTAATCCACAAAAGTTGGAAGGGAAATGGAAACACACTATTTTAACATTCTTCTATGTCAGGTGGTATAATATTATTTGAACATAAGCTGAGATAAGGTATACTGTAAATCACAGAATAACACTAAAATAAAATAAGCCAAAGAATGAGATAAAATGGAATCATAAAATAATCTAAAATAAGGGAGGAAACAAGAAAGAGAGGAGACATCTTTATCCATTCATCACTTGAGGAAGGTATCAGCTCTTTCCCTAATTTGGCTGTTGTTGATAATGCGGGCCTAAGTGTCCGGATGCATGCATCCCTGGGAGTCAGTATGTTTGTATCCTTTGGGTAATACCCAGTAGGACAACTGCTAGATCATAGGGTAGCTCTACTTTTAACTTTTTGAGGACTCTCTGCATTACTTCAGAGTGGCTGCGCCAGTCCGCATGCCCACGGACAGTGTAAGAGCGGTTCCCTTTCGCCGCGGCCTGGCCAATAGCTGTTGTTTTTTGCGTTGTTAATCTTAGCCATTCTGACTGGGGTGAGGTGGTAGCTCACTGTAGCTTTGATTTACACTTCCCTGATGATGAATGATGTTGAGCACATTTTCATGTGTCTGTTGGCCATCTGGATGTCTTCTGTGTAAAAATATCTACTTGTGTCTTCTGCCCATTTCTTAACTGGATTATTTGGTTTTTTGGGTGTTGAGTTTGGTAAATTCTTTATGGATTTTGGATAATAATCCTTTATCAGATATGTCATTTGCAAATATTTTCTCCCACTCCACAGGCCACCACCTTTTAGTTTTGTTGATTGTTTCCTTCACTCTGTGGCAAGAGAGATGAACAGGGAGGGCAGGTGGAAAGTGGGGTTGGGGGAGCGGAGCAGGGAGGCAACCCGTAAGAGACTCTAACTACAGACAATAAACTTAGCGCTGGTGGAGGGGTGGTGGGTGGAGGGATGAGCTAAATGGGTGATGGATACTAAGGAGGTCACTTTCTGTGATGAGCACTGGGTATTACATGTTAGTGATGAATCACTAAATTCTACTCCGGAAACCAATAATACCCTATATGTTAATAAATAGAATTTAAATAAAAGTGTGAAAAAAAGAAAAATGGAAAATATATATCATGCTAACACAAATCATAAGAAAACTGAGTGTCTGGGGTGCCTGGGTGGCTCAGTGGGTTAAGCCGCTGCCTTCGGCTCAGATCATGATCTCAGGGTCCTGGGATCGAGCCCCGCATCGGGCTCTCTGCTCAGCGGGGAGCCTGCTTCCTCCTCTCTCTCTGCCTGCCTCTCTGCCTGCTTGTGATCTCCGTCTGTCAAATAAATAAATAAAAAATCTTTAAAAAAAGAAAACTGAGTGTCTACATTAATATCAAAATAGTTTTCAGAACAAGCAGCATTACCAAGAATAAAGCAAACCATTCCACAATAATAAGATGATTAATTTATCAGAAGCACATATTTCTAAATGTTTATGCAGCTAATAATATAATTTCAAAACGCATGAAGCAAAAATTGATAGAAATATAAGTAGTCTCATCTACAACTGTAGTTAAGATTTCAATATCCCTCTCACTAATTCATAGAGCAAGTAAACAGAAAATGAGTGAGGGGGCGCCTGGTGGCTCAGTCGTTAAGCCTCTGCCTTCAGCTCAGGTCGTGATCCCAGGGTCCTGGAATCAAGCCTCACATCAGGTCTCCCTGCTCAGCGGGAAGCCTGCTTCTCCCTTTGTCCCTCCCCCTCCTCCCCCTGCTTGCTCTCTCTCTCAAACACATAAATAAAGTCTTTAAGAAAAAAAATGAGAACATAGAAGATTTAAACAACACAATCAACCACTGTAACCTGATTAATATTTATAGAACACTGCACCCAACAACAGAATATATATTCCTCTCAAGTGCAGAAAATACATATACAAAGATAGACCATATTCTGAGCTGTAAGATAAGTTAATAAATGAAAAAGGAGTGAAATCATGCAAAGGCTGTCCTCTACCACAAAAAAATTAAAAATCATTAACAAAGATCTTAAAAATCCTCAAATACATGAAAACTTAAGTAGCTCACTTCTAAACAACCCATGGATCAAAAGAAGGTAAGAAGACAATCACAGGAAAATGTAGGGGGAAAAATACATTTAGAATGGAAAGAAAATGAAAATACTACATGTCAAATTTGTGGGGTATAGCCAAAGCAGCGCTTAGAGGGAATTTATGGCATTAAATGTTCATATTTGAAATGAGGAAAAGTCTCCAATACATTACCTAAGCTTGTGCCTTAATAAACTAGAGTGGGAAAACCAAATCAAACCTCAAGCGAACACAAGAAGAAATAATAAAGATAAAAGCAGAAATATCAGAAAATACAGGAAAAAAAAGAGAAAAATTAAGCCAAAAGCTGATACTTTGAGAAGATCAATGAAATTCATAAATATTTAACCACACTAATGAGGGGGAGCACAAATTACCAATATCAAGAACAAGAGTAGAAACATTTCCAGAGTTGGTAGCTATGGAAATGATATTAATAAATTTTATGAACTGGGCGCCTGGGTGGCTCAGTGGGTTAAAGCCTCTGCCTTCGGCTCAAGTCATGATCCCAGGGTCCTGGGATCGAGCCCCGCATCGGGCTCTCTGCTCAGTGCAGAGCCTGCTTCTCTCTCTCTCTCTCTCTCTCTCTCTCTCTCTCTGCCTGCCTCTCTGCCTACTTGTATTCTCTGTCAAATAAATAAAATCTTAAAAAAAAAAAAAAGAACAAGACAGACCCACCTCCTCCTCTTTCCCATGAAAATAAGATCATAAAATGGATGTCGCTTGTCATCACTCCTAAAGTAGAGGATACATGATGCAGTAATAAGCTATGGGGACAAAAACTCAGAGATTCACCCACAAATGTGTGAGGTGAAGGGCAGAGGAAAAAGCAGAAATGCCTGGTTATTTCTTCTTCTAGGAGAAGTCAGTATCCTGACCCATTTCTGAAAATGAAAAACTGGAAATACAGACCTAAATATATTATTTAAAGTTAAAGATAATAACTAGGAGAACTAAAAATGTCAATTTTCCAAATTACGCAGGGAAAGACATTGCAGCAAAGGATGAAAAGCAAAGCAAACAACAAGCATGCAAAGAAAAGGTGATAGTGTGAAAAAGGTGAAAGCTAAGATCAAGAATCTGGTACTAACTTAAGGTGGATAAAGTCACTTGTTAGAAGAAAAAAATTCGTATCAGACCGGAAAGATAAATCCACCCACTGAGAAATGACTCAAAATTTTGTTCCAAAGTAAAAGTTCGAGCAAAGATGTACCAAGCAAATACATGTGAGAAGAAGGGACATGATACTCAGATCCAGCAAAGCTGAATTTGGGTGAAAAGCATTAAGTACACATTTCATAATGGTGCGGACCCTCATCCACACTGAGTATTTCATTATCCACCCCAAGCTGTAAGCCAAGTTTTCCTTTCAGAGAGCGGAAGGCGGGGGGGGGAGGGGGGCATAAATAGGGACTATCCACAATTTTGAGTGCTTCGTGGCCATGTTTTCATTGTTATTATTTCAATAATTAATTTTTTTAAATGAAGATTTATTTGTCAAAGAGAAAGAGCACAAGCAGGGGGAGCAGTAAGCAGAGGGAAAAGCAGGCTCCCCACTGAACAGAGAGTCCAATGCAGAACTCAGTCCCAAGACCCTGGGATCAAGACCTGAGCTGAAGGCTGACCCTTAACCAACTGAGTCACCCAGGCGTCCCAAAAATAAAAATCTTAAAATCTGACACTGTTAGGAACTTTTACTGCCAAACATATCAAACTATATAAGCCAAAATGCAACACAAGAAATTGATAAAAATGTGCACAGAAAGGTTCACCATGTCTGGGACAAATCTTGTGCTCTCCCCAATATCACTGCTAAGAGTGATGCCCCTTTTCTGCATGGAAGACCCCACCATCCTGCCAGCTGGACACGTTCCTCCGCTCCCATGACCAGTCATTCTCTCACTGGCTCCTGTCCGTTTACCTTCCTAAATGTCCCTGGGACCCATCCATTTGTCTCCATCTCCTCTGTCTTCACCGTGGTCCAAGATGCTACTACTGTCAGACCCCTAGATTATTTTAAGATTTTATTTATTTGACAGAAAGAAACAGAGATCACAAGAAGGCAGAGAGGCAGGCAGAGAGAGAGGGGGAAGCAGGCTCCCCGCTGAGCAGCGAGCCCCATGCGGGGGCTCGATCCCAGGACCCTGAGATCATGACCTGAGCTGAAGGCAGACGCTTAACCCACTGAGCCACCCAGGCGCCCCTTACCCCTAGATTATTACAGGAGCCTTCTCTCTGACCAACCCCTCTTCTGTCTCCCATCACCTGCTCTATACACCACACCCAGAGTGATCTTTCCAAAATGGAAATATTCTCATACCACCCCTCTGAGTCAAGTGGGCCAAGGGCTTCCTGTTGCTCTCAAGGTAAGGCAGAAATCTCTCATGTGATCCATAGGGCCAGGGCCACATGGTCCTCCCTGCATCTCTAGGCTCCTTTCACACCATGCTCCTCTCCCCCCACAGGGCATTTGCACAAGCCATACCCTAGACCTGGACTGTTCACCTCTAGGCTCTCTGTCTCATTAATGCCAATTCACGGGTCACCTTGTCAGGAAGCCTTCTGTGACCTGCCATTCTAGCTCAGATTCCTCTATGTTATGCTCTCACAGAACTCTGTTCCTTTCTTGTGTTTTATTTATCCCATTTGGGCTATTACTCGATTGCCTGCCCTGCCGCCCACCATCATCGTCATTATTCTAGAAGGACAGTTTTTTTCCTGTTTTCCCCAATGGCTTGCACAGGATCTCAAATGTACTAGGTGCTATATGAAAACAAATCTGAATCAAATTATTAACATTTATTGGATCTTATTAATACCTACTTATTGTCATAGAAATCATAACCTTTTAGTTCTTATGAAATATTGAAGAAAACTGCCTCCTCATCTGAAAAGTAGAGACAGCTGACCACTTTCTCCGACTACTGCACAGAAGTGCATATGAGAAAAAGCGAAACCCAGCGAGGGCTCTGTCTTGCTCACTGCTGTGTCTCCGGCACCTGTCGCAGGTGCTCGGTGCACATGTGTCGAACAAGTACGAACGGAAAGATGAAAGTGAAGACCCTCAAGATATAGGACAAAGAGACAAAGAAGGGTAAAAGAAAAGGAAATCAGAGATTCAGTCAAAAAGAGCCAACATCAGATTCATGGGAATTTCAGAAAGAAAACAAAAAAGAGAGAATAAAATGACCAAAGAATATACTATTTCCAAGAAGCTCAGAACATGAATCTCCAGGCTGAGAGCAGCAGCCAAGCACTCAGCTCACTGGGTGAAAACTGAGCTACATCAAGGCATGTTGCTTTAACATCTCAGGACACGGGACACAGGGAGAGGATGCTACAGATGCTCAGATGCACAGTTCACTGGGTGAAAACTGAGCTACATCAAGGCATGTTGCTTTAACATCTCAGGACACGGGACACAGGGAGAGGATGCTACAGATGCTCAGATGCACAGTTCACCTACAAAGGTTCAAGAACAGAACAGCTCTGGTCTTCTAAATGGTAACATTAGAAGCTAAAAGACAATGCCTTCAAAATTCTGTGAATTTTGAAACTAGAATTCTATACCCTAACTACCAAGGATTAAATAAAGAATGGATTAAAAATATCCAGGCCATGTGCGGCACCTGGGTGGCTCAGTTGGTTAAGCATCTGACTTTGGCTCAGGTCACGGTCTCGGGGTCCTGGCATCGAGTCCTGAGTCTGGCTCCCCGGTTGACAGGAAATCTGCTTTTCCCTCTCCCTTTGCTCCTCCCCCATCTCATGTGCTCACTTGCTTGCTCTCTAATGAATGAATAAAAGTCTTTAAAATATTTAAGATATTCACCATTTTTTAAAAATTGCCTCCATTCATCTTTTCTCTGGAAGCTACGGAAGGAACTATTCCACCAACACTAGGTAATAAAACAAAAAAGAGCCAGGATCCAAGAAACAAGGAACATGGCAAGGAATGTTCCAGAATGATACTGTGGGTAGTGGGTTCAGATTAACCAAAGGAGAAGGTTCGGGGCCATGAAAATGCACCTGTCAGAACACAACTGACCGAGGGCCTCAGCTGCTCGCCTTTAAAGTCCGTGCTGCTGTTTGCCCCAAGGCTACCTCCCACAGGTCGCTCCCAGACAGAGACTGAGTACCACAGGGATTCTAAGGCAGATCCATTCCAGGGAGACAGGGGACTCCTCCAGTGGCTCCGTTTGGCTAGAAAACGCCCTGAAGGCTGTGCTGAACTTTCCCAACACTGCACTAAAGCCTAAGATGCTTCTACCCAAACTTCTCTCCTTCACTTGGGGCCGGATGGCTCACCCAGCCTTCTCCGACTCCCCCGCCAACATGTTCCATCAGAGGGGCATCCCTCCTAATAAATTCTCCCGTTTAGTCCCACCATGCTGTCTGCTTCTGCGAGGACTCAGCCGATCACAAGCGAAACCAAGAGTGCGCTAAGAGAACAGGCAGTAAGACCGGGGGTTTGAAGCCGTCTCACCAGCAGCAGCAAGGGAAGAGGACATGGTCCCAGCTGGCAGACGGCATGGACAGATCCTGTCCCCAGTGATGGCTGACCTAGGAAAGCTCTCACCCGCGGTGACCGGGGGCATGTTGTGGTTGGGGAGGAGGGATGCTGTGGCAGCTGTGGTGACGCAGGCATGGGAAAACTATCCAGGGCACGAGTGTGGGGGACAGAAACAGCAGAGTGGCCGTCCGTATTATTGACTGTCTGGATGCCCTGTAGATGCTAGTGAGAAACTGAGTGCTGTTACCAGTGAGAGGGCCTTGAACCTGAACAGCGTATAAGGAGGCTCCTTCTCTTCAGTTACTGAGATACGGTTAACACAGAACGTTGTGTAAGTTTAAGGGACACAACACACCGATTCGATACGTTCACAGATGGCAGCGATTACCACCCAGCGCCCGCTAACACCCGGCACTTGCGGTTCTCTCTAAAGAGGCTCCTACCACCGGCCGCAGAAGGGCAGACGCGGCTGAGTGACAAGACCGGACCTCAGCGTCAGAGCTCGAGACCCGATGCTCAGCCAAGGCAGGTCTGCTCTGCCAAGGTGAGGGGCGTGGTGGGGAACACCTGGCGCCATTGGGTCGGGAGCCCCACCGGTGAGATTCTCCCCGCTCCAGCCCAGACTCTCTGGGCTCGCAGAGGGAGCGCTGCCGCGGCGCTGCCTCTCGCCATCTCAGGTGCCCCCTCAGAAGCCGCCCCCGCCCCTCCTGGCAGCCAAGGCACTACATGTGGTTAAGCCCTAGCATAACCCAATGCAGGATATGCTGGTCCTGCCCAGGGAGCTGAGAGACTCACGTTCTACTGCAGCAAACAAAACTACCCGGGTCTCAGTGGCTTTCAAAGTGCCTCAGTGGCTCAGTCGGTTAAGTGTCCGACTCTTGATTTCAGTTCAGGTCATGTTCTCAGGATCGTGAAATTGAGTCCCACATCAGTCTCCATGCCCAGTCTCTCTCCTGGGGTGCCTGGGTAGCACAGTCAGTTGAGCATCAGACTCTTGGTTTTGGCTCAGGTTGTGATCAAGTCCTGCATCAGACTCCACGTTCAGGGGGGAGTCAGCTTGGAGAGTCTCTCCCTCTGACCCTTCCCCCACTCACACACATTCCAAGATAAATCTTTTTTTTTTTTTTAAAGATTTTATTTATTTATTTGACAGAAAGAGAGACACAGCGAGAGAGGGAACAGAAGCACAGAGAGAGGGAGAAGCAGGTTTCCCGCAAGCAGGGAGCCTGATGTGAGGCTCGATCCCAGGACTCTGGGATCATGACCTGAGCCGAAGACAGATGCTTAACGACTGAGCCACCCAGGCACCCCAAGATAAATCTTAAAACAAAAAATGTTGGGGCGCCTGGGTGACTCAGTGGGTTAAAGCCTCAGCCTTTGGCTCAGGTCATGATCCCAGGGTCCTGGGATCAAGCCCCCCATTGGGCTCTCTGCTCACCAGGGAGCCTGCTTCCTCCTCTCTCTCTGCCTGCCTCTCTGCCTACTTGTGATCTCTGTCAAATAAATAAATAAAATCTTTTAAAAAAGAAGAAGAAGAAGAAGAGTGAACACTTATTTAAAAAAAAAAATAACGTTTCTCTCCCCCTCACCCTCTGGCTCTCCCACCCACCCCCCAAAAAACAAACAAAACAAAACACAGTGCCCATTTATTATCAGTCAGTGCCCATAGTTTAGGAATCTGGGCACAGCTTAGCTAGATCCTCCGCTCGGGGCCTCACAGAGCTGTGGTCAAGATGGAAGCTGGGCCTGCATCTCATCTGAGACTCAGGGCTGTCTCCCAAGCCCGTATGCTTGTCAGAATTCAGTTCCTGGTGGCTATAAGACAGTTATAAGACAGTTGTCCCTGACAACTGGAGTTCCCCTCAGCTCTTAGGGGCCGGGCAGTTCTGGACATACTTCCCTCACACGGGCCTTCCTCTCACATGGCAGCATGCTTCCTCAAAGCCAGCAACAAAGCATCTGTGAACTATAACTTTCAGTTTAAAAGCTCACCTGAGTAGGTATGGCCCACCCAGGATCAATTCCCTTTTGATTAATTCATAATAAAATGATCTGGGATCCTAACTGCAGTGGTACAAACTTCTCAAGAACTTTGCTAGTCACCTATGTATGTCACAAGGATTCACATCAGTGGACAAGAGGCTCATCCACAGATCGTTCCTACATAATCACATCTCTATTTCTGGTTTCTGCTGAGGTGACTCCAGGGATCTGAGTCACACACGTTATCTCTTCTGAGAAATCTGTCTGGGACCCGCTGACTGAAAAAGTGCCCAGGTTCTTAGGAGGGAGGACACCTGAGCCACACACCACAGATCCCGTAACATCACAGCAAGCACGTAACCCATGAGCATCCCCCCCACAGTCATCCCCCAAAGGAAGTGTGGTTATTGACTTGCGTGACTGTACACTGGGAGGAAAGGGGCCCACCAGATACTAAAGGACTACTAGACACAGGCTCTGAGTTGACACTGATGTCCAGAGGCCCAGAGTTTCATCACAGTGCCCCCTCCTTAGAGTGGGGGCTCACGGGGTCAGGTCCCAGACAGACTCCTAGCTGAAGTCCCACTCACGGTGGGTGCCGCAGGTCTGCAGAGTCCAGAGTCCACAGTCATCGCTCTGGTCCCCGCATGTGTAATTGGCATTGGTAAACTTGGCCATTGAAGCGATGCGTGTATTAGGTCCCTGGGTGTGGAGGAAGGGCTGTCACAGGAGGGAGGCCCAGCGGAAACCTCTGAAACTCAGATATATACACACATCTCAGCTCCCCATCAGGCAGAGGCACCGAACAACCAAGCAGGCAAAATGACTCCGTGAGTCGACATCAGCCAGCGTTCACCACCAGCCACCCCAACGCCAGCACAACAGGTGCCCCCAACAGCATGGCCTGTCACTTATCGAAACTGATCTAGCTGCTCTTGCCGCAGAAGGCCCAGCAGGTCGGCACCAGAGACCAGCACTGCGCTCGCATTATGGCGCTGCGCCTTCAGAAGACCACGTGGTAGCAAGTCAACATGGATCCCTCTCCCTCCTGGAAGGGCTGGTGGCTCGTCCTCACAGGGACAGATGGCTACAGAGTCGCCGCCGTGCCCGTCCCCAGGGCTGGACGGCATGCCCGATGCCCGGGCCGGGAGATCCCACACAGCAAGCCCGGCGCACAGCCGTGAAGCAGGTGCAGGAGGGCGCCCACCATCCTGTGAGCCCCTGGGAGGGGTCACATTCCAGAAGCAGACTCACAGAAAACTCCAGGGGCCTGAAGGCACAGCTCAAAGGCAAGCTTAGCAAACATTCTCAAAGGACAGGTGCTACCTGTCAGGACACTGGGTTTCTAGTACATCAGGCATGGCTGTCTAGGTCTGAGTCTGCGCAGGAAGGACACATGGTTCTCAGAACGAAGACTGGGAGCAGGAGTTGCCCCACGTGCCATTTTGTGCTTCTCACCCCACAACTCTGGGCTCTGAGGGGTTGGAAGTCACGGTCACCAAAGGGGTGACCACTGTCATACTACCATTCCAGCAGCTGCTGGGCAGGTGGATGTCTGAAGGAACGCAGCAGGAGGAAAAGAGGATCCCGCGCAGGTACAGGTAACACCAGCAGGAGGAGGCTGTTTTCACACGAGGAAGACGGGAAACAAGGTGCATGGAATCCAGGTGACCCTCCTGGACCCCTCCTGGCATTCTGCCCTGCGCCAGCCCGGAACAGACCTGGGCCAAGCAGGCTCCGCCCACCAGGAAGTGCTCAGACCCTTCGGAGATGAAGGTCGGGACTCCTCCACCAGGCAGAACCGCCAGCACATGCCAAGGTGACCACAGCGGGTGAGAGGCACGGGGAACGGACCGTGGAGGAGAACGAGGAGGAACGCAATTGCAAACTCAAAGTCAGCGCAGCGAAGGGAGCTGCAGTTCACCTCACGGACTTCCTCCTTCTGAATTTCCCCAGAGGAAGGAAGGCCCCCGAACCGCAGAAGTGCTGCCCCGCACACCTCCGGAGAGAAGCAGGACCGAGACACGCCTCACAGGCCTCCAGCACCAGGGAGCCGAGCTGACCAGCAGCGCCAGCTGCTAAGTTTCGAACCGCACCCTCTGGTTTCCGGGGAGGCTTTGCCGGCCATGAACCCCTCCCAGTCCAGGACACAGGACAGCCGGGCTACTGAGGCAGAGGACCCAGGACTCCTGTAACCGTTGATTTTAGCTTCAGGATTCCCTAACAGCTTTGCAGAGACTTCCTGCAGGTGCACAGCAATCCAGGTTGCTTCCGCTCAGCCTTCTCTTCTGCTCTCCCCCACTTGGTGTGGTTACAGCTCAGCCTGGTGGTCAAAATCAAGAGTTGGAGGCGTACCCAACTGAGCCCTCCCAGTGCCCCTCAAAACACATTTGAAAAATTTGCAACCCAGGTGCACCAGGCTCAGGTCATGATCTCAGGGTCCTGGGATTGAGTCCCGCATTGGGCTCTGTGCTCAACAGGGAGCCTGCTTCCTCCTCTCTCTCCCTCTCTGCCTGCCTCTCTGCCTACTTGTGATCTCTGTCTCTGTCAAATAAATAATCTTTTTAAAAAATTTGCAACCCATTCTTCATTAAAAAGAAAAACCTCTTCCTAAACTAGAAACACATGGAAATGTTCTTCGCTCACTAAAGGTTCTACCCAGAAATGTCCGACAAAGAGATGTGAGACCTAACGGCGACGCATCTGAGGCCTTCCCAGTAAAGCAGGGGCGGCCATGCAGCGTCAGTGCAACGTGCCAAGAAAAAGAAAAGAGGGATGTCACATAGAAAGGATCACTGGCAGTGATGACTTAGCTTTTCTGAGTAGGCAATCTATTCAAAGAGCTGACAAGAAAGCTCTTCAGCATAACCAGATAAACACACAGAAATACAAGAACGTCAACGACATCAGCCATCGAGGATTTCTGAAAAAAAAAAAAATAATGGAGGGCTTCTGGTTTCGACAAGCGGGAGAACTGGGGAAGGCTGCCGGCCCCGCCTCAGCCGGGCTCAGAATGCTCTCGAGGTGAAAGGCGCGCACGCGGCATTAAGGAACTCCAGTGTGAAGAGCACCAGAAAATTCCTGGGAGCAAGGGTAGTTGACACCAGGGATAGAAAGAACCACAGCAGCCCAGAGAAGAGTCAGGGGACACCCGTGGCAGGGGTCCTGTGACCAATCCTCAACTCTGGTGACCCACTAGAAGGCCTGGGCGGACCTGGTACCAAGTTACCTCACGGCTAAGGTTTGTTGTTGTTTTTTTTAAGAATTTTTTTTTTAATTTATTTGACAGAGATCACAAGTAGGCAGAGAGGCAGGCAGAGAGAGAGGAGGAAGCAGCCTCCCTGCTGAGCAGAGAGCCCGATGCGGGGCTCAATCCCAGGACCCTGAGATCATGACCTGAGCCGAAGGCAGAGGATTTAACCTGCTGAGCCACCCAGGCACCCACAGCTAAGGTATCCTAAGCAAAGGATATAACACAGAAGCAGCAAGAGAACGATATGCACAGGTAAGGCCCTGAGAGGTCAGAAGCAGACCTTCTGTAAGTGTTGCACAGATTTTTTTAAATTTTATTTTTTAATTTTATTTGAGAGAGAGAGAGAGAGCCCAAGCGGGGAGGGGAGGGGCAGAAGAAGAGGGAGAAGCAGACTCCCCCCTGAGCAGGGAACCCACGTGGGGCTCCATGCCAGGACTCTGGGATCGTGACCTGAGCTGAAGGCAGATGCTTAACCAACAGACTGAACCAACCAGGCGCCCCCCAGATTTTTTTTTTAGATGAAGTGCTTATTTTTAGACCAAATATATTTCATAAAAAAACCCTTTAAGGGGTGCCTGGATGGCTCAGTGGATTAAAGCCTCTTCCTTCGGCTCAGGTCGTGATCCCGGGGTCTTGGGATCGAGCCCCACATCGGGCTCTCTACTAGGCGGGGAGCTGGCTTCCCCCCCCCTCTCTCTGCCTGCCTCTCTGCCTACTTGTGATCTCTGTCTGTCAAATAAATAAATCAAATCTTAAAAAAAAAAAATCCTTTAATATGCAAACCATAATCACAATAGCATTCCTAGAGCCGGAAGGGAATAGGGAATGGGGAATGGCAGAGAGTACGGCGGGGGAGGGAAGGTTTTCAGGGTCCCTTCTGCTTCCGTAGCCTGTGAGATTAGGAGGCCTTAGCGGAGAGCAGATCGAGGCAGCCAGAGGCCGGGGGTCCTGACACCATCACTGAGAAAGAGTGAGCAGAGTCAAGCCCCTCCAATGTGCCATCTCCCCACTGTGGCTGCCTCCCGGGACAGCCAGATTCAGCTAGGAGGTAAGGGGGGTGGCTGTGATGGACAGCAGAGTCAACGGTCATTCCTCAGCATCCCACAGAATGTACCCTGGGAACAGAGTCTTTCAGGCACCCTCAGTGCAGCACAGAGAAGCAGCAGGTGCCCAGGGAAAGCCACTCAGGTCTTGGAACCCAGAGCTCTGGTAAGACGTGGACATGGCACCTTCCTGCTACATGAGTAGCAGTGGTAAGTGAGACTTGGGACTCCCAAACAGATACCAGCCGTGCGACACAAGCCCTAAGAGTTATGTTAAATATCCTAACATCTGATCATTGCAGGGCCTAGGGATTGTGGAGTACACAGTTTACTCTGCCATGATGCTATACCCAAGAATGTCGCAGAGTTAAAGACAGACAAGGACAAAGGCTCAGTGAGTGTTATACAAACCAAATGATAAAAATCCCACCTCCAAGGGTGCCCAGGCAGCTCAGTGAAGCCTCCAGACTCTTGATCTCAGCTCAGGTCTTGATCTCAGTATCGTGAGATCAGGCCCCACCTCCTATCACCAAGCACTTTATGGTTTAACTTAAGAACCTCAAAAAGAAAAAGAAAAACAATGGAAGGACTTCTAGAGATAAAAAGCAGATAATTTATAACAGAAAAGGAAAAAAATAGGGCCAGAAGCAAGAAGACAAAGATATTCTGAGATTTCAGAAAAGTTTCTATACAAAGGAGCTCAGTAAATCAATCTTGGATAAAGTCCTTCAGTAAGAATATAAATAAGTCCACAAGAATGTGGAGATGCATGAAAATAAGAGAAACCGCCTTGATCATTCACAGTGACTGGGAAGGAGGGAAGGGGAGGTAGAGTCTTGAACAACCCTGAACCAATACACCAGAAGTGAATGGTGGGGTGGGGGGGATTGGTAGAAGAGAAAGGAGAGACCAGACAATGAGAGAATGCTCCAAGTTCTTTACCTGTCTTAAGAAAGGATGTAGATAGAAGTTAAATAAGTTGATAGGAAAAATTAAAAATAATTACTGATCTAAGTTACCTTAACCAGCAGAAGAATAAAACTAGAATGCATGCATTTTAAAAATAAGAAAATTCAATGTATTCAATAAAAGACAGAAAGGGAAAAAAATGAAAACAAAATAAAATGGAAAGGGGAAAATATAAAATGGCAGAAATAGGTCCAAATATGAAACAATTACAACAGATATAAATGGGTTAAACTTGCCAAGCAGAATGGGGACCCAGATTTGGGTAAAGTTGGGGTGGGGGGGAGATCCAATAAAAGGTTTTCCAGGGAGACGTGCTTACAATAACAACGTAAGGCTGAAAACAAAAGCAAAAACAAAAAGAAATTTTATATATTGGGAAAATACGAACCAAAAAACGCAAGGGTTCCTCAAGAAGATAAACATAGTTACTATATGACCCAGCACTCTGGGGTACACAGAACTGAAAACATAGGTTCACACAAAAACCTGTACACAAATGTCCACAGCTACATTATTTGTAAGAACCAAAACAAAAAAGAAACAACCCGGGGCGCCTGATTGGCTCAGTGGGTTAAGCCGCTGTCTTCGGCTCAGGTCATGATCTCAGGGTCCTGGGATCGAGTCCCATATCGGGCTCTCTGCTCAGCGGGGAGCCTGCTTCCTCCTCTCTCTCTCTCTCTCTGCCTGCCTCTCTGCCTGCTGTGATCTCTCTCTGTCAAATAAATAAATAAAATCTTTAAAAAAGAAACAACCCAAACGGATAAATAGGAGAGATTATTTGGCCATAAAAAGGAATTAAATGCTGACAAATGATATAACATAAATGGTCATAAAAGGCCATGCGGGGCCTGATCCCAGGACCCTGGGATCATGACCTGAGCCAAAGGCAGAGGCTTTAACCCACTGAGCCCCCCAGGCGCCCCCAAAACCATTTTTTAAAGTATTTATTTATTTATTTAGAGTAGCTTGGGGGAGGGGCAGAGGGAGAGGCCCTCACACAGACTCTCTGGCAAGGGCAGACTGGATCCCACGGCCCTGAGATCATGACCTGTGCCAAAATCAAGAGTCGGACACTTAACTGACTGAGCCACCCAGGTGCTCCTGCAAAAGCATTTTAAAAAGTGGAAGCCACACACTATAGGAGCCTTTGTGCAACTAGACAGCTGACAAATGATTAGCGTCTGAAATACAAGCCATGAGACAATTCCGAATCAACCAGGGAAGGAGCAAAGGATGGGAACGCCCTTTCCCAGCAGAAACCACAATGGCCAATAAACATGTGAAAAACAAGTGCAAGAACAACCAAGGAAATGCAAGTTAAAATCAGTCAGGTGGAAGCAGCAGCGTGAAGTCAGTGATACTGAGTGAGGGTTGCACTCCAGCGCGGCTGGAAGGGGCGAGCTGACCCATCTGCTGCGGAAGGCAGCTTGGCGATATCTGGTGAAGCTGAAGAAATAAACAGCCCAAAGATCAAAGACCACTTCTACTTACATACTCAAAAGTTGTCTCCTGTGACCAAGGAGACACATTCCAGAATGTTCTCTGCACCACGGTTTGTGTCAGTGAAAAGCTGGAAATTTTCTAAGTATATTTATACAATGCAGCAATCAAAATAAACAAACTAATGTATCAAAGTGGAAAAAAGAATTTTTTTTTCCTGAAAATAGAAGCTTTTTTTTTTAGTATTGAGTTTTTTGTTTTTGCTTTTTATTTAAATTCAATTAGCCAACGTATAGTACATCATTGGGTTTTGGCGTAGTGTTCAATGGTTCATTAGTTGCATATAACACTCTGTGCTCATCACGTCAAAAAGAATCTCTTAAACAATACTTGGTTTTTTACCAAAAAAAGTGACTTAGGGACCCTGAAGTAAATCTCGATACATTTCAAATAATTTAGATAATCGGGAAATGTTCTAAGACCACAATGCACTTAAGGTAAAAATCATTAAGAATGGGTACGGAGTTTTCTTCTGGGGTGACAAAAGTGTTCTGGAATGAGATAGTGTGGAAGATTACACACACTATACATGTGCTAAATGCCACTGAATTGTACATTTTTGAAGAAAAATGGTGAATTTTACATTATGTGTGTTTTACCACAATTTAAAAAAAAAATCAGTAACAAAAAATACCAAGGAAAATCCCATGTTAATACTCCTCCTCTCAGTAACTGATAAGTCAAAGGAGAAGAATACCGAAAGAATGAAAATACAATATATCAAGGTTTGGGAAGTTAAGCTAAAGCCATGCCTAGAGAGAAATGTAGGACTTTAAATTCATTTATTAGAAAAAAGACTGGAAAAATCCATGAACATTCAGCCCAGAAAGCTGGAAAAAGCACAACATATGAAACCCAAAAATAGAAGGAAACAAAGCGTCAAACGAGATAAAACTTAGAACCACAATACCCAAAGTCAGTAAAGCCAAAAGCCGTTTCTTTAGAGACACTGCGAACACTGCGAAACCTCGCCTTTATTCGGAAAAGGGTAACGGAACTAACAATGGAAGTCAGCAGTGAAACCGGACTCCCCCACGTTCTCACCGCCAAAAACACGACCACGAAGCCATAGCCAGTCCTGGAGAAACCACCAGAACGAGGCGCAGCCTGGGACCCAACCGGCCCGGCCACTTCCAACACGCCCGTGTCTGACCCACAGATGCAGTCTGGGAACCTGTCCTGGACTGAAGGGGACAAGAGACCTCTCGCTGCAACAATGGACCCCCCGACCCTGAAAAACAAAACCGAGAAAGACCTAGTGACAACGTACAAGTGTGCAGGCGTCAGCAGCTGGACCCCCCTGGGGGGGAACGGCCCGGCGTGGTGAAAGCGAACGTCCCGGGCCTTAGGAAACACGCACGGGAGACTGGGCACAAAGGGACCGGAGGTCCGAGACCTGCTGCAGCGGTTCAGCCGCAGACGGACCCAGGGGCGGAGGTCAGCCTTTGGTCCTACGCTGAGGGGCTTCCACGAACGGAGGCCGCTCCTCGTCAAAGCCAAGACTCTGGGAGTCGGCGTCCCCGCCCCGCGACAGCTCCTGGAGGCACCAGAGTGCGGGCTGGACGCTGGCTCGGCGCCCGGGGACCAGCGCCGGGCAGGACACTCCAGGGGAGCAGATCCCCAGCGGCGACTTGGAAGGCAAGCCGGTCCCTTCGCGCGCAGCCCTTCGCCTTGGCGGGGGCAGGGTTCGTAGGCGGGGCGGGTGGGCCTGAAGCCTGAGCGGGAGGGCTGGCTTTCCAGCTCGGCTACCTGGCTCGGGGTGCGCTCCCTCTGCTCGCCTCTGAGCCGCCACATCACCCGCGCCCCACCCCCACCCGGACGGACGGCCCAGGCCCCACGAACCACTGCCTGGGAGCCCGTGCTACCTGGAGGAAGGGGTCACAGAGCCACCCGAACGCCCCCGCCCGGCAGCCCGTGGGGGTCAGTGGCTCAGGGACTGGGTGTCCATCTGCCTCCCAAGTGGCGTAGGTCAAACTTGGTCGCTCCTGGGGAGAAGCCCCGAATCGCACCCCGCACCTTCGGCTTGCACCTGAGCCCAGGGCGGCGACCGCGGCGGGTGCCCGCGGAGGGTGTGAGCTGGGAGCCCCTCGGGGCGCTCACCTGTTGCAGGAAGAGGCTTAGATCACCCGGACATCCGCGGGCCGGCCTGAGCTGGAGCGCGCGCACGGAAGCCGCGAGCCGCCGCGGGTGCGTCTTGTTGGCGGGACGCCGCACCTGCTGCGGGGCGGGGCGGGCCGCACGAGGGCACCGCCCAGCCGCGCAGGGGAGACCCCACCTCCAAGCCTCGCGCCACGCGCCTCTGGGCGTCCGGGCCCGGGTCAAAGGCAGGGCCCCAGGGGAGGCGCGCGGCTCCCCGCGACGTCGTCCGCCAAGACCGTCGAGGATGTTCGGCGCTCACGTGATGGGGGCTCCAAATGGGTCACGTCTCTGTCCCCAAGTCTCTGAGACCTCACCGCGATGACAGGCCCGCTTCCCCGCCCTGCGGAGGGCTGACCCCAGCTCCCTTGAAGTCTCTCTTGCTAGGTTTCTCTTCCGGCTGCCTCACCGCATTAGGTGGCAGTCGTTAAGAGTTGGGCTCCGGGGGGACGCCTGGGTGGCTCAGTGGGTTAAGCCGCTGCCTTCGGCTCAGGTCATGATCTCAGGGTTCTGGGATCGAGTCCCGCATCGGGCTCTCTGCTCAGCAGGGAGCTTGCTTCCCTCTCTTTCTCTCTACCTGCCTCTCCATCTACTTGTGATCTCTCTCTGTCAAATAAATAAATAAAATCTTTAAAAAAAAAAAAAGAGTTGGGCTCCGGCTCTAGGGGCATCAGGTCCCTGTCATCAGCGAAGGCTGTGGAGGCCCCATGTCCACCTTTCCGCAGCCGGGCTTGCAGGCCTGTACGGCTTTTCCCAGTCCCCTAGAGCCTTCTGCAGCTGTGACGCACCCTCCCTCCCTGCTGCTCAGGGGTTGGATCCACCCGCCCTCCCTGTGCAGTAGTCACTGTCCTAGACCCTCACCCCTGCCGGAGGACCCAGCTCTGTACCTTCCTGCAGGAAGGTACTGGTGCTGAAGCTCTCCCTCCAGAGGGATGCCCCTGCAGTCAGCCATGCTTGCGCGGGCGCGCTCGGACACACACACACACACACACACAGACACAGGTGGCAGCGGTCTGAGAACACACTATGAGACCACGTCCCCTCCCCAGCAGTGCCCAGGGAAGGAGACAAGGACCAGGGCACAGGTACATTTTATTACTTAGTTTCCACAATCGATTGTCCTCAAGAAATTCAGACCCCTTCTACTCATTGATAATTTATGAAGAACCAGCTAATGGGTTCCAGGTGCTTCGGCCGGGACCACCAGCCTTCCCTAAACACCCGGGCATTCTGTCCCCCACCCCCAACATTCCTCCTCCTGACCCCTAAGCTCAGGGAAAGAACAAGGGCAGCCAAGAGGCTGTCCCACCTGGGTCTCCTTCTGAGAAAGGAAATGGGGGTCCTTCCCAAGGCCCCGCCTCCAGAGGCCAGGTCCACTTGAAGACAACAAGGCACAGGTGTGAAGAGGAAGCAATGTCAAAAACCTGAGCTGAAAATGGGGCCCCTCACCTTTCCTTTCTCACAGACTCAGCCCCAGGCGGTTAGGTCTGGGGTCGGGGGGGAAGGTGAGGAGCCGGGTGGTCCTAGCAAGAAGAGGCACAGAGGGTCCCGGACCGAGCATCAGGGTTAAGGCCTCGTGGCTCCTGCCTCCTTTGCGGTGGTCCACAGGCTGGTCTGGCCCCCTAGTGGGGTATCCCTGGGCCCTGCATCTCGGCTCAGCTCCGGTAGGCTCTGAGCAGGTGCCCGGCAATCACCAGCCTCTGGATCTCGCTGGTGCCTTCGTAAATCTCGGTGATGCGTGCGTCGCGGTAGTGGCGCTCGGCTGGCATCTCTGTCACGTAGCCCATGCCTCCCAGGATCTGGATGGCCTACCGGGGACAGTGGGGTGTCAGGGGCAAGATCGGCCACACGGGGGACCAGCAGGGGAGGGGCCGCTGGCCCACTTCTTACCACTCAACCTTGGGGGCCCCCTTCATGCCCCCTTCGTGCACCAGGACGCTCACCTGGTGGCTGATGGCGGTTGCGGCCTCCGATGCAGCCAGCTTGGCCATGGCCGCTTCCTAAGCACAGGGGACGGTGGGGTCAGACACATCACTTTGGGGAGGAGCTGCCAGCACATGGCCCTACTGCAGGGCCTCCCCCTGCGGCAATAAACCCACAGGCCCAAGGAACTGGAACCCCAGCCACACTTCCCCCTCCGCACACCAAAGCTCCCGGCCGCACCTGAGGAGACCCTTCCCCACAGGCACCTTGGTGAAAGGCTTCTTATTATCCTTCAGCATTGCAGCACGCCAGGTCAGCAGCCGGGCACTCTCCAGGGCCAGGGCCATGTCCGCCAACTTGAACTGCAATGCCCCAAACCCCCGTGGAAGTCAGTGGCTGTCCCTCCCTCCCAGGAGAGGAGGGAAGAGGATGGAGAACCCAGGAGACCCAGAGAGGAAAGGGCGAGCTGCCCCCTTTCCAGCATCCATGCGAGGCTCCCCTTGTTACCTGGATGCCTTGGAGCTTGGTGAGGGGCGCCCCAAAGGCCCTGCGGTTCTCAGCGTAGTTCACGGCACAATCGAGGGCAGCCTGGGCGATGCCCAGGGCCTGGGAGGCGATGCCAATGCGCCCCATGTCCAGGGTTTGCTGTGCAGAAGGCCCCGGTCAGTGGCTGGCCAGCTGGGCCCCAGGGCCCGGGCCCCACTGCCAGGCTCACCATGGCTATCTTGAAGCCCATCCCAGGCTCGCCCAGCAGGCTGTCCTTGGGGATGCGACAGTCCTCAAAGATGAGGTTGGCCGTGGATGAGGCCCGGATGCCCAGCTTGTCCTCCTTCTTCCCCAGTGTGAGCCCAGGTGTCGGCATGGGAACCAGAAAGGCACTGATGCCCTAAAAGGCCCAGACATGGGCAGTGACGTTATCAGAGACCAGCCTCGGTCACGCCCCTTACTCAAGGGCACCAGACCCAAACTAGACCCTTCCCGCCACCTCCCTCAAACCTCAGCCCTCAGCCCAGGGTATCCTCTGCTGGCTGCCCCGGGGGAAGGTACAGATGGGCCTCAGGCCACCAGCAGGCTAGAGAGGGAAAGGGGCAGCCCCAAGGGGTGTGAGGGCAGGAACAGCTCCCCTGAGCCACGGTGGGATTCACATAGAGAGGCTTCAAAACGTCTACAGCCCAGAAGTCTCACCGACCCTCTCCCCAGGGACCCCACCTTGTTCTGCAAGGATCTGTCTGTGCTGGCGAAGACCACGGCGGCGGAGGCCTCCCAGGAATTGGTGATCCAGGCCTTGGTGCCGTTCAGGACCCACGAGTCCCCGTCTGCTCGGGCGGTGGTGGAGGCAGCTCCCGCGTCGCTGCCGTTCCCTGCCCCACACCCAGATTCAGAATCCACTGCTTCTGCTCCCAAAGGGCGCTGCCGCCCGCGAGCAGAGGACCATCCTTCGCCCCCAACTACAGCACAAAGACCTTCTGACCTGGCCTCCAAGCAATGTGGCTCCCAAGAGTGAGCTCCTGGGCCACACCAGCTGCCAGAGCTCTCAGAGACTAGTCCAATGGCAGGGTGTGGGGGGGCAATATACCACAGCGGGGCATCTTCACACCCAAGGGATCCCAGAGTCTGGAGCAGACCATGTGATCCTGGGCACCACCACCCCCATCGAGGGCCTGTGCCCTCATGTCACATGGCCTGGCTCCTGCCTCTGCCCCAGCTCCAGCCCAGTCTGTCACTTTGATTCTGTGCCGGGGACCGGGGCCAACCACGGTTCCACGTGGTACCTGGTTCACTCAGTGCAAAGCAGCCAATTTTGTCGCCACCGGTAAAAGGGGTGATCCACTGTTGCTTCTGCTCCTTGGAGCCAAACTTCAGGATAGGCCCCAAGTAGAGGGACTGTGGAGGTGGGAGAAGGGGTAGGTGGCTGTTCAGAGAGGGCCTGCGGACCCCACTCCAAGACCTGTTCTCTCCAGGGCCCGACCTGAAAGAACTGAGCCCAGAGAGGTAGGGGGCTAGGTGCCGTGCCTGGAACGCCAGGACACATGGCCTGAGTGCCCATCTGTCCCTGGGAGCCTCCCTGCCACCTGTGAGTCCCGGGACCCAGGAGTGGGGACTCACGTTGTTGACGCTCATGATGACTCCTGTCGAGGCACAGCCCCGGCTGATCTCCTCCATGGCAATGGCATAGGCCAGGTAATCGAGGCCGGCACCACTGAACTCCTCAGGCACATCCATGGCCAGAAGCCCCAGCTCACCCATCTTCTTCACCTGGCCACAAGGACATCATGGCAAGGGTAGTTGGGGGCCAGTGTCCAGCCCTCCCAAGTCCAAACCCTCCTGTTCCTGAGCCAGTGCCTGCAGAAACTCAGGCCATGTGGCCCCATCCACCCATACCCTGAACCTCACGCAGATGCTGAAGCCCAGCCTCAGCTCAGGTCTGCATGATGCAGTGGGTATCTAAGCTGTTCTGGCACCACACTCCACACTGGCTCACCTCTGTGTCCACAGCCACAGCCAGCAAGCAGGCAGAAGTCACAGGAAAACTTCAGGGGCCCCCAGGGTAAGGAGCAGGACAGCACAACGTCATATACACCTTCTCTCAGCTCTACACACATACTCCTGCCTCCCCACCACAGGGCCTTTACACGAGCCATTTCCTGTCAGTAATGCCCTTTATCAGCTAGTTGTTGTGGTCTCCTTCCCTCCAGATCTCAGCTCAAGCCTCATTTCTTGCAGCTGCTGTGTCCCCTAACCAGGCGTTCTCCCAGAACCTGTGCCTTTCCAGCGCGGGGCTTATGCGACTGGAAGTTCACACCTGTCACCCTGCTGGGTTTGGTTAAGATTCTCCCCCCTGACCATGAGGGCAGAGACTGGTTTTTTCTTGCTGCGATACTTGCAGTGCCCATGACTAAGTGAACGAATGCTAAATGCTTGGAGTCTCTGATGTGGAACCACAGTAATAGTAACGGCCAGCCAGCAAGTGCCTACTGTGCACCCAGCTCTGCATCTGAGTCTCTCCAGAGCCCAGACACATGGAGCAACCTGCTTGGGGCCAGAGCCTGAGAATAACGCTACCAGACCGCAGCCCAGGCGGTGACTCTGGGGTCGCAACCAGCTCCATCCCTCCGACCTGGGACAGCCTGCTTTCTGGGGGCCTGACACGGACCACCCAGAACATCCTAAGCTTCACAAAGAAGCAACTAAAACCAGCTGCCTGTGGGGAGCAGCAGAGGGCAGGGGAAGAAGGATGCCACAGCTCTCCGTGAGCCCCTCGCTGTCACTGGATTGCTGTCACTGTGTTTTTTGTTTTTTTTTTTTTAGATTTTATTTATTTATTTGACAGAGAGAGAAAGAGATCACAAGTAGGCAGAGAGGTGGGCAGAGGGAGAGGAGGAAGCAGGCTCCCCACTGAGCAGAGAGCCCGATGCGGGGCTCGATCCCAGGACCCCAGGATCATGACTAGAGCCAAGGCAGAGGCTTAACCCACTGAGCCACCCAGGTGCCCCCTGGAACCGTGTTCTTACACAAGTTGACTTAAAAGAAACTAACATAAGAATGTTCACAATATTTTCTCAGTTTTCTTTAATTAATAGGACTTCCATGATTACAGGTGTCGCACCCCCTCGGCAGAGCAGCTGTGACAGGGAACTGCTTGCTGAAGGACGGAGAAAATACGTGCAGTGCAGAGCCTTGATGCCAGCGCAGTTGGGGTGAGTCGCTCACAGTCAGGAAGCGGCTGAGCAGGGCTCACTGGGAAGACACTGACCGCGACAAGGAGCATGTCCATCATGATGTGCAGGCCCCTCTATGAAATTCTTACCCTTAGCATGGGGGGGGGGGGGGGACAGTGGGCAGGCAGGGTGCAGCCGCCCACCCGCCAAGCAGGCAAGTGCCATGGCACCCTGCGGCCACAAGAGGGCAGATCCGGGTGCCTCTGCTGGGGATATTAAGTTAAAGATCTTGGATTACCCAGGGGGACCCAGGGTCATCTCAAGGATCCTTATGAGGGGAAGAGGGAGACAAGAGGAATGAGAGGTGACAATGGAAGCAGGGCTCAGAGCGACCAGAGTGCTGGCTGGAGGGGGGTCACGGGCGGGTAGCCCCGCAGGCCTCCACATGCTGGAAGGGGGAAGGCCCTTCTCCAGGGCCGCCAGCACGCTAATTTCGGTCCATCAAGACCCACTCTGGATTTCCAACCTCCAGGAAGTGTTGGATAATACGCTCATGTTTTAAGCCACTAGTCTCTCGTCTGTGGTCGTCTGTCACAACAGCAAGAGGAAACTGACAGAAATCGGCTGAGGTGGGACACCCGAGTGACTCAGTTAGTGAAGCGTCAGACTCTTGGTTTCAGCTCAGGTCACGATCTCAGGGTCATGGGATCAAGCCCTGAGTTGGGCCCCATGCTGGGCAAGGAACCTGCTTAAGAGAGAGAGTGAGTCGGGGGACTCAGAGGTACCCCAGATGTGTCATTCTGAGGATCTCTAAAAAGCCAAATACTCCGTGGTGACCACAGCTGCAGCCGGAGAGGGTGGGCCTGCTCAGAGACATGGCAGCCCATGGGCAGAAAGCACCCCAGCCTGCAGGGGAGCCGAAATTCGAGAGGTCTACACAGCACCTTATCTCAGTCCACGCAGGGGTGCTCACGGGGCCTGGTGCCAGCAGGAACATGGCCTCAAACCAGAACGGTCAGACCCACCCTTCAAGGCAGCCCACAAATGCAGGCCAGGGAGACACAGCGTCTCCTCGGGGAAGGAGCTGCGGGGTCAGGAACCTGGGCCACACTGCACCTGGCGCTGGAAGCACACGCCGGCCTCGCCAGGCACCTCGCTGGAAGGCTGTCTCTGGCCTCCTGGCCAAACTGTTCCACGCTACTGGTGCCACCGAAGCTCCTCTTCATCCCAAAGCCCTCTGGGTACAGCCCTGGAGTAAAGGACGGACTCATTCCACACCCCACAACTCCACTTTCCCCCAAGAAACAAAAAGGGAACTGAAATCCACAGGTGGGGTGCAGGGAGCTCCCACAGAGGTGACACCTCCAGGACACAAGGAAGCCAGAGCTCGGGGCCCTCTCACCTCCGGGACACAAGGAAGCCAGAGCTCGGGGCCCTCTCCCCTTGACCATGCCCTACCCCCCCGCCCAGGCTCTCCTGACAGATCACAGCAGGAGCTCACTGCACCACGACCAGTCACACCCCTCAAGGGTCACCCAGGTCCGTTCTGCCCCTGCTATATGCCACCAGGGTTTGCCTGAAAAGACTCCAGCGCCAGCTTGCTGGAGGGCGGGAGCCGGCCCCCCCACCCCGCCCAGGCCTGGCGCCTGGTTGCAATCAGCTCACACAGTTTCATCAGTGATGCCTGGCTCTGCTCTTCCAACCTTTCTACTCAGAAAGCCCAGGGGCGCCTGGGTGGCTTGGTCTGTTAGGCATCCAGCTCTTAATTTCAGCTCAGATCATGATCTCAGGGAAGAGACGACAGTATTGAAAACATTAAGAGACCAGGGACTAGATGTAAAGCAGCAGAAACAGAAAGAACATGCGTGTCCCTCCCGTCGGGAGAATGTTGAGCAGGCACTTCCCAAAGAAATGCGTCTGTAAGGCACTTCTAGCGCTCACACCTTCAGAAAATCAAATTTATCCAGAGTTTGCGTAAGCTCAGCAGAGACAAAACTGATTCCCTTCAGAGATTCCAGTGCCCTCACTTACGGGAAACTTGCCTCTTATTCAAGGGAAAGAAGCCCCATCTGCAGCTGCCTCCAGTGTCCGCTGGTGGCAAGTGCTACGTGTTGGGCCAGACCCGCCACGCAGGGCCACCTCGCCCCCCTGTTCAGTCAGCAACCCGCTGCTGACTGTTGGGCCACTTCCCAAGGGCACTGTATGTGCAGACAGGGACATGCGGCAGGAACAGGAAGCTGAGTGCCAGTAACAGCACACAGCGACCTGCTGGGCACATAGCCACTGGGTCGTGGGTGAGGAACGGGCTGCTCCCGGGGCACACACAGATGAATTCGCTTGGGACAAATGGAAGGTGGCCTTCGGACACATTTCCAGGGAGTAGTTAACAAGATTCAGCGGGTAGGAAGAAGAAAATGGGGTATGGTTCTAGAAGTTCCTAAGCGGCTAACTGGATCAGGGAAGCACCATCACCGGAGAGAGGACATCAGGAGGAAGAGCAGGTCTTGCACCTGGTCTAGGAAAGCTATTCAATAAATAGTCACTGAATGAAGAAGAAACGTGGCTCAGTGTTTTATTTTGTTTCATTTTTAAAGTAGGCTCCACACCCAGGATGGGGCTCGAACTCATGACCCTGAGATCAAGAGTCGCATGCTCTACTAACTACTAACTGAGCCAGCCCCTCGTGGGGCTCAGTTTTATACAATAAATATACAGCCCCCACGTACTGAAGGCTGGTGAGTACAAGCTCAGCTGAAACACCATTTTATTTCTTATTTCCCTTTATAATAAAAAAATTTTATAAATTTTCCATAGTTTCCTTTCTTCTTTTTTTTCTTTTTTCTTTCTTTCTTTCTTTCTTTCTTTTTTTTTTTTTGTTTGAATACAGAAAAACTGAAGCTCGACTGAGGTCTCCAAACCAGCAAAGCAAGCAGAAATTGGTACTAGCCTTCCACCTAATTCTTGGCCTGCCTCCCTCAATTCTTCTCCCCTTGAATATTCCCCCATAAACCCACTTTTTCTGGGAGGAAGGGGTAGATAAAAAATTCTTCAGGGACGGGGCGCCTGGGTGACTCAGTGGATTAAGCCTCTTCCTTCAGCTCAGGTCATGATCTCAGGATCCTGGGATCGAGCCCATCGGGCTCTCTGCTCAGCGGGGAGCCTGCTTCCCTCTCTCTCTGTCTCTGCCTGCCTCTCTGTCTACTTGTGATCTCTGTCAAATAAATAAATAAAATCTAAAAAAAAAAAAAAAAATTCTTCAGGGAAAACTACTAGAAATCACTAACCAAGCACCTACTCTAGCCCAGGCAGGCCACCTAGATGGCTACTGCACAAGAAACTTAACCTCTAGCTTCAGTTTCTTCATCTGAACACAGGAGATACTCTAACCTCCCCAAAGTATGGTGCTAAAGACGGGATATTCGAGCACCCAGAATACAGCAGCCCCCAAATGACAGCTAGTCCTGTTCTTACTACCGCTGCACTGGGAAACTTAGGTGGTCTATTATCGAGTTTGGCGACCTGCCACATTAGCTGGTGTCGAGTTCTCTGACCCCTCTGCCAGCCGGAGCCCTGGACTCCCTTCTGAGCCTGGGCGCTCAGCTGCTCCAAAGGAGGAACGGAGGCCAGGGTAAAAGCACAAACCCAGGTTTCAGTCTGCTGGAAGGGACGAGGATTAACCTCTGGATCCCATCAGCCACTGAGACAAGAGTCCGGGGGTGGTGACAGGGGTGGTGACAAGCTCAGAAGATGAGGCACGACTTCTCCCTAGGTCTACAGCCCAGGCAATTCAAACAGGAGCCGCCTAAGGAAATGGAAAAGCAAAGCCAGAGGAGCAATCCCAACCCACGGGAAGGGGGGGGGGGCTGTCGCCACAGCCTTCGCCCTCCACACCTGTGTCTGCCATGGCTCCGAGGGGTAGCCTGCAAGTTCCCAAGCCCCAGGAAGCCCGAAGGAGAATATAAAGCCAAAGGACCAGTTCAAAGGAGCTTGGAGGAAGAATCTGTTTCTACTGCCAGCGTTCCTGTCCAGAGCAAATCTATGTCTGTCATCTGAGTAAGAATTTCAGGAATAGCACAGGAAAAGTAAGTCAAGCCATCTGTCTTTTGGTCGGAGAAGCCCCAACACACAGCCATGTCTCAGGCAACTGCTCCAGGGGCAACGTCTCGAAACTCATCCTGCTTTTCCATGGCTGCTCTGCTTAATCCCATCCTCTGCTCACAAAGAGACCGAGTTTGGTCACATCTCCCTTAACGCACTGAACGATGATGGGAACGTGCCAGGTGGGGTCACGGAGGGCAGAAGGGCAGTTTAAGCCCTTGACCGGAAAATTCCCAACTAGAAGAGGCCTTCCCTGCCCACCAGCCGGGCTACTGAACCAACCACGTGGAGAGTGGATGGAGAAGATGGTTCTGGAACCAGCCAGGCTTGGGATGTGCATGGGAATCAGATGTGCAGGTGAGGGTGTCCTCAGGACCAGCCGGGATGATGCATGGGGATAAGTGCTCCACACCCGGAAGGTACCAGCCGGTGTCAGTGCCCAGAGCGCCACCTGCCCACCTCACTCTGAGCTCCCCGCGCATCACCACACTCCCGGCACAGTCCCCAAGACGCTGTGAAACAACGCAGTATTTTCTAAGCTGGAAAAGGGGTCCCAGAGCCCAGGAGACATGAAATGGCAACCAGAAAACTCTGGAACTCCTTAGAAGGCAAGCAACTTGTAAGCTTAACCATGGCCACCAGCATGATGCCCAGCCACCCTTATTATTGTTATCGTGGAAATTAAAGCCTGGGCTATGGGCCTCGTGCAGGATGAAGGAAACCTCCAGAGCATCTTCTGGGTTCCAGGACCCGCCTTAGGATTCCTGGCTGGGAGTCTCTGGGCATCTAGCGGTGACTGTCACCGCTAATCCAGCAGCAGCAGGCAGACCACCCTAGGGGGCTGCTGCGGTTGGAACTCTCACCTGGGCCGTTGGGAAGCGATGCTCCTTGTCCACCTGGGCCGCAATGGGAACCAGCTCCTTCTCAGCAAATTCCCGGCAGGTCTGACGCAGCATCTGGTGCGTCTCAGGCAGCTCCACCGACTGGTAGATGGTATGTAACTGACGGCAGGCCCGAGGACGCAGAGCTGCCCGCAAGAAGAGCAGGTAGTAGTGAGAGGGGGACACTGGAGGCCCTGCTGCATGATCAACATAATGGCCATCCTGTGACTCGGTGGGCCTCCCCCAGGGATGCTTTTGCCCCCCCCCCCACTAGCCCCCACCCCCAGGACATCTGGCAGTGTCTGGAAACATTTCTTGTAGTTGCAGCTGAAGGGTGGAATGCTGCTACTGTGGAGAGGGTAGAGGACAGGGATATTGCCTAACACCCTACAATGTACAGGGCAGACCCCACAACGAAGAATTACCGGTCCAAAATGTCAAGCACGCTATTTAGAAACCCACACCAGCTGAATGCTTCCTCGAATTGCAACACGCTTGCTCCACAACTCACCCACCCCATCTTCACACCCATTGTACTAAGACCACAGCTTTGCTACTTAGGCAAAGATCTTAACTTCACTGAGCCTCTGTGCCTAG
The DNA here is from genome assembly GCF_011764305.1 of Mustela putorius furo. Taxonomy (NCBI): domain Eukaryota; kingdom Metazoa; phylum Chordata; class Mammalia; order Carnivora; family Mustelidae; genus Mustela; species Mustela putorius. Next base: position 14,146,467 of record NW_025422387.1, on the reverse strand, counting down.
AAAACCTGGCCGCCAGCAGTACTGAGCTCCTGGGGGTGGGTGGGTGGGAGAGATGCTGACCGAGGTACTCAGCACGGGGCCTGGCAGAGACAGCTCTCCGTGGGGGTCCCCTTACTGTTGTCCTGCAGGCAAAGGAAGCCCTGGCCACGTGTGTCACTGCTGCTACAGCGGGAGAGAAATAAACCGGGAAGGGTGCGACGGGAAATAACCAACGAGCCTTCACAGTTCTGAGCGCCATCTGACAGGCGCTGTGCTGAGTGTTTTACACAGCCTGGTCCTTGTAACAAGTCCACGAGAAGAGTGACACATACTGGGACCATTTTACACACGGGCCAAATGAGGCGGACGGGCCGAGCGTCTCGCCCAAGGTCACAGACACCGAGTCTGGGTTCAGTCCCAGGCCTGGCTCAGGAGGAGGGGCGCCCCTGAGCCCTCAAGGGCCGGGAACTTGCAGGGGTGGGGTGTGAGGGGGCAGTGTGGATGCCTAGGCGAGAGCGGGGCGGTGGGCGCGAGTGGAGCGGGAGCCGGGGCCGCGCAAGCGCCAGCAGCGGCCCAAGTGGGGCAAAGGCCGCGCGTGCTCCAGGAAGGGGTGCCGCCCTGCCGCCGCTGCCGCCGCAGGGGAGAACCCGGCCGCCGGGACTCGCTCCCGCTCGGCCAGCCCGGGCCACCCTCGCCCCCCCAACCCCGGCTCCGCAGGAGCGCACTCACCTCCGCGGCTAGGGCCGCAGGCCCGGGCGAGCAGCGCGGCGGCCATGGACGCGGACACGGCGCGGGGATTCTGCTCGCCGACCTCCCGCGGGAGCGCACCGGTTCCGGCCCGCGGGGGCGGGGCGGGGGCGGGCCGTCACGCCCCCTAGCCCCGGGGGCGGGGCCCACCGCCGCTCCTCCCGGCCCTGCCTCCTTTCCCGGAGCGCAAACCGCGTTCTCCCAGTTCGCTAGGTCTCCGCGGTCCGCCTTCATCCTTTCTCAAAACCCGCGGACGGTGGCCCATCTCTCCTAAAATCCAATTCCGCGACCTAAAATAGGATCATATGACCAACCCGCACCTACCTCTCTTGCCCCGAGCCCACCGTCCCCTCGCTTTGCTCCAGCTGCAGAAGGCAGCTCCAACACCCTGGCTTGTTCCTGCCTCCGCGTCCGCGCAATCCCTGTTCTTCTACCTGGAAAGCTCCTTCCTTCCATCGAGGTCTCACTCACTCTCGCTGAGGCCTGCCCTGACCACACATTCTCCATCCCAGCGTCTTACTTGTTCCAGCGTCTGACATCTTCTCGACTGCTCCCTGTAGTCTGTGAGCTCCGAGAAGTACAAGGTCTGCCCTGATGCGCACTCTTCATGCCCAGGGAACTGGGTTGCCTGGGATGGGATATCTCTCTTCTCCAGAAGTTGTGCAGGTGGGGTGGAAGTGTCACCCTCATTCCACTGGCGTCCCATCTGTCCCCCCACCTGTGGGGTAGAGCCCATTTGGAAGCACCAGGCACTGCCCCCAAGCATTTGGTCTTTGGCATCCTTGTCAAGACCGCTTCACCCTCCCCAGGAAACTGGAAACTCCGGTGCCCTGACAAGGGTCTTCCCTCAGCACAAGCCTGAGTCAGACTTCCCCACCCTAACAGGCATCCCTCTATCTCTGTCTTTATGCCTCTGTAGCTCAGCAAGGCTCCCGTCCCCAGCACTGACGCCCACGCCAAAATTTGTCTTCCAAGACCTTGCTCTCCTCCCCGAGATCAATAAAAAGATGCAGCAAAGCCCTTTATATGTTACCTCTCATTTTAAAAGCAAGCCTCTAAATCCACAGTACTTAAGACCCAAACAGATGGCTGTGGTTGGCTAATGCTCCAAGGCTTTACTTACCTCTCTGCTGCCCTGCCCCAAGGCCTACAAGAAGGAAAAGGCAGAAGGGGAAATCAGGGAAAGGACACCAGCCAATGACTGCTTCTGCTGCCACAGACCATCCAAACCAGACTTACTTTAACAGTGTATTGTCACCCTACACAACAGTGTTAGTTTTATATTACAAGTATGCCAATTTCCCTGTAGAGACAGAAACCAGATAATGGTTTCACGGGAACTGGCCTTTGAGGGAACTTTGTGGGGGGGTGAAACAGCAGCCCTGGATCATGACCGTGATGGGGTAATAAAGCTGCATGTTCGTCCCGATGTAGCTTAAACCAGGGGAGTTCTACCAGTAAATGGACACCTCAATAACCCTAACGTTAAAATTACATATTTCTCAAAGCCCCCCCCCAGCAAAACAAAGCAAAAAGGGGCACCTGGGTGGCTCAGTTGGTTAAGTGTCTGCCTTTGGCTCAGGTCATGGTCTCAGAGTCCTGGGATGGAGCCCCACGTTGGGTTCCCTGCTTGGAGTAGGTCTGCTTCTCCCTCTCCCTCTCCCTCTGCCTGCTGCTCCCCTTGCTTGTGCTTACTTTCTCTCTGTCAAATAAATTAAAAAAAAAAAAAAAGCAACAATATTAAACCTAGAGCCCAATACTGTTCCTTGATGATTCTACAAATCAGCTATACTCCTGATTTACAGAAAGGTCGTGTAAAGAAACTCAAAGCCCACCTCCACCCCACACCTGCTCCCTCCAGCAACCCACAGGACCCAGATGACAAGAGAAGAGGCACGTACTGTGAAAATCTTTTATTACTGTCTCTTGTGGCAAAATAACATTTTGTACAAATAAGTCACCTAGTTTACTCTGGACACAAAGACAATACAAACTGGAATGAAGATCTTAGGTGAAGGGGAAAGAGGAGGGAGGACAGATCTGGTCATTGACATTTCTTATATTCTGTGAAAAATAGATTTACGGGGAAAAAAATAGACTTTCACAACTTCAATGACTTTACATGATCCTTTGTAAAACAAGGGGTTAAATCCGCCTCCACCAGAACCTTCTTGGGGCACAGATGTTCTGTGACATGGAATGTGAAGAAACGATGAGCGAGACGAGCAGGCACTCAGCAGGGACCGCAGCAGCCTCTGCATCCGGAATGCTTGGGCCCCGGCAAGGAATCCGTGCTGTGGTTCTGGGGACAGACTGTCTCCAGTCCCCAGACCTCACTGCCATCATGGTGACAAGAGCCACCAAAAGAAAGTGACTTGACAAGAGAAAAAAAAAAAGAGTACCCTGGCAGCCTCTTGGGGATGGCAGGACACACTAAGGCAAGACTCCCCTCCCCCAACTTGTCTGTTACACACCACCTATTAAATCCAGCCCAGAAACCAATTCCACTTCAACTGGAAAAGCTGACGATTTCCCGTCACTGCCATTTCAAGAATCACTAGTCTACAGTTAGCCCCACCTTCCCTAAATCACTGCCCCTGCTGGAGAACCAGACAGCCCAAAGGCTGGAGGTGTCTTTCTGGAGTTCTGCAGGCCCCCAATGCTGCTTTCTCTCAAGGTACCACTGAGCTAACACATAAGGACAGGACGGCCTACTTTAGCCCACAACTACTTTTACTGGTTATTTCTTCTGTCAGCTCTTTAAGGACAAAATGAGATCAACAGGGATCTTCTTTGGAGAAGCAAGAAGGGCATCACAGCCCAAAGGCTCCAAGGAAAAGAGAGATGTTCTTCCTGGAGATTCCAAGGCAGAGGGACAGGAGCAGGACTGCGGAAGAAAAGGTGCAGGCACCCGGCCCCGTGGCACCGGGAGGGCCTGCCAGGCTGCTGGAACATATCCCTCCAGGAGCTGCCACTCAGATGCCAGCTCCGAACAGGAGACACGGTCTCCCATGCAGGTCACTTTTCCCCTTCCCCCTGTAGCATCCCCAGACAACTACTCTCAACAGGCCCAATTCCTTACTAACATGGCCTCCGGATTCAACTTCTGACTGCTTCAGCTACTTTCAGAGAAAGGAGGACTTCCAAGTCTCTCCCCAGGTCAGGTCCAAAAGCTTGAATTCCAAACTCACCCTGGTTAACACCCCAGAGCAGTGATGCTTCTCGAGATTTCTTCAATACTGAGACACAAGAACCCAGACTACCAGGTACAGAACACCAGACAGACCTCCTGGACCCGAAGGCATATCCCTGTCCTCCTGGGCAGAGAGGGAGCACAAGGCCTCAAGATGGTCTCCAGGGAGACCAAGGCAAGCTAATGGGGAAGAGGATAGAGCACTGCTCAAGCCAGAATGCCTGGCTCCCCTGCCCTCCCCATAGCAATGGCGAACACTGCATGTAAGAGATGGCCCACTAGTCCACAAGACCGTGGTCTGCCCTGGGACACATTTCCAAGACACACGCTATTGAGCGGAGCTCTGGACAGCTCCGGAAACCACATCCTAGATAATTAAATGTCAAAGAGTAGCAAATCTCCCAATGAGGCTACTGTCCCACAGAGAGGGGGTGACTCTGAAGCTCAGTAAGCACAGACAAATCAGCTAGAGGAGCCACAGGGAGATCCAGGGAAGGAGGCAATACTGATGTCCATCCATAGACGGGGAGGGAGGGAGGACAATGCAGCTCTTCCCAGCAGCAAGTGGGGCAGAGCCACAGTAAGGCACCTGGATTTGTAGTTGACTCCAGTTCTGAGAGTCACCTGGTCTGGCGATGAGGAAAGCGTGCACAGGGTGCCTGGTCTCTTCCCTCCCTCAGTGGCTGGATCCAGTGCCAGCACACAGGGGGAAGGGTTTTCCCAGCGAGAGAGCCGCCAGCACCTGGCACAGCCCAGACTCTGGCTGGGACACAGCACTGGGCCCAGGTTCAAGGCCACTCACACTCTAGAATCCAAAGAGGGAGCAACACTGGTTAGTGAATGCACGGGAGGCTTCTGCGGCCGAGCGCCGGCCCTTCTATCCTGGGCCCCGTGTGGCCTTTGTCCCCAGCACCTTGGGAGACTGCTCCCCTTCGGCTACTCTGATGCTTCACAGGGACTAGGACCACACACACGGGCCCCTCCTATCAATGTGAAGCCCCGGCCACAGCAACAATCTTATCAGAGGGTCAGCCCCCCAGTCAGACAACCAGGAGGTGCGGAGGTGGTAAGAAGCCATCCAGGAAGGGTATGAGGACAAAAGCAGCCCACGAGGAAGTGCGAGGAAGGTTTTCTGAGAACTCCTTCTGAGAGCCACCTTTGGCTACTTCGTCCACCCTTTCCAAACACCCGAAAGCATTCCCAGCTAGCAGTAGGAAGGATCAGAATATGCGTTACTGAGATCTGACCTGTCAGGATGGTCCCAGAAATTACTTCAGGAGAATGGCAGACAGGAAAATCCTCCTAAATAAGAAATCTACAGAGTTTCAGAGGCAAGTCCGCATCGAAAGCCAATCCTGCAGGCTCTCCCGTGTAGAGAAAATCAAATCCCTTCTTTAAGCAGCTGCTGGTCTGTAACTATCCCGGGCCCCAACATGAGCCAGATTAGCCCCAGGTGCCTCTTTAATACTATCAGAAGTCTAACCACACATCACATATGCTGGGAACACCATGGTCCTCTTATAAAACCTCCCCAAAAGAAGATTGGGGAACAAAACGAAACACAAAATACAAGGCCTGCTGCGGCCTCAAGAGATCCTACTGTTCTAAGAGCACAAAACCGATGGTCTATTTCAGGAGATACTCGGAAGTAAGAGCCAGGACAAGCAGAGCAAACTCATCTGTCCTCCAAGATGGGCAACAGGAAGGCACGGCCAGGCTGAAACCTCAGCGTGTACCTAGGAGGGCTGGTAGAGGATCCTAGAAGTCCGACAGAGAAGCAGGCCTCGCCACGACACAGACCTTTCAGTTTGGCAGCCCTAGCGGCCCCCAGCGCCCCCACTCTTGGTGCCTCTCCACCACCCTCTTTCCAGTTGCTGTAGAACTACACACAAGCTGAGGTCAGACTATGCTGACAGCAGCACTGTGAGAGGAGGAAGCGCCTAGAAGAGGCCCGGTTTCAGTTTCTCGCTGAGCCCAGGATCCTACAGAGAAGCCCCTGAGCCAGGAGGCGGCCAGAGCCTCCTCACCCTGACGCAGCTACACCACAGAGACCCAGGCTCACCAGCACAACCAGCAGGCAACTAGAACTAGGACAACAGGAAAACAAACTTGCTTTCTTCTCTGGACTCCAGGAGACTGACCCTAATTCTTTACTCTAGTACCTCTGTGACCTACAGGGCAGGGAAAAGGGAAGAAAAAATACTGGGGAAGAAAACACAGCACTGCTTGGCACCTCTCTTGAGCGCAGGAAACTACCACCCCAGTCCTGGCTTCCTGGGACCAGGCTCCAGACATGTGCTGAGGAACAGCAGGTTCAATTGCCTCTGTGTGCCAGGACCTTGGGCCACAGCAAAGCACCTCCCCGTCTGTTCCTGCAGCGGTCACTGGCCTCCGTTATAGGCATAGTCGGCCTTGTTGTGCATTATCAGCTTGTTGTCGACAAAGTAGAAGCTGTCAGAGCGGGTCTCATAGGGGTTTTCAATCATCAGACGAACTGCAAGTCAAAGAAAGGGAAACAGCAAGAACACATGTGTGAGTCCGCCCCCTGGGCTAGGTGGGAAAAACCACAATAATAATTCATAAGCCCACCCTGGACAGCTGCAGAGAGCCACAGAGGCCCCCAAATGAAACACGATACCCACCTCAACGTAAGGATGCAAGCAACCCTGATGTGGCACTCCCGGGGCATCTCCAGCCCTTCGTCAGAACCCCAGGGAAACAGGATCGTCCTTTTGCCAACATGCACCATCAAAGACTGTTTACTCAGTACTTTGGTCTGTCCCCCACCTCTAGACATTCTGGTCCAAATTCCACAAGCTGTGCCTCATGGGGCCCCCTTCCTGGGGCTCTGCTGACAACCAAAGGAAGCCTAGGTGTGCATGAGTGCGGGGGGACCACAGGTGAGGAGCCTTTAACAGGCATGGCTCGGCGTACTAAATCGCAAATGATCCCTCGAAAGACCTGCTATCTTGGGATCCAGATTTAAATCTTCTGTTTGCTCAGGCAACTGCCCAGACGTCTTCAGGCATAACAGAGAGTCAAGACAATGAACAGTCACTACCTCTGATCGTTCTGAGTTAATGATCACGTGCTATTCTGGTTCCTCTGGAGGAAACATGCTTGTTTACCACAATTCTCAAAAGATGAAACAGATTGTTTAAAGTCCTTTGAACCCACTCAGGCTGAAGTTATTTGGTTTATATCCAGATTATTGACCTCCACACTTTTTCAGCATATTTGGTTTCAAGAAGAAAAGTCCTACTGCCTTGGATAAAAACTGGAAAAAATATACACGATCCTTTCTTGCAAGCTGTCTACAGCTCCTGGCCCAGTGTGGGGAGCAGGGTCAGCTGCAGTCATAAACAGCTGGCCCCACGTCGGCAATCCTTGTTTTATCTGGAAACAGCACCATCAGTGTGAGTGAAGAATATTCTGGTTCTCGGAATGTAACCGTTTTAAGGATCTGGGATTCTGAGAAAACCAGTCAGTGTGTGTAGATCCTTCCCTACAATTCAGCCAAACTCCCCCTATCACAGGATCCTGCTCACAGTCTCATTGTTCTGCAGCCATTTTCGCTAGTTACCAACGAGAACGCTGAGCGCGCTCCACCAGTCACAGGAATGATAAAGCCTGATCTTTCTCTCCATGAGTCCACCTCTTCCCTTTCTTCAGCTTCTCACTCTGGTGCCTCCCCAGTTTTTCCTCCCCAGAACTACAGGATTAACTCTTCCTAAGACACTGCTTCCATCCGGCCACTCCTGCTGCTCCAAACTCCATAATAATTCCCCATTTCCTGCAGGTCTATTCTGACAGCAGAGGATGAGGAAGCCCTCTGATTCTAGTTAGTGCCCAGCTTCACTTCTCCCCCTGACGAAGGAGGAAGGGGAGGGCAAACAAAGAGTGCCAGGCAGGAGCGAATGACCAGAACACAGTGAAAAACCAGAGGCTTGGAGAGGTGCTCCAGCTAACACTAGGCCCAGGGATGGTCAGGGGCCTCCCCTCCTCTCCCTCAGTCATCCCTTTCCTCCAGCAGGCACCTAAAGCAAACAGCCTCCATTATTTTTTTTTTTTTTTCCACAGTGAATAATGTTTTCCCCTTTGGGGGCACGTGTAAATGGATTTCCAACTGTTTTTTTTTTTTAATTTTTTTTTTTTTTAAAGATTTTATTTATTTATTTGACAGACAGAGATCACAAGTAGGCAGAGAGGCAGGCAGAGAGAGAGAGAGAGGGAAGCAGGCTTCCTGTGGAGCAGGGAGCCCGATGCGGGGCTCGATCCCAGGACCCTGAGATCATGACCCGAGCCGAAGGCAGCAGCCCAAACCACTGAGCCACCCAGGCGCCCCTTTTTTAAATTTTTTTTAACATGTACTCTATTATTAGCCCCAGAGGTACAGGTCTGTGAATCGTCAGGCGTACACACTTCACAGCACTCACGATAGCACATACCCACCCCATTTCCACAACCCAACCGCCCTCTCCCTACCTGCCTCCCCTGGAAACCCTCGGTTTGTTTTGTGAGATTAAGAGTCTCTTATGGTTTGTCTCCCTCCCGATCCCATCCTGTTTCATTTCTTCCTTCCCACCCCCCACATTGCCTTTCCAATTCCTCATATCAGGAAGATCATATGATAACTGTCTTTCTCTCATTGACTTATTTCGCTCGGCACAATACCCTCTAGTTCCATCCACATCATTGCAAATGACAGCCTGCATTATTAAAACCTTCGATGCTCCCATACAGGCAGAGTTTGAAACCCTAGACAAGAGTGCTAGGGAATGAGAAGCCTGAGGTCAAATGCCTAGAAAGGCATCTTGTCACCGCCTCCCTGCTCTGCCAAATGAGGACATTGGACCAGATAGGACTCCAAGGTTTGTTCCTTCCAGCCCTAAGACTCTAGAATGGTACAGAAATCAAGCGATACATACTGACATCCTCTGAAAGCTGGGGAAACTCATAGATATGTTCACAAGTGTTCCTACTGCTGGGGATGCAGAAGCCGAAATCGAAGTCAAAGTTTTTCAGCAAGTGTTCCCGGAAATAGTGCCGCTCGATCATCCGAAAGTTCGACACAGGTTTGTCTCCCACTGTGAACTCCACTCTGCAAAATAAAAATTTGTGAGCCCCGCTTGGCCTCCTCCCTCCTCCCTTCTCTAAAGCCAATCCAGAACCCAACAGAGAACATTCTTTGTGGACAAGCAAGTGTTCTCCCCTCCAGAAATACTGGTACTCACGTCGCCCCGACTGTCCGGAGGCGGAGAAAGGCTGGTGTGAACTGATAGCGGACAAAACGTCCTGCGCTGATATCCACGTCTCCACCTTCGTCGTCTTCCTCCTCCTCTTGGTCTGAAAGAGAACACAACGACTTGAGTGTACGGTCTCGGCGCCACTGGTCCCAACAGCACAACCAATGGACGGTACTAACACCCACAGCAGGACGGCCAATATCGACTGCGCCTTTGATACAGACCAGGCCTTGTGCTGATCACTTCCCAGGGTCCTCAGAACAACCCTGTGGGGTGTCATCATCATCTCCATGTTACAGATCAGGATGCAGAAGCTCAGAGACGTTAAGTCATACATCCACAGTCTCCCAAATAGTAAATGGAGGAAGCAGGGATTTGAACCCAGGGACTCGAAGCTTGTTCTCAAACACTAAACTATTTACCTTTTATGTAGCTTAGGGGTCTGGGCCATATCCTAAGGCAGCCAGCCTGGAATACAAGCCAGGAGCTAGGCCCCTGGCATGGTGGACAGCATACAGATAGGTCTGCTGGTGATGAGGGGCACTGCTAGCTGCCAACCAGAAGAATAAGACTATAAAGGTTGAAACTCGTCAAAAGGCCAATTCAAAGAATGCAAAAATTTCTGACAGGCAGCAAAGACAACCCCTAGAAATACTCTTGTTATTTAAGTGCAAGAAACAGGCCTCCAGACTTGGGATATTGTAAAGCCTGCTACAGGCCACGCCAGGTCTAACACCAACTACCTGGGAAACAGCGAGGCTGATGGGCAATGGACCGAAATGCGGGACCTGAATGAGGGTGACTCTAGCCCATTCCGGAACCCAGAAACTGGAAGTTCTGTAAAATGAGCCAGAGAACCATTCTAATGTGAAAAACAAGTAGTAGCCATCCAGTATCCAGCAAAAGTATTTTCTCCAGGTATAGACTGAATGTGGGTGCAACTTATCTTTTAGTCCCAAACATCTCCACCTATGACAACCCCAAGAGCATATGGGCAACACTGAGCAGGGGTTCAGAGCCAGCCCCTGGAGCATCCTCGTTCCAACAATGTGATTCGGAGAAAATCAGACCAAATCTTCTCAGGGATTCAAACTCCTCAGAATGAGTGCAGCAGGAGGTTACAATTTGGTGGGAGCATACTCTAAGTGAATCAAGTTCTTAAAGGTAAAGACTGGAAAAGTTGAAAATCAGGGGCGCCTGGGTGGCTCAGTGGGTTAAGCCGCTGCCTTCGGCTCAGGTCATGATCTCAGAGTCCTGGGATCGAGTCCCGCATCGGGCTCTCTGCTCAGCAGAGAGCCTGCTTCCCTCTCTCTCTCTGCCTGCCTCTCCATCTACTTGTGATTTCTCTCTGTCAAATAAATAAATAAAATCTTTAAAAAAAGAAAAAAAAGAAAAGTTGAAAATCAAGGATCTGCAGCTGACTGTCTTGAGACAGTTCAATTTTATACTGAAATGACTACTACGGGCCCCGTCTAATCCGAGTCTACACACCTGAAGCGGCCCTGGGGTCCTTGAAACGTCCAAAGTGCTGGGACGTGTCACCCAGAGATGTGAACGCCACATCACCAGAAAGAAGCTGGCTGGCCCTGATCCTCCCAACTCCAGCTAAGTCCCCACCAGCTGGAGTCGTGGGGTGCTTTAGATTATGAGAGCATAAAGGATGCCGGATGGGGCTGGAGCTGCAGCCTTGGCTGTACAACGAACCTGAGCTGAGACCTTCTCAGGAAAGCCTTTTGACCCACGCAGGATACTAATACCTGCTTCACCAAATTTACAGGCTCTTTCTGAGCAGCAAATCAGATGAGAAGAGCTTTGCAAAAAAAATTATGAATACAGACTTCAGTGAATACTCTGGAGTCATCTGTGCTGGAGTTCTAACAACGAACACCAGAGGGTGCTCCGTCTCTGGTGATGAGCTCCAAGACAGACAGGAGGTCCCTTGGCCAGGAATGAGTCACCCTGGGGCTACATCACAAGCACCGGAAGCATCTATTCAAAGCTAATTTAAGGAATCCCAAGTAGTTCATAGGTCTGGGCTTTCTAGTCACCAGAAAATGGTGAAGATTAAAACCCAAACTATACTTACAGGGAAATAGGAGGAAAGCGATGGAGAAGATGGGGAGCCTGGCCTGGGACTCTCAACATCATCCTTCCAGCATCCCCAGGAACCAAGGTTCAGGGGAATCTTTCCTCATTCTACTTTAATTCCAATGTTTCCTTTGCTAAGTGGAGGCAACATGGTAAGATGAACAAGCACAGGACCTTAGGAAAGTCACTTGGAAATTCTGGGCCTCAGTTTCCTTACCTGTAAAATGGGAAAAATAGCTCCTCCCAGAAATGGGAGGATTAGAGAGCCCGATGCAAACAGAAACACGTGTACAACCAGCAGAGGGTACATACTCAACAAATACCAGCCTCTCAGTGCTTCTGATCAGCAGGGCGGACAGGCCAGGCTTCAGGAGGAGGCCTGGCAGCAGACATGCTGGAGTCCAAGCCGGTGGACGCAATGGCTCTCACAGATGGAAGCCAAGAGCCTCGGAGACATTCTCAAGGAGGGGCGACCATACTGAGGCCTACCTGAAACACAGGGTTTGGCGATCTCAAAGAGCACTGTCCCTGTCTCCAAGTCTCGAATTTTGAAACGAGTGAAATCAATACTGTAGATGTTATCCTCAGGTTTACATAAATAATCTGAAAATAAGAGACAAACGCTGTTAAATAGCCCTCCAAAACTACCATTTCCTTCTTTCTTAAGTTTTGAAGCAAACTCAGGGTTTTTCTTCTTACACAATTCACTTAAAATACACCCCAAAACTTCCTCTTATGTTATTAGCAAAAGTTGTGTGACAAGAGTAAGGGGACTGAAGAAAGAAAAAAAGAGCATGGATTTGGATGGGATGAAATAATATCATAACACTTTTAGAGACAGGGAAGCTCAAGGGGGCTTCCTTTGGAAACACCCCCAAAAATGGCCTACAAAGCTTCCATGATCTATTAACTTTTTTTTTAAGGACAGAATTTTTTTACAAATCCATTTGAAAACTTTATGCCGATCTAATGGCCAATATAGTGCCTGTCTGCCAGCCATATCGCACAGCAAAAAGCAGTTGCAGACAACATGCAAATATAAATGAGTATGGCTGTAGTCCAATAAAACTATTTACAGAAGCTGAAATATAAATTGCATATAACCACGTGTGCTGAGATCTTTTTTCCCCCTCTACTATTTAAAAATGTAAAAACCATTCTTAGCTTGTGGACTGCACAAAATCAGGCGGTGGGCCATACCTACACGGGTGACAGGGCAGATCTGCTGGAAGGACACTGGACCAAAGTGCAGTGGAGTCCGTGACTACCTGAGCAGCTTATCAATATGATACCCATCATAGAAAACTTCCCTGATTTCTTTCTAAGACAACTCCTGATAGCATCTTCTCCACAACTCATTTGAGCACTTTTTCTTACATTGTTCGCTTGTGTTAGCTGTTCCACATTTTACAAGCTGTCTTTCCAGTAATATGGCAAACTTTAAAGCCGCTGATGATCTGTAAATCCTAAAAAGACTGAGATGGGTTCTGCACCTTTCGAGGGTATTCAATAAATAACTTGTTGAATGGAACAGACATGAACAAAATCCAGAGGTCACCGACTCTGACCTGTGGCTCTCTCCAGTAGGCTTCTGGGGTGAGTCTGAGCACAAGTACCAACCCCAAGCTCCTACACCTGAGTGTCCACTGAGAATGCCACGTAGGGCCAGGCATTAGAATGGCCCGATTCACCCTTGGTATCAGGAGAAAGCAGGAGGCTAGAATGCTGAGGTGCTGAGCACTTCCGGACCTTCAGAGCCCCAAATGAAAATGGGGACAGAACAGAAGTAGCGTTTTCACAATGTTTCAGTAAACTGATTAGCAAGACCTTCTAAAGATATACTCAGGCATGCAAAGGACAGGCCAAATCACAGGAACTGCCACCAGCTACCTGAGGTACACTTGAGCAGCAGCGTTCATCATCACCATCATCATCACCATCACCACCACCACCACCACCCCGCCCCCAGCCCCAACAGCTAAAGCAAGCTGGGTTTAACCAGGGAGGGGGGAAATGGCAGCAAGGAAAAGGGCGGCAAGTCAGGGTTGGCTTGGGAGAGAACACGAACAGGGAGGAGAGCCAAGACAGGGGGTGGGCAATGTATTTCTTCCCAGCCTTCCTTATTATCAATGAAACCCTGTGCGATGGTTGCATTTCGGGCAAGAAATGCATTTCTTAAACCCTGAAACGTTCTTAATTTACTAGAACAGGTGTCAAAAGCCGGAGTCACATTTTGGACTGGGTACATAAACTGAAACTTCATTACATATTTTCTAACGTGGGAGTTTTCACTTTGCATGAAATGCCATGGCAATATGTTTGAGGAAGGAAAGGGCCCCCCACCCCTGCACACAAAGGGGCAAGGCTTGGGACCAAAGGAGTAAGGGGGCCAAGGAAGGCTGGAGAGGGGCCTGTCAGGGGACGGGGTGGAGGGAAAGGCAGAGAAAGCAGGTAGAGGTCTGGGCCGGCAGAGGCTGCACAGGCTGGGAGTGGGCAGGCTGAGGGAGCCTGGCTGAGCAGGAAGTTCACTGGTACCTGTGGGTCTCCCAGGACGAGGGGGCAACGGTCCCACTTAACCAGGTTCAGGAGGCTCCCCTTAAGCTAAGGGGGCTCCCTACCCAAAGGGATCCAGCTTAGGAGGAGAACGGCCCGGCCTGGAGGCCCAGCTGGGGCCCGCCCCTGAGGAGCCTGGCGTGGCCGGACACAGGAGAGCGCGGTCAAGCTCAAGGCGAACCCCTTTCCAACCAGGTCTGGGTAAGAGTGGGGAGCACCGAGCTGGCCCGTCTAAGAGCCGGGCGACGCGGCCTGGCCGGCTGAGGGGGCCTGGGTGGTCCCCCGGGCCGGTCAGGTGGCGAGCGGCCGGCTCCGCTGAAAACGACAAGGGGCCCGGGGCCCGGTGCGAGGGTAGGGCGCGGTCGGGCCGGCACTCACTCTCGGTGACCCGGCTGAGGCGAAGGACGTGCTCGGGCCGGATGGTGTCGAGAGCCAACAGCTCCTGCTCCGTGACCGCCGCCCCGATGCCGTCCTCTGCCGCGTGGTGGGGCGCCTGCCGCCGCGCCTTGAGTCGGTTCAGGACGCCGCCGCCAGTCTTCTTCTTCTCTTCCTTGCCGGTCACCAGCCCCCCAGACCCAGCCGCCGACCCCGCGGCCGCAGCCTTAGGGTTCGACCCGCTCATCTCTCCGCCGCCAAGATGGCCGCCGCCTCCGCAGCGCCGTAACTATGGAGAGCGGGGGCGGGGCCCCGAGGGGCACCCGGGGGCGGGGCGGGGCGGGATGGGGGCGGGGGCGGGGCCTGCGGGCAGGGGCCAGCCGCCTGCTCTACCCACTCGGTCCCCGCCAGGTGTGAGCCCTAGTGGCCGCGGGTGCCAACCCATCAGACTCCATCAGAACCCCCAAGATCACCCCAAATGTCTTTAAAATATTTCATATAGTCAAATGACTTTGTCATGTAAACTAGACAAGGCATCTTGAGGAAATGTTTTCTGATCTTTAGCACAAAAGTTAAAACAAGTGCTTGCTATGCAACAGCGGCTTCCCAATTAGATTACCATTTCTAAACCTTACTGTGTCAGGCTTTGAGCTAGACATCAGGTTAGACTACAAGAAATATGAGAATATGAACCAGGGCTGGGATTAGGTCCACCTTATTCACTATTGTAGTCTGGCCGTAGAGTTCATGTCTGACACAGTTGGTGCTCAATAGGACTGCATGAGTGAGTGAAGGAATGCCCTGCTATGAAGGAGCACCCCTTTGTTGGGGAAGACTGTGAAGTACAGATTTCATTATGTGGACACTCCTCTTGACCAGCCCAGCATGAATGAACTAGAAGATGAACCAGACTGCTAACTAATTGCTCTAACAGAGGTACAGCAATGGTGCAACACACAGGAGTGGTCTGACCCAATGGAAGAGGCTTCACAGAGGTAACATCTGCACAGAACCCTGGAAGTTAATCACAATTTCACTAAGTGGAGTAGGTGGACCAGGGGGTTGGGCAGGCAGATGGAGGGTCGTTCAGGCTGCCCTCTCACACCCCAAGTGGCTCCTTCTCTAGACATTCTGGGCCAACAATCTTCTGTGTTAAAGACCTGGGTCCAAATGTTGTACTGCATCTGCTAGGTCAGGTATCACCTCTCAGCCAGACTGATCAGAGTGAAACTCCACCCCTTTCCCCTGAGACCAGCTTCAAGACTTGGTTTTTGCCAGGCCTGGCTGAGTCCCTCTCACTTTATGTAAGGGGCTTGGGAGGGGCTGACAGGCCTAGCCCAGTTCCTGGACAAAATCCAAACCTGACTCCACCCAGGGAGGCCCAGCCTAGTGGAACAGTGTAAGGCCAAGTTCCTATCTAAATGTCACCCTATCTTAGAGAGATTACCACTGGGTGGCATTTACCAAACCATTCAGGGAAATTTTATTTATTTATTTATAAAGATTTTATTTATTTGAGAGAATGAGAGATCACGAGCAGGGGGAGAGGTAGAGGGAGGAGCAGACTCTCCGCTGAGCAGGGAGACCCCATGCGGACTCAATCCCAGGACCCTGTGATCATGACCAGAGCCAAAGGCAGACCCTTAACTGACTGAGCCACCCGGGAGCCCAGTTCAGGAAAATTTTAATAGATGTGTACAAAGAATTAAAGTCCTTCCCTTTGCAAACAATTCTTTTTAAACCACGAATCAGTGAATGGTTACTGAAGAATTTCCAGAACTTTTAATATGCTATTTAATTGTGAATCACTAGGAGAGAGGCTCAGCTTGCAGCCATTTCCCACACTCACTTGCTCACTAAAACTTTGTTCTCAGAACACTACGACTAGTTACCTGGATCCCCGCTTTCATTTCTAGGGATGATAACAAATGTATTACCCCCCTCCTTACCTGCAACTTCAGATCCTTTAGCACAAAGATGTTTACCACAAGCCACATGTAACACTGAAAAATTACAATAAATTATAGTTGCATCCATTCATGTTATGCAGCTGTTAAAAAGAATGAGATCCATCTATGCCAGTATAGAGAGCTTAAAGATATATTAAGTGATGGGGGGGAACAAGGCACAGAATCCCACTTGTTTAAAAATAAAAAGGACATGGATATACAGATTTATATTTGTAACTGCAAAGGAAAAATTCTGGAAATTCACTAAAGTGTTAACTCCTCTGAAGAGGAGAGCATTAGAAGGAACTCAAATGGAAATGTGGGGTGCCTGGGTGGCTCAGAGGGTTAAGCCTCTGCCTTCGGCTCAGGTCATGGTCCCAGGGTCCTTGGATTGAGCCCCACATCGGGCTCTCTGCTCAGTGGGGAGCCTGCTTCTCCCTCCCTCTCTACCTGCTGCTCTACTTGTGATCTCCCTCTCTGTCAAATAAATACAATCTTTAAAAAAAATAAAAAATAAAAAAATAAAATGGGAATGTATTCACTTTTGACACGAGAGCTACTTATGTTCTGTTTTATCACAGCAGGCATAAGATCATGGGTTGCTCGTATATTAAAAAAATATCTTAGGATCTCTGGAAGAAAATGCTAAGCCAAAGTAGCCTTAGCTTCTCTTAAAATTTAAAAGCAACTTAACACTTGATCACTTCTTTTCAAAAGAAAGTTAAATAAAAAGTGTCATATAGGGGCGCCTGGTGGCTCAGTCATTAGGCGTCTGCCTTCGGCTCAGGTCATGGCCAGAGTCATGGGATCAAGCCCCGATCTCGGGCTCCCTGCTCAGCGGGAAGCCTGCTTTTCCCTCTCCTGCTCCCCCTGCTTGTGTTCCCTCTCTGACTGTATCTCTCTCTGTGAAATAAATATTAAAATCTTTAAAAAAAAAAAAAAACCTGCCATATAAGGGAGTTAGGGCCTGTACTCTCTCCAGATGCCACCTATGAACTGTGATTAAAAGGCTAAAAAAAAGGAAAAGGCTGTCTTCAGAAAAGACACACAAAAATAATACATATATAATATAGTACATGTATTATATATAATATATAATATATATAATAATATAGTGTTATGTATTTTATATATTATACATATACAGAAGGAGCAGGAAAAACAAGGGCTATAAACTCCAATCTACCTCTGCTTCTCTTCACCAAATCTTCCTGCGGTCTATCAAAAGGCTCTTTTAACAAAATTTTGGGAAGTACATAAACTAAAGCTGTATTTGGGGGAGAGAGGACAACCGAGACCTACTGCATTAAATAGTAACCCCAAGGTTTCCCTGGGCTAGACAGGTGAAGACTGGAGTGGAAAGAATGGCCTTCCTTTCACCGCAGCTCTGCAAGTCCCTCTCCTTCAGCTGGCTATCTTCCTCACTATAAGAAGTGTGACAGGGGCTGTTTTCCAGGGCAGCCCCAGGGTAACCAGGCAGTCTGCCTCAGATCAGACCAGGCAGGTGCGGCCTGGAGCTGGTGCAGCCAAGGTAAGCAAGACATCAAAGGGCTTTTTTCTGGCAAGACAGGGAAATTCAGTCCTCCTTCCTACTGCCTCCTAAAGGTGCCATGCCTCGAGTCAGTGGGTTAGGCTGCGGCTGCAGGCTGGCCTTGTGGTCTGGGACTGAGAGCTGGTATTTTCCTAGTATCCTAGTCACCACTCTCCCTAGCTAAGGGTTGTTTTTACAAAGCATTAATTTATTATTTATAACCCACCTGTTTCCAAAAAGGATATCTGGCCTATTCCCAAGTCATACAGTGCAAGATTGGTGAGTAAAAATTCATGGAGCCTCGTGAAGGGTAGTACTTTCAAATCTGTAAATGCATGTACTGTTTAAACCCAGTAGTTCCCTAATGGAGTCTGAAGAAACACTTGTAAGTGTGCATAATATGTGAAAATATGTGCATATGGACATATAGAAAAAATACATATAAAAGGAAATATACACATTGGACTGTCACCTGTATTATCCTCTAGGGATTAGACGGGTAGATATGAGAATGAGGGAGTTTTCACATTTTGCACCCCATGAAACTTTAAAAAATATATGTTTATGAATTTCCTGTATCAGTAAGTCTTAAAGGGTTACTTTCTTTTCCAGAGAAGGAATGATATGATAAACCTCCATGTAACCATCACCCAGCATCATTAGTTACCTTCCTTCAAACAATTCTTAAAGGACAGCCCGTGGCGGCGAGAAGTTCAACAGTCCCAGTCAGTCCTCACTCGGCCACTGACCAGCTGTGGGACTTCGCCTGGGTCATCCATCCCCTCTGAGCCTTCCTTTCCCCTCCTTTGCAAGTGGAGCCAGTCACACATCTCCCCGAGGGCTGTAGTGAAGAGACAAGAAACCGCAACGAAAAGCACGACGCTGGTGTCAGGAAGTATGTCTCATGAACGGTCACTCTGCCAACCTATTTCAGCAGCCCTTCTGCAGGACCCCTCTGTGGAGGGCATGAAGACACGGAGCTGGACGGGAGAGCATGCTGACTGGAAAGAGCTGGGGAAAAACAAGCTGGGGACCGGGTTTGAGAAAGTGACACATGGACTCCAGAGGCAACAGCAAGAATCCGAGAAGAGCAAGTCTGAGCACAAGGCCAAGCGGAAAATCAAGTGGGGTTATTTTTTTTACTAACATACGCGTGGGCAGCAACACACAAAACTATGGCTCTTGGGCCCCGATTCCTGCAGTGAGGTGCCTCGCATCTCGGGTTGCTAGAGAGCAGAGGCAATCCTGCTCCAGAACCTCCCTGCTCCACCTCCTCTCCGCCTTGACCCCTCACCACTAAAAGCAACAAGATTTCCAGTAAATGTGGGGAAAACTCATCTCTCTTCCTCTGTAAAAGGTGGAGGGGGGCGGGGTACTAAAAATGGAGAAAGGTCCACCACACCAACTCCAGCCAACCGGGAGCCTGATTTCCTTAGCGAGATTAAGATCTGGACCCAAGGAGTGGTTTAACCCAACCCCCCAGCACTTGGCCCAAGATCTTGTCAGTTTTCCTCCTGGAACTCCCTAGAGCAAGGCTTCTTCAGGTCTCTTCCCCCATTTTGGCAGCTCATGGAAAACTGCCTGAAATAGTAACAGCTAGGTCTGAATTAGTAAAGAACTCTAGTTATGGGTGGGCTTGAGCTAAGAAAGAAGTTCCATGGGCCTCCTGGTTTATTTGGGCCCTGAGAACAGACTCCACCAACACTAGCCTCAGAATTCTTGAATTCTGCCCTTTAAGGCCAAACTTTCCCGCCCTCTCTTCATAGCAGCAGCCTCCACAGCTGCTGGGGAAATTTAGCAGGTACATTCTAGAGCCTGGAGCCAGTTGCATAGCGTTGTGGGGTAAGCAGAGGTAATGAGAGTAGTGAGTAATGATCAGGAGCCAGAGTCTGGGTGTAAAATCCCAGCTCTGTCTTTTGCTAGCTGTATGGCCTTGGGCAAGTCACTTCACCCATGAAAGGCTCATACCAACTGGTGTGTTGAAGATTAAACAGGCGTTAACATCTGTGTAAGTGCTAGACATTGTGCCCCGTCCATTTCATATCCCATAAGGGATATCTACAATTATCCTTACAGCCTTAGAAAGAACAGAGGCAGAGTTTGAAGCCTGCCTTGACTGTTTACTAACTAGCCTGTGGAAAATTACCTAATTTTTTAAGTTTCATGTTCCTCAGCTGTAAAACGAGGTGGGTAAATTACAGGAAAAACATCCTTTGGTCCTTCTGCCCCTTCCCAATGTATACTCAACACTCAACACTGACAACACACTAGAAAAAGAGCATGCAGTTAGGGTACGTGGCTGGCTCAGTTGGTTAAGTATCTGACTCTTGATGTTGGCTCAGGATATGATCTCAAGGTTGTGAGACTGAACCCTGTGTTGAGCCCACGCCAAGCCTGCTCAAGATTCTCTCCCTCTCCCCCTGTTCACTCCCCACTCCAACCCCAAAGCATACGCTCTCACTCCCTCAAAAAAAAAAAAAAAAGAGAGAGAGAGAGACTGAGAGAAACCTGTCCCAGGGCTTGATCTGTCCACAGGCTGTCACGGAAGCTGAGGGAAAAATGTGCACTGGGAGGGAGACAGTCATGTCCTGGTGTAGTGGTGAAGTGGAAAACAAAACAACTGTTTATTTTTCCCTGAATGCACTGCTGGCTGAAATGGCCAGGCAGTTTTACAGAACTTCATTCCCTTAACCAAACATCCCGGCTGAAATGGGCAAAAGCCCTTAGACTTGTCACAGGAGAGCCCTTTGCAGCCAAGTGAGCCCCCTTGGTTTCCCCTTTCCCACCCCATCACTTCATCTCTCTGCAATCAAGTTCAAATTCAATCTCAACAGTGTCACTGCAAATTGTTTATTAAAACACAAAGCAATGGACAGTGAAAAACATCCTGATTTTTTTTACTTTTTGGTGGGAGTAGGGTGGGGCATGTAAAGGGTAGGGACATTGGAGAAAGCCCAGAAGGAAAGACAGCTCTATCCACCCCTACTGCTTTCCCGGGCCAGCCAGGTTCAAAGCCCCTCAGTCACATCTCACTGTGCTGCTGCAAATGCATGTTGTGGCTACAGATGAAGGGTTGGTTTGACCTCTGCAGGGAGAAGATGGGAATCTAGGAGCTACCAGGGCTACTAAGAACTTGACACTATTCTCCAGTACTTGGTACAGAATAGAGCAGCCAGGCCCGATCTGGAGGGGCGGGATGGGTTTCCTGACAAGTCAGGTTAGGTCAGTAATCGTTGAAGAGGCTGCTCTGAGCTCAGAATGGGCAGCTGGTCCTAGTGCGTGAGAACATAGTAGAAGGAAAATCCAAGGAGGGGACTAATCCAGGGTCAAATTTCTTTTCATTCCCTGGATCATGACACACCAGGGAAGAGAAGAGTCAAAAATGCCTCATTCCTGGTTTGCCGTGAAGATCTCCCTGCCAATTCTCCCCTCCCACCTGGCAACTCAGCTCTCCTTTCCCGACAGTTGTCCTTTAAAAGGACGGAAAGCACACTTCAGTTTGTTGTTGTTTTCCCTCATACTGAAATAACGCACTGAAGCTCAAAATAGAGGTGAGAATGAAGTTCGGCTTCTCCTGGTGCTATGTGCCCCCATCTCACAAGCCTGCCTGGATGTTTGAGGTGCCAGGGCCCTCCCTGCCAACTAGAACAGGACTACTGTTTCCCCGGCTACCAGCACAATCCTGGCTCCTTGTTTTTATACTCCTGGGGGGCAGGGGGGTGAGGGGGGGTGGACTGTCCCAAGAGATCCATTCTGCTCTTTTCCTGCCAACCCAGCCAGTCCCCAAATCATCTGCTCTTATCAAAATGATTTGGCAACCAAAGGCAGGCGAGCCAAAAGGCAGCTGGGGAAGGACAAACTAGATCGGCAGCAAGCCACCCATGTACAAAGAAACCCGCCCTAGCTGGGCAGCTGACCCACTGATGCCAATCTGGTCTCCTAATAAAATGAGGAAATCTAGCCCTCTTGCCCCAGGAGAGGTCTAAATACAGAAAGAGTCCGAGCTCGGACGGATAGGGAAAAATTACTCTGATCTCTCTGAAGCATGAACATTAAGGCTTCTTTGCAATTTTCTTAGAGCTCTCTGAACCCTAATTAGATCTTTCCATAGAAGAGAAGCAGACTTCTTCTAAGAGTTCTGAACACATCCCAGGTGTTTGATTCTGCTTCTGCACTACCACTTAGCCTTACCCCAGGCTCCTTCCCTAGGGCCACAGCAGGAGGAGGCCCAAAGCATCTCCTCCTTCCCTCTTTTTGAACAGGAGCATCTGTTAGTCTCTCACTTTGGAAAGCTCACCTGCTCTCCTAGGTCCTTTGGAGAGACATGGAGGACAATATTACATGTTGCCACTTGATGCCATTAAGGCTCCTCGAGGCAAGAAGACACTTGAATTAGGTCAGAGCCAGCCAGCAAAGGGTAAGGGGGGAGGGATGGGGAAGCAGCCCCACAGCAGGGACTGTAAGACCCCTGCCCAGACCTGAATCTAGAGGGAATGCCCACCCTGGCTCAGAGCAGGAGAGGAAAAGGCACTGTGCTGACCGGGGTGGGTCCTGCCCCAATCTCCAGGGAGGGTAGAGAACTTGTGGACTCTTTCCCTGGACTTCCCAAGGTGAGCCAATTTCTAGACAAAGGAGTCTATCTGCTAGGAAAGGGAAAATACTGCTGTTGTTTTCTGGAGTTCAACTGAGATTCTAGAAGCCATGGCCAGGCCTTCTCAGGAGAAAGCAGAGGCAGGATAAGAAGGAAGAGAAATTCCTTAAAACAGAAGCTTCTCCAAAAAGATAAAGAAGTCAAAACACAATTCTGAAACTGGATTAAACAGTTTCCAGGCACAGAAAGGGGGAGGTAAACTTAAACTTCACCTTATCTCTTCAAAGCTTAATTGACCTCTAATGCGATCCCCCAATTTCAGGCCAGTATCTCTTACGCAAACAGCGGGGAAAAAGAGAACAAGGTCACACTCTCAAAACCAGCCAGTGGCCCTGCAGGCCCTATGGCCCCCCTGGGAGTCTGACACCGCTGACACTTGAAGATAACCATCTTTCAAGTCACCAGAATTCAAGATATCCACTGAGCAGCTTCTCCTCCATAGCGGAGACTTTATGGGAAAATGGATCTGGTTTAGAGGACATGTGTCCCACAGATTATTTCCTGGCACAACGTTTCAGCCAGCATGAGTAAAACCCAAAATGGCCAGCTGGCCCCTGACCCAAATCAGAACTAGGCTCACACTCTCAGCCCATCCCCAGAAGACATCTTTGTGTAGTCCACCCAGAAACTGAACCGAAAAAGGAGCTTCATCTTGGCCATCTGCTCTTGGCTTTGGCCAGCTGGGGTCCGGGAAATCTAAAAACCTAGGAGAGCATGGATCCAGGAGAATAGCCCAGATCTCCCTTTCTCCAGGCTTAAGTGGCATCCCTCATCACCTCCCCGACCCTAGATAGACTCCCTACAGCATAGCCGCCTGGTCCTAGCACTAGCTCAAAATATAGGCAGGGGAACAAACAGTGCAAAAAGCAAATGATGAACAGAGTAATTCGTGACACACACAATACAAAAATAAAAATAAAGAGTGCCCCACCCCACCCCTTTAACCTAAACTTCATGTACCTATATCATCTTGGAGGAGCCAAAAACAAAAACAAAAACAAAAACAAAAAAAAAGCTTTCAAGTTCAGCATCATGGGCCAGTTGTGACTGGCCCTGGGCAGCTCTGTTAGCTGGGTGGGCTTGGCTCCAGGGGACTCTACCCCAGCCCCCACCATACTTCTTCCTGTTTCCTCACTTCTCCTTTCGTTTTTGTGAGCCATAGAGAGATGTTCCTTCCTTTCGGACACAAGTAGAGGAAAATGCCCATCCCTGTCCCTGAGCTCAGGGGAAAGGAGTGGGCTTGGAAACAGGGGTGGGCTTGGAAGCAAAGCTGCTTGGCTTACAGTACCATTAGGAAATGGCCCCAGGAGCCAGAGTTTCCTTCTGAGACTCTGAGTCACTGAAGGAATGGGATGAGGTGAGGAGGCGGGACCCCTCCTTCCTCAGAGACCCAGGCAAACTAACAAACAAGGCAAAATGGAGGCAGCCCGCCCTCCTTCCCCAGCTCGTCTACTCCACTGGCAGTGGCCTACAGCTGTGGGGAGTTCTGATGGAAGAGAAACTGATGCCACTGTCGGGAGCCCAATTAATCGTCAGGATGTCCACTGCCCCAGGCAGGGTGTCCCCAGGACCAAGGCCACAGACGTCATCCTTTAAAGCAGGGAGCTTTGTGAAGCACTCCAGGAGCGTTCCCTTAGCACAGCCTCAGGCCATAGCCATCCAGATGCCTGACTCAATACCCTACTGCTGAGGCCTAAGTCACAGCTAAAATAAAGGGCTCCAACTCTAAGGACTAAATGCTGGCCCAGAGTAACTCATCAAGAGTCAAAACCCAGAACATGAGCCCAAAGGCTACTTAATTTGTCACATGACGAATAGTTCAAATATATGGAGCTCTTTAAAAACACTGAAGAAAACAAGAAAGACAAAATTAAACACATTCTAAAGCGATGAGCCTTGTCTTGAGATTCTATGCTGCTCGAGCCCAAGCAGAAGCTAATCCTGCTGCCTTCCATTCACAGAATTCCTTGTAGCTTGGCTGGGTGCTCCCTCATTGCTGCCTAACTGGGAAAAGGGTAACAGCGACCAGAAAGGAAGGGAACAGGGAAGCTTCATTTCCTGCAGAAGTTTTTCCAGGGAATTTAAGACAGATGCTTAGATGCTAAGGTTGGCTTCAAAGCTGCCAGGACTATGGTGGACTATGGGCAGAACTTCAGCCCCGTCACACCAAGAACCCAAATGTAACTTGGATAGGGAGATGAAAGGGCACAGGGGTATACTATTAAGATCAGTGAGAGGCGCCCCTGGGCCATATACAGACAATCGGTCTAGTTCTGTGGGACAGCCCTGGGCATGAATCAAAACTGGTTGACTTGTGCCAGAGACACAAGATGGGAATAAATGTACATCAGGTACTAGACACTCTAAACAGTGGTCAGTCACTTAGTAGGGTTCAAGTCTCTGAGGTGGCTCTTAAGTTATGCTAACGTAAGCCTTTTCTAATCCAGAGGCCAGAAAAGACTTTTAAGGTCAAGTGTTCTGTTGCTGCAGGCTGGAAAGCATCCCTGTCCCCTGGCAGCAAGACCCTACAGAGGGGCCAGTAAAAGAACTGCTGGGTCAGGTCCTCCTGGCTGCTGGCTCAGAGATCCAGGGAGGGAGGTACCAACAAGGTGAGACGGTAGAGGATAAGACATTCAAGCAAAGGGAACCTCAGATCCCCATGTCTCCTTCCCTTCTTGGCATTAACTTAGCGGGATGACTGAGAGAGATTTCAAATGAGCCAGATTAAGGGGGTGAAAAATGAGAGGAAATCAAGTCCCCAACAGGCACTGAAATCAAAATGATTTGTTGTGGTAACAAGTCAGAGGCAACTTGAGGACCTGACATAAACTAATCGTCTTGGATACCAGACAGTCCTCTAACTGGCACATGTCAGGGAGACAGGCAATGACAAAGCGCAAACACTGAAGGTGGAACCATCATTGGGCTGAAACCAGAAAGGCTTCCAAGTAAGGGAGTATCTACTTTTCTTTCTTGTTTTCTTTAATCCCCCTCTGTTTTCGTCTTTATCATACAAATTATACACCTTCACACGTACACAAAGCACACACACTTTCAATCCCAGGACATCTGAAAACTTATCTAGACATCACTTCAGAACATACCCAACTCCCAGTGCTGGTCTTCTCAGGTAATAAGATGACATTTCCCTGCTGTTAATTTCTAATCTAAAAAAAAAAAAGGAACCGTGTTTGCTCTGGGTTCAGAGTCCTTTCCACTAGGTGTGCAGACTAGGATCCTTGAACGTGTAGGATCCACTTTACCCTAAGTACCCTGGAGAGGAAAGAGACGGCTGGGGCCAGCCACAAAGAGAGCACAAGGACTGAAGCAGGGCTGGGACCAGTGGTGGATGAGGGCTGCTCTCTACCCACTCTGCCTCTTTTTTTCTCCTTTAATTTTTGTATGTGTTTTTTGTTTGTTTTGTTAATCACTGTGAAAAAATACAGAAACCAAAACCAGTATGTTTGGTTTCTTTCCCTCACCCCTCCACCCAGTTCAGGATGGTATTTGTTCTCACAACCGGCAGAGGCAGAAAAGGGTTGGAATGAAGACTCCGAAGGCCACCAGGATGGGAAACATGAGGCTGCTGTTGTCTGAGGCATAGGGGTTGGGCGTGCGGGGGCCTGACTGCACCCGGTTCTTATTGGTCTGTCTTTTGAGATTAGACCCTTCATCGTATTCTTCTTCTTCCTCTTCCTCCTCTTTCTTCTCCAGTCCTGGATGAGGCTGCAGCTTTGGTACATCTGACACAAGAAAACAGACACCTGTTAGGTAAGACCCACAGCATTTAAGTGAGACCCTTAAGAGCCATAAATGAGCCACAATAAAGAGATGATGTGACCTAAGCGGGGTCCACAGGAAAAAAGAGAAGTAGCAGAAATAGCTGCTGGCCTAGAGAGAATAGCAGATTGCTGCAAACAGTACTCTTCTTTAGATTTAACTAAAGCACAGTAAAAGCCCTATGCCCGGGGAGGCTCGCTATCTCCCCTTCCTGTCCTATATTTTCAGAACCACGGGAGAATCAGACTGAACAGAGACAATGACCCGACACCCAAAACTTAACCTTTTCAAATCCCTCCTGCAGCCTCCACAATCCCACACTCCCTTTCTGATCCACCCAGCAACTGAGGAAAGGCTGAGCCACAAAGCCTTGGGTTGTCAGCACACACTACCCCTCTGCTCTGCCTCCTCCTCAGGGACTCAAGCTACAAATCTGTCTTTGTGGCAGGACATCTGCCTAGATGTCAGAATGCCGCATCTGGGGACACATCAAGACAACAGGATGAGCTCCCTGGTGCATTCAGGAAGAGCTGGGAAAACGTACAGAGGCGGAATGGAGGAGAAAAGTCACTAAGACACAAGCTTTCCCTGCAAAAAACCAGCCTGAGAAGCTGGCGGGCAGGATCATCACAACGCTGAGAAAGCGATACACCCTAAGGCTTGGTCCCAAGGACCAGGAGACATTGGTAATTGAACTCCTGTCTAGTGCAGCCCAGCAATTCTGGACTCTCAGAGCATACCAAGACGCAAAAGGACAATTTAGGCAATTCCAAAAGACTACAAGGGTCAGTGCACACTAATAGGTACCATTATTAGGCCAAATTTACAGTGAAGTTAAAGGAATTTGTCCAAAACCAAAGACCTGATTAAGTGGGAACAGCAAAATTTAAACAACAGAGCTTACTCCAAAGCTTATGGCCAGCACCACACTGCACTTCATCCCCATCCAAACTCCCCACAGTTTGGCTTTAAGTGTTCTCTCAAGAGTGATCAGCTAGGGACGCCTGGGTGGCTCAGTTGGTTAAGCAGCTGCCTGCCGCTCAGGTCATGATCCCAGCGTCCTGGATCGAGTCCCACATCAGGCTCCTTGCTCCGCAGGGAGCCTGCTTCTCCCTCTCCCTCTGACTCTGCCTTCCACTCTGTCTGCCTGTGCTCGCTCTCGCTCTCTCTCTGACAAATAAATAAATTAAATCTTTAAAAAAAAAAAAAAAAAAGAGTGATCAGCTAAATTATTTCCCCAAGGGTTTCCTCAACTATATCCTTCACCCCAAGGGAAAAAGAAGGTTAAAGGTTAAAATGCCACTTACCATCCACTGTCCCAGCCATGATGTAGAGTGCACAAACTTTCGGATTATCATAGTACCCCTAGGAAACGGGAAACTATGGTCAGCACCACACGGCAATAAACATTCCCCTGCACCCATTCCTTTTAAACATTTACTCCGCTGGAGGGCAGAGGGAAGACATTACCTTAACAAACTCGATGTAAAGTTTCCCTGTGAAGGTGGACACCTCCCCTTGGACACTCAGCTTCCCCTTTCTGATGCTCATAGGGATGATTTCATCATGAGCTGTGCTGTGCCCAACACGATCAAAGATATCCAAGTCCTTCACCACGACATGGCCATTCAATCGCACATCAAATACCTCCCATGATTAAAAAAAAAGAGAGACAATGTCAAAACCATTAGCTTCATACCCCTTTAGCAGCTGGACATCATATACCTGCCCGGGCTTCAAGTTCAGAAATAATTTTTTAAATGACAGGGCTGGACACAGTCAAGGGTACAGATTTCTTTACATGAGCTAAATCAAAGCCATGTTCTTTCACTGTCCAGATCTCATACTGGCCTTAGGGAACGAAGAATATAAAAAAAAGCTCGACATGAACAGAAGGAAATTCACAAGAAGAGACAGGAAAAAAATTAGGCTAAAATCAAGAAGGCGCTAACAATCGAGAAGGACAATCGGGATCGGTTAATTGCCAAAAATAGGGGGCGCCTGGGTGGCTCAGTGGGTTAAAGCCTCTGCTTTCAGCTCAGGTCATGATCCCAGGGTCCTGGGATCGAGCCCTGCATCGGGCTCTCTGCTCAGCAGGGAGCCTGCTTCCCCCTCTCTCTCTGCCTGCCTCTCTGCCTACTTGTGATCTCTGTCTGTCAAATAAATAAATAAAATCTTAAAAAAAAAAAAAATTGCCAAAAATAGTAAGATTCTGGCATTGCCTCTGTCACCAACCCCCAGGGCAGATGCAGCCTTGTGAGCTATGGGACATTGCTTCTCTAGGGGCAGAAGGAATCCAGCTTTTCCTCAAAGCTCACCTGTTCCTCCCTTCTGGGGAGGCTCTTACATTCTCTGGCCCATAGCAGGGGACTATCCAAGAGTGGCAATGTCCCACTGACCAGGCCTCACCTTCTGCTGGGACTGTGCAAAGTAGACCTCAGCAAATTTCAACACCAGCACGTAGTCCCCCTCTTCTTTAACGGGCACTTCATAGCCAAAAGTCTCCTCATTGTACCGCTCTGTTTGATACAGGATCTGGTCCTCTGGGTTGGAACGCAGGATTGGCAGTTTCATACCATAGTCAGAGGCTGGGGACAAAAAACAAAGAGAGACCACATCAGAGGCAAGGCACACAAAAAGAGCAGAGACCCCAGAACTGCCATTCCCAGGGCAATGCTAGTAATCCTCCCAGGGTAAAGGACTACCCCTTCTCTGCCTAGCTCTAAAGAGACCGGACACAAAGGCAAGAATCAGAGAGCCACTACCAAGGAAGAATAAAGTGAAAGAAACCAAACACTAATAATCCCAAAAGCTCCCTAACCCTCAGAGCAGAACTTTTAAAAAACCTATTAAAATGACTTTCCTCAACTGCACAGAGTGACAGGAAAACTACAGGCGATAGCTACAGCTCCTGACTCCCTGAAAACAGGAGCTTCAGAGAAACCTCATAAAACAGGGGGGATGGCCAAGAACTCTGCAAGACGATTAAGTTCAAAAAATGTTTTGTTTTTTTTTTTCAATTCAGAGAAGCGCAAGAGTCTAAAACAGTTTATGTTAGGAAAGTCATTTCTGCATTGTTTTTACTGTAAGTAAAAGGTTAGCCGCTTTTTATAATTTTCATTCACAGAGTTCCAAAGCTGGTAAAGAAAAACATGCTCATAAAAAGAAGGGTGTGATGTTAATTTCCTTTACGTGTAAGTACCTAACTTCTCACAAACTCAAAAATACTCAATGTCACCTATTCTCTCTTGCACATTCCTCCAGTTAAACCTTTGGTTTAAGTTAAAAGTTTTGAAGGAAAAAAGTTCCTATTGTGTCCCCAGCACCTAACAAGGTGGCTGGCACATAAGCAGGAACCAGTATGATTTGCTGAACGAACAAACAACAACAAAGGAGGTACCTGCGGACCAGTGAAGCCACGCTATTCTCAGCACAGGGCTAGAGCCAGCCTAGCAAGAAAAAAATCTGCCAAGTTCCAATGGCACCTTTGGCCTAAGATGCCGAAGTCCTTGGGGAGCCACCTTTCCCATTTCACAGACTGACAAGGCTTATTGCAGGGTAAAAGTAAAAAAAAACGCCTGGGTGGCGCAGCTGGTAGAGCATGCAGCTCTAGATCTCAGAGTCATGAATATTCAAGCCCCATTTTGGGGATAGAGTTTACACTAAAAAAAAAAAAAAAAAAAAAGGTAAAAAGTTACATACCCTGGGTCAGTCTCCTGCCCCGTAACAAAGTAGACTGGGGTCTTTCCTCAAACATAAGACACCAACCATACTCTAGCCCCAGAGATGAACAGTTATGCTTCCTCCTTCCAAAAGTAGCTTCTCTGATTCCTTTATCATGTAAGCACAATGAGGCTTTCCAGTGCTCCATAAATCTACTTTCTAACTACAGACTTTGCAGTGATTTTGGTACAGGCTCAGTCTCTCCTCCAGCCTGGAATTAAGATTTCAAGACCACCTTCCAGTCTCACACAGGGACTCTGAAGACATTTGGCACCTAGATCCTTTGGGAGATGTCCATGAGCAGTCATCCCTGGAGCTTTATTTTCTGAACCACCAAAACTCCAAGGGGATCTTTTATCTCCAAGGGAGGTAAAAGAGTAACTAAAAGAGCCAGTGACTAAGGTCAAGCCCTCAAAAAAATAAACATAACTGTTAGTTCCTGTAAGTGAACAGTTAGCCATGACATCAGATGGACCTGATGAGACAATGCAACAGGAAACTCCTTGCACTTTTGTCTTCAGACTTTTTCCTTCTTACTTCTTCTCAAGAAATCAAAGAAGGGTGCTAAGAAGCACTACAAAGGATGCACTGCCAACATGCCTCAGCTCTTTCCCAGGCTCAAACCACAAGGGCACAAACCCATAAAGATTAAAAAACTGCTATTTCTCTTCCACTTGAGTTCTAAGAATTTCCTTCTTCCATGAGAACCATGATTTCTACAAATTTGAACATTAACCAGATTTGTTTTTTAGATACACACAAAATGTTGTGCATGTGTGGGGAATCTTTTTTTTTTCCTGCCGAGTGGAAAAAGTGAAAAACTGACAGTAATGTAATCTGTAACAGCCTTAGTCTCACAACTAAGAAAACTCAGCCATGTGAGTAAAAACTACTTAACAATCATGGAATTAGCTTTAAATATTTTCCCTTTAAAACCCAAGTCGCTTTCCCAGGAGATCTGCCACATGTAAAGTTGCATTTGCCTAAGTCCCAAGAGACACAGCGGCAAAAAGGACATTTTTCTTTCTTCCTTAGACTTTATGTATTCACAGCTAAACAGATTTCTCTAAAATACAGTGAAGTGTACATAATCACCATACTGCTGAAACTGGCCCAATAGAATTCAGCCAGTTAACCAGAAAGGAAGGAGGCCAAAGGGCCTACATTTTGTCTGCTCCTGCTTAGTTCAGGACAATGGAGGAGCCAGGCTGCTTGAAAAATTCAGCCTGTTTTCCTGTAAGACAGGCCTGGATCTGAATTCTGGCTCTGCCGCCTATGATGTGATCTGGAACAGAATTATTTTCTCCAGGTCTTTTATCACCTGTAAAATGGGGCATACCACCGATCTGAATTCTCTACCTATGAAATTCTGCTACTTGGAGGGCACTGCAGATGAAGCCTGCCTCTTAGGTGACAGTATAGGGAGAGAATTCTAAACAAATCCCAAGCCTTGAGCAAATCAGAAGGAGCAGTGACTCTCTCATCCACTTTTAAGTTCCATTCTCCCCAAAGCCAGATCCCTCCCCAGCCAAAAGGAAGGTTGCCCAGCAAAGGGTCTTCCTTAGGCTTGCTGAATTAGTAATCTGTTGGGCTCATGCTCTAAGCCACCCTTTTACTCCTCTGGAACTATGATGTCCCCTAGCTGTAACTTCATGTAAAAGGTCATCAAGCACAGAAAGGAGACACTTTAACCCAAAGGACAGTTTTCAGATGGGGGCCACTGACTTCTAAAACAATGGTAAGTTATACTAAAAAAAGAAAACAAAGCCCACAGAGGTAAATCATGTTTTTCAAGGTCATACAAATGACCAGCAGGTATCTTTCTATGAAGAGGAAACAGCCTCTCCTAAAACCAAGCCAAGTTCTATGCTCTCAGGCCAAATAATGAAGTCTTTTCCTCCTCACTCAGGAGGAACCCAGAATGAGCAAGTTGAAAAGAACCTAGAACGTTCAGCATGCCAAAAAACCCAAGTTGAGCACTGCCGAAGCATAGTGGTACTCCCATCTGGTGAAGCACACAAGTTGAAAAAGCCTTTCCCAGGCTATAAGTATCTCCGATGAGCACTAGCTATCCTCAAGGCAGAATGAAATTGAATAAATATTATGGAGTGTCTATGAAAGCAAAAGCCACTAGGTGCCCTAGGCCACTCACAGTTACAAGAATGCTGAACTACAAAGACACTACAGAGAAACACCAAGTTCAAAAGCAGGCCAAACCCTTATCTGGATTAACTTGGCAACAAATACCTGAATTCAGTCAACATAAAATGAACTTTCTTCAGCACACTAGAAGCAATACCACAGGCATGTGGTAAAGGAAATAAAACAGCAGTTCCTCCTGCAACCAGTGTAAAAAGCCGCATGAAGCAAGGGTCTCCAAGAACGTGGCACACCCCTCCTAACCAGTGCCAGAGAAGGGAAGGCAGAGTGAACAGCTACCCTTCCTTGGTGGTGCCAACTCCTTAGCACAGAAACAAATTAGAGAGCTGCCTCCTGAGAGTGAAAGCTGAATCACATTTCAGGCCCAGATCTAAGGCCACCAAAAATTACTCTCAGGAACCCAGTAAGCACAACCTTGCAATAGGCTGGTCCAAGCTGCAGCTGACGACGAGCCTCTACTCCTTGTCTATCCTTTCCTACTGCTACAATTCACAGTCCACGTTTGCCATACTCTGATGGAGTGGAGCAAGGGACCTCTCTGTTTATAGAGTGCCCCAAAGGCCGGGGTCCAAGATAGGGCTCCGGTACACATGGGCTTGGATAGGTCTCGTGTAATTTTACCTGCTACAATAAACTCCAAAGACTGCAACCATGAACCAATAACCTCAAGAATGTAGAGCCTAGGTGGCGCCTGGGTGGCTCAGTGGGTTAAGCCGCTGCCTTCGGCTCAGGTCATGATCTCAGAGTCCTGGGATCGAGCCCCGCATGGGGCTCTCTGCTCAGCAGGGAGCCTGCTTCCTCCTCTCTCTCTGCCTGCCTCTCTGCCTGCTTGTGATCTCTCTCTGTCAAATAAATAAATAAAATCTTTAAAAAAAAAAAAAAAAAAAAAGAATGTAGACCTAGCCTCACTGAATGCTGACCAGCAACAGCACATCCCCCTTCCCACCCCCAAAATCACCTACACCAGCAAATTAAAACCAGGATTTCCGAATAAGAGAAGCTGGGAACTAAACCTGTATTCTCAGCTTTTTCCTCCACACAATAAACCTAACAGGATAATGTAACCTACGTGAAGCCTGGTATCTGTTAAGTGAAAGAAACCATCTGCACGCTGTCCTCACCACTGCTATCTCAAGAGGCAAAGTCCACAAACGGTCTCGAGTTTCCTCAAGGGCTCCTTCCTCCCTGCCCACACCCATGAAGAAAGAGGAAGGGTCCAGGATGGAGATAGTAATGACCTCCTGCTTCTGTGAAGTCTGGCTTTGGCTGCTGTTACAGCTTGCTAAAGATTGGAGCCCTGACTCAGCTGAACCCAGGCTACTGAGACCTACATGCCAGGGCTAACTAAATTCCAAGACAAACATAGAACTTCAGAAAACAGCCCTGTGTCCCAACACTCTCACATGTATGGAAGCAATAAACTCACTAATAGAACAAACTCCAGGACACTCCAATTATCTTGGAAGAACGAAGTTAAACCCTTTCCTAAAAGCAAGAGCCAAATCTGGGCATCGTGGAAAGAATGAGAGAAAGTCTGTCTCTTGGTTTTCTGGAGATGGCGTACTGCCAATCTGGCAGCCTCTGAACCCAGCATACAACATAAATCTCCTTCCAACACACGAAGCAAGGAGCTTCCCTCTTAAACTGTTGTCCAATCCCATTTACAGAAGATACAGAGTCTAGGGCAGATTTTTTCCCAAAGTCTGGTCTGGGGATGACCAACATCAAAAGCTCCTGGTGCAGAAACGTGGGTTTAATCTATCAGGCCCAGAATTTGCATTTTTAACCAGCTCCGCCGGCTATTATTACACTAGCTTTGAGAACTGCGCAGCTCTCTAAAAACTGCTGTTGCTCCTCAGTTGAGTCAAAATCATTTTTCCCATATACTGAAATCCTACCTTTCAAAGCCGCTCAGGACAGGATCTACACACTGTGGGACACAATACTCAAGATCTTACACTGGCGGACTGGTTGACACACTTAATCAGCCTCACGTGCAGGATGGCTTCAATATAAACCACCCTCTGAGGGGCCTCAACTTCCACCTTTAAGCACACAGATTCCCAGCTCTAAAGGGGAGGGGGGCGCGGAGGAGACTACAATCAAACTCTCCTGGCCCATCCTCTTCGAAGATTCCTTTCTAGGCTAAGGATCAAGCCCCGCTCCTGCAGAAGGGGTAAGGAAAGTGGCTGGTTTCTGGGATAGCAGGAATCTACCAGGAACCGTCTTGATAGGAGAGCAAAACCATCCCAGCCTGGGACTCCGATAACCGACAACCCGTGAGGCCTCGAGGTAGCAGGAGGCCGCCCTCGACTTTACTTTCCCAGATAGGGTGGAAGTGAGGGGTTAAGAAAATGCAGGATGTGAGGTCCAAATATAACTTCTCGCCAACTCTGCCTCAATCGTTCTTCGCAGCTTCGAGTCAGCGCCAGGCTCTGAGCTCAGACCGGGTCCCTGAGCAAACTGCAGAGAGACTTGGCTCCAGAGACGTGGCCCCAGGGTCGAGGAAGGAGCTCAGGGCCCGCAGCCCTCAGCCGGCTGCGCCCAGCACGGCAGGCCCTGATCCCACGGCTCGGCTGAGGGGCTCTCACCTCGGCCCACCCGGCCTTCCAAAGGGTCCTTGCGGAAGTGGATCCCGTGCACGTCCACATGCGCCTCGCCGCCCGCGTTGACGGCCCAAATGACGCTCTCGGGGAGCCCGGCCCCTGCCGAGCCGACCACACCGAGCCCCGGCCCCGGGAGCGCCGGCAGCAGCAGCAGCAGTAGCAGTCGCAGGAGCGCCACGGCGGCTCCTTCAACCGCCCGGGCCCCCAGCATGGCGGCCACCACAGCGAGGGCAGCCTCCGCCGACCCTCGTCCTCAGCCGGCCGCCAGACCGCCCCGACTCAGAAAGACAGCGCCACGAGCCGCTCTGCCTCAGCCGCCGGGGACATGTCGCTCTCAGGCCTCCTTCTCAGCCACGGGTGCCGCCTCCCACCTCAGGAACAACCTACCCCGTCGCCCAGCCCCCGGCCACGATCCTGCAGCCAATCAGCGCCCGACCCTCATTAATTACCCATCACCCCGCCGGGAAACGCCCGTCCATTGGCTGCCAGGCGAGGGGAAGGGCGTGGCTACTCCCAGGCGCCGGCCCAACCATCAGGCTCGAGAGAGAGCGCGCGCAGAGGTTGGGAGTTCGGTTGAAGCGGCGGTTCAATGCGGAAGTGGCGGGGTGCAGCGCCCAGGCGGCCCCGGAATCCCGCAGCTGAATAGGAAAGGTGGCCTAGGAGGGAAGGTTTAGAGTAGGGCGCACTGACACGTCGCCAACACTTCCGGTGCTCCAGATCTTGGGACCGAATGGGCTCCGGAGGGGGCGTTGCCGACTTTTCCGCCCCCTCTTCCTTTTTCAGGGAGAGGAATGAACATAAGCTCTAGTAGGAGTAGCAGTGGACACTCTTCCGACCTGAGGCAGAAAACCCATCCTCCCTAGAGAGAGAGGCCACAAGCACAGGTCTTCAGGGCACAGGTCCCACGAGGACAACACCCTGCCCCCACCCCTTAGCGGGCTCAGGGCCGGTGGTAGCGTCCAGGAGGCCGTCCAATCAGAAGGCTCCAACGCAGCGGAAATGCGTGGCCTTGTGGGGGAGGGGCTCTCCAGGCTACCAGTGTATCCATGGCGACAGCCTCGTGCCCGCCCCAGCGACTCAGGGGCGGGATCGGGGCTTCCCCCGCCTTGCTGTTGGGAGTCTTGCGCG
Source organism: Mustela putorius furo (assembly GCF_011764305.1). Taxonomy (NCBI): domain Eukaryota; kingdom Metazoa; phylum Chordata; class Mammalia; order Carnivora; family Mustelidae; genus Mustela; species Mustela putorius. Next base: position 14,110,758 of record NW_025422387.1, on the reverse strand, counting down.
GTGCCCAGTCCGGAGATGTATGCTCCACCGGAGCTCCTTCTCTGCTCTTTGGCAGTTCACCCAGCACTTTGCTGCATTGGCGATCCCTGCACTGTGGTCGCTGTCCGAACTCCCCCCTTTTCAGACAGAGAAAGCGAGGCCCAGAGAGGGTCGCAGCGCTGGCCAAACGGTCACACCACAAGTTTAGGGCACAGCCAGGGCAAATTGTGCAAACACTTTTCGCGATCCTACTACTATGCTTGGCAGATTTAACAGATAAAATACAGGAAGTGCAGTTCAGTTTGAATTTTAGATGAACAAGCAGGACATAAATAAAATAATTCGTATTTTGTTTAAAATCCAAATTTAACTGGGATTTTTGCATTTTCTGGGACAGCCTTACCTACTACGTGCCAGGCAATGAGTTTTGTGCGGCAGCGCACAAAACACACCCATGGTCCTGAGTGAGAATTGCAGACTTTGAACCACCCACTGCTCAATTATTTAGTTAGAACAAAAAGGAACAAAATGCGATATCAAAATGGAGAGTATCAGTGAGGGATTTAAGTGCCCCATAATTCCTTCCCCAGCCCCTAGGGTCAGATCCTACAGGAGTAACTTTTGGAGTATCCCTTCTTGGTTCCACTTCCCCCCTGTATCCAGCAAGGATCTGGACTGGGTTCCTGGCACAGACATGTTTCACTCCTCAAGGCACCTCTGGAGTCCTGTACTAGGATGTCTTATCCTACTCCCCATTCTCAAAACTCTTTGGGGGAACCTGATAAGTCAGTACTTGACTAGCCCTCAGAGCAGGGTATGGCATTAATGGGGATCACAGGTACAAAGAGGTGATGGGGGCTTCCTCCCTCCCAGGCAGTTGACCTGCAGAGCCCATGTTCTAGCCACATACTACCTCCAGGAGCTCATGTTTATTTTATTCTTAAGCCAGCCTCGTCCAGGAGAAACTATCACAAAAATGGATTAAATCTTTGGGGATGCTTCAAAAGACCTAACCTTGGGCCTCCTCTTTGTTCCCCAGATCCTTGGTCACCCCACAAGATGAATAAGATACTTAGCTAATCCTCGGTTGGGCTCCTCAGATTCCATTCCTGGCTGGGTTACCTGTGGACAGAGGAGCCTGGACCAGTTTTTTGAGACTCAGTAGCTGATGGATTATACTACCTCTTTAGTAAAACACAAGTCCAGAGACCCAGAGGCATGATAAGCATGGAATCTGAGTTAGATGGCCTGGGTTCCAAGCCCTGCTCCACCATTTACTCACTGTGTAGCCTTGGGCAAGTGAAATACACCTGAGTTTTAGTTTGCTCAAGGCAAAAGTAGTTAGTTCTTACTTTGAAGGTCAATCTGAGGCTTATAGAAGGTAATGAAACCCTTTGACCAAGCAAGTTCACTCCATTTCACCCAAAAAATGAAAACATGTGTCCACAGAAAAACTTGTATACGAATGTTCATAGCAGCAAAAGTGGAAGCAACCCAAGAGCCCATCAACTGATGAATGGATAAACAAAATGTGGTCTACCTATACAATAAATTATTGTTGAACCAGAAAAAGTAATGAAATACTAATATACTTACAACATGGGTGAACCTTGAAAACATTACACTGAATGAAAGAAGCTAAACATTTTTATGTATTACTGAACTTATATAAAATGTTCAGAATAGGTAGATCTATAGAGACAGAATTTACCTAAAGTTATTTTAATAATTTACTTGAAGTACCCTCTCAGGATGGAGAACTTGCCCTCCATGGAGGGACAGGAACTGAGATTTTGGAGTCAGACAGAACTGAGTTCAGTTCCTTTCTCAGTGGCTTCCCAACTAAATCTGTTACTCCTTTTCTCTGTAATCACCTCTCTTCTAAAATGCTTATAAGATAATCTACCTAACAGTTGTTGTAAGGATTAACAATATTTTAACTCTGAATTATCTGAAAAAGAAATAAAGAAATCAATTCTATTTGCAACAGCATCAAAAACAATAATGGAGCACCTGGGTGGCTCAGTCAGTTAAGCATCCGACTCTTAGTTTCAGCTCAGGTCATAATCTCAGGGTTCTGAGATACAGCCCTGCCTCTGGTCCTATGCTCAGGGGAAGTCTGCTTAGGATTCTTTCCCTCCGTCTCCCTCTGCTCCTCCCCCTTGTGCACACACATTCTCTCTTTCTCTCTCAAATAAATCAATCTTGGGGGGGGGGATGAAATACTTGGGGATAAACTTAACTAAGTGAAAGATCTCTGAAAACTAATAAGACATCAGTGAAAGAAATTGAAGAAGACACAAATAAATGGAAAGATATTCCATGTTCATGGATTGGAAGAACTAACATTGTTAAAATGTCAATACTACCAAAGCCATCTTTTTCAACCAGTTCAATCCCTGTGAAAATTCCAACGGCATTTTTGTACAGAAGTAGAAAAAGCACTCCTAAAATCACAAAAGATCCCAAATAGCCAAAGAAATCTTGAGAAAGAAGAATAAAACAGGAAGCATCACAATTCCTGATTTCAAGCTATCCTATAAAGCTATAGTCATTGAAAAAAAAAAAATTGGTGTCCATCAATCAATTCCCACTAAAATTGGAAAAATACAAAAAATTTTGGGGGTGCCTGGGTGGCTCAGTGGGTTGAGGCCTCTGCCTTCGGCTCAGGTCATGATCCCAGCCAGGGTCCTGGGATCGAGCCCCACATCGGGCTCTCTGCTCAGCGGGGAACCTGCTTCCTCCTCTCTCTCTGCCTGCCTCTCTGCCTCCTTGTGATCTCTGTCTGTCAAATGAATAAATAAAATCTTTAAAAAAAAAGAAAAAAGAAAAATACAAAAAATTTTTGTAGACTTTTTTAATTTGTGGAAGAAAAACACACTTTTTGTGGAAAATTTAGACAACTCGGAAGGGAATTTTAAAAAGATAAAATTCATTATAATTCACCAAAAATGGGGTAAAGCCTGTGAACCCGGGCCCTGATAGACATTTTCTGTATAACCATTAGTTCCCACCCACTTATTCTCACAACCACCAAAAGAAGTTGGGAAAATAATGTCCAGCATTTTGCAGATGCAAAGCTAAATTTCAGAAGGATTAGGTGACTTGCCCACAAAGTGAGGGCCAAAATCTATTTTTTTGTTGTTGTTGTTGTTGTTGTTGTTGTTTCTCATCTAGTACTAAGCCTCTGAACCAGGCTACCTCTCAGATACCACTTGGTGCAAATCACAGCTCTGCCATTAAATACTGTGTGACTTCGGGTAAATTAATTCACCTCTTTGAGCCTCAGTTTCCTCATCTGTGAAATGGATAGAATAATTGTACATAGCTTGTATAATTATGAAAACTAAGAAGACATGTTTTAAACAAGAAAAACAAAAGGGACATGCTTTACAAGCTAGCTTGGTGGGCCCCGGAAGTCCATAGTTAAATGCTCAATAAATATTAGTCATGGGTGTTTGGGGGCATATAGCCCTGGATTTGAAGCCTAGCTCTACTGTTTTAAAGCTATGTGGCCTCAGGAAAGTCATTTCTCCTCTCGGGCATTGGTTGCCTCATCTGTACAATGGAAATAATTAGAAGAAGCACCATACTAGGGTGATAGGACCTCTTAACAGAATGCCTGGCCCATAGTAGGTCCTCAGTGCACAGTAGCTATTAATTACATTAGAAGAAATAATTATAACATATAATACTGGCAACTGAATAAATAGAAAAGGTCTTGGCTAAAAAGTTGGGAAAACCCCTCCCACACACAGGAGAGGGGAAAAACCAAAGGGAACCAGAGTTCAAAGTGGAAAATGGAGCAGCTGCTGGTAAGCCCCCAGAGGCAGTTTCACCTTGACCCACAAAACCGAAAAGAGGTGTGTCTTCCTGAACAGATAAGGATCAGAAGAACAAAGCATGCTATTAATTAAGTCTTGCCTATTTTAAGTTTATGGAATATTCTTTCCCTTCAAGATAAGCTCACAATTAAAGTTCAAAAGGTAAACACAGAAAGGGGGTGGAGGCTAGTCGTGCCTTCTGCTCAGCACCCACTGCCAACCCTTGGATTCAGAAGTGGGTGGTCTGGTCCCAAAGCCAAGTTTCCTTACCCAGGGCCTCTAGCCATCAGACAGCAGGGGAACCAGATCTACCCAGAGAGCCTGGGAACCAATCCCTGGTGTCTCCTGGCCCTGGCTCCCAGCAAGCAACTAGAATTGAACTTCAGGGGAGGGAGAATGGACTTCCCCCAGGAGGATATGAGTCATGGGGAAGAAGCCAGGCAGGACTGGAGTTGCCTAGGATGTGGACAGAAAAAGCAAGCACCTTCCCATCTGGGTGGCCTTGGGCAAGTCACTTCCCTCCTGCATCTGGGTTCCCTCACCTGTAAATGAGGTGATAACAACCTTCAGCCTCCTAAGGTTGGAATGAGCATTATAGAAAGTAAAATTCGAGAGAGTGACTTCCATGGACATCGGAAGTGCTCCACATAACCTAAATGTTATTATCTCCCAAATTCTTTTTATTGTGTTGAGGACACAATTTATGGAGCCAGGAACATCAGGGAGTATTTCCTGTCTACTCTAGGTGTGAGCTTGGCAAGTCACATCCCCTCCTTGAACCTTAGTCCCCTCATCTGTAAAACGAGGTGATTGTAAAGATGGAGTGAATTGATGAATTTAAAAAAAAACTTAACCTATATCCAGCAATACCACATAAATAAATAAAGCCCTGCTTTTTCCTTTCTGTTCTCTCCCCCAGAGCTGGGCAAATTAGGGAGGCGATAAGAAATATGATAGCCAGTGCTCACACATTGGCTTGTAAGCAGCTAGTTTAATTGTCAGCAATCCCTTTATATCAGAACTTTCTATGATGATGGAAATGTACTACATTTGCCCCATCTAGAACAGTAGCCACTAGCAACCTATGGCTACGGAACATCTGAAAAGTGGTTGGTTTATGTGCAGTACTAAATTTTTTTTAAGGGAATTTTTTTTTAAGGATTTTATTTATTTATCAGAGAGAGAGAGGGAGAGAGAGCGAGCACAGGCAGACAGAATGGCAGGCAGAGGCAGAGGGAGAAGCAGGCTCCCTGCTGAGCAAGGAGCCCGATGTGGGACTCGATCCCAGGACACTGGGACCATGACCCGAGCCGAAGGCAGCTGCTTAACCAACTGAGCCACCCAGGCGTCCCTAAGGGAATTTTTTTTTTAAAGATTGTATTTATTTATTTGACAGACAGAGATCACAAGTAGGCACAAGAGAGGCAGGTGGCGGGGGGCGGGGGGGGAGCAGACTCCCTGCTGAGCAGAGAGCCTGATGCGATCCCAGGACCTTGGGGATCATGACCTGAGCTGAAGGCAGAGGCTTTAACCCACTGAGCCATCCAGGTGCCCCTAATTAATTTAAATTTAAATAGCCACATGTAGCTAGTGACTACCATGCTGGACAGTACAGTTTGGATTGTAAGCTCCATGAAACCAGTCACTAAATCTGTCTTTTTGTCTTTCTATCCCAAACACCCAACAGAGGACCTGGCACATAGTATACGTTCAGTGTATATTTGCTGACTGAAAGAATTACCAGAAATGCACACACACACACACACACACACACACAATGGAATATTATGCAGCCATCAAAAAACCCTCAAATCTTGCCATTTGCAGTGACATGGATAAAACTAGAAGATATTATGCTAAATGAAATAAGTCAATTAGAGAAAGACAATTATCATATGATCTCACTGATATGAGGAATTTGAGAAACAAGACAGAGGATCATAGGGGAAGGGAGAGAAAATTGAAACAAGATAAGACCAGAGAGGGAGACAAACCATAAGAGTCTCTTAATCTCAGGGAATAGACTGAGGGTTGCTGGAGAGGAGAAGGGTGGGAGGGATGGGGTGGCTGGGTGATGGACATGGGGTTAGGCTATGTGCTATGGTGAGTGCTGTGAATTGTGTAAGACGGATGAATCACAGCCCTGTGCCCTTGAAAAAATACATTATATGTTAATTAATTTAAAAAAAAATTACCAGAAGCAGGAACTGACCAAAAAACATTCCAAGATTTGTTTCCTTCTTTCTGCGGTTTCCAAGACTTACCTGTAAAATGGGGATAATAGGAGTTTCTCTCTCCTAGAGTTATAATGAGAATTCACAAGTTAATATTTGTAAAGGGCTTGCTAGAACGTCAGCAACAGAGCTGGTGTTGTACAAGTGTTTGTTAATTAAAATAAAACCCAGGGACGCCTGGGTGGCTCAGTGGGTTAAGCCGCTGCCTTCGGCTCAGGTCATGATTCCAGGGTCCTGGGATCGAGTCCCACATCGGGCTCTCTGCTCAGCAGGGGGCCTGCTTCCCTTCCTCTCTCTCTGCCTGCCTCTCTGCCTACTTGTGATTTCCCTCTGTCAAATAAATAAATAAATAAATAAACCCATCTAGGGGTGCCTGAGTGGGCTCAGTCCGTTAAGCCTCCGACTCTTGATTTCGGCTCAGGTCCTGATGTCAGGGTAGTGAAATTGAGCAAGCCCGGAGTCCCAGCTTCATGCTCAGCGGGTAGTCTGCTCTCCTTCATCCTCTGCCTCTGCCCTCCACACCCCTCCCCCCATCCCAGCTCATGTTCTCTCTCTCCCTCTCTCAAATAAATAAATCTTAAAAAAAAAAATCTAGCCCAAGTGAATTTGTCTTTTACAGAATGTATCCATTATATTTAAATGTGGTCGCAAATGAAAGAAACTTTCCAAGGGATAATGGCTTAAAAGACACCTTTTTTTTCCTCTGGTAAAGGGCTCTGGAGGGGGTCTCCTAAAAGTTGTCAGGGACTCAGCCTCCTTCTATATTGGTGTTGCACTGACTCCACCTCAGTATTGGCTTCTTCCTCATGGTCCAAGATGGCTGCTCAGGCTCCAAGCTTCGAGGCCACATTCCAGCTACCTTGGAGGAAGAAAGGCAAAGGAACCCACGTCTTCCTTTTAAGGACACTTCCTGGAAACTGCACACACTTCTATCCCATCAACCAGAATGTGGGCACAGGCCACAACAAGCTGCAAAGAAGGCTGGGAAATGTAGTCTTGATCCTGAACATCACAAAAATTGAGAGTTTTATTACTAAGGAAGATGTAGAGAACAATGTTGATGGACACCCAGCAGCATCCCCCCAGAATTTGAGTTTCACCCTAGGATTTGGTTTTCAATGGCTGTTTTCAGAAGCCTCTGTAGCTACTAATGTACATGTGTATGGGACTCTTCGACCCACATTGGGCTTTCATGCCTGCTACCTGATCTGACCACTAAAACCCTTCCAGGCAAACATGTTGTTATTGTTGCTATGGTTATTATTTGGAACAGATGAGAAAATGGAAGCCTCACCAACTAGCTCCAGGTCCCAGAGATTGTACAAGATAGGTCAAGGACAAGAATCTAGGTCTGTCCAGCTCCCAATCCTTGGTCTGCTTCCCATTCCACAACACATGCCTTCATAACTTCACTGCCCCCCACAGCACAGAAAATGACCCCAAAAGACCCGACACTGGAGTAGATCAAGACCTGAGGTCGGGAGAATCACCGAGGATGGGGTCTGGAGCCCTTCCTGCATCTGAGGGCAACAGTGACAAATGCCGCCCTCTGGACCCCACGCTTACATCCATCTGACAAGTATTTACTGGGCATGCAGTACGCACCTGGCCAAGCGTAAGGGGTTCAGGAGACCCAGTGAAGAATGGGTCAGATAAGATCGGGCACATTCGTCCCTCACACACCAGTCTGGGAAAACAGGTGATAGAGGAGCAAACAAATATATTTATTTATATATTCATGGATTTTGTCCATTTATTCAATAAATAATTGCTTAAATATCTCCTTGACTGGAGGTACTGCAGTGAACAAGGCACAAGTGGTCTCTGCCAGGACACAGCATCCTTTCTCATGAAGGGTAAGGGGGTGTCACACAATAAGCAGAAAACAAAAAATGTGTTGTAATAAAATAAACATAATATGTCAGGCCATGAATTTCATCTCTCTCTAAATAGTATAAATGGGATATAGCCATGGCTTCCTACCTTCCTTCAATAGGGAAGTCAAGGAGATATTGAAGCACAGTTCTCCCTTCACCCAAACGAGAAGGACCCAGCTATTGGAAGAAGTGCAGGGAAAAGCATTCTAGGCAGAAAGAACAGCATGTGTGAGGGTCTTGAGCCAGGCCCACCACTGAACATTGTACAGGGATTGTCTCTTTACCACCACCCCACCAGGCACATGCAATTATTATTGTTAATAATAGATAATGAGGCTCAGAGAGGAAGACAGACTACTTGAAAACATACAACTCTTTTTTTTTTTAAGATTTTTATTTATTTATTTGACAGCACAAGCAGGCAGAGAGGCAGGCAGGGAGAGAAGGAGGGGAAGCCCACTGAGCAGAGAGCCTGAGCCCAAGACCGTGAGATCATGACCTGAGCTAAAAGCAAAGGCTTAACCCACTGAGCCACCCAGGCATCCTGAAAACATACAACTCTTAACTCCCTTACATGGTAAAGCTGGGTTGCAAACCCAGGTTCACGTTACCACTGAAGCCCATGCCTCCGTCATGAGACTCAGCTCCTCTGAACTCTCTCTAAGAAAGACGGGCATTAGAGGAGCATGGGAGCAGGTGGCAAGCAGCTCCAGAGGGGGTGAAGAGATATTCTGGTTCTGCAGCCTCAGCCACAGGCACAGCCAACACCATCAAGGCCACTTGGCAGGACCACACTGTGCGGACAGTCACTCCCTGGTCATAGAGCCAGATCCCCAGTTTAAGCTGATTATCTCGTCACTGTCCACAAAGAGGCTCTGCCACAGCAGTTACAAAATACCATAGCTGGCTCTCTTTCCCCCTTTCCTTGAGAGAGAATCATGGAAGCATGAGGACATATGGGAGAGATGGGTAGGGAAATGGGGAATAACAACACAATAATAGCAAAAACTTTTATAATGCTCCTGGTGCTAGGTACTGTCCCAAGCGCTTCCTTTATGCTAACTTGCTTAATCTTAGAAACGAACCTCTAACACCATTTTACAGGTAAGGAAACTGAGGCCCAGAGGGTCTTACCACTTACCTAAGATGACACAGCTGATAAACGGCAGCGCAGGGATTTGAACCCAGGCGGCTGACTCTGGAACTCACACTTCCTTTAGCCTTTTTATTACAAAAGAAGACAAACAGAAAAACACACAGAACAAATGAATAACCTTGTGAATTCTTATAAGGCAAACACCCTTGTAAGCAGCAACACGGATCGAGAACTAGAACTTTGCCAGAAAGCCCGGAAGCCCATCTGTGCTCCCCTCCCAGGCACAGTCCCTCCCGGCCCCTCTCTAAAGTCAACCGTAATTGGGATCTTTATAGGAAGGTTTGTTGTTCTTTTGTTGTTTGGGTTTTTTAAGGAAGAATTCCCTGTGTTTCTCTACAGTTTTCTCGCCTGAGTGTATATCCCTAGCCACTGGTGGTTAGTCAGCCCCATCTTTTAATTTGGTACCTTTTAAGTCTCTTTCAATCTACATGTTCTCCCTGCATCCCTCTCTTTTTCTTGTAATTTATTTATGGCTGTGGAGTTTCCCAGCCTGGATTTTGCTGGTGGAATACTCACGGTACAACTCAGCATGTTACTCTGTCCTCTGAGTTTTCTGCCAACTGCCCGCTGGATCTAGAGGCATGCCAGACTCAGGTTCTATCCTTTCTGGCAAGGGGGGAGGCGGGGCAGGGCACGTATTCTTCCATCAGGGGCATGGAATGTCTCTTTTCCTCCGTCTTTGATCAGAGCCCATGCTATTAACCGCATTGCTATAGAGATGCTTCCCGGGTGTCCTCAGCTGCTCCGTGATTTACTCCACCCCCTGGACATATCTGTCTCCAAAAGCGAGCCTTTTATAGGCACCACTGATTCTGCTGCCATGGGGCTGGCTGACACTTGAAAGCAGCCCTTCAGAGGTCCCACCTGAGCTTCTCCACACTCCAGGGGCTGTGCTGGATGGGTCCCTGCCTCCCAGATGAGCGTCATCTCTGTCTGCTCCTCCCTCCAGCCCCGTTCACCAGGCAGATGGAATTCTACTTCCAAGAGACCCACGTTCTCCCTGACCGCTGGGCCTTTGCTGATGCTGTTGCCTCAACCAGAAACACCCTTCCCCTGCCCTCCTCTGACTGAGCACGGCTGATCCTTCTGGTCCTAGCACATCTGTCCTTCCCACTCTATCCCCACCCTGCCAGATTACCTTTTACACAGCCCCTCTTCTCCCCGGCTAACCTGGTAAGTAGCCTAGTAAGCGGCAACAGTAACATTACACTATACCTGCTTGTTTTCTTAACCGTTTTCCCTGCTAGAGGCAGGGACCCTCTAACATCACAGGACCTGGCATAGAGTAGGGGGCACAGTGAATGTCTGCCCAATGCATGCTTGCACCGATGAATCACATGGAGGCAAATCTAGGCTCCGACCAAAGAAGCCTTCAGACCCTGAGAGCCCTTCTAAGATGACACCCACCTAGTATCCCCCTCCACCCACCCCCTGCCCAGGGTGGGTAATTAAGCAGCTGTGCAGATCACAGAAAGAACTCTCACCTGGGTGGCTCAGTCAGTTAAACAACTGACTTCAGCTCAGGTCCTGATCCCAGGGTTCTGAGATTGAGCCCCATGTTGGCCTCCCTGTTTGGGGGGGGGGAGTCTGTTTCTCTTTCCCATTCCTAGCTCCAGCTCTCTCTCAAATTAATAAAATCTTTTTAAAAAAAAGAAAAAAGAATTCCCACCTGAGATAGAGTCCATCCAGAAAAATGAGTCTTGGTTCTTGGAACACAGAAGAATCTCCTCTTCAAACAATCTTACTAGGAACCACTAAATAAAAGACAAGTTCAAGAGGAGGAGTCTGCATTTCAGCACTGGAGGAGGCAGAGGCCCAGCCCCTGGGCTTTCCCTTGTCCTGAGCACTAGGGTTTCTCTGAACAGTGGCCTGGGTTTATTTTCAAGTCGCTTTACCGTAGCCACTGTGTCTGCGATTAGGAGGTTACCACACTGGGGAAAGACGCATCCCAGCTGACGGCCTAACTCCACCACAGGGGTTCATCCCATCAGCTGACGGGGTGCACACGGAAGCCCTCTTTCTATGAAGTAAGTTCTCCTCTGGCCCTCCAAGACCATTGCATTTCTGAAACCATGTAGATCGGAGGGCTCTGGGCCAAGCCAAGCCAAGAGAGGAGCAGGCAGAGCTGCAGGCCTGCCTTTCGGGGCGCAGAGCCAAGGGCTTAGTCTCGGAATTGGATTATGAGAGTGAATTTGGAACTCCCAGGCCCCCTTCCGCCCCGCCTGGCCTCAGGACACAGGGATTACCCAGGCCTCTGGCCAGCGGTCCTCAGTCCTTCCCACATTCCCTGCCAAGTCTGAGAACAAGAATCCTGCCTCTGCACAGGGAGTTGTCTGCCCACCACCCACTTCCAGCCTTTAGCCCACAGCCTCCCCCAACCCCCACCCTGCTCTGGGAGCACACCTGCCTCCCACGTGTCTGGGATGATTTGTGGTATTTAAATCGTAGCCCAGCAGTTAGAAGGACTCACTTCAGTGCCCTTTCCTAGGGATAAGGCTTTTGTTCCACGAGAATGTACCGCCTGCCTCTAGAGCCACGGCTGGGGAATTCAATGCTTTGGTGAAATTCATATTCTCTGTTCTCTGACAAAACTATTCATTATGCTTATGTCATGGGCACTCTTGATTTGTTGAGGCTTTTAAAAACCAAAGTGTGGTCCTCGGCTGGCAGCAAGAACACCCCCTAGGATCCTGTTAGAGATGCAAGTTCTCGGGCCCTGAATCAGAATCAGAATCACTAGGGTGGGGCCCAGATCCAAGGTTGAACAAAAATCTCCAGGTGACTGTCACACGCTGAAATTTGAGAGCCACAGGCTTGGAGTACACAGATCCGTCCTACACACCTGTCTGCTTTCACCTTAACCCTGTCAACAATTCTGGGCAACTTCTACCCACTAACATCTCCCTTAGACTCCTTCAACCCTTCACTGACGGGAATTAGTGACAGTGATGACAAACGGGTCCTCTTTGAGACTGCCTTGCCGGGCTGTTCTGTGAATGGCCGCCCTTGGAGAGGAGCAATGCGATGTCCTTCCCGGGGATTTTATTAGCCTTTATTATTCCCCTACTACACGTGGGGCTCAGAGAGGGGACATGACTGGCCCAAAGTTACACAGCAAATAAACCCAGGGACTAACCACTCTGCTCTCCTGCGCCCCACTCTGCCAAGCCAGGGGGAGCTGTTAGGACATCTGTTTCACACACACCCGGGATTTCCTCTGTGGCAAACACTTTGTCATGGTGTCATGGCTTCCTCTGCTGACCACCCCAGAGGATGCCAGGCCTCCTTTTTAGAGCCAACCACAGGTCCCTGCATTTTTCCCTCAGAAAAGCATCACAATTTGACCCACGTATTGAAGTACTTCGTGTCTGTCTTCCCGCCAGGAAGACAGGAAGTGGGCAGACCCTGCTGGATGCTCACCCGGGATCTATTCTCCTTTTCTTAGAGAGCCTGACTTTGCTTGGGGCAGCTGGGTACCCAGGCTCCCCTCCAGTTAGAGAGGTACGGAGGCTCTGGCTTCGGAGATGACAGTGGGTCCCTAACAGTGCTCAGTAAATGCACATTGAATGCAGGACTACAGGCCGGCTCTGGGCTCAGAGTTGGCACTCAGGAAATACGCATCGTCTGACCAGACCCAAGAAGCAAAAGACCCCCACAGCTGCCCTTGCCTTGGAAATACTTTTATTGGTTCTGAGAGAACAGGGCTGTGGCGAGCTGGGACGGGCACAGAGCGAAGGAGGGCGGCGAAAGGCTTTGCCCCGGGGCGGACATGCTGTGTGGGGGCTGCTGGCGGGCTCCGTGGCCCGCCCCGCCAGCAGCGGCTGGGTCCATGGCACTTGGCACCCGGCGTCACCTCTGCTGGCTTGGCACAGTGGCCTCCTCGGCGGCGGGCGCCCCCCGTTTCCAGTTGCAGGAATTGTGAGTCTTTCACAGTGCGGAGGGGTGGGGGTCCGGGGTGGGCACCTCCCCGGGGTGCAGGCAGGCCCCGTCCGCCAGTCCATCCTGGGCTCTCGGCGGCTGCGGCGGAGTGAGGCGCGCTCCGGCTCCTCTTCTCCCACGGGGGAGCTTGGCAGTCCTGGAGGGGCCCTTGCGGCCTCAGCGGGACATCATCCGGACAAACTCTGCGAAGGCACAGGACCAGGTGGGGAGAAAATAGCAGAGTCAGGCCCAGCTCAGGCTGCCCCTTCCAAGTCTTCTCGGGATCTGAGCCCCCCAACCATCACCACTGCCCCGCTGGGCCCCTCCAGCCATTCGGCTTCTTCCAATCCATCTTGTGCACAGCAGCTGGCGGGGGCCTGTCTTATCTACCTGGCCCCTCTGAAACCTCTCAGGGCTCCCTGTGGGAAAATGTCCAATATCCTGTTGCTGGCCTCAAGGGCCTCCATGCTGTGGCCCCAGCTGATGTCTCTCTCTCACAGTTCATTCTCCCCCCCAACCCCCCACCCCTGCCCCGCGCTCCAACCACGCTGATCTCCCTGTCAGGGCAGCTGGCACACTCACTCTCCCTCTGCCTCTCAGCTTGCCTACAACCTGTCTCTTCTCTCTCCTTTTCCTTTTAACTAGACTTGATTATTTGGAACAGTTTTAGGTTCCCGGCAAAATGATGCAGAAAGTACAGAGTTCCCATTCACAGGGGGCATGCCCCACCCATGCACAGCCTCCCCTACCATCACCACCCCGCACCAGAGAGGGACATGTGTTACAATCAATGAACTGACACGGATGTGTCATTACCCAGAGACCACAGTAACACTCAGCTTCCCCCTCAATGCTGTCCATTCTGTGGTCTGGGGCAAATGCCTAAGGATGCATATCCACCACTACAGGGTCCTACAGAACGGCCTCACAGCCCTAAAACTCCTCTGTGCTCCACCAGCTCAGCCCTCCCTCCCCCTAAACCCCTGGCAACCACTGATCTTTTCATCGTCTATAGTTTTGTCTTTTCGAGAATGTCATACAGTTGGAATCACGCACGATGTAGCCCTTTCAGATTGGCTTCTTTCACTTAGTGATATGCACTTAAGATTTCTCTGTGTCTTTTCGTGGTTTGATAGCTCATTTCTTTTTAGTGTGGATAATACTCCATTGTCACAGTTTATTATCCACTCACCAGCTGAAGGACACCTTGGTTACTTCCAGGTTTTGGCAACTGTAAATAAAGCTGCTATAAACATCCATGTGCAGGTTTCCGTGTGGACATAAGTTTCAGTTCATTTGGGTGAATATCCCTTCCTTCTTTTTCACCTGGTTGGTCCTACTCATCCCTTAGGGTTCTACTGATTTATAGCCCCCTCCAGGAAGCCTTCCTTAATTCCCCCACCAGTTTAGCACAGATGCCACCTCTGTGCCCCACAGCTTGCTGTATTTCCCCCAAAACAGCATGCACTATACTGTTGGCTTCTGTTTTCCTTGCTGGTCTTGGGCTCCTCAAGGCGGATCTCGGCATATGGTAGGTATACGATACAAGCTAGAAGAATAAACGGGGGATGCTGGGCTTGTACGGAAGGGCCATTGTCTGGGGGGGGGCACTACCATGACACAGGGTGACCTGGAATTTTCAGATCTGGTGGCAGCAAAGCCTCCTTTCCATGTAGCCACACTGTCTTCGAACTTGGAATCTACCTGCTCCTCAAGAAAGACAGCCCAACTTTTGTGTTCTGGATACACTCACACTCCAGTGCATGCTTATCTTGACTTTCTGCTCAGAATGCCAGTTCCTGGAGTAGAGAGTCAATGTTTTACCATATTTTTGCCCTGCATCCCATAGTTGTCCTGAATGGCGTCACGCAGTGTGACATAGGTGGTGGTTGAGATTCCAGGCCTGGCATAAGATCCAGCTCTGCGTCTTAATAGTGAGGCAATCTCAAGCAAGTCGTATGACTTCTCTGAGCCTTAGAGTCCTCCTCTGCATCATGAGGCAATAAGAGTGCAATCCAGAGAGTTGTTGTGAGAATAAAACAGGATAATATATGGAAGTGTACTTAGTACAGTGACTGGTACATAACATGTATACAATAAATGATAGCTATTGGGGTTATTACTGACTTATTTAAAAAAAAAAAACCACTTTTACTGAGCATTAACTACGGCCAGGTACTGAATTATGAGGAAATACAGAGATCAGAGATAAAATGTTCTTCTCCAGAAGTTCTGTCAAGAGGAGCTAGCACTTGAGGGACAGTGTGAAGAACGAGAGAGAGCCTGAGGTGTTATAAAAGCCCAGGAAAGAGGAATTCAGCCTAGAACCAGTGATGAAGTTCCAGAGGAAGACCCACTGCTGAGTCTTGAGGGGTTAAGAGAATTTAGTCCAGGCGAAGAACAGAATAAAAACATCCTGACCAAAAGGATAGAGCATCCAAACGAGAGCTTGGCAGGATCATGGACCACAAGTACTGGGGTTTGGCTTTAAGGTGGAGAGTGAGTGAAGAAACAGCAGGATCTGCGACTGGGGAGGTGAGCTGTGGCCAATCTCAGGGGGCCTGAGTGTCAGACTAAGGAAAGGGGTGTTCGGAAAGTAGCGTGGATGGAGGGAGGAGTAAGTGGACAGATAATGCGTAGAGATGGATGGGGTCAGTAGACACAGGATGGATGGATGGATCGATCGATTGCTTGATCGATGAGAAGATGGATGTAGATGGGGAAATGACTACAGACAAATCAACAGAAGTGTGGGTAGAGGCATAGATGGATGGAGATACACGAACGTATGAACAGAGACGCAGAAGTATAGATGTATGGACAGACAGTACATGGGTGACTGGATACCCAGAACAATGTGCAGAAGAATGAACAGATGCATAGATAGATCTATAAATGCATGAATAAACAGTAGTATGGATAACTGTTTAGAGACAGATGAGTGGATAGACACCTAGACACACAAAGAGATGGATGAATGAACATATGGAGAGAGAGATTTGGCAAGATGGACAAATGGATGGGGGTAGGAATGAATGGGAAGGTGGATTACAGGGATTCGTGGATGGAGGAGTAAGAGAATGGAAGGGTAGGAGCATGGACAGTTGGAATCATGATGGATACACAGCTGGGAGTCTCCATGGATCATCACTACTGCTTTGGCTTCTCTTCCACATTCAAGCCCCACCTACCTTCAAAGTCTACTCGTCCATCCCCATTGAGGTCCACGTCTCGGATAATTTCCTCTATGTCTCGGTGTCCCACCTGATGACCCAGGAGTTTCCTCATGGCCTCTCGCAACTCACTGGTGCTTATCTCTCCATCACCATTGGTATCAAACTAGAGAGGGCAGAGAGGAGAGAGGAAGAGCTACAACGTGGGGAATGTAGCATCGGATCCCAATGTTGGGCTCCTTTTCCAGCCTCGTTGTCCCCCCTTCCCCCAAAGACCCTTCTCTGTCCAAGCTCCTTCCCCTAGAATGCGATCCAGGGCTTGGATTTCCCTTGAAGTAACCATGCTGGGGTCGGAATTCTAACAACCCCTGCACCCCTGCCTGTCCAGTGTCCATTACTCACCTCTCGGAAAGCATCTCGCAGTTCCTTCACTCCAATCATATCTGCTGTTTCTGCCAGGAGTTTAGGTCCCATTAATTCTACGAAGTCATCAAAATCCACATGGCCACCCACTAGAGACAGAGGAAAGGGCTAGGTTATCCATCCAACCACTCCCCATGTCTAGGCAATGGAAGGCACTGTGAACCCCTCCTTGACCTATCTAGTGCCAAGTCCAGGGTACAACCAAAGGCCAAATGAGGACAGAGAGGTGACGATGGACAGGTGGTCTGTCAAAGAATGGCTCAGGGGAGTGGCCAGGGTTAGGCCAAGGAAACCAGCCAGGAGGTGGACAGAAGTAGATACAGATGAAAGAAACAAACACTTTTGTTTGTTTGGGGTAGAGAGATGGGCAAAGAATTTCAGAGACAGAAAGCCAAAGACACACAAACAGAAAGGCAGAGAAAGAAGTTAGGAGCACCTGGCTCACTTGTCCCAAGCTTTACTCTTGTTGTGCCAATGGAAAGTCAACTCCAAGACCCCCCAGCAGGTAGGAGTGCTGGAGAACTGACTCCCCTCCTCCCCCACCCAAAACATCTTTCAGCCAATGACTTAATACCTGGCTGGGGAGGTGAGGGCCCCAAGTTCAGGGCGCACACGCTGCACGGACTCCGGGAGCTGCCTAGTAAATGAGACTCGGCACTCTCCGTGCTAGCTGGCTTGAAAGACCACTCCCTGTGGCCTCCATCTCTTCATGGTCTCACCTCCCTGCTCCCTCCTGACGCTTCCCTTCACCTTCACATAAACTGCTCACACTCAAACCCTTGCTTCTGGGAGAACCCACACTGAGACAGAGAGCAATATAGGAGAATAATAGAGGAATAATATGCCTTCTGCTTAACAATCCCCATGTGCCGCCCACGTGTGGGACTGTTTGGCAGATATTCCCTCACAGACTTCCTGTGCTCCTCTCATTTTACAGTTTACACCAGAGAAAAGAGGCTCAGAGAGGCTAAGTGGTTTGCCCCAGCTCACAGAGCCCAGAAGAGATGGGCCCAGAACCGAGCTAAGGGGCCGTGTGACTGCAGAGGATGGGGGTGGCGGGGACGGGAAGGGAAGGAGGTGCACCGGGGAAGGACTCACGGTTCATGTTGATCTGCTGGGACAGCTCGATGAGCTCCATCTCGGTGGGCATGTAGCCCATGGTCCGCATGCAGTTGCCCAGGTCCCGACAGTTGATGTAGCCGTCCTTGTCCTTGTCAAATTCTCGGAAGGCCTCTCGGAGCTCTGAGGAAAAGAATAAAAATGGGCATGGTTGAATGAAAGAAGAAAGGTGGGATCCCACAGAGCCTACGGGCAGAGGTGGCCTGAGTGCCCACCGGCCAGGACAGCCAGACCCTGGAGCCGCTGGGACTGCCCTGCTCTGACCCCTGGCCCCGTAGAGAACGCCCAGCCCTGGATCAGGCCATGTCCCCAGGAGGCCAAGATGTCTCTGCCTCTCTTCCCAGCAATCTCCCTTCCCTCACCTTTCTGGACTGCTGAGCAACCCTTTCGCCTTAGGGGCTGGGTCTTACCTTCAATCTCCTCTGGCCGCAGTGATCTGTCCTGAAACAAAAGAACATGTTCTGTTAGCAGCTGTGAGGTGCCTGGACATCACAAAATGCCCAACCTGGGGACCATCCAAGCGACACCAACCACCGGGTGGGGAGAGTGCCTGGACCATGTCTTTGAGGGAGAAAGGTACAGCCCCACATCTCCCACAGACACAGGAGATAACCAGGGACCCCAGAGCCCCATCTGTGTTGTGTCCCCATTCCAGACACAAGAATGTTGTCAGGGAACAGAGTTGGTCTGGAGGCAAAAACCTGTAAATAAAGCAGGGTGGGCGGGTTGTTGTGGTCACAAAAGAGGAAAAAGTCTGCAAGATAACGGGAGAAGGGCTGGAGGGACAGAAAGCTGGGACCAGACAGGATGCCCAAGAGGGAAGAAGAGGAGGAGGAGCCACGGGTGTGGAGGCAGAATTAGGGCTGTGCCCTGCTTCTTGGGCATGGCCCACCTTCTCCAACCTGACCCCCATCCTATACCTTGCCCCGTACTGGGACACAGCATAGGACCCTGGGGGCTGCCAGGGCTGGTGGCTGCCGCCGGGGGTCCAAAGCACACATCTCCAGCTTTGAGCCGTGCCTAGGTCTCCTTGGGGACTCCAGGAAGCCCTGGGTCTAGGCATCCGAACAGATGGCAGAAAAGTCTCCAAAGAGCAGCCCGGAGGATGCCCCCGGGGTAGGCTCTGGCTGGTGAGGGGCCAGCTACCCCAGGCCTTCCCAGGAGGCAGGCAGACTAGCACGAACTGCATGCCTACCAGCAGGACCTGTTCCATAGGCTCCAAAACTGGTGCCCAGGGCTCATCCGTCCCATGTATCACAGCTCTATGACTTTGGGTGGGAGGAACGTGGGGCAGGGTGTGCCCGGCTGAGGAAGCACATGCCAGCTGGGGGCACACCTATCGTGAACACAGACACGCAGGCGGGCCCCAGCATCTCAGCTGTGCCTGAGGCATCTCAGCTGTGCACACAGGCAGACCCTGACCCAACAGGGTCAAGGCAGGCAAGAGACAACTTCTGCCCACCCATTGTAAACTGGCCCCAGAGCAAGAGATGCCAGCTCCAGAAACTCTCAGATCTTCTAGAAAGGGGCCACTGAGGGACGCCTGGGTGGCTAGGTCAGTTAAGCGTCTGCCTTTGGCTCCAGTCATGATCCCAGGGTCCTGGGATCAAGTCCTACATGAGGCTCCTTGCTCAGTAGGGAGCCTGCTTCTCCCTCTGCCAGCTGCTCCCCCTGCTTGTGCTCTCCCTCTCTGACAAGTAAATAAAAAATTTTTTAAAGGCAGGGGGTGCTGATGAGCAACATCTTGGGTGGCCAGAAAGGATGGTTTTTGCAATGCCCCATACTCCCAGCAAGGGAAGTGAGCACGTAGACCAGTGTATGTGCGCATACACCCTAGGACAGGTCATCAGACCTGAGTCCTTTCCCACCCTTCAAGCCTCAAGCCACCTCCCACTTCTCTAAGACCTGGTTCTGCAGGACTGGAGAAGAACAGGTGCTGCTGACCCCCACTGCAGCCCCCTCCCCTTCTTGCAGAGCCGGAGCCAGGGAGCAGGAAAGCATTGCTCCATGTGCCTCTGGCAGAGCTGCTCCGGTGGAGCCCAGGCGGCTGGCCCTTGGATCGCCCACTCCCCTCGTGGAGCAGTGGGGGTATGTGCAGTAGAGCTGGGGATGCCCATCAGTGTGACAGGGAAACCATGAGCACCATTCCCAGGGGTCAGATGGGAAGAGAGCACACGCACACTTCTTTCTCCCCAACATCTGTAGTCTGGGAGAAGAGGTTGACCTCTAGAGTCAAACACAAGCTCAAAGTCCAGATCTGATACTTCCTAGCTGTGGGGCCTTGAGCAGGTCACTTGACCTCTGTGAGCCACAGTCTCCTCATCTGTAAAATAGGTTAATGCCAGTACCCATGTCACAGGGCCTTTGAGAGCATCTCATCCCCTGAGACAAGATATGTAAAGCGTTTCACATGTGGCATTCAGTAAGTAGAACCTGCAAATATTTGTGTCTGTAACAACATCATTATTACCCTCCTCCCTGTGACTGTTCAGACATCTAGAAGAGGCTGCATGGACATAGTAGCCACGTGTGGCTATTGAGATTAGAACCAGAAAGCAATGAAATGAACAATTCACTCAAATTGCAATAGCCACATTTCAAGTGCTCAATAGCCATGTGTACCTGGTGGCTACTGTATTGGGCAACACAGATCATAGACTGTTTCCCCCACTGTAGGATGGGCAGGCCTGTGTACTCAGTACTGCTGTTAAGAGAACAGGAAGCCTTGGAGTCAGACTCCCCAGAGTCAGACCACCCACTAATTGTTATCTTGATCATGTTTGCCTCTCCAACTCATTTTCCTCATCTGTAAAATGGGGATGATAATAGGACTTACCTCTCGGAGTTGCTCTGAATCTTACAAGAGGCGACGCAAAGCTCTTAGCACAGAGCCTCGCAAAGTGTATGTGCTCAAAAAAACAAGCAAGCAAGAAAACAGAATGTCACCTGTTCATTACTTCTTGCCAGTGGACGTGGACTCACCACTGCTTTGCAACCATGGGTGGGAGATTTTGGGCGGGGGGGGTCAGGTTCGCAAGTTGAGGGCTTAGGAACTATCCATGAGGGCACACGCTTTGTTGCGGACAGAGCCCCTCTTCTTCCCAGCACCTCCTCATGCCCTCTGAAGCCAAGCTCGCTGCGGCTCCATGGGGGCCAACTTACGTACAGGCTGTCTGTTCTCAGCGAAGCCCTTGCGCAGGAAAATGCAGGCAGGGCCCAGCAGGTTGTGCATAACGGCGCAGTTCTGGGCCAGCATCAGGAGCGGTCCTGGGAGCTCACTGCTGGCTGCAAGCCCCTCCTCACTCGTCTGCACCACCTCGTAGCTGCTCTTCTCCTCCTGGCGCATCTTCAGCCAGCACCCAGCAAATACAAAAGAGAGGCAGGGGTCATCACCCTGTCTCACTGGCCCTCCTGGCCTCAGCGTGGCTCTGGGTCCTAGAAGGTGCTCTCCTCAGGAAGAGACCCTTGAGAGTCAAACAGTGGGGTTCAGAGAGCTCTCAGGATACACGGCAGGAGTCAAATCGGTTCAACAGATGGAGTCTCATCCTTGACTGCCACAGACGCTCCGGGGAGAGCTGGGGGGGGGGGGACACCCGCTGTGTGGCACATGGGCACACACATGCTCAGGACACACACACGCACAGGATCACACACTCACATGCACGTGGAAGCTTACAGAGAGAAGGAGGTGCAGGGGGGCTTCTGCTCCAGCCAATGGGAAGTGCTCACTCAGAGACTAATGAGTACCGCCTTGGCCAAGATGCTCTTTTTTTTTTTTTTCTTTAAAGATTTTATTTATTTATTTGACAGAGAGAAATCACAAGTAGATGGAGAGGCAGACAGAGAGAGAGAGAGGGAAGCAGGCTCCCTGCTGCGCAGAGAGCCCGATGCGGGACTCGATCCCAGGACCCGGAGATCATGACCTGAGCCGAAGGCAGCGGCTTAACCCACTGAGCCACCCAGGCGCCCCCGGCCAAGATGCTCTTAAACAGATTTGCTGCCCTGCCCCCGCTGGACCCTACTGGAAGACAGTGAGGACAGTCCGAGCTGGGACCACGCAGAGCAGACTCACGCAGGCTGCTGGACTGAAAGGCGCCACCACAGGGGCCTCGCTGATGGAACCAAGCAGGCAGGGGAAGAGGGAAGCCTGGGGCAAAATGGAGGCTGTCAGTCCCCTCTGAAGGGGCAGCGCTATTTAACTCAGTCCAGTGTTTCCTTCTGATTTAAAGCACTGGCTGGGCCAGGCAAAGCCCATCTGTGGGTCACATTCTTCCCAGTCTGCAGCCTCAAGACTAGACACTGCCTGCCCCCAGCAGCTCTCCTTCTTCCCCCTCCCGTCTGTCTCTGGCTCTCCGCCCAGCCTGCCCGACCTCTAGAGGCTGAGGCAGGGGCCCTCTCTGCTTACCGAATATAGCTGTGCTCCCAGGCCCTGGTCCTCCCCTCCTCTGTGATGGTTCCCATGCAGCTATAAAAAGTCAGCACTGCCCACAGACCGTCCCCTTAGGACAACTGCAGCAACCAGACACAACATTCTATTCCACGCTGGCCTCCCTAGGATGCCCAAGGCCCCCCAGCATCTAGGACAGGGCACTTTGCCTTCAGTCCTGAGCTCGGATACCTCCCTTCAGTGTGAAGACTTGGAGGCAAAACTTCCCAAGAAGAAACAGAGCAGCTAAATCTTGGAGGGCTGTCTTTGTCCTTGAACCCCAGGGCTGCAGACCCTACCCTTCCATCCTGCTGCCAGGATCCTCCAGCTCACAGAAGGTCATGCCCAGGAGAAGATCCTGTGACCGAGGGGGTACCCTGTCCTCCAAGGCTGAGAAGAAGAACCAGCTCCCTGCCAGCTTACCTCGTCCTCCCCCTCCTCTCGTCCCTCTCCTCCTCAAAGACCCACACTCTGGGGCTACAGACTAGACTCCCTTCCAGTTTCCCAAGCCTCTTTTAGGCCTAGAGAGGGAGGAGTAGTATCCTGGTTCAGACCCTAGGCGAAGGTCCTCAGTGCAAAGCCCGAGTTCGATGAATGCAATAAGGGTGGGTCTTCAGTGGTCTCAGAACCTGAGAGAGGTCAGAGAGACCAAGGGCCATTCTGGTTTGACGTCTAAAAGAGTTCAGAACCTCGCTGACACTCGCACAGGCTTCCAGGACCCAGGCTAGAGTGAGGGCAGAACCAGAGAGACTTTCCCACCTGGGAGGCTGGCTAGGAGGAAGCCCGGGAGTAGAGCGGCTGGACCCCAAGAGGCAATCTCCCAAGATGTGTGTAGAGAATCAGCCTTTTTGCTTCTGGCTGAGTCTCGCACACTTGGCTCAGAGCGAACACAAGGCAGGAGGGAGGAGGCAGCAGGCAGCAAAGAACTCTGAAAGGCCACTTAGTACACTGGTTTGGTCTCCAACAGTCTTGGGGACAAATTCTGGCTCTGCCGCTTCCTTGCTATGTGACCTTGGACAGGTAACTTCACCTCTCTGTGTTCTAGTTTCCTTCTCTGCCCAGCGGGGAACAATGTGGCCACTTGCGGGATTCTTGTGAGAAATAAGTGAGCTACTGCATAGTGCCTGGAGCCTGGTTAGAGCTGAACACATGGAGTTGCCATGGGAATGACAATGACGGTGATGACGATGGTGGAGATGCAACATGAAAGATGCTGGGAGCCAGAAGGCATTTACTGCTGGCTCCAGAGGAAGTGGGAGAATATTTGCCAATCAGAGAAGAACTGAAAAGGGATGGAGAAGAACGTGTTCCCACGAAGGAGGCACCAGTGGTGGCTGGGGAATTTCCACTGCGTCTCTTGATCATAATACCGCCTGGCACCAAGTTGCCCGGGGAGGCTGCTGTTCTTCCCCGGCCAGTGATGGCACCCGACAGCCTGGTCCTGCACTGTACAAAGCCCACAGCAGGCCACCTCTCCCCGTTCCTGGCTCCCCGGTTACCACACTCAGAAGCCAAGTGGGCAGCAGCCCACAGGCTGACAGTGTCTCCTGGCACCAAGGGGACATCTCCCGAGTGTAGCATGGCAACAAGAGGGGTCAGCTGGCCTCATGACCCAACAGCTTTCTAACAATGCAAGCCGGCCAGGAGAAGGGAGGTCAGAGCTCTCGCTCCCCAAAGGTATTCAAGGACGGGTTAAATGAATAAGGGCTTGGCAAAGTGGGAGAGGAAATCACTGCAGTGAGTGGGAATCCAGACGACTTGTAAGGTCAGATGCTGGAATCTATGAAAAACACTTCTGACAGCAGGAAAGAGAGAGACAGCCCCTTAGGGAGGTTAAAATACAAATCAAATACCAGCTATGGATTCACACAGACTAGCATTTCAAAACTCTCAACTCCACGTCCACTGGACTGTGTGGCCTTAGGAAAGCTCCTTTCTGTATGAAATAGCCAAGAGAACTACTTGGTGGAAAAGAGCAAATGAGATCAGAGATGCTGGGTGTGTAGGAGCTGCCTGGAAGAAAGCAATTATTACTGTCACAAACAAACACAACATTGAGTGCAATGTGCTTTATTGTCTTCTACCTTATTCCACCGACTTAAACAAAACCTCTCCTATTTGCCTTTTTCCCTCCACCCCTTCTCCGAACACCCAGAGTGGAAAAATTAGGATCATGATGTCGGTAACACTAGCTCCATTTACTGAGGACTCTGTTCCTGGCACTGTGCACAGCACTTTATTTGCTTCCACCCTCCCCCAAGAGGTAAATAATAGTATTTCCACCTGGTGGTTGGGGGAACTGAGGCCCAGAGAGGTCAAGTAACTTGCCCAAGGCCACACAGCTGGAAAGGAAGGATCTGAAAAGTGCGGTTCTTAAGCACTCTGTGGGGTACGGGAGAGATGGGCGCGGGGTGGGGCAAAGGGACGCTGCCTGTTCGAAGTTCACCTCTTTAAGCTCCGGACAGAACTCCGGGGAAACGCTTTCCCCCTGGTCCTCTAGACTAATTCAGGTCAGCTCCTGCTTCTCTGCAACAGCATGGAGGCTACCTGTGGTGCTAAAGTCTCCCCTAAGATGACAGATGATGTGGGTTGTATGCACAGAAGAAGCAGTCAACCCTCCGAAGGATCCAAGGGACCCGTGAAGATGAAAGAGAATTTGATGTGAGCGGCTTAGCTAAACGAGGAAGACGATGAGCAGAAAAGCCCGGAATGTCCTAAATTAAAAAGACTATCGAACCGACTCAGGAGGTGGTACAGGGTTAGGGGCAGAGATGCCATTAGTTAACCTGATACCTTGGGTAAGTCACTTTACTCCAGTGGTAATCAAATTCCTTGACTGGAAAACAACAGAACTAGAGGAAAACATTGCTATCTTTCCTTCTTCCTTTAAATAATATCCATGAGTTTCTTCTCCAGCTTGACTACAGAGGGCTAGAAACACAGGCAGAGCCTACTTGAAGCAAAACCGGATAGATGTAAGCCGAGCTTTGCATAAAAAATGTTTTGAGGTGGTAATTTGCTTTCCAAGAGGAATTCTTGCAAAAGCATATTATCCTGGTGTATAAGCAATAATTCCACATCAAAAAGCGACTTACAGACACCTTTGCTCAACATCCTATTTCTCAGTGAAAACAATCCGGGGTTCTGAACCAGCCTGATCCTAGTTGAGATTCTCTGACCGGATTCAGGAATTACTGAAGGTAGCAGGACATATCCCAGTAGCAATGGGATCTACTTCAAGACCCACAAATCAGAAGGCTTAGAGACCACCACAGAGAAGACCAGAGACTTTCAAAGAGATGAATGACACCCGCCCCTGCCCCCTGCCCGCTGCTACCCTACAGTTGGGAAGGAGCGGCAGGGTCAAAAGCCCAGATCAACGGTCTTCCTTTCCCGCAGCCCCGAGGGGGTCCACCCACTCACATTCTATGGACCTGTGCTGGTCATCTTATGGCCCAGGAACTACCTGGTTTCTTTCCTAAATCGTGTGCTAATTTCCAAACACAGCCCCCATGTAGCTTTAAGTCCCAACTTAAGCTCAGAGCCTGAGACACAGAAAACCGGGGGGATTGGAGGGAATCTGGAGGTGGGAACAGGGACACAGCTCTCAACAAAACCCGTAAAAAGGATAGCAAGCTTCAGATGCCCATCCCCTCCATCCCCAACTCTGGGACAGATGGCAAGATGCCCCCTTCCCCTGCCCCTGTCTTGGGAACTCCAGAAACATACCTTCCTTGAGAGATTTCTCAGTGGAGACTTGACACAGTTGCCCATCCTAAGCTGAGGCAGCCCCTCTCAGGATCCCCCGGTCCATGAAGGAGGCTCCTGGGGACTAAGAGACCTTAGTCCCTGTCACGGCCAACCCCAGCCTCTTTCTGCCTGCGCAGCTCTTCCTCCTGGCCCGTTCTGAGCCCTCTCTCTTGCGCGCGTGCTCTCTTACTCGTCTGCCTGCTCCTGCTCTCTGATTTTTTTTTTTTTTTTGTGGATTGTGTGTGTGTTTGTGTGTCTGGGTTTAACTTTCTGGACACTTTCTTAAGGAGATGAAGGCAGGAGGGGAAGAGTGCAGGGCACAGAGAAAATCGCCTGGGGAGCTGATGGCAGAGGGCAGCAAGCTGGGGGAAGGCTGCCGGATCATCTACATCAGATTAGAGCTCAGTCCTCTCTCTGGTTCATTTCCCTTCCCTCAGCCCCTCCTCTCCTGCTGCCAAATCTGCAGAGAGATTGGTTCAGGGAGGGGGGCCCAGAATGGCAGCTGCAGCTGGGAATGAGGCCAGCAGACCCAGAAGGGGAAGCAGGCTAGTTTGGGCCACCAAAGCCAGGTTGCCTTCCAGCTCCCAGCCTTGTGTGTGCATGCATACACACATACACACACACACACACAAACACACACACATTTGCACACAAATATGCATAAGCAAGCACTCAGGGACAAACACACATCCTAACTGCCCCCTGGCAATTGCAGCTGGATTGAGAGCAGGCAGTTCCAGTTGAGGGCCTGGAAGATCTTGTGACATCCCCATCACGCTCCATTTTTCACACTTGCTTCATCACTGAAATGGGATGAGGCTCCGGGGCTGGAAGAAGCACAAGCGGAGCCAACAGCGGCGAGCAGATCCTTCTGCTCCCTTTGCTACTCGGGGTCTCTCCAACCCAAGAGAAACCAAAAGATGGAGATGAGGGAGCCTGATGGAGGTAGTGCTGGTGTGACAGAGGGCTGCCAACCTTCAAACAATCCTCTGCCTAATCCTGAGCGAGGATCTTTCAAGGCTTCCTTGGGCCGCAAAGCTGAGAGGCCGCCCTTTGCAAAGTGGTCTTCAAGGTCCTACGACTGGAACTTTTTAGGTGAGTGGCTCTTCTTCGTCCCTCTTGGTTCCAGGTCTCATGAGAACTCATCTTCAGCCTCAGGTGTCACACCCAAGACCTACAGCCAGAGCCAGATGACCCAAGAGCGGAGGTGTCCCTGTTTCCCGGCAGCCAGCTTCTCCCAGCAGGGGGCACCAGAGAGGACATGGGAAGCCGAACTCTCCCTGCCCTTGATGAAACAAACAGTCCCTGCACGCAGCGCTGAAAGTGTTTTCACTACGGAGAGGCTGCTTTTCCACGGACTTTTTGTCCAGCTTCGGTGCCTGGTCAGAAGCCCCATTAGGGGAGTGGGTGGGCGCTGCCCAGAAGGTGCCACAGGCTCCCCGCTCCCAGAGAGCCGTGGGAGGAAGTCCCTGGATAGCTCTTGACGTCTGTGCTGTTGCTGACGATGGAACGGTTTCATCAGGGGAGTTACTCAGCAGCCTTGTTTGGACCAAACCTCCAGAGGAGGTGCGAGAAGGAGGGGCAGCCCCTGAGGACAGAGGGAGGAGCCTGGGGTGGTGTTGACGCCCAAAGGGCAGGAAAGACACTGGGGAGCTGAAACTGAAGAGTGAGCAGCTAACATAAGTGCCTTCTCCAAAGATGTGTTGCTCCACAAGGGAGCATGAACCAGACTCTCTGCGGGACCCGGGGGTCAGAGTCATTAGACTCAGGTGCGTGAGAAGGGACAGCAGGCCTGGGGTTGAATCCTGGCTCTGTCACCAGCTTCTGACTTCTCACATTCCAGAGCCTCTGTTTCCTTGCCTGGAAAAGGGGGTTTCCCCTTATCTTGCTTATAAAGCAAATGTGGGCATGTACCTGGCGCACGATAAATACTCATGAGTAATTCTTAAAATGGAAAATAGAACTATCATTTGTCCAGTTATATATGGGCCAGGCACTGTGCCTGGCTCTGGGAATGCTGTGGGGAGCAAGATAGGCATGGCCCCGGCTTTCAGGGGGCTTACACTCCAGCAGGCAGGCAAGAGCTGTTAAAGAGTTATGAATGCACTTACTGAATCACGTTTCAGGTAAATGCTATGAAGGCGGAAGGAAACACAAAACTTCCAAGAACGTGAGACAGAAGAATGTGACTTAGTCTGTAGGGGATCGGAAAAGACTTGGAGGTCAAGCCCAGGAAACCAGCCATCTGCAGACTCTTGACAAGCTGGGACTCACCAGGGACCCCAGAGGGAAGTCAGGTTAGGTTCCAGGTACAAACCCAATTCATATTAACTACCTGGGCAGACATATGTAAAAGCAGCACAGTGTCAAGCAGAGAGTCTCAGTGCCAGGGGCAAGTGACTCTGATATAATAGCTGCAGGTGAACTCTGGACAGGGGTGGTGGTTAGTGCTCTGGGTTATTCTAATCTGCAGCCAGTGTTGAGGACCACAGACACGGATGCTAAGAGCCTGCAATGCAGGGGTAGACAGACCTGGGTTCAAATCTTGCCCTGTTGTCTAGCAAGCTCTATGACCTTGAGGACTTGTGAATCTCTCTGTGCCTCAGTTTCTTTATTAAATGGGTACATTAATAACCCTTCCCTCCTAGGGATGTTGTGAGGAGTTAATGAGATAATACACACAAAAGGCTTGGGCACACTGCCAGCCACCTAGAAGGTGCCCCTTTCGGCCCAGCATTGATCTTACAGGGCCAGCTGCTCCCACCTCTCCATACTCAGCTGAACACCCACTCTCAGACCTGGTGACTCCTGCCCCCTGCAGGCCAGTCCCGATCACAGCACCCGCTTGCCGACCTTGGAATATGCCTGTCCTTGGAAGCAGAAGACAGGAAACAGCAAAAACAGAACCCCAGGGAAAAGTCATGCACTTTGAATAAATCCCACCCTTCTTTTCAGGGAAGGATGCTGACCCCAGCTTGAGGCTGAAGGCAGCAAGGGACTCAAGGGTTCAAACTCAGAGCTTCCCTTAAACTGGGCAGGTCAGGCCGAGGTGGTCCTGAGTGACAGGGATAACTGCGATCTGGAAGAAACAGGTGGCTTGACCTTTAGCAGGCATTTTTAAAAAGGGCTGAATGGTAGTGGCTTCTCTAAGGAGCAAAGCACATCACATAGCCCCACCTTCCTGGCACTCATCAATGTGGCAGCAGCCCCTGGGCCTCCGGAAGCCTACACTTCGAGTTCTGGAATGGAATAATAGGATCAGAGGGATGAGAAGGATAAACCCGGTGCTGATTATTCCTGATTAGGAGGGAGGCTGGCCTCCAGCCCTGATCAGTTCTATCACCAGTCTTCAAACTTAGATGACGCCCAGGGTGAACACACTCAGGGAAAGCTGGGTCGTAACCTGAGAGGTGCTTTGTGGATGCTTCTGACAAATAGGAAACACTCTCAGGTGACTTCCCACCCAACTGGTTCTTTAGAGATCACAGTCGTGTCATTTACTTACTGTGTGGCCTTTAGACAAGCCACTTCCCCCCTCTTGATACTGTCTCCTCATCTCTGACGTGGAGGGTGAGAATGCCAACCTTCACAGATGACTAAGAAGATACTAGGGCAATTGTTCAATGAGGTCTCATCTGAGGTCTCAAGCACCCTTTTTGCTTCCCCCACACAGCCAGAGGCGAACGCAGCTGTCCTGGAGGACTCTGCAAGATTGATATCAACCCCAAGCTGACCTCTTTCCCCTTCCCCAGGCCCCAGGGGAAAGACAGTAGGTGCTTCTCACCCAAGTAGGGAGAGACTTGGCAAGGAAAGAGTGAATAATATACACAGCCCTCATCCTAGGAACAAAGGCTTAGTATGATAGAATCTATTAGGACCAAACTCATGGTCTTTCTCCCTCATCTAAGCTGTAGGAATTAATACACCTCTGCAGACCAGAGGTTAGAGACACTTGTCATTCATTCACCTATTAGATACTGCGATCGTGTTATGTGCAAAGCAGCTTGGAAATTGGGCTAGTCTATTCAAGTTGGGAGAGATATCTCTAGAGCTAGAAAAAGGTGAAGGATGGGACAGAGATGTGGGTTTTATACACATATGCCTCTTCTACAGGGGCTGTTTCTTCTCTAGTTTAGAGTAAGGAGCAGAAAAACTGCTCTTAAAATAGTTTTACAAGTCCCAACGCCAAGAGTTGCCCCAAATCATGCTTATTCTGAGTTAATGTCTGATACCACATCTCTCTAGGCTGCTAGGTGACATGTCCTTAGCTGGTCATGCAGAGGGTACTAGGGAAGGTCCCTCGTCATTCAGCTCCTTCCCTTAATGGCCTTTCTCGCCTGGCTCAGAGACAGCTTTCAAAGTAACTTACACAGGTCCATATTCAGTCACTCTATTAATAATGTGAATGAAGGCTGCCCTTTTTTCCAGAACCTACTGGACCCAGACCATTTGACATAGTTAATCTTGTGTGGCCCTCATCAATAGCTCTGCAAGGTAGTTTTTGTCGATCTCAATTCTGGATGAACAAACCCAGACCAGAAAGAGAGAGAGAGGGAAGAGGCCCAAGGTCACAGCAATGGGAAATGACAGCACTGGGATTGGAACCTACAACTCTACTTTCTCCCAAGCTACCATGTTACGACTTCAACTCAACACCACACCATCTGCCTGCAGGCAGTAAGGGTGCTCTGGAAGGTCACTGAAAGGATCTTAATTCCTGTTCCCCCTAATATGGGAGTCTATCTTGGTCCCTTCAGTGTCACTTTGAGTACTAACTCTCCCTGACCACATTACAAATGGAAAGAAGGAGGTCCTGGACAGCACTTGGTAGTTAATCAACAATAACATTGATGACAACAACAACAATAATAATAACGAATATCGATGGAGCCCTTGCTCTGGACCATGCACTGGCCAAAATCTGTATATACCTCCATTTCCCATTTAATTCCCCCAAAACCCAGTGAGGTACTATGATTTTCCCTATTTTGCAAATAAAGAAACAGAAGCTTAATGAGGTTAAGCAATTCACTTAAGATTTAAAAAAAAAAAAAGACCTTGGGAGACATGAGAAATAGACCTCTCCAGGACTACATTTTGCCTTAAACAGATTTCTATCTGATGTTTTCCGTATTCCTGATCCCATGTCCCTTCTCTTGGTCCTGGCCCAGTCTCTAAGAACAGAAATCTCAGCGCAGAGGAGGGAAGGAAAGACAAATTCCTCTCTGTCTCAGGAGACCAGAGACTCTGACCCAAAAGTCTCAGGCTCGGTTCTGTTGTCATTGCTGTTCAACCAGATGCCTTAGAGCTGTCAGCAGGAAGCCCAAACCCAACGTGCTGAGCTTTACAGAAAAAGTCTGCAGCTCCAGAGACCAGAGCTTCCAGAGGGAGGTGGTAAATATTTGATGGGACCTTCCAGCTCTTCCTGACTCAGGTGACCCTGGTGACATTTCAGAACACTGGACTGGAGGACAGTCTTCATTAATGACTAAGAAAGCAGAAGGAGGAAGAAAACCAGGTAGCTGAAATGCTCTGAGCTCACAAAGAGCCCAGGCAGGCAAATTCTGTTAAGACTGGAAAAAGAAGAGTTCTTTCTCTAGGAACGCAGTCATGTCAGCAACAAAGTGAATAACCAGAAAGTGAGTGATTCTGTGCGAGTGACTCCCCCCTCACAAACTGCTAGACTATAAGCTCCCAATAGCCAGAAGCCCATCTGTCTTTTTCACTGGTGTCTCCCTCATGTCCCGCAAATGCCTGGGCAAAGTAGATGCCCCCAAATATCTGATACACGTTTGACCAGATGTTACCAATTCCACAACCCAGACCTGCTCCACAGACCCCCGCCCAGATACCTGATGCCTCCTACCTCATACATAAGCCACCTCCGTGAACTTCCAGCACGACACATCATTGCGCTAACGCCCAAAGCTCTACCTCCACATCTCTACTCTGGAGAACGGCTTCCAGCTAACTCTGCTAACGAGGGCTCCCCACAGGAACAAAGCCGCACACCACTGCCCTGTCACACCGCACAGCAGCCCCACGCAACCGAAATCCATGTGCAGCTCCTTCATGTCAGACCTCAACCGGCCTCTGCCACCATGGAGTAGTATTTTGAAAAGGGATGTGCAGATCTGAAGCAGAACACACATGGCCTCCTTGGAATCCTGACCCTGCATGGCGAGCCAGGAGCCTCAAACGGCTACCCTACACTACATCCTAGCACAGAAATGCTCAGGGTCCCCTCTTCCTCCACACACCATGCAAACTCTGCCATCAGACCTCTGCATTACTGCGTTCTCGGCTGCCGCAGAACGGCCTCAATGCTGTGCCAATGAGTCTGAATTAATTATGGGCTCAGAACTAGAGGCAACCCTGGTTTTGCTCAGGAGTTCACAGGTTCCTTTTTACAAACCTCCCTCGCCAGCAGCACACCCCAAAGTGGATTAGACCTGGATGAGAGGACAGAAGCTCAGCTTTCCAGGACCCTTGAGAGAAAGGCCTAGAGGAAAGAGAGTAGCCACTGGTGACCCCTTAATGACTTTTCTGACCCTAGAATGCATATCGACTAAGGCGAGGCTGTTATTATTCCACGTCCTGCGACCTGACACCTGCCCAACCGCCATCCTAGTGACATCCTGGGAGTGACAACCTCCTTAAAACACCCCCGAAGTACCGCTTTGAGCCACAGCTCTGTGTAGCCCTTCCTTGCCTACCCAGACCTCTCTCATTTCTCATATTTTTGAGTCTCCATCTAGCTCTCCTAACTTTTCCCAGATCTCTGGGACCACCACAGCCCATGACTAGTGTCCCCCATCCCCAAGCAAGGCTGCGTGCCCTGAGGTAGTCATTCTTATGCCCCAGACTCCAAATCCCTTGCTCCTTTGGGTCGCTCACTGGCAGTCTTGACAGGAGCCCAAATAAGTGGATTTGGCGCCACCTGCTCCGAGCGCTCCTGCTGACCCCTGCAAGTCTCCGGACGGTTTGCGGCGGTCGTTCCCTTCCAAGACTGGCCTGTTCTGACGGATGGAGGGCGGCGAGACGCTGGTGCCTCGCCCAGAAGAGGCCGGGAGCGTGGACAGCGCACAGGGTGCTGAATCAGGCACGGGGGAGGAGGAGTGCCGGCCAGGGCGCAGGGCTGCGGAACGACTACAGGGAGCGTGACCGGGAGCCGCGGGCAGCGGGAGGAGGGCTGTGGGCGCGCAGCCGTGCCAGGGTCCCGAGCGCCTTTCCCGGGAGCGCGGGCGGGAGGCGCGGCCCTTACCTGGCCGAAGGCGGAGCTGAGCATGGGGCGCAGCTGGTGGAGGAACGGGTCTGCCTCGGACGCGGCAGCTGGAGCGGAGTCTCCGCGACCCGGGGCTCGCAGCGAGCCCCGGAGGCCAAGCGCCGGGGACAGCCCCCGTTCCTCCCCATCCCGCCCGCGGGCCGGCGGCAGCGGCGACGGCGGCGAAGGTCGGGACGCCGCGGCCGGCAGCGCCTCCCGGGGCCTGCAGTGCGCCTGGGGGAGCCCGCGCCTGCTCTCCCGCGCGCCCTCCTCTCGCGGTGCGGGCCGGCACAGGGGCCTCCGCGAACTGGGGTCCCCGGACGGCGGCGGCGTGCCCGGGCCCGTGCCGGGCAGCCGGCGGCCAGGCAGCCCTGGCTCTCGGGCAGGGCCGTGGCGGGGAACCCGGCTGCCCCCGCTCGCCGCCTTCAGCAGCGACGTCTTGGACTCGCTTTTGGCGATGTGCGAGCTCATCGCGGCGGGGCCCGCGCTCGCATGGCCCGGCGGGGGCGGCGCGGTGCGGCGCGGCGCGGGGCCCCCCGCGGGCAGAGAGCGGGGCGCCCGGCGGGAGCCAAGCCCGAGGACGCGCTGGAGGCGGGCGCCGTCCCCCGGCCGCTTAAATGCGGCCCCGTCGCCACCGCCCATGTGACAGCGCAGCCTCTACGCCCGGAGCCCCGAGCTTCCCGGCGGCTGGCGGTGCGGATCTGGGGGGGCCGCCGGCTGTCCCCGGAGAGCCCACCCCCGGCTCCTCGGCGGCCCAGGTACCGCTGCGCCCCGCCCCTTGCTCGAGGAGCCCCGCTTCCGGGCGGCCCCTGGCGGCGGAGGGGGCACTGCGGCGCCGCGCCGGGAGCGCTAGGGAAGGGGCTTGGCAAATGGCCCCAAAGATGCCCGGACCTTGGTGGCCGGCAGTGCCCCTTAACACGCCAGAGAGACTCCCACAGTGACCCGGTGCCGCCGGAATCTCCAGAAATGCGGGCGGGGTGCACTCCCCAGGGGGTACAAGTTGGCAAGGAGGAGGTGCGGTAAACTGGCGACCTAAGGAGGAGGAAGGCACTCTATGACCGCACTACGTGCAGACACAGGAGCCAGGATGGCGTGGAAGGACACTGCTGGAAGGAGTGTCTAGGGAGTACTTCACCCACTCCACACCGTGGAGTGCGACCAGGATGACCCTGGTACAACAGCCAGAGAATTCTGTTTTCAAAACAGAAGAGAAGCCAGGTGGCATCTGTATAACCTGGACTTTGCAGGGCCTGGTGATCACCGAGTTTCAGGTAGGACCCATTTGCTGCCCCTCCAGCTGTTGTCCCCCCACCCCTGCGCACCCCACCTCCTCCTCCTTCTAGATGTTAGAAAAATCCCTGCTCTCACTGAGTAGCCCGGGAGCCACACAGGCCTCAGATCCTAGCTCTGCCACTTACCATCTTGGTCAGTGTCATCAACCTCTCTGAACCTTGTTTTTCTCTTCTCTTAGATGCAGGTAACAACCCTAACTAACTCCTTGGTAACATCCAATGACACCATGCATGTAAAGGGCCCTGGATAAGGACTTGAAACAGAGTACACAGGGAGCTGGTTAGTTCCCTTCCCTCTGCACCTCCTGAGGCCCCATCTGCCACTCTTGTCTAGTAATGGGATACTTGAGATTTGACGGGGGGGGGGGGGGTGTTGAATGGGGTGTGAACCTCCCAGGCTCTCCCTGTTCTGGTCTCTGGTCCTGATGCCATCCATGCATGAGAATCGGGCAAATGTGGTCACCGCTTGGCCTCAAAAGGACTGATGGACAGATTGCCAATATGCTACACTTTGACCGTGCCAAGGGTGGCCACTGCTTGTTTCTTTTATATCTCCATATGCAAGGAATTAAGAACAACAAACAAAATGGGCCAGAAAAGCAACTGCCAGAGACCAAAGTGAACAAGAGAAGTGTGGCAAATCTTTCCCAGCTCACCCAGAACGGACGGAACTGCAGAATCAAAGCCACCTGGGTTTCTGAGGCACACACTAAGGCAGGCTGGGGTGCAGCAGCCGAGAAACCCCACTGCAACATCCGCTGCAGTATGAAGGCTGTAGAGGGCCCACCCTCTCAGAGTTTGGGGTCAATGTCTTACCTGTTCCAGCCCTCAGAATAATAATCTGGGTTCAGTCAGCAAGTGTACATTCTGTATAAATCACAGGAAAGAAAATACCTTATCAGATTCCCTCAGGAGCTGACGGGAGGCCAAGTCTTTGGAATAACAACTCTTGGTTGTCTTTAGAAATTCCCTCAGTATTCTTTTTTTTTTTAAAGATATTATTTATTTATTTGACAGACAGCGATTACAAGTAGGCAGAGAAGCAGGCAGAGAGAGAGGAGGAAGCAGACTCCCTGCCAAGCAGAGAGCCCGATGTGGGGCTTGATCCTAGGACCCTGGGATCATGACCTGAGCCGAAGGCAGAGGCTTTAACCCTTTGAGCCACCCAGGCGCCCCTCTTCTTTTTTTTTTTTTTAAGATTTTATTAATTATTTATTTGACAGAGAGAGACACAATGGGGGACGGAACTTAGACAGGGGGAGTGAGAGAGGGAGAAGCAGGTACCCCGCTGAGCCCAGAGCCCAGTGTGGGGCTTGATCCCAGGACCCTGGGATCTCAACCTAAGCACAAGGCAGATGCTTAATGACTGAGCCACTCAGGCGCCCCCCACTCAAGTATTCTTTTTAAAAAAAAAAAAAAAGATTTTATTTATTTGATAGATCACAAGAAGGCAGAGAGGCAGGCAGAGAGAGAGGTGGAAGCAGGCTCCCCACTAAGCAGAGAGCCCGATGCGGGACTCGATCCCAGGATCCTGGGATCATGACCTGAGCCGAAGGCAGAGGCTTTAACCCATTGAGCCACCCAGGCACCGCCCCCTCAAGTATTCTTGATCTCTGTCACCAAGCAATTTTTGAAAATGTGATAAACCCAGTTGCATCACCTATGATATTAAATAAAAGCAATCAAGCTAATGCTCGTAGAACAAATGGATGAAACACTTGCACTCAGATCCTGGATCATCCTGGATATATGCCAAGATTCCATTTCATTTGTAAAATGGGCTAATTTGTTCATTCACTTAAGGATTTCTAGAACCAGGCACCACGTTAGTCACCTGGGACAGAAAGATTCATCCATTCATTCAACGAACACTTGAGTGCCTGTCATTTGCCAGGCACTGTTCTAGGTACCACAGACATGGTCAGAGAGTCTCTCTCCTCATTGACAAATGAACAACTACATAAATGCGTGGGAAATCAATGGTGACAAACTGGTGGCATTTAGTGCCATAAAGAGAAATAAAGCAGGTAAGATAGGAGGGTGTAATGCAGGGTGATTAAGGAGGATTTCCCTGGGGACGGGACATCTGAGCAGGGACAACAGCGGGGTAATCAACAAGCCATGCATGCATCCAGGGGAAGCGCTTTCCTGGCAGAGGGGAGATGGTTCCTAAGCCCCAAGGAGAAAACAGCTTGGCATCGTCAAGGAGAAGCAAAGAGACAAATGGGGCTGGAGTGAGCAAGGGGGCGAGTGGTACAGATGAAATCAGAGGGGAAGCAGAGGCCAGAGAGCCGGCAGCTTTGGGTTTTTTCTAAGTGTGAAGGAAAGCTGCTAGCAGGTTTGTGGTAGAGGAGGGGCATATGGTTGTTTACCTTGTTAAGAGATCACTGGCTGTTTTGCAGCGTGTCCTCTGTTGGACAGCAGTGTGGCAACGTGGATCCGGTCAGGTGCTGTCACATGGAACAGGTGGGACAGGATGGAGGCTTAACTAGAACGACTGGTAGGGGAGGTGGTAGGAAGTGGTCAGATTCGGGAGATTTTTAAAGAATGACAGTGAGATTCAGTCCCTGCTCTCAAGGAATTCACAGAAAAATCAAAAAAGGATGAAAGCCACTGTAATGTAATGGGAGACAGGCAATAAGGGAATGCCAAGCTGGGTATGAGAGCACCAAAACAGAACCTTTAGGGGAGCTGGGGAAGGCGTTGGAGAGGGTGACATTTGAGCTGTGTCTGGAGAAGTGAAATTCCACCAGGTGAGTAAGGAAGGTAAAAGGAAGGTCATTCCAGGCAGAGGGAACAGCTTCAGTGAAGGTCTGGGAACATGGGCCTCCACGGTGTGTTTGCGAATCATTTGGGGACTGAGGGTGGGGGGGGGGTGTTGAGGGCAGTGGACAAGGGCTGGAAGACTAGCCTGGAAAGGTGCTTGGAACTAAACCGCGAAGGAATTTGAATGTGACATTCAGGTGTGTGTCCTTTATTCTATCAAAAATAGAGTCTTTGAAGGTTTTGCAAGTATATACAGGACACAGGCAGAACTGTGTTCTGATGCATCGTGGAGTGGACTAGAAGGACCTGAGCGAATTAGCATTGTCTTCACAAAAATGAGTGAGTGCCCCCACCGCCACGTGCCCTGTGAGCATCAGGAAGAGAGCCGTAGATAAATGGCCATTGTGCCTTTCTTTATGCATTTTAAGTCTGGCTGGGGAGGTAATAAGGACTAAATGTAGCGGCAGGGTCAGATTCAGGAAATGTTTTAGAAAATATTTCCCTGTCTTTAGAAAAGACAGGGAAAGTTCTGGGGGCGCCTGGGTGGCTCAGTGGGTTGGACCTCTGCCTTCAGCTCAGGTCATGATCTCAGGGTCCTGGGATGGAGCCCACATCGGGCTCTCTGCTCAGCTGGGAGCCTGCTTCCCCCTCTCTCTGCCTGCCTTTCTGCCTACTTGTGATCTCTCTGTCTCTCTCTCTGTTAAATAAATAAATAAAATATTTAAAAAAAAAAAAAAAAAAGACAGGGAAAGTTCTGGATGTGGAAAAGGAGAACAGCCTGCCTTTCTGATTGTGAGATACAATGGGAATACAATTACGGCAAAGTATCCTGTCTCAGAGAAATAATTTTTAAATAACCCATATGGGTTATATACACCTTTAGTGCTTCAAGAACCTTTTCACATAAAACGTTTCACTTGCCCTTAAGTGTTATACAAATGGTAATGATTAAATAATTATATGTTGTAATATTATTTGACTGCATAAACCTTGGTCAAAGCGATGCAAAAGAAAAGCTGTGTTTGGAACACTAGAAAGACATCCTGGCATACGAGGGCGGTTAATTCGAGAAGATGGGTCTGAGACTGTGGCAGCCGTGTAGAGGGCACAGTGTGTTTAGCTGTCTGCATGTCTTATTTCTAAAAGAGGCCATTCAGAAGGAGTAAGGCAGGGTAAAGGCAAAATTCTGAAAAATGTACATGGGTCTCTGCTTTAATACGTCCCGCCCTGATAATGTCACGTCCCTGTAGCAAACTCCTCTCAAAAAAACTGTGCTTCCCTGACCAGGACTGTGTGTCATATTCAGAGTCCAGAAAAGGTTGTGGAGCGTTTGCACAGTGGTGTCTGAATTAATTCTCCGTGACGTTTCTTGTCTAGCTCGTTCCTTTTGGCTGTTGTCAGAATCAAATTCCGCACTTAATCTCTCCCTTGTTTTCAGATGACAAAATCGCTGTTAGGTTTCAGAAAGCTGGGATTACAAAATGTTCTTATGGCTTTAAGTCCTCTGTGGTGATTGGGGAACTCAGGAAAGGATTGGATGAGAATTTTTTGTTGTTGTTTTTCACAGAGAAGGGGCAGCCGGTGGACTGAATAGGGGATTCCTTTCCAGAAATCTGCTTTGGACCCAAATGTTCATCACTTAAGAGGATTCCAAGACTTTTAAAATAAAATGAAAAGGGATGTGGGTTACAGGAATATATGCATATGTCAAAACTGAACTATACAAGTAAGACTGTACATCTCACCATGTATAAATCAAACTCAATAAAAAGATAAGGGGCGCCTGGGTGGCTCAGTCGTTGAGTGTCTGCCTTCAGCTCAGGTCATGATCTCAGGGTCCTGGGATCGAGCCCCACATCAGGCTCCCTGTTCAGCAGGAAGCCTACTTCTCCCACTCCCCCTGCTTGTGTTCCTGCTCTTGCTGTGTCTCTCTCTGTCACATAAATAAATAAAATCTTAAAAATAAATAAAAAATCAATAACAAATCAATAAAAAGTTCAATCAAACAAGCAAGAATAGAGCAAAAATCACTAATACTGCCAAGTAGAACCAACTACTGGACTGTTGGAGGGATGTCAATTACGATATTCAAAATCGTAGCAACTGAACTCCGTTGGTTAAGAGCCTCTGACAGCGAGGTCAAGGTTGTCATGAGCTGATTCCTATGTAGGCCATTAGCTCTCCACGGTTTTGTGGGTGCAATTTGTACCACTCATCCTATCTAGCAAATTCTGTTTCCTGGTTTCAAGGACAAAGGAGAGAGAGAAAGTACAGATGAAGGAAGTTCTGTCTGCTTCACAGGACTGGTCATAAGTTACCATCTATGTTGTTGTTGTTGTTGAAGTATAGTTGACCCCCAATGCTATGTGAGTTTCCAGCGTACAACAGAGTGATTTGGGTCATGCTGTGCTCACCACTCATGTAGGTAGCTACCTGCTACCCCAGACAAGGCCACTGCAGTGCCACTGACTATATTCTGTATGCTGTACCTTTCATCCCTGTGACTGAATTCATTCCAGGACTGGTTACCATCCTCTAAGAATAGTATATCTGATCTCCAAATGTTAGAACACATCAGGACCATCGGTTTCATGCAGAATAGTCCTCCCTTTCCTTCCTTTATCTAGAGCATTTCTCAGTCTCTCTGAGCTCTTGAGTGGAGGGAGGCAGGAGTCATGACCCCCCCCACCCCCATGCCTTACTCTTCTAACACGGTACCACACGGACCGTCCACATACAACACACCGGAAGTCACCATTACAACCGTGCAGTTTCCATGAGCTGAAATGCAACCCATGTTCGGGTGGCCTGACAGTGCTCCGAGCATGGTGGCCTCCTATATTACCCATCTCCCCCACCAGACTATGTGCTCCATGAAAGCAGAGACAGGCCTGTTTCAGTCACTAACGGTTATTTAGTACCCAACGTAGTGACTGACACATGGTAGATGTTCACCTAATATTTAGTGCATGAGTAACAAATCAAAAGCAGCAAAACATTACTGTTTGTACAGAGATGAGTCCCCTGTGCTTGGACTCGGCCGTGGGTGGGGGTGGGAGCGATGGAACTGAAAGATGATTCGACACGGTTTGGTCTGGTTTTTCCCTTCAGAGAGATTGTTTCTGTGGTCTGTGTCTACAACCTGGATCCCGAGTGACCAGCCAGCAGGAAAGTCCACGTGACCTTTGGGGACCAGGTCTGTTTTTGCCACAGGCAGAAGGGTTCTATGCTCTAATTGCCTAGAGGTTTCATCCAAAACCAGAGTCAGCCAACAGTGCAGACTGTGAGCAGGGCGGTTACATCTGTGGCACTTGGAATTGTGCCTGGCCCTACGGCAAGGAGACCTCCTGGTACCGTGGGGTTGGAAACAAGGTGGGTTCAGCAAAGGAAGCGCAACACCGCCGCAGGAAGTGGCAGCCCCACTCATGACTTCGCCCAAAGTGAGACCCTGTGGTCTGTACACTTAAGTAGTAGCAGAGGGATGGGAGGCCTCGGGAGCTCAAAGATAGAACTATTTGCCAACTCATGTGGAAGTATGTCGGTATTTCACGATCAAAAGGCCATACCAAGCACATATCTGCTGACTTTCAGTCCCCAGTATTGGCAGATACATCCCCCAGCACGGGGTGTCTGAGAAGCCCCTCCTAACTCGGAAGCTGCAAGCTCCTGGTGTTCAGAGGAGATGGATATGCAGTGTCTCTGCCTGGACATGTAAACACTACGGCACTGGCTGACAGGACCTTGAGGGAAGGCTCCTCACCTTACAGAGTCCGAGATAATTTTCCTTTGGCAAGGCTGACATCATTGGCCTGAAGGTGGATTCTAGGCAACTGCCCTATCTGGAGAATAATCATTCCTGCTGGTGTATGAGTCACCGTGAGAGAAAAAGAAATTCAGAGACCTTCTGAAGCACAACTCTGCTCCCCCAGCACTGACAGCCAGCCAGCCCTGTCCCTGGGCTATGTGTAACCCAGCAACAAAGACGGGGACAGGGACTGGGCTTGGATGAGGAAGTTGAAGGTCTGGAGCTAAAACCCCGAAGACACTCAGCCATTAATGGAGGAGGGCTTTTAGAAAAGATCTGGCAAATTCTCTGCCCTTTCAACTTCACTTTCTGTTCTCTTTTTATCTGCTTTCGGCATTTCCAATTAATCTTGGAATGAGAGCCCAGGGCAAGAAGCCAGTGGTGCCTGAGGAATGCTAAAGAGCAAACTGATCCAGGGAAACAAATGCCAGCGAGGGACCCCACAGCAAAGAGACAGCCTCTGTGAGCAACTCTCCTGTTACCATGAGGCTTGCGAGGCGTGCGCGCGCGGGTCTCCGCATTGGCACCATCTGCCAATTCCTCAGGAGGACAGAACAAACCAGCGAGGCATGAAGATTAGATTATGTAATGCTGGAGGATTGCTGTTTTCAAAGAGGAAACAAATGGAACGAATTGATTTGCTTGTCAGAGCCCTGTCAGGAAAGGAGACCGCTCCCTCCTCCTCCAAGAGGACCTCATTAAAGAGGGGCATGATTTCACAGATTCAGAACATGTGAGACCACAATCAACTCCATTCATAAGAGCAAGTCCAGCTTCCAGAGCAGCACTGATATAACTCCTACTCTGCTCCCCTTGCCTGAAAATGACTGTTCACTATGACCTAGTAGCTACCAACATGGCAAGGAACACAATAGCCAGGAGCCTCCCCAGAGATTCAGAACCTGCCCGCTTTGCCTGAACTGACCTCATTTGCTTCTGGGGGAGCAGTATCTAATTTTGAGACCAGTGGGGTCATGTTTACTATTCAGAGCTCTGAACAGGTGCTTTGATAGAGTGGGGATGTGTTCTTAAAAATACATGCATCAGTGACACTGTATGGTGACAGATGGTGACTACACTCATCCTGGTGAGAGCTGAGTAATGTACGGAATTGTTGAATCACTGTGCTGTGCACCTGAAGCTAATAGAATATTGTATATCAACTATACTTTGATAATAAGTTTTTTTTTTTTACAAACATGCATCAAGAAGGAAAATGCACTGCATGCCTGGGATTCTTCTGCCATTGCTGGATTTCTCGCAAAATGCCCAGCACAATGCTTATTATGGTATTTTTATGGTAGAAGAATGAACAAGTGAATGATAACCTTGAACCCACTACTATAATGCTGTTCCTAAAGGTTTTTTTCTTACTAAAATACCAAGATTTAAATGTCAAGTCTTTACTCAAGAAGGAAATGAAGTCTTCTCTACCGGATATTTTCCATTTGCCCCTTCAGATCCACTTTTCTACCCATCCTGCTGTTTGCCCTGTGGTGCTCAGCTTTCTAAACTACATCAGTGCAAGGTGCAAGGTACCTGGGTGGCTCAGTGGGTTAAGTATCTGCCTTTGGCTCAGGTCATGATCCCAGGGTCCTGGGATCAAGTTCAGGATCAGGCTCCTTGCTCAGTGGGGAGTCTGCTGTTCCCTCTCCCTCTGTGCTTTTTCTCTCAAATAAATAAATAAATATGTTTTGAAAATCTACATCAACTCACTCCTTTGTCCTCTTAGCTTCCATTTGGGCACAGCAGAAGACTGGAGGGCAGAAGGAAGGTAAGGTCAAAGGGTCCTCCCACCCCACCCGCTGCAGTTCCCCCATACCAGATCACCTCGGGATCAGATAAGATTGTTTGTATCTATGGGGCGCCTGGGTGGCTCAGTGGGTTAAGCCGCTGCCTTCAGCTCAGGTCATGATCTCAGGGTCCTGGGATCGAGTCCCGCATCGGGCTCTCTGCTCAGCAGGGAGCCTGCTTCCCTCTCTCTCTCTCTCTGCCTGCCTCTCCGACTACTTGTGATTTCTCTCTGTCAAATAAATAAATAAAATCTTTAAAAAAAAAAAAAAAGATTGTTTGTATCTATCAACAACACATCACCGCTCCTCCTCAAGGGGGTCCTCTTTCTGGGTTCCATCATTTCTCCCCCCTTTCAATATTCAGATCGAGAAGTGATAAAGACCAACGCTATGGCGAGCCTCCTGGTTACTGCATTATCCTTACGGTTTCCTGACACCCTACTGACCTTTGTACATAGTCTATTAAATCCTCCCCTAATTATCTAATTTGAGAGTGCCATCTGTTTCTTACAGACCCTGACTGATAAACCTACCATTGGTGTCAGTCTGTCCTAGGCCCTGCATGCAGTGTTTTTAAAAGGAGCGAAATTAATAATACGATATGCTACTACTTTATACTTATTCTCAACGTTCACCTTCTCACAAGGCTATAATAACAACTTAAAGATAAAACCTAATTCCTCTTTACAACATAATTGTGCAGTAGAGTTTGTATGAGCTAAATATAATTCAGAGAACAAGCTTTCTCATGTCATCAAAATTCATGTTAACAACTATAAAGCAAGAACCGCAGAACTGAGGCCCCCAACTTGAGATTTAGCAGAAAACATATTCCAGTATTTAAACCTATCACACAAATATTCAAAAGCCTATGATGTGGCCAGAAAAGCGGTGATCTTAGTAAGAAACAACAAAGAGGTGGGTTCTCACTTTGTGCAATTAGATCTCATTTTACGGGATAAATCTGCTCCTAAAGAAGTTCAATATGAATTTTATTTCCATAAATCAAAACACAGGTTGTACAATTGGGGCATGCTTAATATTTGAATAATCATTTGGAAAAATAATCACCTTTTGATCTTTTGAACTAATCCAGATTTTTCATCCACCTGGGATACTTCAAATGAA
Source organism: Mustela putorius furo (assembly GCF_011764305.1). Classification (NCBI taxonomy): domain Eukaryota; kingdom Metazoa; phylum Chordata; class Mammalia; order Carnivora; family Mustelidae; genus Mustela; species Mustela putorius. The sequence continues at coordinate 14,066,831 of NW_025422387.1, read as the reverse complement.
ATTTATCGTCGGTCTGCAGGGAGGATCGGTCTCCTTCCGTGCTCCTGGAATAGGAGAAGTTGTGGAATGGAATTTAGAGGAAAGATAAGGGAACTACCATTTATAGAGCACATATAGAATGCTAAGCAGTTTGCATCTGTTAGCACATTTAATTCTGGAGGTATATATGTAGTCCATTGTTCTCTTGTTCTCTACTTCTCAAAAAAAAAAAATTAGAATAGCAGGTGTGGAATTCAAAAATCCTTTTTTTTTTTTTTGGAATGAGAAGGAAAGGCAAAGTATTCAACGCAGGACTATAAAGATCACATTATTCCGCAGCTTCAATGACTTCCCACTGGTTAGGATCAAGTCCAAAATTCTTCACGTGGCCACCATCCCTGCCTCAGGACTCTCGACCAGCCAGGCTTCTTCCCACTTGAAGGCCTTTGGCCTTTCTGTCCCTAGGACTGTCTGCAACCACTTCTCCCTTCTTTCCTCAGACTAACTCAGACTCTTCCCTCTGCTTTCGGCTCAGTTTACACTTCCCAGGGAATGTCTGTCTCCCCAGCTGGGCTTATGTCACTGTATCCCTAGTGCTGAAAAACAGACAAAGGCTGAACACTCACGGGTGCCTCTTCCTCCGAACGAGGAAGGGTCGCCCAGCAGGGCTGGCGGGCTTCACGGCGGCCCTATCTCCAACTCCCCTAGCAGGGGTTTGCCTTGGCCCCAGGAACAGGGCAAAGTCTCCCTCAAAAATAGAAAGGCCAAAAGAACTTCACCTGAAGTTCTAGAAAGTCTTTGCTTTCTCTCAACCAAGCGCACATCCACGGGCTCCAAGACCTGGAGTTCCAGCCGAGACGAGAACATAATAGTCCCATGTCGCCCAGCGGGAGCATGGCTTCCCTCCTGCCTCGCACCTGCGCACTTGTGTGGGCACCCAGCCACGTGATGTGGAAGGTGCGCGTGCGCGGGGGAACTGTTCGTCATGTGATCTCTTTGCCCTAGCCCGGATGTTGGGGTATTTCAACCTGGTCTGCTGGAGGGATGAAGGAACTGGGAGAGGGGGTTGCGAGGTTACTTGGGAGGTCAGGGTGGGCATGGGATGTACTGAACCTAGACCGGCACCAGGCATTGGGCTGAATATCGCAGTGAACACTGCCAGTGGCTCTGTGTAGTCTTAAGGGTTGATGTGACCGTTTTACAGATGGAGAAACTGAGACTTGTGTAGTAAAAACCAGGAACTTGTCTGAAAGCACAGTTAATGGCCCTCCTAGGATTTGAACTCAATTTTCTCTGTCTCCCAAATATCCAAACCCTCTGACACCCTGGCTCATCCTTTGAAAGCCAAATTTTCCCAAAGTGTGGTGGCCCCTGGGCAGGAGTACTCTCTCTCCTTCCCTGTTAAACCTGAGCCAGCTGTCTGCCAGGATTCATGTCCTGGCTGTGTGACTTTGGGCAAGTCATGTCACTGCTTAGCCTCTGTTTCATCTGTAAAATGACAATATTGCCTTCTGCCCATTACTTATGAAGATTAACTTTCCAACAAAAATGTAGCAGTACCTACCAGATGACAGGTACTGTGCTAGGTAGGCCTGGGGTGTGCCAAAGCAGAAGAGATCGTGTAATTATGGGATAGTGTGTGAATATACCCTAATGCCCACCAATAATCTATACAGTGTGTTAGTTAATGGCAAGTGTCATGAAGAAAAATTGAGCAGGGTAGGGAGTAAGGAACGTATTGCACGGGTGCAGTTTTAGGCAGAATGGTCAGGGAAGGCCTCATGAAAAGTTGGCATTTGAGCAGAGACCTGAGGAGATGAAGGAGGAAGACCTGCCAGGGATTATTCTAGAAACCTGGGGAAGTTTGGACCCATCTCCCATTAAGAACAGATGAGATCTAAAAATGGGCCTGGCATCCCCATTGAAGCTCGCAGTTCTGCGGGCTTCCCTTATTGGAAGGTGGGCAGCTCTAGTGTGGGTTCCTCACAGCTGGTCCTGAGGAAGCGGAAACAGCCTGTTACAGGTATGGGGATTCACAGCCAACAAGCTCTTTCCTTGCATCTCCAGAGAAGTGAGTGTTTCCTTTAGTTCATTTGAGAAGGGTCTGCCATGCCCTTGGAAATTCCTACTTTTTGCTTCATTGGAAACAAAAAAAAGCAGGAAGACAGAATTAGGACCTGTGTTGACATTTTGCTGGAATGCCCTATCTCTACCAGGTTCCCAACATGTTGAGGCTTGCTTCACACAAATGCATCTGCTCAAAGCCCCTCACAGATACGAGAGTGCTGGCACATGCCCGCTCACAGGCTTGAACACTTTGCACAGAGCAGTCTAGTCTGGGAGAAAAATATCAAGCCGGGCCTTGGCCAGTTCCCCTTCTAGCAAGTATTCATTCTGAAAAAACAACAACAACAACAACAACTCAGGAGCTGGGCTGAAGGGAGAGAGCCCTCGGATTGTCCAGACTGAAAGGCCACAGAGTCCATAACAGACTGAGGCCCAGAGAGGTGAAGTGAGCTGTCCAAGCTTACACAGCAAGTCTATGAAAATCTCTGTGAACTCATGCAGTCTACAAATGTTCTGAGCTCTGTATAACCGCCAGGCACTGTGCTTGGCACTAGGGATACAGCAGTGGGCAAAAGAGACAGCAACTCCTGTTCCCTGGAACCGACATTCTAATAGAAGGAGACAGACAATAAAAAGGAGATATTAGTAATATATGTACTATAATAGATAATGGCAACTGTCATGGGAAAAAAAACTGAGTAGGGAAACAGAATAAGGAGTGTATTGCATAGAAACAGGGTTTTTTTTGTTGTTGCTGTTCTTGTTTTGAGAGAGAGAGAGCGAGCGAGTATACATGCGGGTGCGCATGCACATGCTGGGGTGGGGTGGAGAGGCCGAGGCCGAGGGAGAGAAAGAATCTTAAGCAGGCTCCGCACCGAGCAGGGAGTCCAATGCAGGGCTCATGAACCTGAGTTCATGACCTAAGCCAAAATCAAGAGTTGGACACTAACCGACTTTGTCATCTAGGCATCCCTGCGTGGGCGCAGTTTGAAGCAGAATGGTCAGGGAAGGCCTCATGAGAAGGGGGCATTTGTGAAGAGACCCGAAGGAGGTAAGAGAGGAAAACATGCCAGTATCTGGGGGAAGAGCGTCCCAAGAGGAGGAAACAGAGCAGCGGCCCCAAGGCAGGAACACACTAGTATGTTCCCAAGAGCAGCAAAGAGGCCTCTAGAGTGAAGTAGGCAGGAGGGAGGCGAGGAAGTCAGAAGATGCAGGATCCAGATTGTGTATGAGTTTCTTAGGCCACTAATGAGGGCTTTGGCTTTTACTCCAAATGAGATGAAAAAGTACTGGAGAGTTTGGGGCAGAGAAATGATGTGATCTGACCCAATTAAAAAAAAAAAAAAAAAACCACCCTGCAGGGGTGCCTGAGTGGCTCAGTCAGCTAAGCCTCTTCCTTCAACTCAGGTCATGATCCCCGGGTCCTGGGATCGAGTCCCGCATCAGGCTCCCTGTTCAGCGGGGCAGTCTGTTTCTCCTGCTTCTCCCCTCTTCTCCCTCTGCTCCTCCTCTGCATGTGCTCTCTTGCTCTCTCGTTCTGCTGTCTCTCTCTCTCTCTCTAATTAGTTGAATAATTAAAAAACAACAACAAGAAGCCTGGAGCTGCTGCTCTTCATTCATTCAGTCATTCAAGCGTCTTAGGTGCCCGGCACTCTGCTGATGACAAGTGAGCCACGGGTCACTCACTCACTGGGATGTGCCTTTTGTGCTGATCGGAGCATCCAGACCAAGGAGAAAGGAGGCTCAGCGGGTGGCCTTCCCTCCATATGCCTTCCCCTCCTTGCCACACAGCCCTGGGAGAAGGGCCCCAGGTACCTGCAAGGCTCCATGCTCCAGAGGCTGCTAGAACCTGCAGGTTATAAATAGCATCCCCTGTGGCTGGGAATCAAGCTGCTCTGAGTGAGTCAGAGGCTCAGAGCCACAGCCCCTCAACCTGCAGCATCACTCCCTAACCCCCACCCCCCCCCCCCCACTCCCTCACAGACCTCTTCATGAAGGTCAGGCCTCTGCTTCTCACCCTGTCACTCCCCACTTGTCCCAGGCTCTACCTCTCATAGCTCCAGAAAAGCCCACTGATTCCCTAGTCCTCAGAGGCAGAATGGCATACTGTTGAAAAGCCCAAGATCTTGATGTGAGTCTACCTGGATTTCAGACCCAGGGCTGCTCCTTCTGGGCTGTGTGACCTTGGGCAAGTCACTTCCCCCTTGCACGCCACCTTTTCCTCACCCATAATAATAATAGTAAGATGATAATAATATGCTATTATGATAGTATTATGAAGACAATGATAATAGTCTACTTCCTGGAAATGGTATGGGGATGCAACACGATACCCCACCTAGAGTGTTTGGCCCAGAACCTGGGATATAGTAGTTATTCAGTTAACGGAGGGATGGTCCCTATGAGTAATTAGATTAGAACTCAGAGAAAGGTAATAATAAATAAGAAAATGGCAGTTTTCACCTGTTCTGCTGAGCATCTACCACGGGTTTGAAGTTCAGGTTCCTGGCATGTAATGCTGCATCCCTAAACTTCATAACCAAGCAAACATCACCATCTCCATCTTACAGGGGAAGAAATGAGATTCGGAGAGAGCCATGACTTGTCCAAGCCACACAGTACCTGTGAGGCAGAACCTGACGTCAGCAGAAAAGGCACAGCCACCTCCCCTCAGGCCCCGGGGGCATGTGCAACTGCTTGTTCCTAGCCCACCCCCACGTGACAAAGCACTGGGAGTAGAGCGGTGGGGAGAAGGGGAGCAGGTGGGTGGGAGTGCAAAATATCTCTGCTTCCCCTGGCATCCCTTCCACTTCCTGAGATGAGAAGTTTTCTGCCACTCCCCAAAGCACAGATCAGCTCTCCTTTGGGTGCTATTGAGTAAAACTCTCTGCCTAACGGCTCCCAAAAAGATCTGCATAATAATTTTTCTGTGTCACACACATCGTTTAAAGATGAAGGTGATGGGGACAATTTGGCTTCATTGGCACCCCTACTTTGATCCTCCAGGGTTGTGTCTGGTCATCGCCCAGACCTAGGTCCCCAGGTTCCAGAGACACCCCCTCAAGTCCCCTCTTCCACCATGCTCAAGACATAAAATAGTAGAGGGGCGCCTGGGTGGCTCCATCAGTTAAGCATCTGCCTTCTGCTCAGGTCATGATCCCAGCCCCTGCTCAGCGAGGAGCCTGCTTCTCCCTCTGCTTGCTTTCCCCCCTGCTTGACCTTTCTCTCTCTCTGATAAATAAATAAATAAAATCTTCAAAAATATATCTTTAAAATAGTAGAAAGGGCATGTGGTTGGGAGTCAGACAAATCTGGGCTCCCTTCTGGCTTTGTCATTCCTAGCTGTGTGACCTTGAGCAAGTCACTTTACCTCTCTGAGCCTCATTCACTTATCCATTCATTCTAGTGAATGCATATTCAGCAACATCTATCATGTGCCAGGCTCTGCTGTAGACCCTGGTCCCATAGCAGTGGATTAGGGAGACAGAACCTCTGCCTTCGTGGGGCTTTCCTTTTGGTGGACGCAGAAGAGAGACATAAGCAAATAATTTCAGAAGTGATATGTGAGGGCGCCTGGGTGTCTCAGTCAGTTAAACATCTGCCTTCGGGTCAGATTATGATCCCGGAGTCTTGGGATCGAGGTCCCGCATCAGGCTCCCTACTGAGTAGGGAGTCTGCTTCTCCCTTTACCCCACGCTTGTGATCTCACTCTCTCAAGCTCTCTTTCTCTTTCAAATAAATAATAAAATCTCTTTTTTTAAGATTTTATTTATTTATTTCACAGACAGAGATCACAAGTAGGCAGAGAGGCAGACAGAGAGAGAGGGAAGCAGGCTCCCTGCTGAGCAGGGAGCCCGATGTGGGGCTCGATCCCAGGACCCTGGGATCATGACCTGAGCTGAAGGCAGAGGCTTAAACCACTGAGCCACCCAGGCGCCCCAAATAAATAATAAAATCTTAAGAAAAAAAAAAAAGAAGAAGAAGAAGTGTTATGTGAATGAAGAAAATGAACCAAGGCAGCGTGCTCCTAACTGGGGTAGGTGTGAGGGCAGGTGTCAGACAAGGTGGTCAGGAAAATGTGGCGTCCCTTCTTCTGAACCTTGGGAAGGAGCCGGCCATGAGACCTTGAGGCAGAGGGAAGTGCAGGCACGTGGGCCTTGAGAGGGGAATGAGTTTGGTGTTGGAGCTGGCATGGGGGGAGTGAAGTGAGCCAGGGGGAGAGAGTGAGGAGATGAGGTCAGAGAGGTAGGCAGGGGCTAGATCGCAGAGCACCCAATGACGAGCATCCCAGCTTCTCTGCGTTTGTGCGCACTTGCTGAGATGATGCGTACATCTAGCCCCGGACCTGGCGTACAGCGGCTGCTCGATACGCAGTGGCTGTTATGATTATGAGCCTTCCTTGTCCTTCTCTTCCTCCTCCTCCGGGGGACCCTCATGTCCCTCCCCTGCCTCTCGGGCCCCTTCTGCCCCACCGTCTCTCTCTGGTCCCAGGAAAAGGACAAGGACACTGGCAAGGATCACAGCAGGAAGGAGGAAGCACTTCCCACCCTCTCACTCACCCCCTTCCTCCTCCAAACCCTCCCACTGCAGCCCAGTGATTTTCCTGCCTCTCACAGGCGATTTTATTAAACATCTCGAAAAAATATTCTCTCACTCCCTCTCTCTTTATTTATAAAAATCAACTTAACACCCTGCTCCTTTGTTCTATTTGGAAACTGGAACAGCCTGGTTTATATTTAGCCAAAATCCTGCTCCTTTCCCCACAGACTCCAGCACAGCCCGATGAGCTAGAGGGGCTAAGGAAGGAGGAGTAGGGAGGCTGGGGGAGGAAAGGGTGCTGCGAAGGACAGAGGATGCCCCAGAGGCCCAGGTCTCAGCTAAGCCCAAAGGACCTGGCAGGGTAGGAGCTGAAGAGTCCTTCCCAAGACGCGGGGTGCCCCAATCCAGGCTTTGCCCTTCGTTCTGTCACCCTCTAGTCCCATCCAGATGTCCCCAGAAGCAGAAAGACAGGGGAGATAGAATACAGAAAAGAAAAAACCCCAACCCCAGTCTGGAGTGAGGCTTAGAAAGGCAGTCAGTACAAGGCGGTCCTTCCAGGAGTGGGTCCTGGTTCAAATCCAAACTTTCCTCTGCCCCTCAGTAGCTGGCTGACCCTGGAAAGTTAACACATGCATTACAATATGTGGCACATGGCATGAGTCTGATAAACAATGGTTATTAATCACTGTGGGCTCAAGGAGAATGCTCACCTCCTCGAACCTCAAGGCTCCACTCAAAAGTTGCTTCCTCGGGGCGCCTGGGTGGCTCAGTGGGTTAAGCCGCTGCCTTCAGCTCAGGTCATGTTCTCAGGGTCCTGGGATCGAGCCCCGCATCGGGCTCTCTGCTCAGCAGGGAGCCTGTTTCCTCCTCTCTCTCTCTCTGCCTGCCTCTCTGCCTACTTGTGATCTCTCTCTGTCAAATAAATGAATAAAATCTTTAAAAAAAAAAAAAAAAAAAAGTTGCTTCCTCCATGAAGCCTACCCAGATTAACACCTATCTGAACAGTGAGCTAAACACTGGTGCGCTATGAGCAGGAATGTACAGGGCCTTCAGAGTGACCAGGAATGGAAACACACGATCGCCAGAAAGCATACTAAGTTCCAGAAGAGACTTCGGCTCCACTTGGGCAGGGCTAATTCTTCGTTTTCTGTTGTCCCTGGAGAGCTAATGACAACACCAGGCACATGGAAAGACATCATAGAATAATGGTTAAGAATACAGAGGGGTAGGAGCACCTGGGTGGCTCAGTGGGTTAAGCATCTGCCTTAGGTTCAGGTCATGGTCTCAGGGTCCTGGGATCGAGCCCCACATGGAGGGTCTCTGTTCATCAGGGAGCCTGTTTCCCTCTCTCTCTCTCTCTGCCTGCCTCTCTGCCTACTTGTGATCTCTGTCTGTCAAATAAGTAAAATCTTAAAAAAAAAAAAAAAGAATACAGCTGGGTTAAGAAATTGTGGTGTTTCCATATAATGAGATACTATTCAGCCATAAAAAAGGAATCACATACTTCCACATGCCACAGTGTCAACCAATCTCAAAAATGTTATGCTAAGTCAAAGAAGCCAGACATGAGAGGTCACATATTGCACAACCCCATTTATACAAAGTGTCCAGAATAGGTAAATCCATAGAGATGGAACGCAAATTGATGGTTGCCAGGAGCTGTGAGGAGGGAGAATGGGGGGTAACTTCTTAATGGGGACAGGGTTTCCTTGTGGGGTGAGAAAAGTGTTTGGGAACTGGGTAGAGGCAGTGGTTAGGCAATGCCACGGAACCACTCACTTTAAAAACGGCTAATTATATGTTAGGTGAATCTCACCGCAATTTTTTTTTTTTAAAGGATGTATCTGGGGCCACTTCATGATCATGCCAATTGATGTGAGAAAACATTTGATAAAATCAACACCCATTCATGATTTAAAAACAAAAACAAACTTGAGCAGGGCCAAAATAAAGAGAATTTCTTTAACCAGCTGAAGGGCAGCTTCAGAATACCTACAGATGGGGCACTTCGCTGGCTCCATCAGTAGATCAGGCAACTCCTGATCTCTGGTTCATGAGTTCAAGCCCCACGAAGAGATTACTTAAAATAAATTTTTTTAGGGGCACCTAAGTGACTCAGTTGGTTCGGTGTCCGACTCTTGGTTTCAGCTGGGTTCATGATCTCATGGATCATGGGATCAAGCCCCGTGACATGCTCAGCGAGAATTCAGCTTAAAGATTCTCCCCCTCTGCCCCTCCCTTCACTCACTCTCTCTTTCTCTTTCAAACAGATAAATAAAATCTTTTTAAAATTAATAAAAAAGAGGGACACCTGGGTGGCTCTGTCAGTTAAGCATCTGCCTTCAGCTCAGGTCATGATCCCAGGAGTCTGGGATCAAGTCCTACAGAGGGCTCCCTGCTCAGCAGGAAGCATTCTTCTCCCTCTGCCTGCTTCTCCTCCTGCTTGTGCCCTCTCTCTCTGACAAACAAATAAGATCTGAAATAAATAAGGAAATAAGAATTTTTCTTAAAATTTTCAATCTTTAAAACAAAATACCTGTAAGCCAGCATATGCTGAAAGTCTAAACACTTTTACCCCATGACTGGGAACAAGGCAAGAATATCTGCTCTATTTCTTTCTTTCTTTTTCTTGAGATTTATTTATTGATTTATTGATTTATTTGACAGACAGAGATCACAAGTAGGTGGGGGGCGGTAGGAAGCAGGCTCCTTGCTGAGCAGAGAGCCCAATGCGGGGCTCAGTCACAGGACCCTGAGACCATGACCCAAGCCTAAGGCCGAGGCTTAACCCACTGAGCCACCCAGGGACCCCTATATGCTCTATTTCTATGCAACAGTGGACTGAAGGTCCTACCCAGGACAATAAGGGAAGAAAAAAAATGGGGAAAGGATGAAGTTAAATTGTGTTTATTTGCATGGGGTGCCTGGGTGGCTCAGTGGGTTAAAGCCTCTGCTTTCAGCTTGGGTCATGATCCCGGGGTCTTGGGCTCGAGCCCCGCATCCGGTTCTCTGCAGGAGAGCCTGCTTCCTCCTCTCTCTCTCTCTCTCTGCCTGCATGTCTTCTACTTGTGATCTCTGTCTGTCAAATAAATAAATAAAATCTTTTAAAAAATTGTGTTTATTTGCAGATGGCATAGTTACACACATAGAACATCCTAGGAATTTACGAAACAAAACTATAAGAACTTTGTTTAACAAAATGAAAGGGTACAAGATAATATATAAAAATGCACTTCTCAGGAGCCTGGGTGGCTCAGTTGGTTAAGCAACTGTCTTCGGCTCAGGTCAGGATCCCGGAGTCCCAGGATCAAGTCCCACATCAGGCTCCCAGCTCCATGGGGAGTCTGCTTCTCCCTCTGACCTTCTCACCTCTCATGCTCTCTCTCACTGTCTCTCTCTCAGATAAATAAATAAAATCTTTTTTTTAAAAAATGCATTTCTCTATACCAGCAATGAATAATTGGGAAGTTAAATGCATGAAAACATCTCCATTAGCATCAAAAAAATATAAAATATTTAGGGATACAGTTAATAAAATATGCAAGATCTGTACACTGAAAACTATAAAATCTGAGAGAAATAAAAGATCTAAATAAATGGAGATATACCACATTCACCTATAAAATTTCACTTCATCCCATAGTGAGTCTATAGATTCAGTACAATCCTGATCAAAATTTCAGCAGCTTTTTTTGTTGTGGTGGTAGAAATGATCAAGTAGATTCTAAAATGTATGTGGAAATGCAGACAAACTAGAAGAGCCAAAACAATTTTGAAAAATAGGAACAAAGTTACAACACCTGAGGCTACTTGATTTCAAAAATTGCTATAAGTCTGCAGTAATCAAGACAATGTGGTATTAGCCTAAAGACAGACATATAGATCAGTGAAACAGAATGAAGTCCAAAAATCCATACACATCCAATCAACTGATTTTGCCAAAGGTGCCAAGATGATTCAGTGGGGAAAAGAAGCTAGCACTAGAATAAACCTGTGCCAAAGCAGAAATGAACTGTGACCCCTACTTCACACCATATAAAAAACTCACTCTGAATGGATCAGAGACCTAAATGCAAAAACCCAAACCATAAAACTTCTAGAGAAAAGCATAAAAGAAAATCTTTGTGGCCTAGGGGTAGACAAAAATTTCTTAGGACACACAAAAGCACAAATAACAAAAGTGATTAATTGATAAATAGAACTTCATCAAAATTTTATACTGCTGTTCTTCAAAATATACTATTAAAAAATGAAACTGTAAGCCACAAGCTTACAGAAAATGTTCATTTTATGTGTGTGTATGTGTGTTGTGTGTGTATATCTCGCAAAGAAATTATGTCCACAATAAAGAGCTCTCAAAACTATATAATGAGAAAACAAATAACCCAGTAAAACAGAGGCAAAAGAATCAAACATATACTTCCCAAAAAAGAACATACAAATGGCCAGTATGTGCATGAAAATATGCTCAATATCTTTAGTTGACAGGGAAGTACAAATTAAAATTACAATAAGATATACACAGCTTAGGGGTGCCTGGGTGGCTCAGTCGGTTAAGTGTGCACGTTTAGCTCAGGTCATGATCTCAGGGTCCTAGGATCGAGCCCCACATTGGGGTCCCAGCTCAATGGGGAGCCTGCTTCTCCCTCTCCCTCCACCACTCATGCTTTCTCTGACGCACCCTCTCTCTGTCTCTCGAATAAATTAAATTAAAATAAATTAGAAAGATATAAATAGATTAGAATGGCTAAAATTAACAGGACCGATGATACAAAATATTGGTGAGGATATGAAACAACCGGAACCCACATACTCTGCTGGTGGGAGTATAAACTGGCACAATTACACTAGGAAAGTTTGGCAGTTTCTTATGAAGGTAAATATACACTGACCATTTGATCTAGCAGTTCCACTAGCTCTTTACTTGAGATAAATGAAACACAAGTCCATACAAAGAACATGAAGTCTGGGGCGCCTGGTTGGCTCAGTGGGTTAAGCCGCTGCCTTCCGCTCAAGTCATGATCTCAGGGTTCTGGAATGGAGCCCTGCATCGGGCTCTCTGCTCAGCAGGGAGCCTTCTTCCCCCTCTCTCTCTGCCTGCCTCTCTGCCTCCTTGTGATCTCTTTCTCTGTCAAATAAATAAACAAAATCTTTAAAAAGAAGAAGAAGAACATGAAGTCCATATCAGCTTTATTCAGAATAGCCCCAAACTGGAAACAACCCAAGTGACATTGAACAGGAAACTAGTCAGGGACTTCTCTTATATCAATGCAGAATATTACTCAGCAATAAAAAAAGAAAAAATTACCAATGCATGTAACAATATACCGGAACCTTGCAAACATTTTTGTTCAACAAAAGCAGCCAGTTACAAATGGGAATATACTGTGTGGTTTCATTTATATGAAGTTCGAAACAGACAAGACCATCTATAGAGACAGAAAGCAAATCAGTGATTGACTGCAGCAGAGCCCAGGAGGAATGGCCACAAAGGGGCATGAGGAAAAATTTGGGGGGTGGGTAGAAAAATGTTCTATAACTCCATTAGCATTTTTTACTGTATGTGAATTATACCCCAATAAAATTGATTTTTCTAAAAAAGACCACCTGTTGGTTAAGTATCCAACTCTTGGTTTTGGCTCAGGTTGTGATCTCCAGGTCGTGAGATCGAGCCCTGGCTCGGGCTCCACACTCAGCACAGAGTCAGCCTCAGACTCTCCCTCTACCTCTGGCCCTCCCCACTGTGCTCTCTCTCTTTCCCCCTCTCTAAAATAAATAAATCTTAAAAAAAAATTTTTTTTTAAAGACCACCTGGGTTGAGTTCCCGGCTTTGCTACTAACTAGCTGCATAATCTTGGGCACGTTATTTCATTTTTCTGTGCCTCTATTTTCCCAAAAGAAAAGTGACAATAGTAGTAACAATAATACTTATCTCATAGGATTTGTTTTGTTTTTTTGTTTGTTTATTGTTTTTTAAGTAGGCTCCATGTCCCCCAAACTCATGACCTTGAGAACAAGAGTCAGAGGCTCCACCATCTGAGCCCTCCAGTTGCCCCATGTTTGTTAGGTTTTTGTTTTGTTTCATTTTGTTTCATTAGATAAGCTCATAGGATTGTTGAAAGGATTAAATGAGCAACTGTATTATGAACTGTGGGCGCCAACCTCTAAGAAGGACTCCGAGGGCTCCTGCCCCCATGGAGCCTCCTCCACATTGAATAGACCAACCTGTGTAACCCCTAGGATGTTTTCAAAATGATGGTCTGTGGTTTTGGAGACTAGGTCAGAAAACCCATTGAGACTTCTGCTCCTGGCTCACTCTTTCTGGAGGAAGCCAGCCGCCAAGTCATGAGGATTTTCAAGCAGCCCTGCAGAGAGGTCTGGATGGCAAGGAACTGAGGGCTTCTGCCAACAGCCAGTGCCAGCTCACCAGCCATGGAAGGGAGCCAGCTGGATCCTGCACTCCCAGTCCAGCCTTCAGATGGCTGGCCACCAGCTTGACTGCAGCCTCAGGAGGGACCATGAGTCACAACCACACAGCTCAGCTGTTCCCGATTCTTGAACCCCAGAAACTGGGTGAGGTAAGAAATATTCATAAGCTTTTAAAACCGCTGAGTCCGGGGGTGACTTGTCACGCACCAGTGAACAACTAATATAAGCACTAATGGTAAGAGCTGACATTTTTGAGCACTTATCCATGTGACCTACGATGCCTACTAGGAGGGAAGAAACAGAGTATCTTCCATGCACCTGTCTAGAACCACTCTTCACCCTCTTCCACCCGGCTCTGTGCCTGTGGAGACTGACCTGTTCAGACTCAACAGTCTCCTCTGTCCTTTGGCTTTTCATCAGGTTTGGCCGATAGGGAGCCCCAGGGAGATATGCAAGGGCAAGGGAAGAGTGAGGTCAGAATAGTTCTTCCTGGGCTCCCTCACTGCAGGCCACCTCAGGCTGGCTCTGGTCCTCAGCAAAAGATCACAGCTTCTCCCTCAAGGTGGTTCTTTCCATACAACCCCTCTGAGCTGGGGAACTGCTCCCTTGGCAGCCAGGCTTCAGCAGGCAGGAGCTCTCTCACTGTAACTAGCCCCGGAACACACGATCCCTTGTGAATCCCCGACACCCCGCTGACGCCTAACTAGTCCCTTGATTCAGCCTCCCTCAATTATCCAATTTGAACGTGCCATCTGTTTCCTTCTGGGACTGACTGGCCACTGTAGTTAAAATCCCCTTACTTTAGAGAACAAAGTAGAAATTCGAAGAGGACCAAGGAGATAACTCAGAAACACATGGAAAAGCAACAGAGGCCACTCAGATGTGTGCTCTGTAGGCAATGGTCACAGAAGATGCTTGTTGAATGAATGAATGAATGAGTGAATAAATGAAATGACTTGGGGGGCACCAGGAGGGTCTCACTCGTCCCACTTCCTTGAAGGCCATCAGTACTAAAACAGGATGTCAGCAGCTGAATCTTCAGCCAAGCAACTGATAAGCTCCCCAGCCCAGCCCAGAGTTGGCTTCAGGAAGTCTTGCGTTGGAAGGATTAACACACAGCCTGGGACACCAAGGAAGCAGCCCCCCACCTCAGTGAGACTCAAGAGTTATTTTTGAAAAGCAAGCAAGGCCTGCGGGCGGCCCTGGCAGAGCACAGAGCTGGAAGAGAAAGCCAGAAGCAGAGAGAACAGACAGATACAGCGGAGCCCACGCCCCGTCCCTGTGATGTCAGCCCCACGCCCTGTGACATAACATGGCGGCAGCAGCAAGGGGGTGTCCTGCATCCCCTTGGAAATTTTTCTTATTAGCTGTGACAAGTCCTGCATCCCATAAAATGTTTCCTTGGGAATTTTCGAGCCACTCCCACCCAGGCTGAATGACACAAGGGAATGCATTCCAACAGGAACAGGGAGTCAGATCACCAGCCAAAAATATTTGTGTCCAAATGGTGTGTGAGATTTTGCTCAAGTCTGGAAAAATCCTAAAACTGAAGGGAGGGTCACCGCGACGAGGCAGAGTCAGGGGCCAAGGAGTAGGAAAGAGTCGGCATCCTTCACCCCGACAAAACGGCTGTGGGTCAGGGGAGGAGAGGAGCGGAGAGCAGGTGTTGCGGCTGGAGTCTAAGCTGAGAGCTGCAGGGGGCCGAGAGCAAGCAGCCCGAACAGTAGCTAATGAACCCTGCAGTCGACGGGAGAGGTGTCTGCACTGGGGGAGTGGGGGGAGGTGGGAGGTCAGAGGCAGCCAGAGGGAGCCATCAAGACCCCAAAATAACTCCTGCTTCCGCTGGGAGGCTCTGGAACTAATCAAGATGGGGATAATCCGAAAATCCATCAGACAGAGGGTGCCGAGAGGGCTTGTGTCTCCAAGCAGGGATTGGAGGGCGAGGGAAATAAAGAAAAAAGATGTGGTTTGCCGTGAGGAGCCGTTGTCCTAGAAGACGGCGCTGACGGGAAAGCAAGGTCTTCCCAGGGTCCCCATCTGTGCAGTGCCTACTGCGTGCCCAGCGCTGTAACATCTGGCTAAGGATGGGAGCCCCAAAATCAGCCTGCCCAGGTATGAATCCCTGCTCTAGTTCTTGCTGGCTGTGGAATGTTGGGCAAGTCACTTCTTCCCCATTCTGAGTCCTCCTCCTTACCTGCTAAATGGGGACAAAATTCATGCCTGCCCTATAGGGTAGGTGAGAATCAGGATGTAGGAGAACGTTGGATGGATGGATGAGAATGTTTAATAGGAATCTTTCCAGCAACCCTGAGGAGGCAGGGTGGTAGGCTTCCATCTCCTCATCTTACCAGGGGGTAAACCGAGGCTCAGAGAGCCCAAAGCTGCATGGCTAATAAGTACAAGTGTCAAGAGCCTGATTCAGGTAAGTCAGAAGCGTGTTGGTTCACTGGGCCCAGCTTCCCTGCTCCCACCTAGTCCGCTAGTCCACAGACAGGGCCCAGCCCCCACCCACTACTTCTCTCCAGGCCCCCTCGAGGAAGGCAGATCCAGCGTGGGTGCTGGAAACAACCTCCAGGTGAGACATGCAGGGTCCAGTGGGGAGAACATAGCCTTCAACTCACTATATGACCTTGGCTGAGTCCTTTCCCTTCTCTGGGCCTCTGACTCCTCAGCTGCTGAACAAGGGGCTGGAAGCAGGTGGTTGTAGACCTGGAGAGGCTAGGTTCTCGTTTGCTGTTCTCTCCCAGTGCCTGGTGCAAGAGGCAGTGAAGAGGAGAGTAAGAAAGAGACTTGGGCAGGAGTGCCTGGGTGGCTCAGTCGATTAACCATCCAACTCTTGATTTTTCGGCTCAGGTCATAATCTCAGAGTTGTGAGATCGAGCCCCTCGTTGGGCTCCCTGCTCAGCTGCGAGTCTGTTTGAGATTCTCTCTCTCTCTCTCCCTCTGCCTCCTCCCCTGCTCGCTCATATGCACACATGCATGCTCTCTCTCTCAAATAAATAAATAAAATCTTAAAAAAAAGAAAAAGAAAGAAAGAAAAGAGACCCAGGCAGCCACAAAGCAGTGTTTCCTTCATGTTCCCTTCCCTTCATCTGGGGAATGGGTCTAGGCACAGAGAACAGCAGATGCAAAGGGCCGGAGTTGAGAGCAGTCATGGCATGTCTGGAGGTCTGCAAGCAGGATAATCTAGGAGCCCCATTAAATCATCCACTTAGCGATTCAACCAATTTCATTACTGTGAGGCAGACTTTGTTCCAAGTACTGGAGACAAGGCAGCGAACAACACGATGAAACCGTCTTTAGGGAGCTCAATTGGGGGAAATGGGAAAAACCAAGTAAACACCCCCAACCAGGATAATTTCAGGATGGGACAAGTGCTCTATGCATGATAGAAAATATCTGTAAAGCACCTAATAGGGGCCAAGCACTGTGAGCAGGTGTTAAATAATGTCATCTTTACTATAGTCCTATGAGGTGTGTGTGACTGTCTCTGTCCCCATTTTACAGCTAAGGAAGCTGGCGCTTAACTTGCCCAGTGCCCCACCGCTAGGAGGCGCAGAACTGAGATTTAAACCTAGGCCATCTGGCTCCCGTGTGCTGGCTCGCGGGGGACAGAGTTAAATAGGGCAACTCATTCAGGGAGAAGCACGCTAAAGAGGTAAAATTTGAGCTGAGACACCTGATAAGACACCAGCCATGGGAGTCCAGGCGGCAGAAGGTTCCAGATGGAGGCAACACTGACTGCAAAGGCCCTGAGGCAGCTAGGAGCTTAACAGGTTGGAAGAGGAGGAAGGAGGTCAGTTTCAGAGGGAGCGGAGGGACAGAACAGGTCAGAGCGGTGTGGGCCGACACGTGGAGGGAGGGAGGAGACACAGGAGATGCCCCGGGAGAGAAGCACAGTCTAAAGAGGTTCTGACGGGCTCCGTCCTTTCCTCGCTTCAGGCCAATTTGGTCGAGGCAGAGCTGAGCTTTCCCCCAGGGTCTCTTGCTGGGAAAGAATTTCAGCTGGGCTGCCTGCCTGCTGTTCATCTGTTGCGGCACCTCCCCTAAGCGGCCACCTCCAAGACCGATGGGGACCAGAAGGACTCCTCTCATTTCTCACCACCCTTCCTAAATCCACACCCTCCCCAATGCCCCTGGCCTTGGGCTCCCCACAGATCCACCCTTGAGGGCCTCCTGTCCTCCAGCAGAGGCTAGACTGCCTTGCCCTTGCCCTCAGGGATCCCCTAGGCCTGAGTCTAGTCCAAGCCAAGTGAGAGTGTGGACTATTCCTCGGCCTGGCCTAGTCCTATAGGCCAGAGTTAGAATCCACATTGTGGTCTTGGGCAAGTGGCTTCTCCTCTCTCTATAAGCCTCAGTATCCTCATCCAAAAAATGGGAATAATGCTTCACAGGGTCACTGTGAGAATTAAATATAATGGGCCCAAGAGGGAGCTTTCTGGGGACTGGAAATGTTCTATAGTCTTACCTGGGAGGTGGTATATATATAATTTGATGAACTGTGTACTTTGGGTTTGTTCATTTTATACTATGACCATTAGAGCTCAGTTTTTTTTAATAAGTGTTAAGTGTCTGGCCCATGGTTAGCACGACATGAATGCTACCAATGTCAGTACTAGGTGTCCCGTAACTATCTGTTGGATGGATGAAAACTTTAGTGTCCTTCCATATTTCATTTATCATGTATGCGATCTCCAGTGCTCTCAGTGCTTAGATGCTAAGGAGCTCACGCTCGACATGTCCAGGACTGAGTTCTTCCCTTCACCTAAGTCTTCCTCATCTGCTCAGATCAGAAACGTGGATGTCATTCCGCATGCCTTCTTCTCTTCCCTCCTTCCACAACCCCTCACAGCCAACCCATCCCCAGAACTGTCTCCAAGGAGAAACCCCAACAATTCCTTCCCCTCTCTGAAAGGTCATGCTGACCTCCAGCCAAGACACAGAGCTTAACCACATGCAAAAGAAGGAAGTTGGACCCTTACTTAGCTCACTCCATAGACAAAAGTTGACTCAATGGATCAATGACCTAAATATAAGAGCTAAAATGACAAAACAGAAGAAAACATAAGGGTAAATATTCATGACCTCAGATTTGGCCATGGGTTCTTAGATTTGACACCAAAAGCACAAGCAACAAAAGAAAAATAGATAAATGGGATGAAAAGCAAAAATTTGTGTGCATCAAAAGACATTATCAAGAAAGTCAAAGGGGGCTCCTGGCTGACTCAGATGGCAGAGAATGTGACTCTCAATCTTAGGGTCATGAGTTCAAGCCCCCCATTGAGCATGAAGCTTACTTAAATTTTAAAACTTCCTTAAACTTTAAAAGAAAAAGTGAGTGGCACCTGGATGGCTCAGTGAGTTAAGTGTCTGACCCTTGATATCAGCTCAGGTCTTGATCTCAGGGTCGTGAGTTCAGCCCCAGAGCCTAGCTCCATGCCGGGTGGCAGCCTACTTAAAAAAACAAGGGTACCTGGGTGGCTCAGTCAATTAAGCAACTGCCTTCAGCTCAGGTCATGATTTTGGGGTCCTGGTTTCGAGTCCCACATCAGACTCCTTGCTCAGCAGGGAGTCAGCTTCTCCCTCTCCCTCTGCCCCTCCTGCCTCCTAGTTCATGTTTTCTCTCTCTCTCTCTCTCTCAAATAAATAAAGTCTTTTTTTTTTTTTTAAGATTTTATTTGTTTAGGGGCACCTGGGTGGCTCAGTGGGTTAAGCCTCTGCCTTCGGCTCAGGTCATGATCCCGGGGTCCTGGGATGGAGCCCCACATCGGGCTCTCTGCTCTGCAGGGAGCCTGCTTCCTCTTCTCTCTCTGCTTGCCTCTCTGCCTACTTGTGATCTCTGTCAGATAAATAAAGAAAAAATCTAAAAAAAAAAAAAAAAAGATTTTATTTGTTTATTTGACAGACAGAGATCACAAGTAGACAGAGAGGCAGGCAGAGAGCGAGAGAGGGAAGCAGGCTCCCTGCTGAGCAGAGAGCCCAATGTGGGACTCAATCCCAGGACCCTGAGATCATGACCTGAGCCAAAGGCAGCAGCTTAACCCACTGAGCCACCCAGGCGCCCTATAAATAAAATCTTTAAAAAAAAAAAACAAAAACAAAAAAACAATGAAAAGACAGCCTACAGAATGGAAGGGAATGTTTGCAAATCATGTATCTGAGAAGGGTTTAGTATCCAGAATACATAAAAAGATAACAACCAAAGACAAACAACCCAAGTAAGAGAATGACAAAGAAGATATACAAAAGGCCAAAAAAGCACATGAAAAAAAATGTTGCACATCATGGGTAATTAAGCAAATGCAAATCGAAACCATAAAGAGATTACTACCTCACATCTACTAGAATGGCTTCAATAAAAATAAAAATAAAGTTAGGTTATGGGCATTGGGGAGGGTACGTGCTAAATGTGTAAGCCTGATGATTCACGGACCTGTAGCCCTGGGGCAAATAATACATTATATGTTAATAAAAATAATTAGAAATAATTAAATAAATAAAATAAAGAGAAAACAGTAAGTGTGAGCAAGGATGTGGGGACATAGGAACCCTTATACATGCCAGTGGAAATGTGAAATGTTCAGCCACCGTGGAAAACAGCTTGGTAGTTCCTCGAAAAGTTAAACATAGAGCGACTGCATGACCCAGCAATTCCATTTCTAGGCATATACCTGAAAGATATTTATTTACTGACGTTCGCAGCTGCATGATTCACATTATGGTAGAAACAACCCAAACGTCTATCAACAGATGAATGAATAAATGAATTACGGTCTATGCATACAACAGGAAATTATTTGGCCATAAACAGGAATGAGCACCCATGGGTGCAATTTGGATGAACCTTGGAAACATGATGCTGGGTCAAAGAAGCCAAACACAAAGGTCTCATTTATAGGATTTCTTTTGCAGGAAATGTCTGGAAAAGGCAAATCCAGAGGGACAGAAAGCAGGTTGCCAGAGACCTGTGAACAGGAGATGGGGAGTAATGGCGTAACGGGGATCGAGTGTTCTTAGGAGGTGATTAGCCAGTGGAAATTAGGGAGAGATGTTGGTTGCAAAACGTCGTGAATGCCCTAAATCCCATTAAACTGTACAGAAGGAGGAGAAGGAAAAGGAGAAGCAGGAGCAGGAAAAGGAGGAGGAAGGAGGAAGGCGGGGGAAGAGGAGGAGGAGAGGAAGGAGTGATGCTCCCCTAACCCTGAAATCAGGCTGGTCTTAGGGCTGGGTTTCACCCATCGGACGCAGCAGAAGTAATGTTTCTGAGACTTTTGAGCCCAGGCCTTAAGAAGCCTGGCTCAGAAGCCACCTGCTACTCTGTGAGAAGCATGAGCCCCCTGGAGAGGCTGCGTGGAGGTGAACTGAGGGCCCCCCCCCAGCCAACAGCCCCCGCTGAACTCCCAGCTGGCAGCCAGCAAGCCCTCCAGTCACCCCAGTGCCCCCAGCTGACACCACATGAAACAGAACAGCCCCATCACCCCCAGAGAATCCTAAAAAAACAAGTCTTTGCTTTAAGCCACCAAGTTTGGGGGTGATTTATTACACAGCGATATATAACCAATTCTGTCTAAAAACTTCACAAAGCTACCCATGGCTCTCCACGCCCACCCCCAGCACCCTAGGCCAACTCTCTCGTCTCTCTCCAGGCAGCTGCCGCCTCCTCGCTGGCTCCCCTCCTTCAGTTCAGTCTCTTGAGGTTCACCCTCCTCCAAAGCCGGAGGGAAACTTCTAGCCTTCCAGATAGCAGCCAAGCCCGTTAGTGTGGGCTGCAAGGCCCCAGATGCCCCGAGCCATCCATCTGTGCAGTCCTGGAGCCCTTCAGCCACACCTTCAGCCCCTACCACTCAGATTTCCTATAACCCAGCACTACCACAGCTGTCTCTATCTAGAACACTCTTTCCTACTCCCCTTCTCTTCTCTGGGCTCTCTTTTGCCTCTGGGCCTCAGCTCAAACATCACCACCTCCAGGAAGCCTTCCCTGATCTCCCAGACTGAGTTAGATACCTCCTCAGCGTACCTTGCCCCCTTTCTAACCCTCATGGGAGTAGCTGCCTCCGAATTGCTGGTGACATTTTAACAACCTGTCTTTTGCTGCACGTGAGCAATTTCAGGGCAAGGACAAAGTTGTCTTTGTGTTCTCAGAGCCTAGTACAGGCCTGGCACATAGCAAGTACCCAGGGAAACCCAGGGGAATTAGGAAGTGCAGGCTGGGGACCACCGCACGTCTCATACAGGACTGTCTTGGGGCCTGGGTAACGACCATCAAGGCTGAGAGAGCAGAGCCCTCCCGCGTGCGCCCAACGCCTGACTGTGCCAATGGGAACGACTTGTCTGACTCGTCTGTCTCCCCAGTAAAGAGACAGTGATATGCAGTGGCTCTCTGAATGAGCTACACAGGCAGGCAGCTCGGGTTTCAAATCCTGATGGCTACCTCCTGGCTGTGTGGCCCTGAAGAAGTGACTTCACCTCTCTGAGCACATTCCCCTCATCCATGACATATAGCACGGTAATGGCTCCTCACAGAGAGGTATCGACAAGACGATATGGGTAAAAACGCTCAGCACAGTAACTGGCACACGGGAGGCTCCCTGAAACGGCAGCTGGTCTCTTCTTCCACATGCTGAGCTGCAGGATCGGGGCCCAGCACTGTGCCTGCACACGGCAGGCATTCAACCAATGCCTTAGGAATGAATGAGGAAGGGATCTGGAGACAAAACAATAATCATCACAACAGTACACAAGTATGAACTTGTCCAGTCTTCGCGACCACTAAAGGAGGGGGCACTATCATGACGTGAATTTTACATGTAATGAGATTGAGGCCCAAGGGCACGCAGGGCTTCAGGAATGGAGGCTCGATTTGGACCCACAAAGTCTGAGCCGTTTCATCCTCCAGCCACCACCCAGACTGCCTCCCAACACCTCTCAAGGCCTGCTTCTCCTGTCAGCTTGGCTTCTAAGCAGCTTTGTGGTCTCAAACACGTGAGTCTCTCTCTGGGCCTCAGTTTCCCCACCTGCCAAGAAAGAACTGTAGGAGCCAGTGGGGAAGGCCACTTCCTTTTGGCCTTAGGATCCAGGCTCCAGCCACTGTCTGGCCGAGGCTGGGGGCCTGCTGACCAGCCCGCCCTGGCCAACGCCATACTTTCCATGGGCTGGACTGTCACAGGAGGTCTCTGGGATACTGACCACTGGGTTATCTCTCCACATGGGGAGGCGTCTGGCCTCTGCTTATTCCTGTCCCCCTCCCCAGGGCCCCTGAGGAAAGCTGAGGCGGCCACCCCCAGATGTCTATTCCTGTCCCTGGCCTAGCGCCGTGCTGGGGAAGCAACAGCTATTTCGAGGCCTTTCTCCCTCCAAGCATAAGTGGTGGGAAGGCGCTGGGAACATCCCGAACTAGGAGGCCGCCCGTCGCCGCCTCACCCTGGATCTGGGCCACACCAGCCCTGCGGCTCTGCCCCTTCTTCCAGCTCTTGGCGACAAGTGATCAGTTCTGATCACGGCCACCACGAGGGGATAATCCAGGAGAACCAATTCCCAAGGACTTCCGCTAGAGGCTGGAGCACAGGGCAGCTGGGCCTGGCCCTTTCCAGAAAGGACCAGAGCAGCCACAGCTGGACACACCAGCTGCAATGAGGACGGCTCTGAGCTTGAAACCGTGGGAGACAGTGTTCGGGGCAATGATATAAAAATACCTCACATTTCTTGAGAGCTTGTGAGGAGACAGGCCCTGTTCCAAGCACTTGACATGGAGGTAAGTCATTTAATCCTCACAGAGAGGAAAACTTCTCTGAGGTTCAGAGAGGGTGAATGACTCGCTCAAGGTCACACAGATGGTGAGTGGCTGAGTGGGAACTTGAGCACAGGCAAGCTGGCCCCAGCGTCCATGCTTTTAATGCTCTGAACCTTGCTTTTCTTCCCTCTGAAACTTGCAAGCCCGGGGGGACTAATATAAATTAGGGGAATGAGCACTGGCTTGAGAGTCAAGCCCCCTTGTCATTCCCAGTCATGCAGCTGGCCAGCGCATGCAGCGAGTTCGACTTCCTCGCCTACCAAATGCGGATGATACTACCCACTCCCAGGGTTGAGGTAAGGGTTAGCAATACCACGCTTTGGCGACTCGGAGACTCCTCTAAATCATGAAACCAACACTGGCACCTGGTAAAACAGTACGGGACAAAAGGGAACCCAGAAAAAGGGAGTTCCCCTCCTTCTGCACACCTTCAATTCTTCTCCCCAGAGGCACCTTCCATCAGTTGCTTTGGGGTCACTTTTTGGAAATTCTCCATGCACACGAAGACAGAGAAGTTATATTCGCATAGGGATTTAGAATCTGGGCTGCCAGGTACGGCTGCTTACTCTCTATGTGAAGCTTGGTCCAGTTACTGGTTCCCTCTGGACCTCTGTGTCCTCACCTGTCAATGAGTTACTGAAATTAAAATATCTCATGTAAAGGTAGCTGTGAGAGTTAAATGAGTCAATCCATGTAAAGTGCTTAGAACATTCTCTGGCCCACAGCTGTCCGATAAAGACTCACATACAGCGGATCCTTTCCGACAGACATCAAAATGGCCTTGTGCTATGAGAGACAATACTGCAAGACACATCCTCACTCACCTGTCATTTGGCACAAGTGCAAGAATCTCCGTGGGATAAATTCCTGGCGGAGAAATTGCTGGGTCAAACCGTAGTGCCCTTGTAATTTCAATTAATTTTTGGATGAGTGAACCCTCGCAGCAGGCAGGGCAGGGGGAAGGAGGTCCACAAGGCAGTGAGTACGGACGAGGAAGGAGTGCGATGCAGTGTTCTGTCTCTGAGGCCCAGAGAGGGCCATGTCTGCCCGCCACCCCCCCCCCCCCCCCCCCCCGCCCAAACCTGAAGGACGCAGCAGCTCCCTAAGCTCCAGGCCAAGCAGATGGAGAGTTGAATTTTATGCAGATTGTTCCCATAAAGGTTTTACAGGGAATTGGTTGATTGGATTAGAGCGGCAGGAGCCCCTAATGACAGCAGCTGCTTAACAAAATGTTGAAGCGATACAATTATCCTTTACCAGCATCCACACCCTGGTAGGGACCCGCGAATGCCCAGGTCAACTCAGAATGACACCCCAATAGTCGGGTTCGCCTTCTCCCAACATCCATCTAGGATCCCCGACCTAGGTAGAGAGCAAGGGGTTAAGAGCACAGGTGTGTGGGGGGAGACAGAAAAGGCCTTTTGTCTGCTAAAATTACTATGTGACCTTGGGCAAGTCATTTGCTCCCTGGCCTCTCAGAAGAATGGGACCTACTCTCCAGGGGTCGTCCTGAATGAAGTCAAACACGAAGTGCTTACACAGTGCCCAGCACAGACAGCCTAATACATGGAAGCCCTGAAGATACAGATGAAGAAAAAAGGCAGCTACTGGGGGCACCACCCGAGAAAGGCCTGGGGACAAGGTACGCGGTGGTAGCTCCCCAGCCCCATCTGAAGAGAACGATTTAGCAGTTGCCCCAACCACGTCCTAGGGAACGTTCCAAATGTCCCAGTCTGGAAAACGGGATGTGTGACTTAGGTTGCCAAGTAAGTTTTAAAGGCCTTGCCCAAGCTAGTATTCCATTTTGTGTCTGATCCCAAAGGGCAAATGGGAACTCCCGGGTGAGAGAGAGGCACTGGAAGGAAGTTTCCCAAGCACCCCCACCTTCCCGTCCTTGATCTGATCTGGGATCTACCCTTTCAGAGAAGTCCCAGGAGTAACAGCAGCAAGTACCCCCACCCATCCAGGAAGAAGCTGAATCAGGGACGTGCCCAGCTTCGGAGTCAGATCACGATTAGCCTATCCCCGCCTGAGTTTTGTGCCTTTGAGTCCGAGCCTCAGCTGCCTTGCTCACTGCAAGGTGGGGACAACACGGGCGGGCGCAGTGGGAGAGGTTGGAGGAGCGACTGCCGGGCAGCGTCCTGCCCCGCGCCCGCATCCCGGGGACCCGCACCGCAGAGGCACAGGCGCGTCGCCCCCCAGCGCGTCCACGCCTCCACGGGCGGGTCCCCCCGCGGCCTCCCGCGCCGCGCGGCGGGGACCCGGGTGATTGCAAACAGCCGCCGGCCTCATTAGGAGACGTGTAATTAGCGGCTGGCGGAGCCGGAGCCTGCACCGGCTAATTACCGCGGGGAGCGGGCTGCGCCGCCCACGCCGCCGCTCGGGCCGCCGGGCCACCGCGGGTGTCTGGACCCCCCGTGTGGCCCGCGGGGGAGCCGGGCCCCGAGTGTTTGCTCCCGGGGCTACGCCCGGGGCGGGGAGCGGGGCGGGAGGGAGGAGCAGATCATTCACACAAACGGCGTGTACTCTGCACTCCCCGAGCCAGGCGTTGCGTCCCCGCTATCTCGTTTATCCCCTATTCACTCGTGAGCGCGGAGCCACCGTCATCCTGTTGCACAGCTGAGGAAACTCAGGTCTGGGGGCGTGAATTAACCTCCTCGGCGGCAAGTGGCTGGGAAACAGAGAAGGGACAGGCAAAACCGTGCACAAGGCCGCAGCCGCGTTGGCGACAGTAAGGACCCGAGCCGGAGGGCCCTGGGTTCGAATTCTAATCCAGCTCCTTTCTGGATGTGACTTTGGTCGGAGCCCCAACTACATCAGTAAAATGGACGCGGTGTTGGGATTAAATGACTTGAAAGCTAGGAAATGTTGGAGTTATTTTAGGGACGGGAGGCGGAGGAAGGGGTGCTCTGAGGCTCGGGCTCTTCTCCGCGCACAACGGGCCTCTGACGCCCCCTTCTGGCCAACGGGGGGACACTGGCGAGACCGTTTTGGTTAAACAGGTGGTTTTAGGTTAAGGAGAAACAGTGTAGACACAGGTCTCTCAGCACAGGTCTACTGCCCTCCCGCCACCCCGCCACCCCGCCTCCCCCTCACCCCTTCCTTCCTCAGCATCCCTTCTTTAAGGTGGCAAAGAGCTGAGAGATGGGAAAATTGAGGATTCATTCCAGATTTTGCAAATACTTGGCCTCCCTTCATGGACCTCACAGGGCCAGCCAATTACACACTTCCACAAGTAGGGATGGATATAAAGATCAAGTTACAGGGGCGCCTGGGTGGCTCAGTGGGTTAGGCCTCTGCCTTGCGCTCAGGTCATGGCCTCAGGGTCTTGGGATCTGCACCATCGGGCTCTATGCTCATTGGGGAGACTGCTTCCCCCTCTCTGCCTGCCTCTGCCTACTTGTGATCTCTCTGTCAAATAAATGGATAAAATCTTGAAGAAAAAAAATAGATCAAGTTACAAACCTGTGCACCTGCCTGCTGGGTATAACAAAAAATTTGTAACTAATCTGAATGTCTATCATGGGAACATTGACTAATTTAGCAGTGTTATATCCAAACAGTTCGATACTGTGCAGCTGAAAAATAACATTGCAGAATGGTTGGCATGAAAACACAATCAAACAAGAATGAATCTTACAGCGTTATCATGAGTAAAAGGAGACATACACATACACACAAGACAGAAACATATTGTTGGATTTTTATAAAAAGTTCAAAAACAGGAGTGCCTGGGTAGCTCAGTTAGTTAAGGGGCTGCCTTCAGCTCAGGTCATGATTCCAGGGTTCTAGGATGGAGCCCAGCCCCAAACAGGGCTCCCTGCTCAGTGAGGAGTCTGCTTCTTCCTCTCCCTCTGCCCCTCCTCCCTGCTTGTGCTCTCTCCCACTCTTTCTCAAATACATTTTTAAAAATAATATCTTAAAATAAAATCTTTAAGGGGTACCTGTGTGGCTCAGCCATTAAACGTCTGCCTTGGGCTCAGGTCACGATTCGAGGGTCCTGGGATCGTGACCCGCATAAGGCTCCTGGCTCTGCTTGGAAGCCTGCTTCTCCCTCTCCCACACCCCCTGCTTGTGTTCCCTCTCTTGATGTTTCTCTGTCAAATAAATAAAATATTTTTTAAAATATATTTTAAAATAAATAAAGTTCAAGAACAGGCAAACCTGATCTTATCTTGATAAAGGTCAAACAGAGGCCACTTCTAGGAAGGTTTTGACTGGGAAGAAAGCAAGGAACCTTCTTGAGTGTGGAAATGCTCCCTCTTAATCTGGGTGGTAGTTACAAGAGTCTACATATATGTAAAAATTCACTAAGCCTTACACTTAATATGTACTTTATGCATAGTACACCTCAATAATTCAGTTGTTTAAAAAAAAGGATACTCAAGCAAAAGAAAGTGCTAAGCAGTTTGATCCTATTCTTAATAAGGAAAAAAAAAAAAAAGAAAGATGTAATTTAACACGGGGCAGCAGTTCTAAGATTTTTATCTCAGGACCCCTGTATGTGCTTAAATTATTGAGGATCCCAAAGAGCTTTTGTTTTTATAGGATATATTGATACTTATCATGGATATTAAAACTGAGAAATGCAAAGATTCCAAGTAAATATAACAAAACTAAGTGTTTAGGACACAATGCAAAATCCCATCAGCCATCAGTGATAATATCAGCACATGTCACATAGTCTCCGGAAAACTGTCCACTCTGAGAAAATGAAAAAGGCAATTAACATCTTAGTATTACAATGGAAGTTATTTGACATTAGGGAAACCTGGAAAGAATCTCAGAAAACCCAGCGGTCCCTGGACTTCACTTTGAGGCCCTATGGCACAAGGGGAAAGAAAAGGAAGTAAATACACTACATGATAAATTAGTTTCTCTCGGTGTTGAGATTATTTTTATTTCCTTCTTTGTACTTTTCTATTAAAAAAAAAAAGTAAAATATAACAATCACGGATTGTTTTTGCCAACAAAAGCCGAGGCAATACTCCGGTTACCATAAGATTGTTGAAAGACCCAAATAGTAATAATATATTTGGCTGTACGAAAAAATTAAACCGATCTCCAACCTGAAACTAAGGGCCCGATTTCCCGTGTCAATCCCGGGCGTGTAAATGCAGGGTCTCGCCCTCAAAAGTCCCGCCGTCTAGCTTAGGGAGCAAATATAAGCGCATACACTACTTGATTGCAAGGTAATAGAGAGTACATATCCCGAGAGCCCCAAATGCAGCGGATGCACCTGCAAAGAACTGCAAACTTCGGCCTGCTGCAGAAACACCCATCGCAACCACACGCCCTTAGATCGCGGAACGCCACTCCCAAACACCTAACTCAGCAAGGCGGTCAGCAAGGACGCATGCGCTCTACAAACGTAGAGGGAGGTAGGGCTTAAGGGAGACTGGCACGGGGATCTGCCTCCCAACCCTCTAGCCCCGCCTTCTTACCCTGCTTCCTCTCTGACTGGTTGCAAGACTGCGGAGGGTAATTTCCCATTGGCCACCAGCAAAACCACAGATATCCGGTTTGGGAGCTGGGCCGCGGCGCGCGGAGGCCGCCATGGTGCGGTTTAAGCACAGGTAAGGGTCCCCTGCCTGCCCAACATCTGCTCCCCTACCGGGTCCCCCGCGGCCTTGGCCGCGCGCTCACTTTTCTGCTGCCCGCCGCAGGTACCTACTGTGCGAGGTGGTTTCTGATGACCCCCGTTGCCGCCTGAGTCTGGAGGACCGAGTGCTGGGCGGCCTCATACGGGACACGATCGCCCGCGTGCACGGGACTTTCGGCGCAGCCTCCTGCTCCATCGGCTTCGCGGGTACGTGAGTGCTGCGGAACTAGGCGAACGGCGGGATTGGGAGGGAACGGAGGCCGGAAGAGGGAGAAAGAAAGAGTACGGGACACGGCAGGAGCTTCCAAACCCGATACACAGTCCTCACTGTACAGTATGTCCTCTTGAGGCCAATCGGAGTCTGAGCCCGAGTCTGCGTGAGTTCGAGGTTAGGCGGAGAGCTAAAAGCAGAAGGCGGTGGCACTTTGGGAAGGAATCGGCTTTATCAATTTCACGTGTGTATACTAGGATTGTGATTGAGCAAGATAATGAATTAAATGGGGGAGGACGGGTATAGTTCCGAGTTAAGTTACTTGGTTACACTGACATCCCATGGGGGGAAAATTGTCAAAATTACCTTTTAAAAAAAAAAAAACCCTTAATACAGCAGATGAAATACAGAACCTACCATCGTATGTAGATGAGAGAGGGGATTCTTCTGACAAGGACGCAGTTTTAAGTGTTTTATTTTAACGATTATAAAGATATTTATTGGAGACAAATAGCGAGAGCGCAGCAGCAGGGAGGAGTGGGAGGAGCAGGCTCCATTCCAAGATCCTGGTATAAAGACCTGAGCTGAAGGCAGAGGTTTAACGGACTGTGCCACCCAAACTCCCCAGCCATGCTATTTAATGTTTAAATTCATTACATGTTTTAACCTTTGCTTAAAACTGAATACCGGAGAATTCATGCACATAGGCCCAGTTCATTTACATTGGGTCATTCGCAACCTCTTCAAGACCTACAGAATCCAGGGCGCCTGGGTGGCTCAGTGGGTTAAGCCTCTGCCTTCCGCTCAGGTCATGATCTCAGGGTCCTGGGATGGAGGCCCGCATCGGGCTCTCTGCTCAGCAGGGAGCCTGCTTCCCTCTCTCTGTCTACTTGTGATCTCTGTCAAATAAATAAAATCTTTAAAAAAAAAAAAAAAAAAAAAGACCTACAGAACCCTGTTTTTCAGGGGGCACCTGGCTCAGTCACCTAAGCATCTGCCTTTGGCTCGCATCTTGATCCCACAGTCCTGGGATCAAGCCCCCATCAGGTTCCCTGCTCAAGGGGAACCTGCTTCTCCCTCTCCCTGCCATTCCCCCTGCTTGTGCTGTCAAACAAAATCTTAAAAAAATAACTCTTTTTAGCCAAGATTTCCCCTGAGGAAGATGGATCTCTGCCAGTCCCAGCCCCACTTATCAGCTTATCAGTGAATTAGAAGAGCATTTAAAATTCCAAATTCATTCTGATTGGTGTGCAAAGCCCTGGTGTGGTTTATCCCTTTTTCATAAATAAATATGTGTCCTAAGGGTTTTTTTCCTTCAGAAATTTTTTACTCACTGATGCATCCCAAGTGCTACTGCCTGGCACATAGTAGAAGCTCAGTTACTCTAAGATTTTTAAATGAATCCAGAGTTTCCCAAAATATTTTTTTTTCCCCCTGCTGTAGTGCGATACCTCAATGCCTATACTGGAGTAGTGTTACTTCGATGCCGGAAGGAATTCTACCACCTCGTGTGCTCAGCTCTTCCTTTCATCACATACTTGGAGAACAAAGGACACCGTTACCCGTGTTTTCTCAACACCTTACACGTGGGAGGTAGGGGTGCATGTGGTATGGCCGCTGATTTTCAATAGTAACAGGTCCAGGGTTCAGTCTTGACAGGCAGGTAGGTCTTCCTGCTCTCCTGCCAAGAACAGGAGGCTTTCACCCAGCTCAGAAAGTCTTTGAGACAGACACCTTTCATGAGCTGTTGACCACAGAGTTCTTCCATGTGCCAGGTACAATTAGAACATGCCAGAAGTTCCTGATTCATTACAACAGGAGACAGCTGTTGATCTTATTGCAGAACTGCACCGACGAAGGTAAGCAACGTTAGCCAGTGCCCACTGAGCAGTAACTAGCCTGGCTGAAAAGAGGGGACTCCCAAAGACCTCTTTCATCCCTGCTCTGCCTGCCTTTCCAGGAGAACGACAAGCTATCCAGAAGTCTGTCACCAGAAGCTGTTTACTAGAGGAGAGGTCAGATGAGGAGTTTTCGGAGAGTGGTGAGGAGGAGGCTGCTGAAGCAGTGGAGTGAACCTCTGCACGCTGTGGTGGGCCCGAGATTCAGGGCCCAGTTGTTGGAACAGAACATTCTGGGAGGCAGCAGCATCTGCTACAATTTTGGCAAAGTGGATGACTGCTCACCAGAGGCCAAGGTATCAGCTCAAAGTAGAGGACTTGTTCACTTAAACTGAAGTCACATTTACCTAGCGCTGCCGGGTTAAGTGGTCCTGCAGGTGGTGAACCCCCAGCAGTTACAGACATATCTGTGTCTAATTGCCTGGCTGAGTAGGTTTAATAAATGTACTTGGCAGGGCACCAGGGCCCAGTCAGTTAAGCATCCGACTCTTGGTTTTGGCTCAGGTCATGATCTCACGATTGTGGGCCTGAGCCCCAAGTTGGGCTTTGTGCTCAGCATGGAGTCCTTCAGATTCTCTCTCTTCCCTCTCTCCCTCTCCCCATCTCCTGCTCTATTTCAAATAAAATTTAAAAAATAAATACACTCACTTCTATAGCAGCCTTTTAGTATACTTAAGAAGTTTCATTTTGGGGGCACCTGGATGGCTCAGTGGGTTAAAGCATCTGCGTTCAGCTTAGGTCATGATCCCAGGGTCCTGGGATTGTTCTCTGCTCAGCAGGGAGCCCGCTTCCTCCTCTCTGCCTGCCTCTCTGCCTACTTGTGATCTCTGTCAAATAAATAAATAAAATCTTAAAAAAAAAAATCTTTGGCTCCCACTTTGGCTGGGAGGTCTCCTTCCCCCGCTATCCCTGGCCTCAGTGGGAAGACTGGCTCCCTGTGATGCTAGATGTATAGCCTCCCACTTGAGGTCTTGTAGATGAACCCTAAGCAGTCCAGGTTATTTAGAGTAAAAGTATTAGTGAGACATGGCAGCTAAACTGGCACCAATCTATAGCTGGTTTCCATACTGACCTTAAAAATACCAGATTCCTTACCAATCCTTAATCAGGTAACAGGATAACAAACATGGTTCTTGCATTTTTCTTACCAGAGGGGGTGGTGGGGGTAGAGGGGAGGTGTGTGACAAAACCTGGCCTTGCC
This sequence comes from Mustela putorius furo, assembly GCF_011764305.1. Classification (NCBI taxonomy): domain Eukaryota; kingdom Metazoa; phylum Chordata; class Mammalia; order Carnivora; family Mustelidae; genus Mustela; species Mustela putorius. Next base: position 14,035,115 of record NW_025422387.1, on the reverse strand, counting down.
TGACATTACAAAGCCAAGCAGCAGCTGCCAACTTCGAGTAGTTTTCTGCAGTTCGCCCTTCCCTGTTGTCTCACCCCTGCTGGGCCACCTGAAACCAAGTAACACTTCCTCACTCACAGAGGTTAGGAGGGTTTGGATCCACTACTTACCAATGACATTTCTAGGATCTGTTATCTTGTATAATAAAACAGATGTTATTCAAAGTCCCTTACACATTTAACAGAAAGATCTGTAATGTTTGCTTCAACATGTCCCCTTATCTTCAGGGCTGAAACACACTCATGCACCCAGGGCGGTTCCTGTCCCAGGATTTATGAACCTCTTTAAGAATGACAGGTAAAGCTAAGCCCAACTCAAGAGCCCCTTAGTCCTGACACTAGGAAAGACACCGAGACCCTGTGACACCAGAGTGCTCAAGCTCACAGTAGCTGTTACTTTACCCTATTTAAGAAGTATGTCTAGCTAACCTGTAATGAACTTTAAAAACCCAGAAAGCTCACATTGCTTGTGCAGGTGATTTATTGCAACTATTTGCCTTCACATGCTATTATACCTAGAGGTCACTTTATTAAGCAGCAAAATTCACATCACTCAAATTCCACTCCAACCAAGGCACAGACTGCTCTAGACAACAGGGAGGCAGTGCGCACCACCACTGCTTTCAAACCTGTTCAGCTCTGCCTCCAGCTGTGCCAGATTCCTCTGCTCCTACAACTCAGGCCACTGTCACTCAAAATAAAGCATCTAACAGTTGGCAGGTTCCAGGGCTGCTTTAGTGACAATTCCAGCTTTCCCTGCCAAATGAGCCACATACAAGTTGTAAAACCTTCTAGCACCTAGGTAAGCAGCCGCATCCTGGCCATTTCTCAGAAGAAAAACTGCAGTTCAAGCTGGGTGTCCTAAATCCATTTTATTCCCATCCTCTGTTTCTTTAACAAGAGGAAAACTAGACAGGAAAGGCTCTATTTTTAAAAGACGTGCTGAGTGGTATGTTGAAACCGTGACGCCCTGACATGTCAGCAGAGCAGTGGGCTGTGGGCTGCTCCAAGGGGTGGTGAAGGGTCTCAAACTTACTTGGGTTGAGAAAAACCAATTATACATAGGTCCAAAACAATAACCCTGGTAACAAACTAAAAATCTAGGCAGGAAGAGATCTCTTGAGAGTGTCAATACTTTATTTTGGTGTAAAGACGGGAAGCTGGAAAATACACTGTATTTAAAATTTTCTTGGTTCCCCCTCATGCTGTGGAAACCCCCTCCCCCCAAGAGCTAATCTGTTCAAACTCAAATACTTAAAAATTACAGCAGCAAAACAGAAGCACAGAAGAAAGAAAACCAGATGGAGAAGGTAACCGGGCCGGTAGTGTCACTTGGTGTGGACAACTGAGGTGCTGAACAGGAGCTTTTGTTTCTGTTTTTTTCTTTTCTTTCCTCCTTTGTCTTCTAAATGGAAACAAGAAAGAGCTTAGCTTTGAACGTTATCCCCCAGCCTCCAGCTTTAGTGACAATTACAGCCAGTTTTCACTCCTGAGAGTCCAGAGCGGCAGCGAAGGTTCTAGGGTGAGGACTGCCTGGATCCGGACACCAGTCTGCATGCAGCACTATTTGTCTGGGCAAGTCCCTTTACGTCCCTAGACCCATTTCTTCATCTGCTCTACCTGTGACAGTTCTACCCATTTAATATAGTTGTCGGGAGAATAAAATGAGCACAATGCCAAGCACAGAGAAGACACACCCTAAATGCTAATGTTCTTGTCTCACTGAATAGCCAGAGTGGTGTGGCCTTCAAGCCTGACTTCTCCAACTATTAGCCACCCTCTACCAAACAGGATTCTAAAATCTCCTCCACTATGTCTTAGAAGGGAAAAAATAAAGACCTTCTCAGAATTTCACATCCAGGCCTCAAGAATTTATGTGGGGTGGCGAAAAGGTCCTACCTGACATAGGAAGGGACTGTTAGCTGACACTAGCATGTGACCCTACAGGCTCAGAGGAAAGAGCCTAATCAGTGATGTCCACCACTAGATGCAGGCGGGAATGACAGCCCTGTACTGAGCACACATTTCTTTGCCTTTACCAGACAGGGGATCTGAAGAAGCTGGTGTGTCCAGTTTCATGAAGGCGGCTTCAATAGCTTGGCTGAAGGAGTTTTGGAAACTGGGCACAGGAACACGGTCTGAGTTATCACTCTCCCCATCACTGTCCACAGGAGCAGGAGGAACTAAGCTGTTTTCATCTATAAAATACCAGTGTTAGAATTTTAGAGAGGATTCTAGAGACTTTAACTTTCTGAAAGGGACCAAATTCCCCTCCACCAGAAGGTCATTCTCACCTTTTTTGGGAGTAGTTTTGGGCCACACATCTGCTTTTGCTTTTCCAACCCTCAGCATCTGCCAAGAGGGAAAGAAGAGAGACAAGAATTTAAGTAACCAGTCCAATTTCTCTTCTAGACTTGTGTCTCGACACTAACTAGCTAGAAGGTCAAAGAACTATCACCTTTGGGAAAAAAGGATTTTCCAGATACTTCTTTCCTCAATGCACTATTTTGGTCATGTTCTCTATAACCTGACCAGCAGATAGCAGTGAAATTCCCAAGGTGGAAGACCAAAGCCTGTTTTATTCCTTTGAAAAAGGTTGAAGAATAGTGCATGACAGCACAATAGGTTCTTACTCAGACTCTCAAGTTGACAATCCTGACTTTTGTGTGATTCTCTTGTTCTGGTAAGTTTTCCCGCTCTTCTTGGGACTCCTAAAAACATAAACCTCCTGGAATAAGCAGTGTGCAGTACCCTCCAATTTCAAAATGAACCACCTGGTCTACGGCCATACCACCCTGAACGTGCCCGATCTCGTCTGATCTCAAAATGAACCACCTGGCTATCGAATTCCAGTTACTAAAGGCCAAGAAAACCAGTTCAATAAATTTTAACTTTATCCTGCAACTGCCACAACAGCCTTAATTACCCTTCAGTCTTTGCTCTTCCAACAGCTCCTTAATTATAAAATTTTAAAATTTTTATAAAATTTATAAAAAATATAAAATAATTATAAAATTTACAGCCTCCATGTACAGTAAAATCAGAACAATCCCTCCTGCCCCTGAATGAGGAACTCTTTCATCTGGTCTGGCCAAGGCCAGTTTCTTAATTATCAAGGGCCAGTGTAAGCCCCATCTGCAACACATGCTATGCTCAAAGCAGGGGGAATTTGGGTTTTTTTTTTAAGCTTTTATTTATTTATTTGACAGAGGTCACAAGAGCATAATGCGGGCCTCAATCCCAGAACCCTGAGATCATGACCTGAGCAGAAGACAGAGGCTTAACCCGCTGAGCCACCCAGGCACCCAAAGCAAGGGGAATTTTATTCCTGGAAAAATACCAGGAGACAAGCCCCACAAGATTCAAATAGGAATGTCTTGTCCTAAAGTGTGTGTCCCAAAGTGAGGTACAGTATTATTCAAACGGAGTTGGACTTGCAGAGGTTGATTTCCCTGAATAACATTTCTTTATCATGTACCACTTCGATGATCTTTTCCCTGGGAGTTCAGAGTCCAAATAGTAAGACATCTGAACCACCTTACTCTTAAAAGGTCATTAAAATACCTACCACCTATGTTTTATTCTTGCCAGAAATGTTTAAATGTTTAACCTGAACCCACTTACGAAAAAAGAAACCAACAAATGCAAACTCTAGACTCTATATACAACAGCTGGCCTGGATGCTTCAAAAACATCCATGTCATAGGAAAAAAATCAAACAAAACAAAAGAGAGAGGCTAGAGAAACTGTTATAGATCAAAGGACACTAAAGAGACTTGACAAATACATGCCATGAGCAATCTTTGGACGTGACTGAAAACAATATAGGACCCTTGAGACATACGCAATGAGATATTCAGTTAGCTGAATTTCTTTGACGTGGTCATGACAACTGTGCTTATAAAGAAGAATGTCATTTGTGGGGCCACTTATATTTGGTAGTAAACTGTCATTCATGAGGTCTGTAACTGATTTTCAACATAAAAAGAGAAAGCAAACACAGCAAAATGCTAACAACTGGTGAACACAGATGAAAGGTAAAAGCGTTCATTATGCTATTCCTTCAACACATTGAAGTTTGAAGTTGTTCACCATTTAATTCTGAAAAAAAGCAAAAGCAATAAAACCTAGTTAAAAAAAAACTAAAAACAACAACAAACTTAAGCATTTGACATAACTCCTGGGAGCCACTTGCATAATTATCACTTCTGAAGCCTACCAGTTAATGTTCAGGATTGCTTTCAATTATTTCTTTCTCCTTGACTTCAGGACTCTCCTTACCAAAGTCCAATTCCTGCTTATTTCTCAACACGCACTGCCATTTGTTGTGAGAAACATCCATTATCACCTGCTCTAAAGAACTGTTAAGCTAATGATTCCAAACTAGCCCCAAAAAAGTTAATACTAACTTCTAATGGGGGTGCTTGGCAAGCAATCCATCCATCTGAACTTAGTTATCTCAATGCAGGAATGCTGAGTGTTGGTTTGTGTTTTAAAGATTAAAAACGTCATCTGACTCATTTTGTCTCATTGCATCTGAGAGAGCAAGCTGTGTCTGCTCAAACCCACTTGGTCTGAGATCCGGAAGTAGGGTCTCATGTATGTGCCACCAGTGTTTCCATCAGTATGGGAAGGATACAGGCTTCAGTAAATTGGATTCAGTGAACTTTCTTGAATGGGTCCTTCAAAAGACCTATCTTGATGTTAACTCATTGTACATAAAATAAAAATACTTCAATTACTGGGGGGAGAAAAAAAGATCTGACAACAAGTGTCACTAGCCTAGTGTTCCTCTAACCCACCTGCCTAAGAAAGCTGGTCTGGCTAGTTATAGGATAACCACAACCTCTCCTTTCCCAAAGTGAAGAGGAATGGTTTACTATATGTAATAGATACACACTACCTAAATCCAAGGTCCTAGAACTAGGGACCAGCTAAAATTGATTGATGTCTCCCCAGCCCCTACAACAGTGCTCATTACCCAAGTACCTAATGATTTGTTAAATAACTGAAGCTCTGATTCTCCCTAGCTACTCTTGGTCTCTTTCCTTGGTAAGTCTATACAGTAACATCTGAGACTAAATCCAATAGATTTCCTCTTAAAAAAGTTTTCCATGACTATTACCATTCATGCAACATTAACCTGTAAGTCTCCTCCTCCAACGGAAAGGATTTCCAGAAAGAACAAGCAGAGTTCATGTTAGATATCCTTGGGCTGTTTTACAATACAAGCAAAAGATTTACCTGGGCAAAGGAAGGGAAAGGAGAGTCTTCTTCCAGACTCCCAACGCAGAATGAAGGACTGCCCTGACTGGCAGTAGGTGACAGAGGGGTCAGCAAAAAGTCTGAAAGGAAACCAGAGACCTGATTATGTAAGTTAAGAATAGACTAGCTCTTTGGAGCTTAACAAGAGAGAAAAGATGAACCCTGAATCGGGTCTGGATAATTACCAGCCCCACCTCTAAAAGCGAACCTGATCCAATTACCACTCTGCCGTCTTCTTATAAAGTCAAGAACATGGCCCCACTATTCACACTAGTGATCCACGGAGAAAAAAGCGGAGTACTCACAGTAATACTAGAAAGCATGGCAGCATCTGTTCCCACACTAAGAAAAACCCTTTCCAAAGCAGCTGACTCTCCAGGCCTAGTGGACTAGTTTTATGTGAATGAAAAAGTTCCAAGGAAAAGATAAAATGTAATCAGGTCAGCCTTTATGGTCCAGCCAGATGTCTCTGACCTGGGAATATTCAGTTAGAATCCAAAATACACATACACGAACAAAATCCAGTATGAAGATCCAAGCTTTTCCTTGATAAGCCCTAGATAATAGTCTTCTCCATCCTTATTGACCTCAAGGTGAGCAATTCCCACAGGTCTACCCACTGTCCTGATCATTGCTGGGAGGGAAGGGCCTAGTCACTCTCCAGGTGGCAGGCCGTCCCGCAGTCAGCCAGGGCTATTCAGTACGCTCATTCCTAGCACCATCCAACTGCTCTTCCTCAGGACATTAAAGTCCGTTCCTCAGAAAGGCTCGTATGATGAAAGCACATACACAAACACAATTTTTGTATCACAGATGATGTGGTCAATGTTCTGCCATAGTGCTCTGTATAGCAGCTCTCAAACTAAAGAGCATAATGGTCACAATGCAGGTTTCTGTCACATTCCTGTCACTAAGCCCCTGCCTTAGCCTCACGCTTCTCATCTGCAAAGTGATGACAGGCAAATGATCACAAGAGAATCACCAAGAGCTTTAAATATTCTGCTTTGGACATTTTATTAAAATGGCTGGCAAGAAATGTATTTTAATTATCAAAAACTACCATCCAGGAGGACGATCAGAAAAGATAGCTCTTTGAAACAAAATTATGATTAACTCTTAAATGTTTAGCTTGATAATACATTAATACATTCTCTCTTTAAAAAAGTATTTTTAAAAGGCAAAAGCCTCTGAACAACCTCTAAATACTGACCTCACTCCCTAGAGTAAAACACCATTACCTGTTTGATTAGGTAATCATCTGAGTATTTTTCTACACATTCAGATATATGAACCCATAACGAAATGCTGTTTTTATGTTCTTTTTTTTAAAATCCACAAATGTGGGGTGCCTGGCTAGCTCAGTTGGAAGAGTATACAACTATATCTCAGGGTCATGAGTTCAAACCCCACATCAGGCATGGAGGCTACTTAAAAAAAATAAGGAAAAAAAAAGTAAAACCCACAAGTGGTATCATATTTCGTCTTATTTGACGATGTCCTTTCATCTTAAAGGTCCACGCATTAGTTCATGAAGACGGCTACTCCCCTCTTCAATAGGTATAAAGTATTTCACAGTAGAGTATAAATGCTCTACAATTCAGCCATTACCTTAACAGCAGATTTCATAGGCTTCCCCCCCTGCCCCGTTATAAGCAATGCTACAACAGAGACATGTACAAAGATGCTTAAGCATACAAGGTATGCTTGTACATACAGGTACAAACTAGAAATAAAACAAATGGGTCACAGGGAAGAATCTAAGTTTAACTGTCCCGCCCTATGAACTACCTTGAGGTTTTGACATTTTCAGAAGACAGCAGGGTAAAAAGCAGTCAGTACAGCAAACACAAAACGTGGATCAAATAGTAAAATCTGACATATCTCAGAAATATATTAACTACCTAAAGTAATGTTAGTCACCTAAAGATCCCACCATGCTGAGTAGGTCAGAGTTGTACATTCAGATACCAGGACTTTGCTTTAAGGTCTGTGGCTGATGGCCAACTTTATTCTTTAAACCCCAACTCATTTACCTGCTTGGGAACCTGGACTTCTGCTAAGAGGAGAAAGGGAGAGGGCACCATGGCCCTCGGTGCTGGTGGGACCCAAAGCAGAATCAGAGGTGCAGGTATAGGAATTGAAGGCAGGAAACTGCTGTAGATTCTCTAGGGGAATGTGGACTTCTGGGTCTGCAAAGAAAAGAGGAGAATGGTAGACCCATTTAGAATATTCCTCAAATCTTTTCCAACAGTTGAGGACAGTCAGAATGAATCCCCCAAGAGTCTTTTAAAAAAAAGGGATGTAAACAGCTTTAAAACCAAAATTTTGGGACACCTAGGTGGTTCAGAGGCTTAACCATCTGACTCTTGATTTTAGCTCAGGTCTTAATCATGTGGGTCCTGAGATCAAGACCCCCTGTGGGCTCTCCCCTCATAGGGGAGAGTCTGCTTGGGGATTCTCTCCCTCTGCCCCACCCCCTCTATCTCCCCCTTCCTCTCCCCTGCCCCACTTTCCTGTGCATGTACTCCTCTCTCACTGAAATACGTAAATCTTTTTTAAAAATTTGTAAATAAAAATAAATAAAATCTTTGTTCTAACTATTCCTATCTGAAGCCAGGTGATAGACATACAGCTTAACCACATTACTCTATATACTTGTCTCTGAATATTTCCATAATTTAAAAAAAAGCAAACCAAAAAAAGCTCATTCCTGAAACACCAGTTTTTCAAACATTTGGGAAATGTGCCAAACAGCTATATAACACTGGAACCCCAGTGTTATCCTAGTTATCCAAGTTTAAGAAGTAAAAAAAGTGAAAGTAAAAAAATTTTAAAGATTTTTCTTAATTTATTCATTTGAGACAGAGAGAACATGAGCAGGGGAGAGAGGGAGAGGGAGAAGCGGACTCCCCACCAAGCAGGGAGCCCGAAGTGAGACTCAATCCCAGGACCCCAAGATCATGAACTAAGCTGAAGGCAGACACTTAACCGAGCCACCCAGGTGCCTCAAAGAAGTAAAATGTGTGTTTACCATACTGAATGTAGTCAAAAACAGTGAAGTCCTTTCCTGAGCTGAGGACTCAGTTCTTTGCTTCCTGGAGGATAAGCAGGCCCTCATGTCACACTACTCTCCTGGGTCCAATGAAGCTTACGTTGGAGTGGCAGATCAAAAGGCTCTGCACTTACTAGTGTGAAAATCTAACTTCCTGCATGTATTTCCTAGTTTGTCAAGGTTTCTACTCTGTCAGACCCCTTGGGAGACATGCTAAACTAGGTATAGATGTCCCTTTAATACAAAGGTGGGATTAATGTTCCATCTAGAGTGCACAGGAGATGATTATCCACCAAATGCAGATTCCAATTCTCTTCCCAGAACATATTTTTTCACCCACTATGCCAAGGATGAATTTAATCTCATCCCTTATTAAGAGCTATGAGCTTTGACTAGAATTAACCCACTTAATTCTCAAATAAGCCTATGAAGGGGGTACCCTCATGATTCAGATTTAAGAGCTGAAAACATGTGGCAGGACTAAGATGTGAACCAAGCAGTCTGGGTCCTGGGCCCAAGCACTGAGTCTCTCTCCGATGATGCACAGCTGTACTAGTCAACCATGGGCGCTCCTGAACTTACACTTGCCCTGTTTCTTGTTCTCCTCCATCTCAATCCTGCGCTCCCGGCGGCGTTCCTCCCGAGCCTTCTTCTGGCGCTGACGCTTCCTCTTCTCAATGTCATCTGTGGGTTGGTCAGATGGTGAGGAGGTAGAACGAAGAAAACCTGGCCATTAACTCCTCCCAGGTGACTAGTAGATAAGGCCACATAAAGAGACAGCCAACTGGATGAATGGATGGAGTGTTTCTGGAGGTACAGAGGCTCATGATGGAGCTCCTTAATTCCTCCCACCCCGGGTTTCCAGTCAGAAGAACCCCTGAACTCCACTCTGAAAAGAAGCAGAGTGGGTGCATTCTTACCTGAAAATATCTCTAGGGTTTCCTTGGAGACCACAGGAGGCTGCAGAGCCAATTCACAGATACTGAACTCACAGGTGAGCGGCAGGTGAGAAAGGTATCTATGGCGCTGTCGAACATCCTACCATGCAAAAGGGACCAAAACTCAACTGACAGCGAGCCAGACTCAGAGCAGAGGTTCCCACCCCAGACAGCCAACAGTACGCACACTCACACACAGCACTGGGGTTCAAAGAGCAGTACTCAAGTTATCACCATTTGACAAAGCCAAACAGAAACTGTCAGTCAACATTCAAGTGAGGTAGAATGAGCAACCAAAAGCAGTGTTTAGGTTTGTGCTGCAAATGAATAAACTGAGCCTGGTAATAAATAATCTAAAGCTGATCAGCTATTTCTGATTTTCTGGGGCCTACAATTAAGCAGGGGGGGTGGGGAGAACAAGGGGAGTTAAAGAGTATTGGATGGCAAAAAACCTAGAATCCATGGACAGAATTAATGGTAACTGGGAAGGCAAATAAAGCAGATTTCCCTACTAATAAAGGTTGGCCTGAAATAGTAAAAAATTGAAGGCCATTAATTTTTCTTTTCATTTTCTGCATGTTTATTTTTATTTTAAGATTTTTATTTACTTATTTGACAGAGATCACAAGTAGGCAGAGAGGCAGGCAGAGAGAGAGAGGAGGAAGCAGGCTTCCTGCTGAGCAGAGAGCCCAATGCGGGGCTCAATCCCAGGACCCTGGGATCATGACCTAAGCCGAAGGCAGAGGCTTAACCCACTGAGCCACCCAGGCACCCCCATTTTCTGCATGTTTGATGTAAAGTTTATGGTACTCAATGAATCTCTTATTTTGAGGCTTGTAACAAATTTTGTGATCAACACAGGGGTAACTCTCAAAGGGTAAAAACATGTATGTAAATTATCAGACAATAATTAACAGCTGTCTGCCAAGCCAAAAATGTGTTTCAAGGGGCGCCTAGGTGGCTCAGTGGGTTAAAGCCTCTGCCTTCAGCTCAGGTCATGATCCCAGGGTCCTGGGATCGAGCCCCGCATCGAGCTCTCTGCTCAGCAGGGGAGCCTGCTTCCTCCTCTCTCTTTCTCTCTCTGCCTGCCTCTCTGCCTACTTATGATCTCTGTCAAATAAATAAAAATTTTTTAAATATCTTAAAAAAGAAATGTGTTTCAAGCTTGTATAACCTAGTGTAGAGCTTCCAAGAACTTTTCGATTCCTTGGACATTTTTCCCAAGCCATAAGGAAAAAGATAAAAACACTCATTTTGAATGAAAGTGAGAGACATCTGTACTCCCAAACCACAATAAATGAACCTGTTGAGCAGAGAGCAGTAGTGATTACCAGAAACCCAACATGGTAAGGGAGCACTGTTTAATCTCTTAGAACTTTGCGGAGACAATTATCAGTGACAAAAATAGACAAATACAAAAGCTACGATCCTTGAAGGATTGGGTGCATGGGCTGGCTAGGCCCATGTCAAAGAGATCATTCTGATGGCACCCCAGAACCGTAACCCTCGGGGCAGGTAGGACCTTACCTCGGACATGGAGTAGCCGGCAATCTCCACCACTACCGCCGAGATCTTCTCCGGGCTCTGCTCCAGGCTGCCGTACTCCCTCACAAGGCAGCGCACATTCACAGGATGCAGGAACATGTGCTGCCCGTCCTCCGCTGAAGACAAGCGACTCTCTCACACAGCAATCTTGGCGGGTCCTCAAGCGAGGGCCCCACACACAGCTAGGCCTGCCTCTCCCTCCCTAAAGCCAAAGGCACAACAGACCCAACCCCATCTAGCAGCAATACCTCCTTCTGCTAAGAGGACAGGTCACCTCGCTGAAACCTCTCCATGGCAACCCAGCCCTCCTCTCAGGGACACTCACCTTGATAAAAGTAGTAACAAGGAGAGCTGCTCAGATGTGTAAAGCCTGGCTTGGTGATGGGTTCCTGCTGGCTGGACTCAGTACAAATGGTCCCCTCTCCCAGACTGTCATCTACTAACTCTGAGTCATCACAGGCCTCGGGCTCTGGTTCAGACACTGCTTCCTCTTCCTCCACCAGAGGGAGAGCAAGAGGATGAGGAGAGCCCAGAGAACAAACTTCGGTGGTCTCTTCATCAAAAGCAGACAGATACTCTAGCACACCCTGTTGGGACAAATTCTATATCAAAAGAAAGTTTATGTGGCAAGGTAGGCATGGGAACCAAGTTCTCCGGATGTCTTCCTTAGCTGTCACTGACTGAACATCCCTGGGTAAAGAACTAATAAGCACACAGAAAATACTCACAGCCCGCCCCCCCACAAAGTCCAGCACCTGCCACCTAAACAGCAACATTGAAGAACAGCAGCCATTTAGCCTCTAAGAAGGACACACTAACCTTCCTGGGTTGAAAAACGGACTCCTTCACCAAGGGAGCCATCAGCACCAGTTGTTCCAGAGCAGGCACAACACCAGGGACCTCCCTTCCGCTTTCGGTCAATCCTGACAGAGCTTCTTCCCGAGTCTTAGACCACCAGAGAGAAGACCAGAGAAAGCAAAGTTTCCAGAAACACTGAGTTTAGCAAGGGCTTACAACGGACTCTCCCAACAGGAGCGTAAGTTAAAAGGCAACAAGACCCAATGGGAATTGTGCTCCCATTGCTCCCATCCCCGCTGTGGCTTTTTCTCCACACCATTCCTTTCATCTAGTCCTATATATTTTGATTATTTTGACTATTTTCAATCTTGGTCGTAAAACATAATTGCCAGGGTGTCTGGTTTTCTAGTACTTAAAATCCTCATTCTTCAAAGGAAACAGTTAGCAAAAAGCACTTGGTACCCAAATGGGATGGTATTCTGCTTAGAATCTGTGGCAGTCACACTGACAACACAACACAAAAGCTTCCAGAACAAAAATCCAAGAACAGAGAACTAGTCTTCTTGTGTTTACAAGATACGCTTCAAAAGCCCCAGTGCTAAAGGCAGGGGTATGGCCAACTCCCACCTAAACCTGGACTGCTCTACTTCTATATAGCTTTTCTTCTCTGAAATGCATTGGAACAAATACTCTGCATTATAGGGGGAAAAAACCCAAATGAAATACAGAGTACCCTGCTAAAGGAGGACTCAGGAAAGACAGGAATTCCAGCTTCACCTCTTTTTAGTTATATGTCCTCAAGTAAATTACCTTGCTTAACCCATGACTCCATTTCCTCATATATGAAAGGGGACAGCCATATCTATCACACCAGGAAATGACACTTAAGTGAGATAAATGTAAATACAGTACCACTGCATAGGGCCTGTCACATGCCAATCACTCAGTAAACAAGGGCTTTCACTGGTCTAATTAAGATCTGTAATTCTCAAAATATGGTCTGAGGATGAATAAAATCAAAAACACCCTGGAACTCATGATAATGCAAATTATTAAGCCTACTTAGCCCAGACTTGACAGACTCCACCTCTCAGGGTGGAGCCCAACAACCAGGGATTCTGATGCCGATTAAAGGGTACAGAGCTTAGGAAATTCTGTTTCTGGGGAATTCCTGTTGCTCCAAATCCTCAGCAGGCACTCCTAAGCCCTGCTACATAGGCCATCCTACTTTCTGCAAAATGTCCCTCAAATAAAACATCTCTAAAAATAAATCCAAGTGTTTTTTTAGGGGAAAAAAAAAGCCTACCTTGCTTAACTCAGAAGGTAGTTAATCAAAGAGACTTCAGTGGCTCAATTAACTCCAAGATCATTTTAACTTCTTTCTTTCAGCTCCAGAAAGCATTTTACAAACCACTAGGTACCGGGTACCTGGGCGGCTCAGTTGGTTAAGCAACTGCTTTCAGTTCAGGTCATGACCCTGGAATCCCAGGATAAGTCCCACAATGGTCTCCCTGCTCAGTGGGGAATCTGCTTCTTCCTCTAACCCTCTCGCCTCTCATACTCTCTCTCCCCCTAATAAATAAAATCTTTAAAAAAAAAAAAAATACTAGGTACCACCCCAAAAAAACACACAAAAAAATACCCACTACGTCAGCCCTTCCCTCCCATTACCAAATCCCAGAGCAAACTGTCTTTTTTAGCCTTTCCCTGTTCATTATCATAAATGTGGGGCTGAAGTAACCTATCCCCACCACCCTACCTTGTTTCCAGGGCATTGGCTTACCTTGAGCTCCTGGATAGCTGCCTCAATAAAGCAGGACTCGGGAGTGTGCTTCTCCTCTGCCAGCTGCTGCTCTAGAGCTACCTTCTCTTCCTGAACCACCCGGTGCAGCACCTGCTCCTTAGAGGCCAGCAGTAACTTGGAGTACTGGCTGTGCTGTTCATCTACAGGAAAACCAGCGAGATCACAAAAATGCAACATTCAAAGCTTTGCAACCACCTGGCTACACAGCAACTTTTACACATACCTTTGTTGTAAAGATGGAAGTAATTTAGCATAATTTTCTAAAAACAATTTAATAATGACCTTAATACAAGGTTTCTAACTCTGACCCCATTTTATAAGTAATCTAAGAAAACAAAATATGCAGTTAAAAAAAAATCTAGCCAAACAATATTCAATAATTACATCATCTATAATACCAAAAATACAACCAACCAGTATGTCCAATAATACAGAAATAGTTAATGACATGATGGCATATTCACTAAAGGGAATTTTGCAGACATTAAAAATGGTTTTCTGGGAGCATCTGGCTGGCTCAATTGGGAGAGCACACGACTCAATCTCCCGGTCGTGCTTTCGAGCCCCATGTTGGATACAGAGATTACTTAAAAATAAGCTTTAAAAAAATTTTTTTAAATAAAAATGGTTTTCTGAGGACATTTATTAACATGCAGAAATACTCACATTACATGAATAAAATGCAGACACCAAACTAGAAAATTTAATCCTAATCTTGCAGAAGTATACATGCACAGAAAAAAAAATCTAGAATTTTGGGGTACCTCTGCATAAAAGGATCATGGAGGATTTACTTCCTTAACTTCCCTCTCCCATATTTTCTGTACTTTTTCAAAAGTTTAAGATATTATCTTTTGAGAAACCCTTGAAATACCATTTCCCCACCCTCCCATCCTAGTACCCACCCAGAGATAACCATTTGCAAATTTCAATATGTAGTCATCAAATCTTTTTCTATACATTTGTACCCATGTTCATTTATTTTTTTTTAAGATTTTATTTATTTATTTGACAGAGATCACACGTAGGCAGAGAGGCAGACGTTGGGGGGGGGGAGCAGGCTCCCTGCTGAGCAGAGAGCCCGATGGGAGACTCGATCCCAGGACCCTGGGATCATGACCTGAGCCGAAGGCAGAGGCTTTAACCCACTGAGCCACCCAGGTGCCCCACAGAGACCTAATTTTTGCCTTCTGTATTGTGTTCCACAGAATAATACACTCTACTTTGAGTAAATTCCTCATGGAATATTTAGCTTATTATCAACTTATATTACATTGGAACAAAAAAATCCTTATACATGCTCCTTGGTGCGAATAATTTCCTTATGATATTTAAGTATAAATGCTGGATCAAAGGTTGTGGGTTTTCTGTTTGTTTTTGTTTTTGTTTTTTTTTAATATTTTATTTATTTATTTGACAGAGAGAAATCACAAGTAGATGGAGAGGCAGGCAGAGAGAGAGGGAAGCAGGCTCTCCGCTGAGCAGAGAGCCCGATGCGGGACTCGATCCCAGGACTCTGAGATCATGACCTGAGCCGAAGGCAGCGGCTTAACCCACTGAACCACCAGGCGCCCCTGTTTTTGTTTGTTTTTTTTTAATTTAAGTAATCTCTACACCCCCAAATTCACAATTGTAGCCACGTTCCTCCAGCTGAGTCAGCCAAGTGCCCCTGTGCACTTTAAATACTTTAAATACTATCAAACTTTAAATACTATCACTTTAAATACTTTAAATACTATCAAATTTTAAATACTATCAAACTTCTCCCATCAAAAGACCACCAAGAACTCATTTGCCTTCCCCACCCAACCCACCCCGCGAAACCTGGTGTTCCCAATGTTTTTTTCTCTTTTTCATGTGTGTCAATCTGATAGCCATTTTGATTTGCATAACTCTTAGCAAAATTAAATCTCTTGTAATTCTTGGGAAGGATTCCAATATCCCTTTCTGGAAAATGCTTTGTACATGCTTAGCCTAGCTTGTTAATAGAATTCATAGAATACTTGCTCTCCCTCACTGACAAGTAAAATCTTTAAACTAATTAGTTAATTTAAAAATGTGTAAATCTTCCCTTAGTTTTTCATCAGTTGACTTTAAGGAATATTGTCAGATTTCATTCTTATAAAATCACATTTATTTAGCTTTTCTTTTATAACATCTATACAGTTTTATCCTGGTTCAAAATTCATCCATACCTGAGGATTTATAAAGATACTGTCCTATATTTTTTCTTAAAAATTTTAAATTTTTGGGATGCCTGGGTGGCTAAGTTGGTTAAGCAGCTGCCTTCAGCTCAGGTCATGATCCCAGCGTCCTGGGATCGAGTCCCACATCGGGCTCCTTGCTCAGTGGGAAGCCTGCTTCTCCCTCTGCCTCTGCCTACCATTCTGTCTGCCTGTGCTCACTCACTCTCCCTCTCTCTCTCTGACAAATAAATAAATAAAATCTTTAAAAAAAATTTTTTTTAATTTTTAAAAATTCGATTACTTAATCCATGAGAAGTTGATTTTTATGAATGGTATAAGACAGGGATCTATTTTTTTTTTTACTGTTTGAATACTATTTATTGAGAAGTATCTTTAGCCCAGATACTGAAATGCCACTTTAATCAATACTCATTTCTAGGGGCACCTGGGTGGCTCAGTGGGTTAAGCCTCTGCCTTCGGCTCAGGTCATGGTCCTGGGATCGAGTCTCCGATCTGGCTCTCTGCTCGGCAGGGAGCCTGCTTCCCCCTCTCTCTCTGCCTGCCTCTCTGCCTACTGTGATCTCTCTCTCTGTCAAATAAATAAATAAAATCTTAAAAAAAAAAAACTAATTTCTGCATGGAATGCAGGACATAAAACCCTGTGCACATTCCCCACTGTGAGTACTTCTCACATTCTATTCTAATTGCTTGGCCACCATATGTCTCTTCTACTAGACTACTGAGTTCCTGGACAACAGGTGCGCAGACTGCTGACTGTGGAATCCTCAGGACCAGCCACTATTTCAACAAAATGAAAAACTGAGGGCCTTTGGTTGGCTCAGTCAGTTAAGCAGCTGCCTTCAGGTCAGGTCATGATCCTGGAGTCTCAGGACTGAGCCCTGCACTGGGCTCTCTGCTCAGTGGACAGCCTGCTTCTCCTCATGCTCTCTCCTGCTCTCTCAAATAAATGAATAAATCTTTAAAAAAATTAAAATATATAACTGAGCCATACTTGAAACTTGCAGAGAGTTAAGCCACTCTGTTGAAACTTGCAGAGAGTTAAGCCACTCTGCAAACTCCCCTCTAACCTACCAGAATCCTAAAACTGATGTGGAAATGCTAGAAATGGCCTGCTCAAAGGCTCAATTTCTAATGGAAAGATATACTCACAATAGCCTTGAAGGATGTACCCAAAATTATTTGCCCCCTAAATTAACAGAACTCACCTCCTAGATGAATAGGATGGTCTACATTCATCCATTTGGATTTGGGCAAAGCCAACAACACCCCTTTCTCCCTCTTCATCAGCTGCATTGTAATGGTATCACCAACAACATACTGCCGTGACTCTGTGGCAACAACACTGTAACATGGACATTTAGATGGAAAAGAGCAAGGAGTCAGCAGAAGGGGGATCTAATCTATTAAATGTCTCCATCTCACCTCTTGAGATCCTTCTTATGCACAGAACTGTAACAGATGGGACATTTACTCCAGGTCTTCTCACTCAGGGAAAGGTAGTGCAGAATGCATGCCCAGCAGAAGATGTGTCCACAACGGGTTATCTTGGCTGCAGTAGGTGGATATAGGCATATTGGGCAAGATGGCACTTCATGGCTACAAATACGCTGAAACAAAATAACGCCACAAGTTACACTGCTTTCAAACTGACATGGGGCTGTCAAAGTTAAAATCTTTCTCTCCAGGGCTCAGTGGCTGGAGCCTGGGTGGCTCAGTGGTTTAAGCCACTGCCTTCGGCTCAGGTCATGATCTCAGGGTCCTGGGATCGAGCCCCGCATCAGGCTCTCTGCTCAGTGGGGAGCCTGCTTCCCCCCCCTCCCGCTCTCTGCCTGCCTCTCTGCCTACTTGTGATCTCTCTCTCTGTCAAATAAGTAAATAAAATCTTTTTCTAAAAATGCACATACATGTATATGAATATAAATATAAATATAAACATAAATATAAAAAAGTAGATATATAATAACTTTATATCATTAAGGAACCCACAATAATGGTTTAATATAATAACAAGGGGCACCTGGGTGGTTCAGTCAGTTACGCATCCTTTTTTTTTTTTTTTTTTTTAAAGACTATATTTATTTATTTGAAAGAGAGAATGAGAAAGAGAAAGCACATAGCAGGGGAGGGGTCAGAAGCAAGAGCAGACTCCCCACTGAGCAGGCAGCCTGATGCAGAACTCGATCCCAGGACTCCAGGATCACGACCCAATCCAAAGCAGTCACTTAACCAACTGAGCCACCCCATAAGCACCCCACTCTTGATTTCAACTCAGGTTATGATTTCAGTATTCTGGGATCAAGTCCTATTTAATCAAGCTCCCCACTCAGCATTGAGTCTGCTTGTCTCCTTCTCCCTAACCGCTCCATGCCATGTGCACACATGTGTGCATGCTTTCTCTCAGTAAGTAAATCTTATTTTTTTAAGATTTATTTATTTGACAAAGATCTCAAGTAGGTGGAGGGGCAGGAAGAGAGAAAGAGAGAGGAGGAAGCAGGCTCCCCAATGAGCAGAGAACCTGATGCGGGACTTGATCCCAGAATCCTGGGACTATGATCTGAGCCGATTGCAGAGTCTTTAACCCACTGAGCCACCCAGGCGCCCCAGTAAGTAAATCTTAAAAAATATATGTATGTAGACACACACACACACACACACACACACACACAAACATATATAATAAGTACACAAGTATTTTAAGGGTTCCACAAAGGGAAAAAGTGACAGAAATCAATATAAGATCCCACTTTCTTTAAAAGATTTTATTTACTTATTTATTAGAGAGAGAGAGAACACAAGCAGGGGGAAGAGGAAGAGGCAGGCTCCCCACTGAGCAGGGAGCCCGATGTCAGACTCAGTCCCAGGATCCTGGGATCGTGACCTGAGCTGAAGGCAAACCCTTAACTGAGGCACCCAGGCACCCCTATGATCCCATTTATAAAAAAAGATATACACACATACACAAAGGCATACAGAAGATCAAGAAGTAAGGTACCAGTAATTTTCCAACAGAGAAGTCAATGAGATTTTCACTTTCTATGCCTCTCTCTTTTTTTTTTTTAACCAATGTATATAAAACTTAGGCTTCACAGGACTCGTCGTTTTCTTTTCTTTTCTTTTCTTTTTTTTTTTAACATTTTTATTTATTTATTTGACAAAGATATAGGGAGAGAGGGAACACAAGCAGGAGGAGCTGGAGAGGGAGAAGCAGGCTCCCCGCCAAGCAGGGAGCCCAACATGGGGCTCGATCCCAGAACGCCAGGATCATGACCCCAGCCGAAAGCAGATGCCCAACGACTGAGCCACCCAGGTGCCCCTGGACTCATCATTTTCTGATGATTTTATGAATTTTCATACTTAATGGGAAGCCAGGCTTTGAGGCCTTTAGATTTTTTTGTTTTTTGTTTTTTTAAAAATTTTATTTATTTGACAGACAGAGATCACAAGTACGCAGAGAAGCAGGCAGAGAGAGAGGAAGGGAAGCAGGCTCCCAGCTGAGCAGAGAGCCCCATGCGGGGCTCGATCCCAGAACCCTGGGATCATGACCTAAGCCAAAGGCAGAGGCTTTAACCCACTGCGCCACACAGGCGCCCCAAGGCCTTTAGTTTTGAAAAGTATTCTACATCTCTATAAGCTAAGAGCAGCAAGAGAATACCTAAAGCTCCCAATTTCAACAGAAAACAAAATGCAGCAGTGGCTTAGACAGCAGCGCAGCTAGTGGCTCATTCACCTGTCACAAGACTGAGGCCTAACAGATTACTACAAATGGCTACCAATGAAGCCATATCCATGAGCCCATTCTAGGTCAGGAGGGTAACCAGAGTTCTTCATCTATTTCCCTAGTTACTTCTTCCCAGGAGAGGTTGTAGATAGCACTGCTTTTATATACCTTTTAGATGAGAGTCCTCTAATTTCCCAATCCTGCAGGCCAGCCAATAGGAGTGCACAAAACGAACTCCAGGAGAAACCAGCACTGATCTCTGGGGAATGTCTACAGTGCGGCCATGCAGAAAAACGTATCAACAGTGAAACCAGCCAACAGCTGCTGTGTCACATGGTCCATTTCTTTAGTTCTCTCCCCCACATAGCTGAACTACTCACCACTTGTTCCACAAAGTCCCAGTTGACTAAGGTATCAGGATCAGCAAAATGAACTGTGTAGTCTTGGTCTTCAGACACTACAAATTGGCAGCTGGAAACAGGGAAAAAGACAAGGAAAAGGCAGACTGTCAGAATCCACCGACCTGCCATCACCAAAAAGTCATTTACTTCCTTCACTTAGTAATCAAATACAGGCCATTAGCAGCCATGGTTTGTGAAGCACAGAACTAGGAGTTCAGCCTCAGTTTTTAGCCCTGGCTCTGGAGGGAATCCAGAGCTTGGCAAAAAGAAAGGAGTCTAAATCCATGAACTCTGTTTCTTCTGCTCCCAAGCCCGGCCAAGCTGCTCTAGGCCTCCCTTGGGCTAAAATTAACCCAGACTATGGCTCCATCAATCAGGAGGAAGCCAGATTTCCTTTGGCCCTGTGAGAAACCCCGGCGAACAGCTAATCTTCAATGCAGTAGAAAGCCTATTCGCACTCAATCATTTGATTACCAATTTACATAAAGTACTAACCAGTTACTTGAGTCTAGATCCAAGGTCAAATCTTACATTATAACTAATGACACACAAAAGAAACAAAAGGCAATCAGTATTTGAGCAAATATATGCCAAACACTCCAACCTGTCATTCATTTTCCTCCTTTATAGAAGGAAGCGGAGTCTCAAAAGTGGCTAAACAAATTACCTAATTACCAAAATAAAATTTTGTACAAATTACCAAAATAAAATTTAAATCTGGGTCCAATTCAAAAGAAAACTTTTACTACATCATGACACGAAAGCATTATTTAATTTTAGCATTTATTAATATATTTAAGTAATATATTCTTCTAAGCACCAATAACATCCGCTTGAAAAGTTGTTTTTCAACACTTGCCACCCCCCTCACAAAGAGAGAGAGAGGAGAAAAAGAACCAAATCAAATCCTTTTCTACCACTCTCCCACAGCAATTTAAAAGAAGCTTCTGCTGGGGCACCTGGGCAGCTCAATCAGCTGAGCGTCCGCCTTTGGCTCACTCAGGTCATGATCCCAGGGTTCTGGGATGGAGCCCTGTGTCAGACTCCCTGCTCAGAGGGGAGGTCTGCTTCTCCTTCTGTCCCTCACCCTGCTCTCTCAATCTCAAATAAATAAATAAATTTTTACATGAAATAATATAAAAGAAGCTGCTTCTAAAGAAATAAAAGCTGCTTCTCAGCTCCAGCAATTGCCCAGAGGCTCAACTGCACTTTCCTCCTAAGAGCTGACATACTTACTTGGCCTGTAAAAAGAGTTCCTTGTTAAAAGGCTTATGCCCCCACTTGTTCCTTTTTCCCCAGCTGCCATGTCCACCGCCTTCAAAGTGACCCGCCTGGCCACGGGGTTCAAAAGTGAAATTCAACAAGTGGTTCAAATTGATCTTCTTCGGACCAGAGAACTGGGCAGGGCTAAACTCTGCCCTTTGAGCCTCTGCTACCTAGAACAAAAAAGAATCAAGCATTTCAGATTATTACTGACTTATAGCAGAAACTAGTACAATCCCTCCTTCTACATAGCTTAAAATGCTAACTAAATGAAACACAGGCTTAAAGTAAACAATCTTCCTAGGAGAGGGTAATACAGAAAGTCCACCAAAATGTGGGTGGGAGTGAAGAGGGGGAACAGAGCCTTTAACATACAATGACTTAAACTGCTCAGCCTGCCCTGTGAAAAGGCAATTAACCATTAAGTGACAAAACCCAACGGAACTCCTCTAGCTCTCTTGAAGCACAAAGATTTATTTACTGGATTAGTTTTTTGACAGTCCCATAGGACTCCAACACCTTCACTCTTATTAGCTACCTGTTCTTTGGTTTGTTTCTGGCAAAAGCGAGTCTGTGGAACTATACTCTGGAGGCGGCTCGCAGGCAGCTGCTAACTGCCATGGGCTTCAGGATCCTGCCAGAGCCCTCCTGTCTAAGACACACCCTGCTATTCGTTGTTAATTAAAACTGACAGAATTAGAACATGTAGGCAGACTACCTCTGTGTCCAGAAATAAACCCAATCGGCAGATTCAGAAGAAGTTTAGAAAGTGGCAAGAAACCACATGGGAGAAATACCACTGCACACAAAGATGGAAGAAATCATGTTGGGCTTTTTCAGTTTGTTTTTGTTTTCGTTTTTTTTGTTTTTAAAGATTTTATTTATTTATTTGACAGACAGAGATCACAAGTAGGCAGAGAGGCAGGCAGAGAGGAGGAAGCAGCCTCCCCGCTGAGCAGAGAGCCTGATGCGGGGCTCGATCCCAGGACCCTGGGATCATGACCTGAGCCGAAGGCAGAGGCTTTAACCCACTGAGCCACCCAGGTGCCCAATAAAGAAAATCTTAAAAAACAAAAACAGGGTCACCTGGGTGGCTCAGTGGGTTAAAGCCTCTGCCTTCGGCTCAGGTCATGATCCCAGGGTTCTGGGATCGAGTCCCCTATCAGGCTCCCTGCTCAGCAGAGCCTGCTTCTCCCTCTCCCTCTGCCTGCTGCTCTATCTACTTGTGCTCTCTCTCTCTCAAATAAATAAATAAAATCTTTTCTTTTTTTAAAGAAGATAAATTTAAAAAACAAGATAAATAAATTTTTTAAAAAGGTTTATTTTTTTAACCGAGAGCAAGCAAGAACAGCAGGGGAAGCAGTAGGCAAAGGGAGAGGGAAACATAAGGTCCCCACCGAGCAAGGAGCCTGATGTGGGGCTCAATCCCAGGACCCTGGGATCATGACCTGAGCTGCAGAAAGACGCTTAGCCAACTGAGCCATCCAAGTGCCCCCCTTTTTTGGTTCTCTTAACATTACCAAACTGAAATGGAAAGATACCTGTTTATATAAGTCAGCTAGTGCATTCCTTTTTTTTTTTTTTTTTAAAGATTTTACTTATTTATCTGACAGAGACACAGCAAGAGATGGAACACAAGCAAGGGGAGTGGGAGAGGGAGAAGCAGGCTTCCCACAGAGCAGGGAGCCCGATGTGGGGCTCGATCCCAGGACCCTTGGGATCATGACCTGAGCCAAAGGCAGACAGACACTTAACAACAGAGCCACCCTGATGCCCCAGCTAGTCCATTTCCTAATCCAGTATCTTATTTGATGTTAAAAACACTTTGCCACGTCAGTCATATTAGCATATAGTCACTTTAAATGACTATATAGCACTACATCATAGAAGTATACTATAATGCCCCATGAAGGACACACTGTTCATAGTTTCTCCTCTGTAACAAAATAATGTTATGATAAACCTGTTTTTGGATAGATCTTTGTGCACAAATATTTGTCCACATACAATTATTTCTTCTGAATGTATAGTAGGAATTACTAGGTCAAAGGAAAAGCAAATTTAAGGCGTTTGTTACTTAATCTAATTTAGAGATTAGTAAACAGCACCTACACTTCATGAAAAATACAGGCGTGCCCAGGTGGCTCAGTCAGTTAAGCATCCAATTCCTGATTTTGGCTCAGGTTATTATCTCAGGGTTGTGAGATAGAGCCCCACTCAGGCTCCACATTCGGCACACAGTCTGCTTGAAAGTCTCTCTCCCTCTCCCTCTTCTCCTCCCCCTGGCTCATGCTCGCTCTCTAAATAAATAAAATCATTAAAAAAGAAAATCTTAAGAGTACAGAAAGGGATATGGTGAAAAATACCTTACACCGCAGAGGCAACCAATATGGCCTGACATATCCAATGCGTATAAACCATAGTACAGGACCCTTGTAATTAAGTGGCAAACCATAAACAATTTCCTTTCATCTCAACAAAAGATCCCAGGAGACCACACCTCCCACTGTTTATGTAACTCACCACAGGAAGCTCAGGACTTCCAGTCATCTGTTGTCTCTCATCCCCTGGATGCTCATTTCCATGTGGCTCTTCTATCCCCATCATCAGTCTTCTACCCTCAATGCCCCAACCCTACATAAGAGTTTGTGCTCATTCAGCAAAATCCTCTGCACCTTCAACCTTCAATCATCACCTTGTTATCCTAGTTGGCCCACTGCCACGCTCTCCAATATTGCCCATCAAAATGCCTGATAAATTATCCTTACAGGGGCACCTGGGTGGCTCAGTGGTTTAATGCCTCTGCCTTCGGCTCAGGTCATGATCCTGGGATCGAGCCCCACATCGGGCTCTCTGCTCAGCGGTCCTCTCTCTCTGCCTGCCTCTCTGCCTACTTGTGATCTCTGTCAAATAAATCAATAAAATCTTTAAAAAAAAAAAAAAATTTATCCTTCCAAAACACTGACTGCTCAGTTCTTTGGTCCTCAACTCCTCCAATTAGCTTGCCCTCCACTCCACCTCAGGCACTCAGTTCCCAAGACACACCATCTAGATCTGTGCCATCCTATACAGCAACCACTACTTGCCAGTGCCACACATGAAATACCATTTTAGCTATACTGGGTAAAAACATAAAAATTAATTTTACCATTTCTTTACTTTTTTAATGTGGCAACTAGAAAAGTTTCAATTATTTATGTGGCCTGCATTTCTACTGGACAGCACTGCTCTACATCTAGACCATTAAGGATAACAATCACATCTCTACCAACATCCAAGCAGCAACTCCCTCCTTTCCTAGCTTGTTCCCTTCAGGCCTGAATCCACAACTCTTCAGCCCCACTAGGATCTCCAAAACAGTGATCCAACCCACCCCTACAATTTTGTTTCCTTACTTGGAGTAGATCCTATGGTCCATTTACCCCCTTCTCTTTGTCATCTGTACTTACCTGGCAAAACCTTCCCGATTAATCCAACTCTGCTTATGTATTTCCATACAAGCACCAGAGAGTTATACACAAGAACACAACCACACCACACCAACCAGTCTCACTGAAGTAGGCTCTTAGGCTGCCTGGCAATATTACCACAACCAAATGACAATTCCGTACCCACTTAATTCCCTAGTCACCCAGACAATCCATTCCTCAAGGCTTCCAAGGCTCCTCTCTCAGCTCACCAAGGCTTCCATATTTCACCAAGACAGTAAGAACAATCAAAAAAGAATTCCTAAATCCTCCTACCAGGTACTCTGTCCTCCTCCTGTGTACTGAGGATGAACAGGCAAAGCTCCTATCTAAGCCACTTGTACACAAGATCCCAACTCCTCAAGGACTCAAGGACACTGTTAAAGCAATTCTCCCCCTGTTCTCTGCATCATGTTCCCCCCTCACAGAACAATCCCATTACCAGAGATATGATGTAATTTCTCTAACTTTAAAACCTCTGGACTTCACACTCCCTCAAGCTACTGCCTCACCTCTGCTCCCCTTTAGAGCAAAGCCACCAGAAAGTACTGTCTAAACTTGCTATTCCTTCCTCCCTGTCTTTCATTTTCTCTAAATCTATGCCAATCAGGTTTTTATCCTTACCACTCCACCAAAGCAGCTCAAGGCCAACAACCTACCTTCCTATTATCAAATCTACTAGTCAACCAACTTACCTTCCTATTTATGAAATCTACTGGTCCACTTTCAGTCCTCATTTTCTGCCTATCCGCACAGGGCAAAACTAACTACTTTCTCCAAATGGCTTTCAGTTCTCTTCCTCCTCCCTTTTTGCTGATCCCTCATGATCCTGACTCAAGCCTCAGTCCTTAAATCTCTTCCCTTTCTGCAGCACTCACTCCTTAATGACCCCACTTAGTTCCACAGATGCAAACACCAAATGCACACAGACACCTAGCTCTAGCCTGGGTCTCTTCCTTCAAGTCCAAATCCCATTAACTGCCTATCTCTACTTAGAAATCCAGTAAACTGGGGCGCCTGGGTGGCTCAATGGGTTAAGCCTCTGCCTTCAGTCAGGCCATGATCTCTGGGTCCTGGGGTCGAGCCCTGCATCTGGCTTTCTGCTCAGCAGGGAGCCTGCTTCCCCCCACCCCTGCCTACCTCTGCCTACTTGTGATCACTGTCAAATAAATAAATAAAATCTTAAAAAAAAAAAAAAAAGGAAAAAAGAAATCCAGTAAACCTCTTCACATAAATGTATTTCCAAAACAAAGTTCTTTATCTCAACTCCCCTTCCCACCCCACAACCCCCAAACCCTGTACTTCTCTGGAAATCTTCCACACTTCAGCATATGGTATCTGAATTGAACTCCTGCCAAAAACTTTCATTTTTTTACTCTGCTCAGACCCCATATCTAACATAATAAAAAAGTCATGTTGGCTCTACCTTCAAACATTAGCCCAAAGGGCACACCTCTCACCAACTACCGCTGTTTCAAAGTTTCCATCACTCTCACCAGAAACATCTTAACAGCCTCCTAACTAACCTCCTTGGTTCCACACTCCCCTTTAAAATTCCAAGTCAGATTACAGCACTTCTCTTCCTAAACCCCTGATGGCTTCCCATCTCTCTGAACAAAAGGCAAAGTCCTGCAAGGCCCCACATGATCCGACCCCTCCTTCCCATTCTTTAGCTTCATTCCCTACTCCTCCTCCTCCCAGGGAAGCCTACTTGTTTTACCTCAAACAAGCCAAAAACATTACCACCTCTAATCCCTTACTGCTTGTGCACTTGTTATTCCTTCTGGCTAAGACACTCTTCATCAAAACTGTATGATGTGCTCCCATGCTCTTTCAGGACTCTACTCAAACTTCACCTCCTCAAGAGCAGCTTTCCTTAAGCACCTTCTAAAACCGTACCCTTGGGGAGCCTGGATGTCTCAGTTAGTTAACCGTGTGCCTTCAGCTCAGGTCATGATCCCAGGGTCCTGAGATAGAGCCCCACATCATGCTCCCCGCTCAGTGGGCGGAGTCTGCCTCTCCCTCTCCCAAACCCACACACACTCATGCATGCTCTCTCAAGTAAGTAAAATCTTTTTTTTTTTTTTTCCAAGATTCTATTTATTTGACAGAGAGAGACACAACGAGAAAGGGAACACAAGCAGGGGGAGAAGGAGAGAGAGAAGCAGGCTCCCTGCTGAGCAGGGAGCCCAATGTGGGGCTTAATCCCAACACCCCGGGATCTTGACTTGAACCAAAGACAGAGGCCCAACAACTGAGCCACCGAGGCGCCCTCAAATAAGTAAACTCTTTAAAAAAATAAAAAATAAAACTGTATTCTTTGTTATTCTCTATCCTAACTCTCTCAGTCTACTTTTCGTCAATTCAATAAGCACATACCTTCAGATTTACTATACAGAGGACCCCTCAACAATGCAGGCATTAGGAGCACCGACTGCCTGCACAATCAAAAACCCATGTATGACTGTTGACTCCCCCAAAACCTTAACTGCTAATAACATACTGTTGACTGGAAGCCTTACCAATAACAAACACTCAACGCATGTTTTATATATCATAGGCATTATATGTTGTATTTTTAAAATAAAGCAGAGAAAAGGAAATGTCATTAAGAAAATCAAAACAAGGGGAGCCTGGGTGGCTCAATGAGTTAAACCCTCTGCCTTCAGCTCAGGTCATGATCCTTGTTTCCTGGGATCGAGCCCCGCATCACACGCTCTGCTTGGCAGGAAGCCTGCTTCCCCCCACCCCGCCAACCTCTCTGCCTACTTGTGATCTCTGTTTGTCAAATAAATAAAATCTTTAAAAAAAAAGGGGGGGGCGCCTGGGTGGAACAGTGGGTTAAAGCCTCTGCCTTCGGCTCAGGTCATGATCTCAGGGTCCTGGGATCGAGCCCCACATCGGGCTCTCTGCTCGGCAGGGAGCCTGCTTTCTCCTCTCTCTCTCTGGCTGCCTCTCTGCCTACTTGTGATTTCTGTCAAATAAATAAATAAAATCTTAAAAAAAAAAAAAAAAAGAAGGACACCTGGGTGACTCAGTGGGTTAAGCCACTGCCCTCGGCTCAGGTCATGATCCCAGGGTCCTGGGATAGAGTCCCACATCGGGCTCCTTGCTCAGCGGGGAACCTGCTTCTCTCTCTGCCTCTGCCTCCTTGTGCTCTCTCTCTCTCTCTCTGACAAATAAATAAATAAAATCTTTTTTTAAAAATTTAAAATAAATAAATAAAATGTACTTAAAAAAAGAAAGAAAGAA
Source organism: Mustela putorius furo (assembly GCF_011764305.1). Taxonomy (NCBI): domain Eukaryota; kingdom Metazoa; phylum Chordata; class Mammalia; order Carnivora; family Mustelidae; genus Mustela; species Mustela putorius. Next base: position 14,007,367 of record NW_025422387.1, on the reverse strand, counting down.
AGAAAGAAAATCAAAAAGACACCTGGGTGGCTCAGTCGGTTAAGCGTCCAACTCTTGATTTGGATCATCAGCTCATGATCTCAGGGTTATAGGATCAAGCCCCACGTCATGCTCCATGCTCAGCATGGAGTCTGCATGAGATTCTCCCTCTGCCCCTCTCCCTAATCACACATTCTCTCAGTAAACAAAATCTTAAAAAGGTAGAGAAAATCAAATCACATTTACAGTACTGTATTATATTAAAAAAAAAAAAAAATCCACATAAGTGGACCCATGCAGTCCAAACCTGTGTTTTTCAAGGTTCAAGTGTATAATCATTTATTATCTCCCTGAACTAGAATATAAGCTCCTGAGGGACAATATTCCACTCAGTATTGTATTCCAAACTGAACAGTATCTGATACACAGCAGAGGAGAACTAAATTCTTGGTGAATGAATGAATTCTTCTATAAATACATTAAATGTGTCTTATTCTATAATGGTTACATAATATGGAACATTCAAACAGGAAGACAATTTAACCAGTCCCTTGCTAATTAAAGTTGTTTCCTAGATCTTCTAACTACCAACAATGCTACAATTAACTTCCTTGTAAGGAAGTCTTTATGGACTTACAAAAGGATACCTAAGAAACTCCTAAAATCAGAGTACCTGGGACTAAGGATATAGCATTGTGCATTCTGCTAGAAACAGGGCAAATGTCATTAATTAACTGAAGTCACAGGCGCCTGGGTGGCTCAGTCGGTTAAACTGCTGCCTTCGGCTCAGGTCATGATCTCAGGGTCATAGGATTGAGTCCTGCATCGGGCTCTCTGCTTAGCAGGGAGCCTGCTTCCCCCTCTCTCTCTGCCTGCCTGTCTGCCTACTTGTGATCTCTATCAGATAAATAAAATCTTTAAAAAAAAAAAAAATTAACTGAAGTCACTTTATTACTTAAATATTTAAGAGGTACCTCTAATTCAGGAGTGATGACAGAAGGATTATACAATGTAAGGTACCCCAAATTTGCTGTAATTTCTCACAATCCAGGATAATGATGTCTTCTTCCACCAAGGAAATCTCCGTAACTTTCAAGGGAAAAAAAGAGGCAAAGTTCCAAACCTAGTTAATCCTCAACTATTCAAGACTGCTTTGGTTATTTACTTTGTCATGTTTCTCTCCTCACCAACTGCTGAAAGACCTGGAGGAGGGGGGTGGAATCAGAACTCGTGCATCTTATTTTAGAAAGACCATTCTTAAATTCCATACCTCATCTCGTCTTCCACCATTAAAAGAAGAGCTAAAGACTTTGCTGCTGCCGCCGCCCCTCTGTGGAGGCATCTTGTTAAAAGTTTTGCTTTTCTGTGAATTGGAGCGACGGGACTGGTTGCTAAAATTTTCATTTTTGGGATAGGAAGGTTCACGTTTGCGATTAAAACGCTTGGATCCACTTGAGTTCTTTCCATCTGAAAGCAAGAAATGCAAAGAATTAGTTAAGAAATGATACACAGGGCTCCTGGAGGATCAGTTGGAAGAGCATGTGATGCTTTATCTTGGGGTTGTAGGTTCAAGCATCCCCATCAGGTAGACACTACCTAAAAAAAAAATCTTTTAAAATAAACTAACAGGGATACCCGGCTGGCTCAGTCAGAAGAGCCTGGAACTCTTGATCTTAGGGTTTTAGGAAAATAAAATCTTTAAAAATAAAAATAAAAATAAAGGTAAGTAGACCCTTCCACAATCTCTAATAAGAAACCTCGGTTTGGACCAGAGCTTTGGGCAAGACAACTCACAGTAAGGTGGTTTTTACTTTGGCTCTTTATTTTTGTTACAGATTGTATTTACTTATTTATTTGAGAGAGTGATCAAGTGAGAGAGAGAGAGAAAAGGCATGAGGAAGCATGAGCGGGGAATAGGGAGAAGCAGAGGCGGACTGCCCACTGAGCAAGAAGCCCAATGCGGGGGGCTCCATCCCAGAACCCCAGGATCACAACCCCAGCAGAAGGCAGATGCTCAACCCACTGAGCCACCCAGGTGTCCCAACTTTTTTTTTTAATTTATTTATTACAGAGATCACATGTAGTCAGAGAGGCAGGCAGAGAGCCCGATGTGGGACCCAATCCCAGGACCCTGGGATCATGACCAGAGCTGAAGGTAGAGGCTTTAACCCACTGAGCCACCCAGGTGCCCCCCAACTTTTTTTTTTTAAATGCCAAAGCCTGAAGGGTCCCTCCTTCAAGAGGGATACAAATGCAAATGAAACCACAAAGATTTTTAGTTCACAATATCTCTCTTTTTAGTTCACAATATCTCTCTTCACTACATTATTGACAAGGGTTTAACAACTGCCCTTACAAAAGTCCACTTAGATGAAGTGATTAAAAAGTGCCTGGGGCACTCAGGCTGGCTCAGTCCACAGGGCATGCAACTCTTGATCTCAGGGTCCTAAGTTTGGGAGCACCACATTGGCCATACACCCTACTTTTAGAAAAATTTTTTTAATTAAAAAAGAAAAAGAAAAAGGAGTCATCCTATATCTGTTAGGGAAAAGTATTTTACCTGGAAGCAGGATAGAAGACATTATTCTCCTTAAATTACTACAACTTAGTGAGATTCTATAGTGCAAAGGCTTGGGCTAGGCTCTAGCAGGTACATTCGAAAGGCATAAAAACAAAATAATATTTACATATACACTAGATATCAAACTGAGAAGCCATTAAATTGACAAAACAAAATAAGTTGAGTTCTAAAAACATATTAGATCAGCATGAGTCATATTCTTTTAAAAAACATTTCTAGGAGCGCCTGGGTGGTTCAGTCAAGCATCCGACTCTCGGTTTCCACTCAGGTCATAATCTCAGGGTTGTCAGACTGATCCCTGCAGCTCAGTATGGAGTGTGCTTAAGATTCTCTCTCCTTCTCTCTTTGCCCTCCCCCGGCTCACTCTCTCTTCCCCCTCTCAAGTAAAATCTGAGAAAAAAAATTTTTAAATATATTTCTTGCTTTTTTCCTCCAGTCATAAGAACACATGTTCAATTTTGAAATCTGGAAGAATAATTTAAATTTGCCCCTATCCACAGAATACCAACTTAGACACAGTGCATAATTTCCTTTCACTCTCCATTTCATCCACTTGCCACATCTCTCACAAAATGACAGACTTACAAAATATACTGTCTTCTATTACTCCATGAGCATTTTCATGCATCTCTAGTCTTCAAAGAATAATTAACGGCTGCACAGTCTACATATACTTACAATAGAATATAACCAATCTCCTACTGCTATATATTTAGGTGGTTTCTAGTTAACTAGTTAGCATTGGGAGCGTCTTTATATAGAGGACTGTGCGTACGATCACGTCAAATTCTCAAAATGAAATCAGCAGATTAAGTATGATCACTAAAGTCTTTTATGCATTCTCAAGTTTCTTTCTAAAACCATTGTACCAGGCGCCTGGGTGGCTCAGTGGGTCAAGCCTCTGCCTTCGGCTCAGGTCATGATCTCAGGGTCCTGGGATGAAGTTCCCACATCGGGCTCTCTGCTCAGCAGGGAGCCTGCTTCCTCCTCTCTCTCTGCCTGCCTCTCTGGCTACTTGTGATCTCTATCAAATAAATAAATAAAATCTTTAAAAAAAAAAAAAGTAAAACCATTGTACCTATTTATTTACATTTTAACAACATTGTAACAGAGAAAAGTCTAGGTCACTACATTATTGACAATGCCAAGTCGAATAAACTTTGCCAAACTGAAGGGTCTAAATTCTTGTTTTAAATTTTATTTTCTCTGACGAGTAGCAACAAATACTTTTTCAATCTGTTGACCATTTGTATTTTGTATAAAGAACACTTGTTTTGGGGGCACCTGGGTGGCTCAGTGGGTTAAGCCCCTGACTTCAGCTCAGGTCATGATCTCAGGGTCCTGGGTTCAAGCCCCACATCACATCCCATTGGGCTTTCTGCTCAGCAGGGAGCCTGCTTCCCCCTCTCTGTCTGCTGCTCTGCCTCTGCCTACTTGTGATCTCTCTCTCTCTCTCTGTGTCAAATAAATAAAATCTTTTTTTTTAATTTTTTTTTTAAGATTTTATTTATTTATTTGACAGAGAGAGATTACAAGTAGGCAGAGAGGCAGGCAGAGAGAGAGAGGAGGAGGAAGCAGGTTCCCTGCTGAGCAGAGAGCCCGATGCGGGACTCGATCCCAGGACCCTGAGATCATGACCTGAGCCGAAGGCAGTGGCTTAACCCACTGAGCCACCCAGGCGCCCTCAAATAAATAAAATCTTAACCAAAAAGGAAAGAATACTTGTTTTTATTCTTTGCCCGATATTTTCTACTTGGGAGTCGAACTGCATAGATTGTTTGGTCCGCAATTGAAAGAATCCTGACAAGACACATTTAACATGTGCCAAAGTTTATCAGCAAAAAAAAAGGGAAAATGAAACCTATCTGAAGACAATATAAACCTAAATAACTAAATGTAGAAAAGGTCCCCAAATTAGTCTTTGGGCAAAAAAAGACTACTTTATCTTTCTTCTCCCTCTGCCCATTCCATGTTGTCTTTTTTTTAAATCTCGGAATAAAATGTATTTGTTAAAGGTTTTATTTATTTGAGAGACAACAAATGAGGGGGCGCGCAGAGGGAGAGGGAGAAGCAGACTCCCCACTGAGTAGGGAGCCCGATGTGGGGATGTGGCACTCGATCCCAGGACCCTGGGATCATGACCTGCGCTGAAGGGAGACGCTTGGCTGACTAAGCCATCCAGGCGCCTTCAGAATAAAATTTCTTTTATTTTAAAAAGATTTCTGTCGGGCGCCTGGGTGGCTCAGTGGGTTAAGCCGCTGCCTTCGGCTCAGGTCATGATCTCAGGGTCCTGGGATCGAGTCCCACATCAGGCTCTCTGCTCAGCAGGGAGCCTGCTTCCCTCTCTCTTTCTCTGCCTGCCTCTCCATCTACTTGTGATTTCTCTGTCAAATAAATAAATAAAATCTTTAAAAAAAAAAAAAAAATTTCTGTCCTGTGACGTGGATGGAACTAGAGGGTATCATGCTTAGTGAAATAAGTCAATCGGAGAAAGACAACTATCATATGATCTCCCTGATATGAGAAAGTGGAGATGCAACATGGGGGGTTTAGGGGGTAGGAAAAGAATAAATGAAACAAGATGGGATTGGGAGGGAGACAAACCATAAGTGACTCTTAATATCACAAAACAAACTGAGGATTGCTAGGGGGAAGGGGGTTGGGAGAAGGGGGTGGGGTTATGGACATTGGGGAGGGTATGTGCTATGGTGAGTGCTGTGAAGTGTGTAAACCTGGCGATTCACAGATCTGGGGATAAAAATACATTATATGTTTACAAAAAAATTTTTTTTAATTAAATTTAAAAAAAAGATTTCCATCCTATCTTAGATTTGTCTATATTCACTACATATCTTATTTCAACATGGAAATCTGACCAAATCAAGGCTGCATACTAATTTAATGGCTTTCATTTCAGCAGAAACTTAGAATGGAAGTTGGGGGACTCTTAATGAAGAAATCATTAGGCTTACGCTCAAACTTTAAGGAGGTGGTGCTTTAAAAATCAAGAGGATTCCACCATGAGCCTCAGAAACTACAAAGTTTCTCCCCCCAAATATAGCTTAATCCTGTTATATTAAAAATATGTAATTCAAGGGCACTTCTCCCTCTCTCTTTGCTGCTCCCCTGCTTGTGTTCTCTCTCTGTGTCAAATAAAAAAATCTTTAAAAAAAGAAAAGAATATATTGGGGTGCCTGGGTGGCTCAGTGGGTTAAAGCCTCTGCCTTAGGCTCAGGTCATGATCCCAGGGTCCTGGGATCAAGCCCCAAATTGGGCTCTCTGTTCAGCAGAGAGCCTGCTTCCCCCTCTCTCTGCCTGCCTCTCTTCCTACTTATGACCTCTGTCTGTCAAATAAATAAACAAAATCTTAAAAAAAAAAAGAAGTGTGTATGTGTGTCTGTATATATATATACGTGTGTGTATATACAGATATATACACACACACGTAGAAAAATAGAGGGAGACATACACACCAAGAAATAGACTCTTAACTAAGGTGAACAAACTGATGGTTACCAGAGGGGAAGTGGGGGCGGGGGTGAAATAGGTGAAGGGGATTAAAGAGTACACTTATCATGATAAGCACTGAGTAATAGATACAACTACTGAACCACTATATTGTACACCTGAAACTAATATATGTTAACTATACTGGAATTAAAAGTAAAATCTTAATTTAAAAAATTTTTTCTAGGGGCACATATATATCTGTGTGTGTTTGTATATATATAAATATATATATAGAAACAGGTCTGGAGGGGCACCTGGGTGGCTCAGTTAGTTAAGCGGCTGCCCTTGCCTCAGGTCATGATCTTGGGGTCCTGAGATCAAATCCTTCATTGGGCTCCCTACTCAGCAGGGAGCCTGCTTCTCCCTCTCTCTGCCGCTCACCATGCTTGAGTGCTCTCTCTCTTTCTGTCAAATAAATAAATAAAATCTTAAAAAAAGAAAAAAGAGGGGTGCCTGGGTGGCTCAGTGGGTTGAGCCTCTGCTTCTCTGGCTTGGGTCATGATCTCAGGGTCCTGGGATCGCGCCCCGCATCAGGCTCTCTGCCTGGCGGGGAACCTGCTTCCCGCCCTCCTCTCCGCCTGCCTCTCTGCCTACCTGTGAGGCCTCTCTCTGTCATATAAATAAATAAAATATTTTTTAAAAAGAAAAAGAGCTGGAGGGGCACCTGGGTGGCTCAGTGAGTTAAAGCCTTTGCCTTCAGCTCAGGTCATGATCCCAGGGTCCTGGGATCAAGCCCCAGATCGGGCTCTCTCCTCCACAGGGAGCCTGCTTCCTCCTCTCTCTCTCTCTCTCTGCCTGCCTCTCTGCCTACTTATGATCTCTGTCAAATAAATAAATAAAATCTTTAAAAAAAAAAAAGAAAGAAAGAAAGAAAGAAACAGATCTGGAAAGGCAATGCGCAGGCTGTTAAGACAGTTAACTTCGGAAAATACAGCTTCACTTTTACCTAATCAAGTGGTTTCCAATCCTGCCAGTTTGAAGGAATCACCCAGATAAGCTTTTAGGGGATCCCTATGCTCAGGTCTCACCCTCTAAGATTCTGACTTAAGTATACAAAAAGTTCTGTATACTTACCGTTTGGGTAATTTTGAAAACTACTAAGTCCCTAGAAAAAATTATTTCTAGGTAAGATGACCAACTTATTTTATAGCAGACTAATAAATCCTAAGTAAAGATACCCTCAAAAAAAGAAAAGGAGGGGCACCTGGGTGGCTCAGTGGGTTAAGCCGCTGCCTTCAGCTCAGGTCATGATCTCGGGGTCCTGGGATTGAGCCCCGCATCAGGCTCCCTGCTCATC